>NC_059473.1:127036706-127636706 GCF_018139145.2 Gymnogyps californianus
TGGGATTAGCGGGGCAGCTGCCGGGGACGGGAGGAGGCGGGGGGGGACTTCACAGAGCGGAGGTGTTCCAATGCTGGAGGGTGCGAGGGGCTGGGAAGGCAGGGAGAGGGTGGCACTGGGTGCTGAAGGGGTATGGGAGGGAGCCAGGGGGGTGCAGGGAGCCAGGGCAGGGGGACGGAGGGAGCCAGGACAAGGGGATGGAGGGAGCCAGGACAACAGGATGGAGGGAGCCAGGACAAGGGGGTGCAGGGAGGCAGGGCAGGGGGATGGAGGGAGCCAGGGCAGGGGGTGGAGGGAGCCAGGACAATGGGATGGAGGGAGGGAGGGCAGGGGGATGGAGGGAGCCAGGGCAGGGGGTGGAGGGAGCCAGGGCAGGGGGTGGAGGGAGCCAGGACAAGGGGGATGCAGGGAGGCAGGGCAGGGCCGGCCATGGCATGGGGAATCCCAGCTGACAATAGGGGCTGGAAGCTGGGCTGGGGTATTAGGGGTATGAAGCAGTCAGGAAAGCAGCTCCCTGCTTTACAAAATCACTGCAGGAAACCAGGCGCTGGCAGTGAGCGAGGGCTGGTGGCCACGAGCCATGGCCCACGTCAGGACACCTCCATGCCCGGGCAGGAGCCCTGCATCCTGCTGCCAGAGCCATCACACTTCTCCTCCTCCGGTTCAGCGGCAGCGGACGCTCCCGGGTTCTGTGCTGGGTGTGGGGTGGGTTCCTCCTTGCACCCACCATCACCCCCCCCCCCCCCCCCCCGTAGCCTGGGTGTCTGCTGGGTGGACGCGTGGCTGCTGTCCCCCTCCCTTACCCAGCGCAGCTGCCGCCTCTTGCCATTGCAACAGCCTGGCCCCCGCAGAGGGATGCCAGAGCCCTTCACCGTGGTCTCTGACCTGCTGCAGCTTTCACTGTCCACTGCCGGGCTGTGAGGCTGCAGGAGCGATGAGGGATGGTGGGGAAGGTTCAGGCATCCTGGCTGATGGGGGATCTGCCAAAGCATTGACCACTCTGGGGGTCTCCAATGCTTTGAAGCAGCCCCAGTTTCTGTCCCAGCCTGGGATGAAGACAACTCTGGTCCTTCTAAGCCTGGTTTCACACGACCATGAAACCCCACAGCCCGCGGAGCGCTGCCTGCCTTCCCACCCCGCTTCCCGGCAGGTTCAGCAGCAGCCACCAAGGTCGATACGTTCCCATGCATTTTGGGGAGAAAGGAATGACCCAACCACATCCATAGACGAGGGAGGATCCACAGTCAGGACAGCCCCAGGGATGCCTCGGTGGAGGAAAAGCCTCATCCTCTGGAGATGTCACCCTCCCCCATGGAGACCACCCTCCCCGAGCAGACCCCACGCTTGCAGCTGGCTGGCATGACGGCGAACACGCAGCCACCCCACGCTCCCAAAGCCCTTCAGCACCCAAAAGCAACCAACGCCCAAAGCACTCAGCCCTGAGCCCCCCGAGTGCCTGCCCCAGGCACCCCCTTCTCCTGGCCCTCACGGAGAAACCCTCAGAGGTCCTCCAGAGATGGAGGCAGCGGGTGGGCATCCCTTGGGATGCAGCGTGCCCTGGGGAGCATCCTTCTCCTCCTCCTCCTCATGTCAGCCCTGCAGCCAGCCCTGCATCCCCCCACTCCATTGCTCCCAGTAAGGACCAGCATCCTGCTCAGCATTTAACGGGCAACCGTTTCCCGACGTGTCCCCTGGGTGATGCGAGCTCGGCCGAGGTACAAACGGCGCCCGGGCAGTGCCAAGCTCTCTCCAAGAGCAACCCGGGCTGTGCCCACCCCGGCCAGTTAACCAGTGCTGGGGCTGAGCCTGGGGACCCCAGCTTTCCCCCAGGCCGGGGATGGGGACCCAGGCGATGCAGCCGGCATGCGGGGTGCCCCTCGGCACTGCCTGGGAGACGCCTCGTCTTCGCAGAGCGAGCAAACAAGCAGGCAGAGAGCGGCTGGGAAAGGCGGCATGTGGCAGCGGCAGCAGCGCTGCCAGCCTGCCCTGAGCAAACACGGCCCTGGTACGAAGGGGCACGGAGCTGCCTGTGCTACGTGGGGACACACGCGCCCTGCAACACCTCCGTGTCCCCCCCTCCCCGGGACAAGGGTTGAGGGCAGAAGGAAGGGGCTCGTCCTGCCCGGGGACATCTCCTGGGCAGGGCAGGGAGAGAGGCAGCCGGAGCAGAGGGATGAGACCCGGCCAGCGGCTTCTCGGGGCTGGGCTGAACTTGGGCGATGTAGAGCTGGAGCGAGCCCTGGGACCCACAGCACCCAGGCTGCCCCTGTCCCAGCTGGGTCCTGAACTCAGAGCAGGGACTGTCCTCGCTGTGCCTTCACCAGGGCAGGTGAAGGGGCAGTCAGCTCGCCATCCTCTCACCCTGCCATCCATCCATCCATCCGTCCATCCATCCATCCATCCATCCATCCATCCATCCACCCACCCATTTACCCATGCATCCATCCATCCATGCATCCATCCATCCATGCATCCATCCATCCATGCATCCATCCATCCATCCACCCAGCCATTCACCCATGCATCCATCTATCCATCCACCCATCTATCATCCACCCATTCATCCATCCATGCATCCATCCATCCATCTATCCATCCACCCATTCATCCTGCCATCCATCCATGCATCCATCCATCCATCCACCCATCTATCCATCCACCCATTCATCCATCCATCCATCCATCCATCCACCCATCCATCCATCCATCCATCCATCCACCCATTCACCCATGCATCCATCCATCCATCCATCCATCCATCTATCCATCCACCCATTCATCCTGCCATCCATCCATGCATCCATCCATCCATCCATCCATCCATCTATCCATCCACCCATTCACCCATGCATCCATCTATCCATCCACTCATCCATCCATCCATCCATCTATCCATCCACCCATGCATCCATCCATCCATCCATCCACCCATCCATCCATCCACCCACCCATCCATCCATCCATCCATCTATCCACCCACCCATGCACCCACAGATCTCTGCCCACCCTGACCCCCCCTCCATCTGTCCCCCCACCCTCACCCCCATCTCCCTACTCCCACCCCCCGACCCCCCCCGCTGTGCTCAGCCTCCCTCCTGCCCCAGCCCGGCCCAGCAGTGCCGGGGGCTGCCCTTGGCGGGGGGGGGGGGGTGTCACCCTGGCGGGGGGTCACATTGGGGAGGGGGTGCCGGGCCTGGCTGGGGGCTTGTGTCACTGTGGGGTGGGAGGGACCCTGGTGTCGGAGACCCCCCCAGGACACCACCCCCTCAGTGGGGTGGGGGGGATGGAGGTGGGGGCCAGACCCTGGGCCCCCCCCAAAACACAGCATTGGGGTAACCCCTCCGGTACCCCCTCCCATCCTCTGCAGCAGCATCTGCGCCCCTGCCACCCGCCCTGGTCCCCGCGTCACCGTGACCTCTTCCCCCCGGATTTATCCTATACACTTGGGGGGTGTCACCCCCCAAAGGGGCTCGAAGCCACCCCCATCCCTGCTCCCACCGCAGAGGGGTGGTGGGGGGCAGCCCCACACCCCTCTCCCTGCCCTCCCGCCGGGGGAGGGGGCAGAGCAGGACGGTTTGGGGGGTGCAGCCGGTGCCTGTTCGTCCCCCCCCCACCCCCCGGCATTGCTGCCTGCAGGCGGGGGCCGGACCCTGCCGTAGCAGGGGGGGGGCGGGGGGGGGTCAGGATGGTGTCATGGAAAATCCCGGCGCCGGCCAAGCGCCCTGTTTGCGCCGAAACTGGCAATTTTTCCCTCGCTCCTGGGGCTCCGCCAGGCCCCTTCCCGGCCCCCTCCAGCCCCCCCCCCCCCCCCATCCCTCCCCTCCTCCTACAAAAGGGGGGTGCAGCCGGGCCCCCCCCCCCACTGCCCTTAGGGATCCTGCAGCAGGAGGAAGGTCCTCTCTGCGCCGGGAGGCAAGGCGGGATACCCCGGTGATGGGCACGGCTGGATGCTGGTGGATACCCCGACCTGGGAGGCTGGTTCTGCTGGGTTTTTTTTTTTTTTGGGGGGGGGGGGGCACCCCCTAACCCCATGGGACAGCACAGCCCTGCAACTGGGGAGATCCCCGCAGCCCCGGGGATGGCTGAAATGGAGAGCAGAGCTGCTTCCTACACCGGCACAGGGAAAAGGGGCCTCCAGGGGGAATAAAAAGTCATTTAAGGCCTTTAAGATCGATTTCTGCCGGCTCTGCCTGCCCCAAAGATGGGCAGGGAGGGGGGCTGCCCTGCCTGCACCCGCTCACACCGCTGGGCAGAGGGACCCTGGCACAGGCAGTGACACCCCCCCACCCCCCATGCAGCACCCAAGGGCCACCTCCCACCCTCGCAGGAGGCCCTGAGTGTCCGTGTCCCCCCCCCCCCTGAAGAGGGGTGACCAAGACCCCAGCTTCGTGCAAGACTCAGACCCCAAAGGACCCCTCCACGCTGCCCTGGCTCCCCCCTCAACCCCATCTGCAAACGCACCCCCCCCCCGCTGCTCCCCCACCCCGAGCCGGAGCGGGATGGGGATGCTGAGGCATCATCTCCCCGGGGAGTTACGGCCTGATCCGGTCACCCGGTCACCTCCTCCCTGACGAGCTAAAGCTCCTGAGCCCTCGATGGCTCTCGCTGCAAAGCTCCTTACGCCAGCGATGCTTCCTTCCCCGCCGCCCTTTCCCCGGAACAAATCCCCCTCGCATTCCCCCGGGATGCAGGCGGGTGCCATGTGCTGCTCCTCGGGTACAGCACACGGGGTTATTCGCCACCATTTTTTGGCTCAGGCCTTCGGGGGGGCTGCCCCATCGCTCAGCCCCGGCTTTCCCCGCGGCCCTTCGCCCAGGGCCTCCCCTCTGACAAGCAGGATGCGGCTCCTTCCTCCCGGCGCTCTGCTTAGTTTGGGTAGTGGCAAGGCGTGGAGGGGTGTGCACCAGCACCCAGCACCAGCACCCAGCACCGTGCACCAGCAACATGCCCCAGCACCCAGACCGTGCACCAGTGCCCAGCACTGTGCACCAGCAACATGCACCAGCATGCAGCACTGTGCACCAGCACCCAGCACCATGCACCAGGACCCAGCACTGTGCACCAGCACCCAGCACTGTGCAATAGTGCCATGCACCAGTGCCCAGCACCATGCACCAGCACCCAGAACTGTGCAATAGTGCCATGCACCAGTGCCCAGTGCCATGCACCAGTGCCCAGCACCATGCACCAGCACCCAGCACTGTGCAACAGCACCATGCACCAGAGCCCAGCACTGTGCACCAGCACTCAGAACTATGCACCAGCACCCAGCACTGTGCACCAGCAACATGCACCAGGGCCCAGCACCGTGCACCAGCGCCCAGCACTGTGCACCAGCAACATGCACCAGCATGCAGCACTATGCACCAGCGCCCAGCACTGTGCAATAGTGCCATGCACCAGTGCTCCAGCACTGTGCACCAGCACCCAGCACCGTGTACCAGCAACATGCCCCAGGGCCCAGCACTGTGCACCAGCAACATGCCCCAGGGCCCAGCACTGTGCACCAGCACCCAGCACTGTGCAACAGCACCATGCACCAGAGGCCAGCACCGTGCACCAGCACTCAGAACTGTGCACCAGCACCCAGCACTGTGCACCAGCAACATGCCCCAGGGCTCAGCACCGTGCACCAGCACCCAGCAGTATGCACTAGCAACATGCCCCAGTGCCCAGCACCATGCAGTAGTGCCCAGCACCATGCACCAGCATGCAGCACCATGCACCAGCACCATGCAAGAGTGCCCAGCACTGTGAAACAGCGCCCAGCACTGTGCCCCAGCACCATGCACCAGCGCCCAGCACTGTGAAACAGTGCCCAGCACCGTGCCCCAGCAACATGCACCAGTGCCCAGCACCGTGCACCAGCGCCCAGCACCACTTGCAGCACCGGTGGGACCCTTCTGCCCCACGGCCCCTCTCCTTCACCCCTCTCTGCAGGCAGAGAGGCGAGACCCCCGCCCCGCCAGCACGCTCCACTCTTGCTCCTTCAATTAACCCTCCCGGCCGTGATTTATCCAAGGTGGCGGTGCCTGCTATAAATCCCGCGCCGCAGTCGCTTCAGCCTGAGAGCTGCCTGATAAATATTTAAGCCGGCTCATAAATCACACGCCGGCAGAGCGGGGCTCTGCCACGGTTCCGGCTTGGGTCCGGCCTCTTGGCACTAGACCTGGCAGCACTGGGTCTGAGCAACCAGCCCTGGGGCTTGGGAATTGGGAAAAAAAACCCAACCCCAAACCCCCAAAAATGGTTGAGGTTTTTTTTTTTTGGCGATGGGCGATGAACCCCCCCTCAACCCCGGCGCATCTCTGCCCCGGCACGTGGTGTTTATGCCTTGCTCTGAGTCAGGCTTTGCTGGCGAGTTTAATGAGGCATCAGCTGGGAGAGGCCGGGCGGGGGGCAGGGAGGGAGCGGGTATTAATTGCTGTTATCGCTCCGGGATGGAGCGGAGCAGGGAATTTATAGCCCGGGCAGGAGCAGGGAGCAGGATGAGGGGGGGGAGAGGGATGGGGGGATGCTCGCGGAAGGGGCAGCGCTCCTGCCAGCAGGGCCAAGCTCCCGGTTCGGAGGGTCCTTGGGCTGAATCCCATGGGAGAGGACACGCATGATATCTCCCCACCCCGCCACGCCACAGGTTTGCTGGAGCCTCCCTGGGAAAAGGCGCTGCCTCCTCGGTGAAGGCGCTGAGCCCCGGCCGGGCAGACCGCCGGGGCAGCGGGCTGCGATTGCCGCTCCTAAAACACAGAGCGCTGCTGGGAAGGGCTCGGGGACGGCTCCGGTCTCGGTGCATACATGCCATCTCCCCATTCACCCTCTTCGTGCTCATTCCCTGCTATGAGGATCAGTGGCAGAGGTGCATATGCCATCATTAGGCTTCAGAGTGAACACCCCAACCAGCAATCCTAGCCTACCACAGGCAAACGTGGCAGGGGGTGGCCTGATGTCTAACTGGAGAGGGAAGGAAAGCGGTCCTGACCTCCCAGCGCTGCTCTCTGCCAGCTCCTGCGGCTCAGCAGCACGGCTGGGGTGCTCAAACGAACCCCCACAGTGACCGAGGAGCTGCCGGGCTGGACGGGGCCGCTGTCCTGCGCATCCCCAGGGGTTGAAAGGGGTGAGATGCTGCCTGCCTCTCTCCACTGCCTGGGGTCTGGGCTGAGGGGAGAGGAATCCCAGCCCTGGAACAGAGTGGTACAGTTTTTCCCTCCGGCTCGTTAACTCTGAAACCTATCAAAGGCATGTTCGTAGATGCCAACACTGATTTCCACTCCTATATTTTTTAGCAGGCATGGCTAGTGCAGGATGGGAACAGAAATGTCCAGAGGGGCCGGAGGGAGCGGGTGCCCCCTCCCTGGCCTTCCCCCCCCGACCCAGCCCCACTGCAGCCCCCAAACTGCTGCAACCTCCTCCTTGTCCCCGCGACGGCAGTTCCCGTGCCTTCCCCGAGATGTTTCCCTGTGCTGCATCCCCCAAGGCCAGAGAATCTGGGATCCTTCCCCTCCCACCGGTACGGTGCCGGTACCGGGAGGGTTGTGCCGGTACCACTGGCACCGGAGGTGGCCGGGGGTGCGTGTGCCAGGGTGTCCCCAGGTCCTTCCTCCTTTCTCTGTTCCTGGGCCAAGCCCACAGGCGCGGGCAGGGAAGGGCTTCCTGCCGGGAGAGATGCTCCGGATGCGATGGATTGGGGACAGGCACAGTGTCACCAGAGGAGGCAGCCCAGGGACGGGGGTGACGGGGTGACTGATGGGAGACCACATGCAGAAGAGGGTCGGTGGGGACCCGGTCTCACCCCGAGGTCTCCTGGCCCGGGCAGGGTCCCTGCTCCCTTGATAAAGAAGTGGAGAGGGAGGAGGGCTGTGACAGATGGTGACACCGCGGTGGCCTTCGTCACCTGCCCGGGCCCACATGGCCGCTCGCCTCTCCGCATGCAGCGAGGTGGGCAAGGAGGGGGGGGGATGCGTTTTTTTGGGAGTGATCCAACAAGAGCTATCCCAGCCGGCCCTGGAGCACGGAGGCCTCGGGTGGGGGGACAGGGACCGAGGTGACAAGGGGACGTGTCTGGCTGACGCTGACATCCCGCAAAGGGGACCCCGGGGCCGGCTCTGCCCGGCTGCAAGGGCAGGCACACTCCATCCCTGCCCGCCCTGCAGCTCCCCTTGCCCCTGGCTTTGCAGGGAGGGGGGGGCAGCGGGTGATGGCAAATATCCCGGTCCCCCTCTGAGGTGCTTTGGGGGTCCCCGGGCGGGAAGTGGGGGGGGGGGGGGCTGCACCCCACTAGCAGGGTGCAGGGCTCAGGGTAGCCCCGTGGAAGGAGAAGGGGATGTGGGAGACCTTCGGAGCAGCGCTGGGAGGGCAGCTCGCCTCTTGGCTTTTTTCCCAGATAAAGGAAAATACAAAAAAAAACCCGAAATGTAAGAAAAACTTTCCGAGTGGGACCCGTTCACCCACCCGGCTTTTCCTCCTTCCCGCTTTAAAGCCGGCTACGGCACAGGGATCTCGACTGGCACAGGAGCCCCGGCATCCCGATTGCCTCCCAAGCACAGCGGGGAGCCTGGCTCTTCACGGTCCCCAGCTGCAAGAGGAGCTTTACGGAGGGGTTGGTTGGCAATTTCCTGGAAGAATGCCTTTTTTTCCCCAATCTGAAAAATCCCATTTCATGGGAATAATGGAATTTTCTTTCCCCTCTCATGGCTTTTGATGATTTTGCTCTCTTTGCTGGTGCACGCTGGCCCCGTTCAGCAGCACCCGAGCTCCATTGCAACAGGCCAGCTAAAAGGCCTGCCTTCAAAATCATCAGATTTCGATAAAACCAATATTGCCTTACATATTTATGTCCGTGCCCCTTCCCCCTACACACCCTTGGACATCACGGAGAGGCTGAAGCTGCCGGGAGAGAAGGGCTTGACGCCCGCAGAGCCGTAAAGCCCAGTTTGGGGACGTTCCCTCTGCATTTCCCTCCTGCTCCACTGCAACTGGCCACACGTTTTTCGGGGCCGGGTGTCCTCACCCCAACCCCAGAGGGGCCCCTGAGCTCCCACATCAAGCCCCAAACGAGGTTTCAAGGTTTGAACCCCCAGCCCCAGCTGGCAGGGTGCTTTACTGGGGTGTAACGCCTGCATCGGGGCTCAGCCACGCTCAACCATCCCTCTTCCATCCTTCCCAGCCTCCAGGCAGCTGCAGGCAGGGCAGGGGAGCTGGATATCCCGGGGGAGGCAGGGCAGGGACCCCAACGCCTGCCCGCAGCCCGGCGCTGAGCCACGGCCTCTCGGGACCGTGCACACCAGGCTGGCTTTGTCTCTCCCTTCTCCGTCACTGCAGCATCCTTTGTGCGGGCTGGCGAGACGCCGCTCGCTCCTGCTCGCCTCCCGCTCGCTCCTCTCCCCAGCCCCCGCGCACCCCCTTGCCCGCTCCTCCTCCTCCCTCTCACGTCAAACATAAGCTGCTTGTCTTCACTTTCAAAGCCTTTCCCAGCTGCTCCCGCCAGCCGGGAGAGGCCAGACCCTGCCTCCGCTCAGCCCGCGGCCGCTCCAACACCCTGAGAGCCAACAGCCACCCCAACGCCCGCGACTCAGCCCCAAAAAACCAACAGCCACCCCGCTGCTCACATCGCAGCCCCGGGAACTGAGAGCCAGCCCGACACCCGTGTCTCAAATCCGGTGCCCCACCAGCTCGCCCACCCCTCCAGCTCTCCCACCCCTCCAGCTCCTGCCTGCATCTCCCCCGGGGCCGTGGTACCCATGGGATGCTGGTCAGGGCCAGGCCAGCCACGTGCCATCCCAGTCCAGCCACCGGCTGTCCCCCAGGCCCTCGCGTTGTGCTGAAGATGGGGCGGTTTGGGGACCAGGGGACGGTGGGTCACCCCAGGTGCCCCATCGAGGGGACCTGAAGGACAGACGGGTTGACGATGCCACTGGGTGAACGTACAGAGAAGCGGTCTGGAAACCGAGGGGGACCCTGCACCCCCCCAGCTCCTGCAGCCCCTCTCCCAAAGTAGGGGAGCACCCTGGGAACCCTGAGTAGGGTCGGGTCAGGGCAGGGAGACCGCCCTGAGCATCGGGGTGCAGCACCGACACCCCCATTCAGGGACGCATCCTCATGTGTGTGTCGTCCCCCCCCTCCGCGGCTGGGGGTCCCACCAGGCTCTCACCCGGGAAGGGCAGGAGATGGGCTGCGAGGGAACCCTGTCCCCAAGGGACCTTCCTCCTCTGCCTCCTCCTCCTCCTCCTCCTCCTCCTCCTCCTCCTCCTCCTCCTCCAGGGAAGGGGTCAGCCAAGGAAATCGCCTGTCCCACAGCCCCAGTGTGACCCCCCCCCAAGTATCCACTGCCCCCACTGCCCTGCCAGACTCTGCCCCCCCCCGGGAACCTCCCTGCAGGGCTGGAAAGGGGGTCCCAGCCCAGACACCCCCCCCCCCCCCCCCGCCCCGGACACCCCCGAGCTGCAGAGGGGGTGGGAGTGGGGGTGAGGAGCCCCAGGTCCGTGCGGGGGGGGGGGGGTGGTCCCCAAGGCTGGGGGATGTGCTGGTGGGAGCCCAGAGGCTGCGGGGATGGGAGCAGGGGGGTACCTCGAAAGTAGGGAGACCAGAGACCACGGGACGGGCAGGTCGCCGTTCCCCGAGGACGGGGAGCCGGGGCAGGAGGGGTCCCCGATGCCTCGGGGAGGGGGCCGACAGGGAGGGTCCCGGCGAGGGCTCCGGGGTTGGGGAGCGGGGCTGGCGAGTAGCCCCGATACCGCGGGGTCCGGGCGGGGGTTTCCCGGGGCAGCGGAGCCACGGGCGGGTCGGGTAGCCCTGACGCTACGGGGATGGGCGATTTCGGGAGGATCCGGGCTGGGGTTTCCCGGTGGCGGAGGAGCCGTTCGGGAGAGTCGCTTCGATACCGGGGGGACGGGCGGAGGTCCGGGCGGGGGTTTCCCGGTGGCGGAGGCGGGTAAGCCGGCCGCTGCGGGATGGGCGTTTTGGGGAGGGGGTGCTGGCGGGGCTTTCCCAGGGGCAGCGGGGGCTTGGCGGGCGGGTCGCCCCGATACCTCGGGGATGGGCGAGGAGCCGGGTGGCGGTTTCCCGGTGGCGGAGGAGTCGGGCAGGCCGGTCGCCCCGATACCACGGGGACGGGGCGGGGTGGGGGGCGGTTTCCCGGTGGCGGAGGAGTCGGGCAAGCCGGCCGCCCCGATACCGCGGCGATGGGCGCGTCGGGAAGGTCTGCGGGGGGCGGGGGGGGAGGGGGGAGGCACGACCAGAGCCGGTATCCCGTGGCCGGGAGGCGAGGGAAGGTCTCCGGGGTCATCGGGAAACGCCGGGGCGGGGGCAAGCGGTACCTATGGTAGTGATGACGGTGATGGCGAAGTAGAAGGAGCCGGCGAATTTCCACTGGACGCCGGCCTTGTGCGGCTTGAGCTTGAGGACGACCCACTCGAGTTCGCGGTAGCTCTCGGCGCTGAGGTTGTACTTGCTCTTCAGCTCCTGGCTCTTCGCCTCCAGCCGCCGCCGCTCCGCCGTCTCCTCCTCCGACTCCAGCGCGTCGAAAACGGCGGCGCCCACCAGCAGGTAGGTGAAGGTGCACATGATGAGCGCCAGCGTCCGCACGTTCTGCCGCTTCATGGTGCGGCGGCGGCGGCGGCGGCGGCGGCGGGCGGCGGCGGGGCCGTCTGGGGCATGGCGGCGGCGGCGGCGGCGGCGGCGGCGGCGGTGGTGGCGGCGGCGGAGGGCTCGGTGCGGCGCTCGGCTCGGCTCGGCTCGGCTCGGCTCGGCTCGGCTCGGCTCGGCTCGGCTCAGCTCGGTGGAGGAGCGGGGAGGGGGGCGGTGGAGGGGGCGGGCGGGGGCGGAGCTGTCCTTCAGCACCACCGCCCCGCCACCGCCCGCACCCGCACCCGCACCCGCACCCCTACCGGCACACCCCGGTACCGGCACCCGCACCGGGACCCGCACCCGTACAGGCACACCCCGGTACCGGCACCCGCACCGGGACCCGCACCCGTACAGGCACACCCCGGTACCGGCACCCGCACCGGGACCCGCACCCGTACAGGCACACCCCGGTACCGGCACCCGCACCGGGACCTGTACCCGTACCGGCACACCCTGGTACAGGGACCCGCACTGGGATCCGCACCGGGACCCGCACCCGTACAGGCAAAACCCGGTACTGGGACCCACACCCGTACCGGCACACCCTGGTACAGGACCCGCACCGGGACCCGCACCGGGACCCGCACCCGTACAGGCACACCCCGGTACTGGGACCCGCACCAGGACCCGCACCGGGACCCGCACCCGTACCGCCACACCCCGGTACCGGGACCCGCACCCGTACCAGCAGACCCCGGTACTGGGACCCGCACCAGAACCCGCACCTGTACCAGCACACCCCGGTACCGGGACCCGCACCTGTACTGGCACACCCCGGTACCGGGACCCGCACCGGGACCCGCACCTGTACAGGCACACCCCGGTACTGGGACCTGCACTGGGACCCACAACCGTACCGGCACACCCCGGTACCGGCACTTCCTTTACCAGGGCGTACACACGGGGACATCTCCTGCCTGCACACGCGCTCACGCTCAGGCACCCGGCTACGCAACCCGCGTATGCAGCCGCGCTTGCACACGCAGACGCTCGTGTGCACACAGGCGTGCACACACAGACGCGCGCTCACACCCGTGCGCACACATACGCGCCCAGGGGTATGCACGCATACACGGGCTCGTGCACACACGTACACACCCAGGTGCACACGCACCCCCTTGCCTGTGCTTGCACGCATATATGCACACACACACACTCACACTCTTGCAGACACATACACACCCATGTGCACATGCACCCCCTCTCCCGCACTTGCACACACACACATACGCGTATGCACACATACATACACGCCCATGTGCATATGCACTCCCTTGCCCCCGCTTGCACACACACTGATATGTACATGCACACATGCGCACACTCACAGTCACACATGCGCACATATTTACACACATGCACGTGCCCCCTTCCCCCCCACCCCGTACACACTCACACACTCACACGTCGCCCGCCAGCCCTGCAGCCGCTCTGGCTTGCCTCCACCTGTGTGGATGCTCATGTGTGTGCACACGCGCCCCACCTCCGCCACGCATCGCACGCACGTATGCACGCGCGCACACGCACGCCCCTAAACCAGCGGGATCGGGGCCCGTCCCTGCTGCCAGGGGTTTTGCCTGCCACCCCCGGGGTGCCCTGGCACCCGTGGGTGCTTGCAGGGTGCCATTCCCTGCTCCATCCCAGGCACCGGCTGTGCGAAGCGTGCGAGGCCTTTGGGAGAAAGGCCCCAAAATGCAAAAGTCCTGGGTGGAAGCAGGAATGGATCCTGCCGGCTGGAAAAGGGAATGATCTTGGCCTGCCCGTGTGGCCCCCCGGGGACACGTTTCGTCAGCCGCTGACACCCGAAACGCGGAACAATTGTTCCTTGCACATGTGGTGGCACCTCAAGCAAGCTGCCGGCAAGCAGTGACATGTGTCACCGCGGCAGGACGCCCCGCTCTCTCCAGTCCCTGGGGAAGGGGGGGGGGGGGTGTCCTACCGCAGCATCGTCGCAGGGACCCCGCTGTCCTGCCCCTGCCTCTGCCCTGATCTCCAGGTGCAGGAGCGAGGGGACAAATCCTGCCCCAACGGGGCTTGAAGGCGGGTGCCGGTGCCGAAAGGGCTCGCGGGGACGGGAATTATTTAATGCCATAGCCTCCGCTGCTGTGATGCAGGGCACGGGGAGGGAGGATGCTCCATGGTCACACCAAATTAACTCTCACTGGCAGCTTCCCAGGGGACCTTCCCCCCGTGCCAGGAGGTGACAGTTGCCCTCCCGGGCTCCCAGCTGTGTTCTTCTCTCCCCCACCCCAGGAATATCTCAATTTTCAAGTTGTGTAGGTGAGAAAGGGCAGGGGGGGCAGGAGAGGAGGAGGGGGGAAGCCAGCCTGGCCGGCCTGCAGCAGCCAGGACACGTTTGCCCCCGGGGCAGAGGCACACCGAGGTCATCCAGAAGACGGCTTGCATCTGGTTTTGCACCCAGTGAAAGCAAAGGAGGAAAAACCAAAGATTTTTCCAGGAGAAGTGTGTAAAAAGCTGAAATAATAATCACGCAGGAGGCAGAGCTGTGATTTCTTTGCCCCCAGCAGCACGCTTCCCCGATCCGCGGTTCCTTCGAGCAGACGTGCGCTCAACCGACAGATTGTGCCAAAGGCAGGGTGGTCCCTCATCCGGAAAAAGCAAAATGACTTTGGGGAAAGTTTGCTTTCAGGTTTGGGAGGATTTCTGCAGGAAAAAAGAGACCCCAGCGCACAGAGCAGCTCAGCATTGCAGGGGCAGGTGGTGGGGATCTCCCGGTGTCACCGTGTCCCCGGGGACAGGGAAAAGCCTCTGCCAGGCTCTGGCCATCCGCTTCACCCCGCTGCCGGCCTCCGGCACGGCGATGGTTGTAGCCGGGTGTCTGGAGGGGACCACGTCACCCTCTGATTTCTCTTTGCATCTGGAAATCAGAGCTGGAGCGATAATTTACAGGAGCTTTGCAAGCGTCTGCTCACCGGTGCTGTGGCTGGCAGGGTGCTGCGGCTCATGGGGTGCTATAGCTCACGGGGTGCTATAGCTCACGGGGTGCTGTGGCTCACAGGGTGCTGCAGCTCATGGGGTGCTGTGGCTCATGGGGTGCTGTAGCTCACAGGATGCTGTGGCTGGCAGGGTGCTGTGGCTCATGGGGTGCTGTGCAGCTCACGGGGTGCTGTAGCTCACGGGGTGCTGTGGCTGGCAGGGTGTTGTGGCTCATGGGGTGCTGTAGCTCACAGGATGCTGTGGCTGGCAGGGTGCTGTGGCTCATGGGGTGCTGTGGCTGACAGCCTGCTGTGGCTCATGGGGTGCTGTGGCTCATGGGGTGCTGTGGCTGGCAGGGTGCTGTAGCTCACGAGGTGCTGTGGCTCATGGGGTGCTGCGGCTCATGGGGCGCTGTGGCTCACGGGGTGCTGCAGCTCACGGGGTGCTGTGGCTGGCAGGGTGCTGTGGCTGGCAGGGTGCTGCTGCTTCCCCAGCACAGGCTCTGCTCTTCGCCAGCCGGAGCCACGAGGTGTGAGCAAACAGAGTGCAACACAAGCTGTCGCCGGCAGCTGCCGCATCGCCCACCACCGCAGCCCCGGGCGGGCTGGGGAAAAGGCAGAGGCGACCTCTTCTTCTGGGGACAATCCAGTGGGTCTTTGCTCCCCAAAACGCTCGCTGCTCCCTGCTGAGCCCCTGAGATGAGCCCCAGGAGCATCCCTGGTCGTTGCTCTCAGCTGCCGGCAGCTTCTCTCCTGCTCTGGGACCTCTTTAGACGTGGGAAAGCAGTGGTACTGAGCTCCTGAGGCCTTATTCAGCCCCAGACTGGGGACCTCAGCTAGCCGACCTCTTGGAAAAGATGCAGAGTTTGCCCGCCATGGCTCTCCGTGCCCCAGGGCTGCTCCGGGGCTCATCCAGGAGGCACAGGCAGGGCAGACCACATCCCACCTCACCGCCCTGCAGAGGGGTTCAAGCCCTCTGCCAAGTGCAGGCAGGGAGTTGAAGCACCGTCCTGCTGCCAGACCAGGGACTGGAGATCCTCGGTGGGTAAGGTCTGGCTCTGGAAAGGGACTGAGCTCTCTGCTTCCAGAGAAAATGGAAAAGGAGAGCATCCCCACGAGTGGGGAGAGGTGCTGGATCCTCTCCCAGGTCACTGGACCCCCTCCCAGCCGCTCCAGATACCACTGAGAGGAAGAGGATGGTGTTAAAAGAGATCTGAGGAAGGGAAGCAGAGACAGGCCCTGCCTGACCCCCTCTGCCTGGGGTGAGGACAGGGCGGGTGTGAGCAGGTACCTTCATTTCTGCCATCAGACTGATGAGGGCTCAATGCAATGGGCCCTTGGGTTGCCCTGACAGCCGCTCCTCCATCCCAGCCCCCTGCTCTTCCAACCCTGCTACTCCATCCCAGTGTCCTGCCACTCCAACTCTGCATCCGTGCTCCCCCATCCCTACATCCTGCTCCCCCATCCCAGCACCCTGCTCTTCCAACCCTTCTCCTCCATCCCAGCTCCTTGCTCCTCCATCCCAGCTCCTTGCTTCTCCATCCTATCTCCCTGCTCTTGAAACCCTTCTCCTGCATCCCAGCACCCCACTCCTCCATCCCAGCTCCTTGCTCCTCCATCCCAGCACCCTGCTCCTCCATCCCAGCACCCTGCTCCTCTATCCCAGCACCCTGCTCCTCCATCCCAGCTCCTTGCTCCTCCATCCCAGCACCCTGCTCCTCCATCCCAGCACCCTGCTCCTCCATCCCAGCACCCTGCTCCTCCATCCCAGCTCCTTGCTCCTCCATCCCAGCACCCTGCTCCTCCATCCCAGCTCCCTGCTCCTCCATCCCAGCACCCTGCTCCTCCATCCCAGCACCCTGCTCCTCCATCCCAGCACCCTGCTCCTCCATCCCAGCTCCTTGCTCCTCCATCCCAGCACCCTGCTCCTCCATCCCAGCACCCTGCTCCTCTATCCCAGCACCCTGCTCCTCCATCCCAGCTCCTTGCTCCTCCATCCCAGCACCCTGCTCCTCCATCCCAGCACCCTGCTCCTCCATCCCAGCACCCTGCTCCTCCATCCCAGCTCCTTGCTCCTCCATCCCAGCACCCTGCTCCTCCATCCCAGCTCCCTGCTCCTCCATCCCAGCACCCTGCTCCTCCATCCCAGCACCCTGCTCCTCCATCCCAGCACCCTGCTCCTCCATCCCAGCTCCTTGCACCTCCATCCCAGCACCCTGCTCCTCCATCCTAGCACCCTGCTCCTCCATCCCAGCTCCCTGCTCCTCCATCCCAGCGCCCTGCTCCTCCATCCCAGCTCCCTGCTCCTCTGTCCCAGCACCCAGCTCCTCCATCCCAGCGCCCTGCTGGGTTTGCAGCACCTCCCTCTCCCCTTCCCTCCCCTCCGCAGCCCTGCTGCCTGGCTGTGACTCATGCCCTCTGCAGCACAGAGACTCTCAAACTCCGGCCACTTCTGCCTCTTGAAAGCCACAAATGCATCCGGGCTCGAGCAAGGCCATTTACTCCCTCCCTCCTGCCATCGCAGCTGCCAAAAATAAAATCTAAAAAAAAAAAAAGAAAAAAAAAGAAACCAAAAAGACCTCCTAAAAAGCAAACTGTGCTGTCTCTCTTCCGGCTGCGCTGCCGAGTCACTCCCAAAAGGCTTTTTATTTTGTCTTCGTGGGATCCTAATGCATTTCTGCCCCAACAGCCAGACACCGAGTCCCGCGGGGAAGGGGTGGGCTGCCGAGGCTCCTGCGGGCAGCACTGTCCTCCTTGCCCGCGGCCGGGGTCCGTGCCCTGGTCCAGCCGTTCCTGCCACCACCCTTGGACAGGTCGCGTGGAAATGTGCTTTACACCACTGCTCTGAGAGATTTTTTGGGGGGCTGGGAGGGGAAAGTGTTCAGGTTCCCCGTCCTCACGTCTCAGGAGGAAAGCAGAGCAATGCTTCTGGGACCAGCTCCCACCCCATCCCGGGGGATGGACTAGGGGGTCGGGACAGGGGGTCTGCAAGCGGGACTGAGGGAAACAGGTTCATTTTGGGGACTGCCCAATGGAAAGGACATCGTGGTGCTGGCTGCTCGGCCTGGGTCTCCCAGGGCACCCTGTCCCCGCAGGTCCCCCCTTCTTGTTCTCCCAGGGCAGACTGGGGGCACTGGCAGCCCTTGCACCCCTGGGTCTCCTGCGTGGGGACTGGCACGGATGGGACAGTTCACCCTGAGCAGCCCGGGTACCTCCCTGCCTTTCCTGCAGCCGCATCTCCAGAGAACCTCCCGTGAGCCACCTTCCTCTGCAAACCAGGGGCTGGGCGGGCTGGGGGAGCAACAGCCTTTGGGGTGGGGTGGGATGGGGTGGGGTGGGGTGGGGTGGGACGGGATGGGAGAGGATGGGGTGGGATGTGTTGGGATGGGATGAGTTGGGATAGGATGTGATGTGTTGGGATGGGATAAGTTGGCATGGGATGTGTTGAGGTGAGATGAGATGGCTTGGCATGGGATGTGTTGGGATGGGAAGGGTTGGGATGGGATGCGTTAGCATGGGATGTGTTGGGAGGAGGTGGGATGGGATGAGGTGGGAGGGTTTTTCCAGGCAGAGCAATAACCAAGGGTCCTCTGAGACCCCAGGGCAGAGGGATGGTCCCCTGTACATCTCCCATCAGCAGCGCTGAAATGAACTCGGGAAACGACAGCAGGACTGGAGCGGTGGAGCCAGGCCCTTGCAATGGGGTGGTCCTGCTCTCTGAGTGCCAAGACTGCCGGGTCCTGTGGTCTGCCCCAGTTTGCCCCTCCTGCACAGCCCGAGCCTAACACTGACCTTGGGTCTGACTTTCTTGGGTTTCCTTTGCTTGCTTTCTTGGGTGCTTTGACCACTGACATAACCTGGGAGTATCCTGCACAGGACATTAGGCTCTGAAGCTAGATGGGACCATCAGATCCAGGCTCCTACACCTCACCCAGTGCATTCTGCTTTATTCCCCGAGGTGAAAGGCTGTACAGCCCCCCCCCCCCCCCCCCCCCCCCCCCCCCCCCCCCCCCCCCCCCCCCCCCCCCCCCCCCCCATCATCTGCAGAGCTTCTGCTGCTCTATTTTTGCCCGTTCCTGCTGCTGGGCTTTCACACAGAGGTTCCAGGAGCCGTGGCTGAACCATGCTCCGTGTTGTATGACCGGGTGTGTTTGCTAACAAAATACAGGTCTTGGATATCTTTATAGGGCCACTGAGCCGGAAGGTTTCCACGATACATCTCTGTCGTTCATGCAGAAAGCAGGCGCACAGCAGAAACAAGATGCAAAGTCCTCTTGGTGCTGCCTAACCTGGTTTAGGCTGGGGCTGGTGCTTCTCCCATGTCGGTGATCCCGAACTCTCCATGTGCATCTGGAAGGGGCTCGGGGAGCAGGAGCCAAGCCAGGGCTTGACTCCGGGGTTCGCAGCTCCTGGGGCATTGCCCCCCTGTGTGCTCAGCCCCCTCCTCCTGCCCCGGTCACTCTTGACCCAAACCAGCCCAGGTCTGATGGGTGGTGCGGGCTGCAGGAAGGGCTCCTGCAAGGGGGACAGCCAAAGCAAGGACCTGAACTTGGTCTTCTCCTCATCACCACATCCCTGTGCCGCTGGGTTTGGGCATTCCTGGCTTTGCCCTTCCTCCAGCTCCGTGAAGTGGGAACTTTTCCGGCACCGGCTCGTTGTTTTGGCAGGTTATTTCCCAGGGAAAGTCCCTGAGCAGCCCATCATCCCCAGGTTTCGGAGAGGGGCTTGATAGACCCTGGGAGGCTGCTCCAGGCTCCCTGGGATCATTGGGTGCTGCAGGCACGGCTGAGCAAAGGGGGTGTCCCCAGTGTCCTCCAGAGCAGCATTAGGCTGGAAAGTGGCCGTGGAAATCTCTGACTGCATCCCAGCTGGGCGTCACGGTGGGGATGGTGGGGTGCCCCGCACCCCGCGGCAGCAGCATGTGCTGGCAGCAGGCACCCATCCCGGCCTCGTTGGCATTGCTGCTCCCTAATGCATCGTCAGCCTCTCCAGCCAGCTCGATTTAGCTCCGGTAAATGGCTTGGTTTCCTGATCTGATTTTTTCTGACGTGAAGCCGTTCCTGCCCTGCGAGCTGCTCTCCCCGCTGCGGCGGCTGGATGGATGCGGTCCCCGAGGACCTGACACTTGTCTGCAGAGGTGAGGGGGGAGCGAGCCACCTTCTCCTCCCCTTCCAGCAAATCCATAAAGGCAGCCAATGTGCTGTGCAGGGCACAAGGACCCCCCCACCCCCAACACCCCTTCCCTGCACCCCTAAAACAAACCCAGCCCGGCAAGAGCCACGTGATCACTTAAAAACCCAACAAAAACACCAAAATGGTTGTTCGTGCCATCTGGAGCAAAAGAAAATGGAATTTTAATTAAAAACTCATGAGCTAGATGCTATAAATACATCGTCTTGCTGTAAGTTATTCACCCATCAGGAACACGGAGCTCTGATCCCGGGCTCAGCAAGAGGAGCAGGGTTGTTTTTTCATTTCTGGGGATATTTTTCCCCCCCCTCTGGCTTTTCCCATTCAGCCCAGCTTCTCCCCGAGCCCTAGCGAGCAGCAGCACCCGAGCACCCAGCACTCGGTGGTTTCGGGGAGCCCCGGCCGAGCTCAGAGCTCTCTATCCGGAGGGCTGGAGGCTGGTAGAGCTTGCCAGCCCTTGGGCCATGGCCAGTAGATTTCGGCACCGGCGGAGGGAAGCATCACTCCGGGTAATTTGGGGCCTGGATTTCTTCTTTCCAAGCACTGGGAATAACACACGGATCAAACCAGCAGCTACCTTGGGGAAGCAGCAAAGTTTCGGTAACAGACCCCAAACTGCCAGGCATGCTGCTCCCCCAAATCAGCCACCCTCATCTGCCGAGAGGAGACTCGGATTCCCCGGCTCTGGTGGTGCCTGTGGCTTCCTCAGCTGAAGAGGGAGCCTGTTAACCCTGAAGCCTAATGATGGACATCTAGAAGTAACAGGAAAGGAAAAGCTTCCTGACAGCAGCACTGGGTGGGATCAAAAATTCATCTGGCCCAGGATTTTGTCTCCGTTCATGGAGAAGGGGGACAGCCCCAGATCGGGACAGGAGCAGAACAGCCCAGTCCCTGCCTGGATACTTCCACCGTCAGGAGTTTATGGGTGTCCCAAAGCACACGTCGTAGTGGGAAGCTTGGGAAAGTGGTTTAATCCCAGATGTTCTTCAGCCCCAGGGTTTTGTTTAGGTCCTTCTCAGGGTCTCACGCTGGGAGGTAGCTGGTTCCCAGTGGCGTGGCAGGAGCAGGAGCCAGGGAGGCCAGTCCTGCTCCCAGTCCTGTGAAATGCAGGTAATACCCTGCCATCCAAACAGGCTCTGCCTTGGGATCTCTGCGAAGCTGGAGACCCTCGGCAGACGAGTGTTGACCTCCTCTAGCACGGGTGAAACCTCGGAGGGAAGAGGGACGGGAATGAGCAGCAGGTCTATCAGGACAGACCTCAAATCCTCCGTGTTCACAGCAAATTTTCTCCCAAAAAAGAGCCCTGGGTCCCTGCTAGGAATTTCTTTGCAGGATGCCACCAGACCCCATCACTGCCCGCTCCTGGGTAGGTCCCTGTGCCAAAGCACGTGGGATTCGAGCCCTCCCCAAGCTGTTTCCCAGGGAAGAGAGAGCAGAGCCGGCCTGGATGAAATGCAGAGCTCTGCTTGCAGGGTGTTGCGGGGCAAATCCACCCCATGGACCCCTTGCTCCAGCCCAGCAATGCTGGTCTGGCTTCTACAGCGATGCTTTTGTGGGCAGAGGGTCTTGTCAAGGCTGCTTGATCCCACCCTGGGGTAAGGTGACCACATGAGTGAGGAGTACAGAGATGTAATAAACTTTTTAATAGTTTGACGGGCGAAACTTTTTCCTGGCGCAAGCTTGCACGCTTCAGTGTTCATTTATGAGCCCTGCTGATAAATCATGGAGCTGCTCTGCTGACCCCAGCCCTCTGGGCACCGTGGACCTTCCCAGCCCAGGTCCTGCAGGAACAAGGAGGCTCCGGGCAGCGGTGCTGGAAAGAGCAGACCCTGCTTGCAGCTACTTCGATCTTCCCTTCTCCAGGAGGTTATTGCCCTCTTGGAGAGCTCCCAAACCCATGTCCATCGGAAGGAGCTCTGTGGTGATTCAGCACATCCTCTGCACGGTGTTGAAATGAGAGTGAGATGAACCACCCTCCGAGATGCTGCTTTCTCGCTCTAGACGATGGAGGGAGGCAAGTTGCTGGACTTCAAATGGATGTAAAACATTTAGCTGGCTACAGAAACGACAAGGCTATCATTATTTAAGTAGATCAAGCAAACCTAAGTTATTCAGCTTAAAATGGGGCGAGGGAGGACTCGTCAGAGCTGATCTGAAGCTTTTGCACGTCCTGTGCTCTGGCAGGGCTGGCGAGCAGAGGAATTCTCTTTCGCGAGTGCTTTTTTAAGAGCACACACGCTGACGGGCCGAGACACGAGATCAAACCGATGGAAAACTGGAAGCCACCAGAAAACTTTCCCAAACGCATGTTGTGATTCATTTGAAGTACATACTTTTGCTGTCACAAAAAGACAGAACCAAGAATGCTAATAAACTAAAAGCAATGTAAATATAGAGCAATGCAGTCAAAACAACGAAAACCCAGCATTTGTTCTGATTTTAAGTGACACACAAAGGCAACAACCCTGCACTCAGAAACACGCCAAGGGAGAGCTTTGCAAGCGGCCGATAACCCCGGCGTAGGGGTGGCTTGTTTTTGCCTTCGCGGCTGCGTGGAAGCAGGCTTCCCAGCCCAAAACACAGCAGCGCGGTTTTCAGGACCAAAACACCCTATCTGGATTCCTCAGCCTGAAAGCCCAAGCCCGGTATCTCGCCGTGCCACGTGCACAGCCAGAAAAGGACGCAGGAGGATTGGCACAGCTTGGCTTACCTCTTGCAGACCAGTGTCCCTCAGGGATGCTGCTTGTTTCCCACCGCCGGGATGTGGGAGAAGCTGGTACCCAGCGTGCTGCTGCTGCCCGTGCCCCTGCACACCCCACGTGCCTGCGCCGTGGTCCCTGTGCATGCAGCTAATGTGGGCACGGGGTCCAGACACCCCCGTGCAGTGCACCACGAGCATAGCCAGAACGGCATCATTTCTGCTTACAAAATAAGTGGTGGCATGTCCTGTCCCCCAGCCCCGAGCGCTCGCCTGAAGCTGCCCTGCGCACTGCACCAGCCCCTGCAACCTGCCCCGGGGTGTCCTGCCCTGCCCTGGGGCGGGATGGAGCCGGGCACGTCCTGAGGTGGGTGAGCAGGAGGCATTGCCTGAGCTCGGCCGGGGTTCTACCCTGCTGTAGGTGTACCCCCAAAGCTTGGCTCCAGAGGGGCTGCCATCCCTTGTGCCTGCTCGGGGTGGGGGCAGCCGCTTTGCCCCCTCAGCATCACTCAAGGGCTGCATGTGCACTCCGGAGCAACATCTTCTCCCTCCCCAGGACCTCTAACATAGCAGCAGTACCCCAAAACGGGTGGGATTCAGCCAGGTACAGCAACCTCGGAGTGTTCTGGGGTCTGCCCTCGTGCCTGCAAGCCCCTCTGCCTCCCCGCTGCCTCCCCCTGCCAAGAAGATTTCTCCAGGGCCGTGCCAGGCTTACGTAAAACACAGCAAGCTGCAATAACAACAGGGCTGTTTGGTTGGCTGAGGTCGAGCCGAGCTGCGAGATGCTGCCAACCTCCCGTTCCCCTGCCAAGCGCACAGTGCACAGGCTTTCGGCACCTGCTGGGAGCCTGGCTCAGCCGAGGAGTCACTGCCGGCACCCGCCCGGCGTTTTGAGAAAGATCTCTGCGCTTTGGGAACAGTCCGGGGTTCCGTATGAGAAGGACATTAAGTGGTGAACGGCCACGTCGTGCCAGACCCCGGCGGTGCCCGTGGTGCTGGCTCTGACCGGGACTGCTGCGGGATGCCCAGGGATGGACCCAGCTTAACGAGAGTGCGAGGAAGTACGCGGAGGAAGGTTGGCTCAGATGGGCTGGAGATGTTGTTTTACTAAGAGAAGGACACAAGGGACCCCTCCTGCATCCCGGGCTGGCATTGGCCGGTCGCTGGCAGCTGGAAAGATGTGAGGAGCCCTCCTTTGTTATCCAGAGACCCTACAAACTCCTACCACCGATGAGCCAAGTGAGATCACCTCTAGCTGCTCCCTGGCCACAGCGTGGAAGAAGAGCATCATCCTGGTCATGCCACTGCTCCCTTATGAGGCAGAGAGCAAGTGGGAGACAGGATAGCAGAGAAATGAAGGAGGGTTGGCATATGAGGCAGTGCCATAAAAATGGGATGACACTTGTTGCTCTTTACAGCCAAGTCCATCCCGGTTATCTCCGGGGAAGCAGAGATCCCACCAGTGGGATCTTTTTGACCTCCCAGGAGAGCAGCTGTAGGAGCGAAGCCCACTCTGACCCACCATGGCTGGGGAAGTGCAGAGGAGGAGGCTGCAGCCTCTTCCCCTCAAACCCAGCAGCAAAATGCATCGTACTGCTTGCGGAGCTGAGGATTTCGATCCTATTCCTCAAATCCTTTTGTTTGTTGTCACGACAACCTGGGATTTCAGCTCCCTTCCCGGAGTTTTCTCAACCAAGCCCTCACCCTGGCGGGCTGGGTCCAGCCCTGGATGACTTTTCTAAGGGACCTTCAGGAGGAAAGCACATGGGATGGGTGCTGCCAGGGCTGGGATGGGTGCTGCCAGGGCTGGAAATGGCCCTGGCGATGGAGAGATGAAACCTTCTGCTCATGGGAGCATCTGAGCGCTGGATGTTCTGCAGAGAAGAGGGAAATCCCAGGAGGAAAAGGAGCGCAATGGGCCCCGGAGAGCCCTTGTGAAGGAGGAAAGCCCAGGTGGTGGTTTCACAGGGCAGAAGTCCTCTTCTCCTTCCCCACAGGTGCCCAAGGAAGTCCCCTGGGGAAGCAGCTGGCCCAGGGGCTGAGCTGAAATCATCCCATCCCCAAAGCTGGAGCGGGGGCCACCGCTCTCGGACCATTGCTCAGGCTCCTGTTTGGGTTTTCCTAAAAGGACTCTTTCTCCTGAGAGCTGAGCATGCCTGGGCTGCCAGGAGGCATAGGATCTCTAGGTCTTTGGAGCTGCACGTGGTGTGGGCAACTGTTGGGAGCAGGACCTTGGAGTGATGCAGGGGAGAAACCAGTGTCACAGGAGATATCGTCTGGACACCAGTGCTGGAGCCAGCAAGCATCGACTCTTCTAGAATCAGCCAGTCCTTGGCCATGGTTTGGCCTTTGGGACCACCGTGTCCCCACAGCTGCTGGGAAGGACGAAAGGATGGAGCTGCTCTAATAAAATCCCCGTTAGAAGAAGTTTCCTTCTTTCCAGCTGAGGGCTGCCCTGTTGCTGTCTCTGTCTGCACCAGACAGGCCACCCACTGCCTTGCATGCAGCTTTGGAGGCTGTGTCCCAGATCCACGGCCACAGGCAGAGCTGGATCCAGCCCCTTCCAGTGTCCAGCTCAGTAATCCAGATGGCTCATCCGCGGGATGCTGTGACCCAGATCATGTCCCTTCTCCCACCCTGGCTACGTGAGAGCCCTTGCCGGGAAGGCAGCAGCTTCTGGCCACCGTGGTTCATGCCATCCGGCGCTGGCATCAGCCGACACTGGGTATTTAACTGCGCACGGGTATGAAGGGCAAAGCCCCAATTCATCTCTCTTCCAACCGGCCTGAAACTAGGCATCGGTCCACGCAGTTGGCAGCGGTTCATCCTCGCTCAGGCAGCCAAGGATTGCACTAAAAAGCCTGGGAAAGAGCAGAGAGAAGGGGACGGTTGTTGGGCTGGGAAAAGAGGGACTCCTCGCCTCTTGCAGGCGCCCGGGGAAAGTCACGCTCCAGCCAAAAACTGGGCGCAGGCTCCTGCGGTACCCAGGACACTTGTGGCATTTGTATTCTGAGCAGCAAAGGGGCAAGAGGCATCGCAGGTGAGTCACAGGCACGGGCGTCCAGGGAAATACGGACTTGAAATCTATAATCGACTTGTCCTGCCGAGGTCTGAGGCTGGGAGCCACAGTCTGCCAAGAGGACATATAAACATGGGAGTTTTTTTCCTTTAAAAAAGGAGGAAAAAATGAAGAAGAGAGGGATTATTCAAGGATGCGGCGTGAATCATAGGGTACAACCGGAGGTTGCTTTCCAGGAGGCCAGAGGAGCAAAGCACCGAGTTAAAATGCAAACCGCGATGCCTGGCAAAAATGGGATGAGAGATGCGCTCATCTCTGCGGCTTCGCTCCGCGTCTGTGGGCCACGTAGCTCTGAGCAAGGCCAAGGTGAGCTGGAGGTGGCATGGGCTCGGCGGTGCCCACTCGGGGATGTCTCAAGAGGACCTGCTTTTCAAAGAGTCTTTTTGCTCCTTCTGCTGTCTGGTTTTTTGAGCACCTGAAGATGAAGTCAGTTGTAGTTTCCCAGCACACCCTGCCTGTGGCTGAACCAGGAGCTGGGGAACTCAAGGGAGCATTTTCAGACCAAAAGTAGGTGTTTGATGATCCGAGGTTGTGATCCAGATGCCCACAGGTAGGTGTCTAGTGCCATTTGCGTGCCCTCAGGTCCCATCTGCTAGTCCAGAAAGCCACGGATTTCCCATGAATCTGTTGCTATCTCAGCCAGCCCGTGAGGATGTCTTGGACACCCTCCCGGGTCCCATGAGTACCTCAGGTAGGTCTGGCCACCTATGTTTGGGTGACTGACTTGAGTCCGTAACATCATGAGAGGTTGTTCACACCTCCCTCTCTGCTCAAAGGGCATTTCCAAAGAGCAGCTCATCTTAGCTCATCGAGGCACAACGAGTTTATGTCGTTGCACCCAGGAACTCCTGCTTTTCTCCAGGGACTTGCAATGGGTGGGAGGGTGAGCAGCTTCGGTGCAGACGTGTGAAGCTGGGTGTGGAGGCTCCCATGCTGAGGAGTTGCCAAGCTCAAAACGCAGCCTGCAGGATTGGACTTTCCCAGGAAATACATTTATGAGGAGAACCAGGCACCGGGATGGGTGCCTTGGGTCCGTCCATGTGGGACATCTGCAAGCAAACCCAACCCAGAGGCGGCATTGAGGAGAGCGGAGTGAGTGGTGGGTCGGGAGGACAGTCCCTTGTACCGAGGGCTGTGTCTGCAAGTTCAGCCCGTAGCTGGGTGCTGGTGTAACTGGTTAGTGGACCTACACGTGATGCTGAGAAGATCAGGATGGCTCTTCAAGAGGCAGCGTAGCCCACTGTAACGCCACTGGTGGTCACCAGACTGTGTAAGATGGTGGGGGATAGCCCAAGCGATGGCTGCAAAAGGGTGACCCAAGCAACTACCCAAGCCCGGAGCTAATGCCACATGCCCTTGAGCAAGAGGAGGGAAGGCAGAGGGCAGGGAGAAAGGCTCAGTCGATGCTCAGCTGAACTTTCATTGGCCTGTGAGATGCTGTTGGGTCCCAACACACCAGCAGCCCACAGAGCTTGGGACTCTGCTTCCAAGGGGGCTAAGTGGTCTGTGGAGTAAGAGAGGATGTAAAATTGGGATGTCCTGCCCCCAGGCAAAACCTTCTGCTTGTCCTGAGCACTCCCTGACGCATCCTTGTTAACCTGTTCTTGAAAATCTCCCTTCACTGACCTTGGATGGTCCAGACCAGCAGTTTGCTCTTCTTTCTAGAAAGATTTTCCTTAACTTTCACCTCCCTTGCTGCATTTCGAGCCTGGGCTTTTCTGCTGGCCACCAGGACACCGGAGACAGGATAGTCCCTGTTCGCAAACACATTTTTTGGATTTGAAAACCAGGGTCAGGTCTCGCTGGCACTGTCTCTTCTCTACACTAAAGCAATTCCCATTCCCCCCTGACTGCTGTTGCAGGTCATGTTTTCTGGACCGCTGGAAGCAACCGGAGCAAAGGCACCGGTGAACCGATGTGGGGTCTCAGAGCATCTGCACTGGCCCTGGCAGCGAGTGCGGGGGAATAAAAGACATGAAGAGGACCGAGCTCTCAGCTGTCGCGCCAAGAGTTGTCTGAAGCAAGAACAGAAAAGCATCGGGGAGTGGAGAGAGGCATGAAAGCCACAAGCGCCTGATATGACAGCAGAGGAATGAAATCAGAGAAAATCCAATTTCTATCGGAGAGCAAAAATAAACTCTGACAAGCGAGGGGAGGAAAGGAACAGCGTGTTCCCGAAACCATCGCTTCCCCGGGCAATGCGCATAACCCAACCCGACAGGCACCAGCACGCATCCCGCAGCCCTGGGGTCACGGTCCCCAGAGACGATGGGGACCCTGAGCTGTCCCCTGCAGAGCCAGCGCAGGCAGCCGCACGCTCTGCCCTTCCCCGGGCTGTGCTCCCAGCCCAGCTCATTACCCGGGGCTGTGCACGGTGCCCGTGGTTACAAACCCCTCTGAGACCAGCGGAGAGGAGCCCAGAGGGGCCGGGGATGGGCTGTGCCAGCGCTAACGAGCCCTGATGGGCTCAGGCTCCATCCCAGCCTCGTGACGGCGGTGAGGACCTCAGCGGGGACCGGGGCAGCTTTTGCACATCAGCCAAAATCAGGGTGTGGCGGCAGGGATGGAGCGGGATGCTCTTTGGCTGCGTGAGGGCTTCCCGGCTGCCTGGCCGAGACTTTTCCAGCCGGTCCTTGGGGGTCCCACCTTTGCAGAGCCAGTGCAGACGGACATACAGGTGAATCTCTGCTGGGGGATGAGCTCGGCGAGGCTCAAGAGGCAGATGCCGGGCTTTGTCCCACCCCTGGTTTTGCCATCTCTCCTTCCCCTTGATAAAGTGGCTTTATCAAGGTGCTTCCCTGATGGAAAAAGGACCGTGGGCCCATAGCTCATCTTGGAAGGACTCGTTGGAGGTGTCACAGTCAGCCCTGGGAAAGCGTTGGGAGGCAGGAGGGGAGCGGGTTGCACGGAGTCGGTCGGCACGGCCGTGCCAGACCCCGGCTCAGGAATAACAGGGTTATAGCACCAGCGGCACGATGCTTTCCCAGGCGGTTTGTGGGAGATGGGGGGACCGTTCGTGGCCAATCTCCTGCCTGCCCTCCCCGAGTGTTTCATTACCGGCTTTTCTAATCCACGTTTTCTTAGCACGCCCACAACACTTAAGCTGTAATTTAGTATTTTCCTCTCTAATTATACACATAACCGCGCAAAGGCGGCTCCCAGCAGGTAGCGAGCATCCCACCTGTGAGCAAGCAAGTCTGCCGTAGGTTTCTCGCTGTTGGTGATGCAGACTGGCAGCGCCTTGATCCTGCATGGACTCAGCTACTGCGAGAGGTGCCCGTCTCTCTCGAGAGTTTTGGTGTCTGGGGACCAGGGAACCAGCTTTCTTGAAAACAAGCTATTTCCCCTCAGAGCCTGGAGGTTTCATCTCCCTTTATGTTCATCCTTGCAAATAAAATACCTGTTCTGGCAGGTGATGCATCTCATGGATCCACGTGAGCATCTGCGCTGGGTCCTGGGCAGGGAGAGAGGTCTTTGGGGGGGCTTGGGGCTGCAGATGAGGAAGGCACCAAGCGACAACAGCATCTGAGAGAGCTTCGTGCCCCTTTTCTCTGGCTTCAGGGTCCTGCAGACACATGATGCTTTGAAGAGACTTTACTTCTTAATTATTACCTTTTTCAGAGCAGGTTTGGGCTTCACAGAAAACCTTGCAAATGAACATGAAGAAGCCGTATCCTGGCTAATCTCCTGCTGGATCTGGCCAGCCTTGCCCCACAGAGGCTGCAAGAGACCTTGCCACCCTCCCTTGCCTCGCTCCATCCCCTCCACCCCAACTCCCCGAGGCAGACCTGGACCCCACAGGGTCCCCCCATGGGCAGGAGACCCCCAGGGCCACAGCGGCTTCTTCATCTCTTCCCAAAAATCGCATCTGCCATCCGCTCCATCATCCCTGCGGCTCTGCCCCGTGTGCCTTGCGCCACGAGCTGCCCTCACCGTGCGCTGCCTGACGCAGCCCTGCCTGCACTGCTGCCTGCTCCCGAGCCCCGTGGATTGTCACGTTGCAGGCAGCTCCCTTTGCCGTGCATCCAGCAGATGAGAGCTAGTAGGGATGAGAAGACAGGCACAGCATCCCCATCCTCCAGCTGCCCCCCACGACTCCTCCAGAACCACTTTTGGGGCTCAAGCAGCATGTGTGAAGGATGGAAGCCGCATCTGGCCAGGCTGGGATGCTCAGGATCAGGCTCTGCTTTGGCTGGCAGAAGGAGCATCCCCACCAGGATGATGCCCAACATTGACTTTGCCAGTTGGACGCTGATTAAAGCCCCGAGCCCCTCCACCTCCCTCTTCTGATACAGGCTGATAATGCTGGCGATGCACCAGCGGACTTTTAACTCCAGCGTAATTGCCCTCCCTTTCTTTCTTTATTGTTTTGATGAAAAGGGATCTGAAGAATAAACTCCAAACGGCTATTTTAAGGGGAACAACCTAATGCACAAAAAAGCCCACGTTTCTGCCAAAATGGCATCGCGACGCGGCGGCGCGCTCGGCTTCTCCTGAAACCGAGCCCCATGCCCAATTTAGGCAAAACTATTTGCCATCAGAGGCAGATACCGCAGGGGTTTCCCAGACCCATCTCCTCAGATAGTCACCGTCGCAGGACACGACGGCTCTTGCCTCGTGCCCCGTGCCCGCGGGGCAGGGAGGGGAGCTTTGCAGCCAGGCTGGCGGTCCTGCACCCCATCACGACCCCCTTGCTGCATCCCACCTGGATGGATGGGGTGGACTGCAGCTCTGTATGAGTTGGGGTGATGCTTTTTGTGGGGAGGCGACCAGCTTCTGGCATGCAGGGACGTGGTGCTGGCCCCTCCGTGACATCCCAGCACCGCGCAGACACAGGCAGGGCAGACACAGGGGTCCGCTCTCCTTCACCTTGAGAGCAAAACAGCCGCCGGGAGCCATCAAATATTGATGCTTTCCATTTACGAGGCCCTCAGAGCCGGGTTGCGGTCGGCGGAGGGGGAGGCTGATGCTCTCCATCTCTTCCAGAGTTGCGCAGACGATCGATGACAGCGCTGGGAACAGAAATGGGGACCTCCCTGGTGCCCTTGTCCCCCTGTCCCATCGGCTGTGAGCTTGGGATGACATCGGCCCTCGCTCTTACACATGGCCGGCCGCTTCGCCTGGTGAAACTGGTGATTTTCTACACCCTCCTTGGCATGTCCCAGCTTGCCATCATGCCTTCCAGGCACCTGGAGAGAAGCAAAGCCAGCAGCCCCAAGCTGCAGGGACCGGCTCCCCCTCTGCAGCAGCACATGGTCCCTGCGGATGGTTTTCCATCGGGGCTGAAGGACATGGGGAACGGCAGCATCGAAAGCACAGGCTCAGCAGGAGATGCTGCAGAATACCCGGGACATTTGTCGCTGAGGGATGGCGCAGGGCTGGGCAGGACTCTCCTGGCAGAGGGGTTCGTTAGCGCTGCGACACGCTGAGGGCCACGGGCAGGCTTGGACATTTTCAGGGGATGGAGAGGGTTTGGCCGGGGTTAGGGTTTCCTTTCACTTGCACTGGGCTTTTTAATCTTTTCCAAGCACCTGCTCAGGGCTGCTGTTAAAGATGGGATCCTGATTTCTTGTCTTTAGGGTGTCTGCAGGAAGGGCACACAGTGAAAGCTTGCATCAGCTCTCAGACCCAAGGACCTCTCAGGACTCTGCATGAAGGTCCCCGGGCTGGGTGCCTACAAGCCCAGCGCCCTTGCTGGGGTTACACCATGTATGAAGGACACCAGAAAGTCCTCCTGGAGCAGAGTCCTCTCCTGAACATTTTCCAGTGTCACCTGCCACCATCAACACAGTCCCCGATGTCCCAGCCGGCCCCACGGCACACGGTGCACGCTCGCATGCGTCCAGCCCTGAGCCAACACCCCCCTGCCCCACCATTCCCGGGAGGGACGAGTGTGGTGCAAGCACCCTGGGCAATGCCACCGCAAGCCTGCAGAGCAAAGCTGCTAAAAATACCCTCCATGCCTCGGAGCGGTGACAGCTAAAACCTCTTCCCTCTGATTTACAACATCTCCAGCTGCAGCGTTGGCTCCCCGGGGCATCGTGGCCGCACTGGTCCCTGCGGGATCATGGAGATGATTGACTTTCAGGGTGACTTTCCCAATGAAAGCAGGAGAGCCCGGACGCCTGGGCAGCCCCGGAGGGCTACGTGCTCCAAGGAGCCCAGCGAGAAGCCTGCATGACATGGCCTCTCCTCCGGGATGTGAGCGGACATCCCACCATCAGACACAACCCCACCACAAGCCATCAGAGAAGCCTGGAGGGGACACGGGATCGGAAGCAGGTGACAGGGACATGGCAAGCCAGAGCCTGAACAGGAGCTGCCTTGGAGCCAGATGTCCTCGGGGGACACTGGTTTGGGCTTGGGAGGGGGAAGAGGTTCCCCACAGCCCTGCACCCCTGTGTGAGCACAGCTGGTCAGGGAGCAGCACCCAGAGCCTGAGATTTGGCCTCTGGTAGCCGAAAGCAACAACTTTTGCTCCGAATTTTGCTCCGACCCCGAATTTTGCAGCAGTGTGAGCCGAGCTTTGCACGTCAGGATGCTGAAAGCCCTGTCCTGGGGTCAGAAACCAGTGTGAGCTGGTGGCCCTGTGGGCAATGCCAAACGTTGGGAAGGTCCTGCCTGGCCAGTCCTCCCCATCCAGCGCTGCCAACACTGGGAGCATTTGCAGCCGAAGCCCTGACCCTTTTGGGACACCTACCCCTTGGGTTGGGGCCCTGCACCCCTCAGCACCCCCAGCCCTTCCCCAGCCCTGTTTGCAGAGAGCAGGGAGGCCAGGATGCTCCCACGTGTGGAGCACGGACAGGTCCCTCCATCCGAGGTGGCTCATCCTCTGTGGCAGCTTTCGGGGCCCCGTGTTTTGGGGGAGGCACGGTCAGCAAGGGGAGCACGGGGGTACAAAGGAGCCCTGAGACCCAGGTCCCTCCCTGCCCAAACCCCCCCGATCCCAAAAGTCCAAAGAGAGGAGACTGGGGATCCTCCTCCTGCTCTGCCCCTTCCCCTGTATCCAAAAAGGTGAGAAGCAGCCCCAGGAATCAAATCCACATCTTTAATCCCTCCAGTAACATGTTCGGATGTGGGCTCTCTATGCCCTCTGCGAAGACACTGGACCCCGATAAGTTGGGGCTTGTGTGGGGCTGTGGGTGACAGCCCCCTGGCAGACACCCCCCCACCACCCCCCCATTAGTGTCCTGGGATGGGACAGAGCCCTTTCGGCAGCCAGGAAATATTGGAGCACCACAGCAGAGCATCCCTGGCTGCTGCTTGGCATGCCAGAGGTAGGAGGATGCAGCATGCTGTTCCTGCCTTCCCAAATCCCCCAGCCGCTTCCCAGTGGGAGCCCAGGGCCTTCGGCTACTGCTGGTCTCCTCGAGCAGGGAAAGGCGAGCAGCAGGAGCAGTGACGAGTGCCCATTAGTAGCTGTGCCAGTCAGCTTGAATGGCCTGGAGAGGGTCAGGAGAGCCCAGCTCATCCTCACTTACAGAAACGGTAAATTCGACCTGGAATTACCCCGTTGCTTGAATAACTGGCTTCCCCTGCAAGGAGTGGGCAGACTGGAAGAGCCCCAGACCTGCAGACATTTGTCAGAGGGCTTCGCTGTGTGGGAGGCGATGCCGTCATCCCCAGCCCGTGCGATCCCAAGTGACTCCATTCAGAAATCACCAATGATGAAAAAAAAAAAAAAAAAGAAAGAAGGAAAAGCATCTGAAATGGAGGAAACGCCAGAATCCCGGTTGCCCGGACAACGAGTTTGGGCCCCCTTGTCCGCACGCCTGATGACTCAATCCTTAATAACACGACCGTGGATCGGTTTTTGCCTGCCGGAGCCCCAGCTCACCCGAGGAGCAGAAGCAATCGCAGCCAACGCGTGAGCACGCACAGCCCATGTCTTGCCTCCTCTGGGCCTGCCGACGATGTCTCCCCGTTTAAGGCCAAGCCCAGGCTTTTGCCTGATAACCAAAGGACCGTCACGCCGGGATCGGGGCTGGCTAAGTCCTGGGGACACGGGGGAACACGGGACCAGAGGCTCCAACTCCTGCAAGGATGCCCAGGGAAGGGCACCCAGTGCAGGAACCGGGAGGCAGTAGCGGTTACAAGGCTGCATCACCCACATTTTGGAAAGGTTTGGTCTTTTCCTCCGGTTTTCAGCACTGCGAGAAAGTCACCAGCAAGATCCGCTTGTGACTTTTATTTAAAATACCGTCATGTCATGCCTTTTTTTTTTTTTTTTTTTTGTCTTTTACGCTTGCCATCTGCCGGCATCCATTCTCCCCAAACCCTGCTCCCACTGGGGGTTTGGACTGGGGAATAAAAATGCTGGGCAGGGAATAAATAATTCATTTGGCACACCTACCGAATGCGGCATCCAAAGCCCGTGGCACGGTAGGTACTAAACCGTCCCGCTGCGGCACAGAGACCAAATAACATTGCTGGCCCCGGCTTTGTCCTGACGCTGGTATCTGCCAGGGCTGGGAGCACGATGTACCTGGTGCCTCTGCTGATGCATCACAGCATGCCCAGCCGCTTCGTCCTGAAGATTAGGATTCCTGGCACGGAAAAGAGAGGGAGACTTGGGCTTTAAATAAGAGAAGCTGGCGGGGTTGGGATGGTGATGGATGGGAGCTTTCGGCGGAGGGGGGGGCAGGAGGGAGGCAGAGCTGGTGGCACGGAGGACGCAGCCCTCCAGGGACTGCGATGGCCCGGCCAAGGTCTCCTCAGCTGAACCGCTCCGCTCCAGCCGTGGCCCAGTCCCCATCTCCTCGGCAGGGACCCAAGGACGGTGTCGGAGGCTCAGCTGGGACGCGGAGGGGAGGAGGTGATGCCTCCCCCCTGCTCCTGCAAGGCGGGCTGGGTTCGGAGGGGCTGGCAACCCTGCCAGACTGTCCCGGTGTGACCTTCAGCAGCAGGGCAGAGCCGAGCAGGAGCTGTTAGCGCTGCAGGCAGGGACAACGCCACAGCCCTGCTTGTCTCTACTGAGATCATCGCTCTGGTTCTCCTTCCCCTTTGCAGCGAGAGGCTTGTTACAGAGGCGACTGTCCCAGAAAGGATGCTCTTGCCGAGGGGCTAGTAGCCCTGCCACCCGGCATCGTGGGGCAGGGGCAGCCGGGAAGGGCAGCAAGGGGCTGGGGACAGGCGCTGCCGGGGAGGGTACCTGCTCTGAGAGGCAAAACAGGTCACTGCTGTCTTCCATCCTCACCAGAGATGGCATGTAAGAGCTGGCAGCTCGCTGCCGGCCCTCGGTGATGGACGGCGACTCGCCCAGGTGAGGACCACGCCAAGGACTGTGCTTGTGCTGCTCGCCCAGCTCCAGCCTCCTGCATGGGCAGCTCTGGGCTTCATCCTGCTGCCCTCACACCCTCCTCTGCCTCCTCTGTGCCCGCACTGGGAGCAGGTCGGGGCTGGCCAAGGAGAAAAGCTGCATCCCTGCCACATCCCTGTGCAGGCAGAGAGCAGGAGCAGGGGCTGGGGGTGAGACTGGGAGGTTTCCCCCCGCAGCAGAAGGGACGAGGGTCAGACGGGGTGTAGCCCACGGTGGGGAGGTACAGCCTGAATTTCGGAGCCACGCGCTGGATGTCAGGGCTGGGGACCAGAATCCTCATCCGAAGGAGGGTGAGATGTGGGGAGGGGGCAGCTGGTGCATCCCAGGGCAGCCCCCGTCCTGCCCCACCGATGGCCGAGCCCCACAGCTCACCCCATGCTGCAGACCCCCAGCCGGACAAACGGGTTGCTAATGCTGCTGTTCTCCCAAGGTTTTTTTTAGCCCCTAATCCAGCTGTGGTTCAGCTGGACTTATCTACCAGGTCTGACCTCGAGGGGTTTCAGGCAGCTGCGTTTCCCCTCCAGCCTTTCGGTTTTCCTTCCAGCATTTTTGCAGTAACCTGTATTGAGAGCGGAGCGGGTCCCCACCAGCGATTGCTTAGAGAAACACCCCCTTACATGCTGCTCCCCTCACCGCCCCTCTCCTCTTGCGGGAAACACGCAGACCATGGCCGGCCACCTGAATCACGGGCTCGTTTTAGCTCGGCTTGAGTGCCAGAGCTTTGTAAAGGAAGGACTAGAGGATATTTAGAGGGAAACCATCCTGGGCAGGACTGGCTGCTGCTGCTGTGTGTCCGTGACTCATTTTGCAGGAATCTGCCCCACGTGGAGGGACTGTCCTGTGCTGGTTACTTTACCAGAACAGAAGAGTCCTCGGGGCCCGTCTGCAGGTCAGGACTGTAAAAACAGGGTTTAGTCTGTGCCAGAGAGGGGAAGCGATGGATGCACCGGTTGCCCCGGGGTGGGTGGGATGCTGCCAGCTCCGGGCAGGCAGAGCCGTGGCCATGAGGGGCTAAGGCAGCAATGCCGGGCACCTTGGCTCCCGGCAGGGATGGCCACGACAGCCAAAGGGTGTTAATCCAGCTGAGAGTGGCCAGGCCCCGCTCTGGGACGAGCTGACCTCCTGCCTGCACGATCAGGCAGGGGAGCAGGAGGAACCGGGGTGGCGGGGGGGACGACAGGGATGATGCAGCCCTCCGTGGCTATGAAAAACTCATTTTTTGCTTCAGTCCTTGAGAAATTTTTCCCCGGGCAGCCCCAAAAGGAAAGGCTGGAGGGCGGGGGTGTGCTCAAAGCTTTTATCATCGAAACAATCCTGCGTCCGGTACGCGGGGGCTTATCCAGCTGCTGCCGCTTGTCTCACTGGCTGCGGGGGACAAAGAGGGTCACAGCCACCGAAACAGGACACTGACGGCTGCCGTGTGTGCCCCTGCCCGGGGATGAGCTGGCAGGCTCCCTGCCTGCGAATAAACATCTCTGCAGGCAGCCCTTGGCACGGGCACGCTCCCCCACGGGACACGGATGCTCCCACCGTGCCAGCCCTGGGTGTCTCACCCCGGGGGGGGGGTCCTCCAGGGCTGGGGTTTGTACTCATTTGTCCTTTGGGGATAGGAGGTGGGTTAGAGCTGTGTTTTGGTCAAGGAAGAACCTGCCCTGCCAGCAGCATGCAAACAGCCTGCCTGGATCTCCGTGAGGGCTTCCAGGGCTGATTCAAGGCCAATTAAAACCCTCAGGACCTGAGCTGGGTCCCTGCAGAGGCACTCGGGTTCCTCGGCACTGCGCTCTCCCTTACTCTCCCCACTAAATTATTTTTTTTTTCCCATCACCTGGGTTATCTTTATCTTATTGCCCCAATAATGGCAATTCGGCGTTGGAAAGCACTTGGCTTTCTGCACCACACAAGGAATGATGCTCTTCCGGAAGAGAAAGCATAGAATAGAATAGAACAGAATAGAATAGGATAGGAATAGGATAGGATAGGATAGGATAGGATAGGATAGAATAGAATAGAATAGAATAGAATAGAATATTCTCAGGTGGAAGGGACCTACAACGATCATCTAGTCCAACTGCCTGACCAATTCAGGGCTGACCAAAAGATAAAGCATGTTATTAAGGGCATTATCCAAATGCCTCTTAAGCACTGACAGGCTTGGGGCATCGACCACCTCTCCAGGAAGCCTGTTCCAGGGTTTGACCGCCCTCTCGGTAAAGAAATGCTGCCTCATGTCCAGTCTAAGCCTCCCCTGGTGCAGTTTCGAACCATTTCCCAAAGAAAACGATCCATCTTTCCAAACAGGACTGTGGGAAGCACCAGCATTTATCCTTGTGCTTAAATTTGTGTGTCTGTGCCCGCACGTGGCCGGTCCCTCTGGCTGCGCATTTTCCTGCGGGCCCTGCTCCGTGCAGCCAGCACGTTCAATCTGCAGGTGAGGAGGAGAACAGTGGAAAGTCCACTCAGGCAGCCCAAGGAGGGCAAGAAATTCAGCCCAGTCCTGTGCTTTGAATGCCTTTGCTGCTTGAACTCTGCTCATCTGCTGGCTCAACCCCCCTTGAAAGGCTGTCGCCGGCCTCAGGACTGTTCTGCCTGACAAGCATTTGTTAGCTGATGGAGATGGGCTACCTCAGATAAAACATTTTCATCTTTATTAATGCAAGGAAATGGCTGAAGCATTTGATCCTCCTTCAAACAGCTCCTTGCATGGCTCCACCGCTGCAAATAAGCTTCAGAGCTGTGAGCTTCCCAGAGCTGGCATCTCCCTCGAGTACCCCCCAGCCCTTCCAGGCAGCAATGTTCCCCTTCACTCCTTCTGTGACTCTTTTCTCAGTGAGCCTGGGACGGAAAACGATCCGTCTTTCCAAACAAGACCGTGGCAAGCACCGGCATTTATCCTTGTAATGCTTAAATTTGTATGTCTGCGTCTGCACACGGCCGGTCCTCCTGGCTGCGCATTATCTTGTTGACCCTATTTAGTAGGATCGTGCTTCCTCATTTATCATCAAGAGCCGGTGCTGGCTTTGCTGGGGCCACGGGCTGTATGAGCAGCTGAGCAGAGCAGTAAGCCGTGTTTCTACCCGTGCAAGGTGGCTCAGCCGCCCTCGGAGGCTGGGCAATGCCATCCATCGGCCACAGCAGCCCAGCCTCCCTCCTAATAACCTCCTCCAGCCCTTCAGACTAGATCCGAGGTAGCAGCCTTCCTAAGGGAAACTGAGATATTAATTAAAGAAAACAAACAAAAAAAACCTGATAGCCACCTCCCTGCTCATCATCTTAGCGTAACAGCTGGATGATGGGCAAATAACGGGAAGAGAATAACAGTCTTTGTCCTCCTCGGTTGATTTCTGCTACAGAAAAGTCTTGTTCTTGAAGCTCAGAGCAGGGTTTGGACCACCTTCGACCCCTTCCACGGCTGCCTGGAGCTGCCTGTGCAGAGAAGGCAGAGAGAAGTGGCAAGGAAGGTCCATGGAGAAAGCATCTTCCAGAGACCTCGACCCAAAAAAAGGCCAGCCCAGGGGGTCAGCCCGTCCCTGCCCGGAGGAGAGCACAGGCAGAAGATGGAGCGCCCTGGGAGATGGGATGCTGCACCGCCTGTGTCTCACACGGGCACAAGATTCCTGCATCCCTCCCCGGTCCCTCCCCTACCCCTCTTTTCTTCCTGCAGACAGTTTTAAGAACCATATCCAAGGTCGTTTTTCTCCTCTGCCCAAGAGCCGTTGGATAAAGCCATGGAGCCAACTGCAGGTATGAGAACCAGCCACACTTGTCCTGGTTGCATCTGAGCATCCCTGGCACCAAGGATGCTGGGTTTTAAGCATCTGCTAGCTAGCAAGCCAAGGGCCGGGAGCGACCGGGTATGTCCGAGCAGAGGCTTGTTACACCAGCCAGGTGTTTGATGGAAAGCGGAGATTGCTGCAACAGGTCTTCCAAAATGCAATTAATGCTTTTAAACAGCCATGTCCAGCTCAGCGGGGTGGCTGCAGCTTCCAACAGCGATGCACTAGCCGGGCCCTGCAGGGCAAGGTTTGGCCGTTCAGATAAACCCTGTGGATAATGCCACCGCGGTGTCACTGGGTAAGGTTTTGCAAGGGGAAGGAAGATTTTAGGTGGCAGCCCAGTGAGTTGGCGGAGTGAAAAAATAACAGCAGCCTAGGTCTGGTTACGAGCCGCTCGCAGATGGCAGGAGAGGAACGGAGGTCACCCGGGATGGAAAGAGGTAAGCAGCCAAAGTCTGAGCACCTCGGTTCCCCTGCGTGGCTTTAGAGAGTAATTTGTGTTAGAGAAGCGATGCTACTGCTGAGCGTTACAGCTAAGGGTCCCCCATCTCTGGTTTTGGGTCCCAGGGTGGCCTGAAATGTCACCGTCCCTCCCCTCCGAGCCTGCTGCACGCAGCTGGCGGAGGCAGGATGGGTCCTCAGCAAGTGCTGAGGTTGCTTTCCTCGTTCACTGCTACTTAACACAAGCACTTCCCAAGCAGACAGGGACAAATGAATCCCTTTTTGTTGCAGGTTTGGGGGCTGGGGGGAGCGAGGAGCTTTGCCCTGATCCTGCCCTCCTCCAGCCTCTCCTGCATCCTGCACATCCCTTTTCCACCTGCAGAAGGGGGATGGAGACGGGATGTGGGAACAGGCGGCTGGCGGCAGGAGGAGGACGGGGTCGACAGGTTTGAATGAAAGAAAATTAGGGCATAAAACATTCTTTGGCTGTTTTCCCCTCGACTTTCCACACCGGGTAAAAGACTCTCTGGTCCTTCATCTTTCCATGCTGTGCCTCATGGCAAAGCACATCAGTCCCTTTCTCCGTGGCTCTAATTGGCATCTCTGCTCTGTGTCAGGTTCTTGGCTGCTCTCAAGAATGATGAGGAATTGATTTTTTTTGCCTTTGAAGCAATCAAAGGGTTTATTTTTAAACTCTGCTTTCCTCTAAAGAATCCCATTTTTCTTCTTGCAGAATCTAAATCCTTGAATAAATAAGATCCTTGCAAAGATAGTATTTCTGACCTGGTCTGATCTGTTTGAGTCAATTTATAGTGTAACTGCTCCCTGTTTGGCTGCACGGGGAGAATAATTAATGCCCGTGTTGCAGAAATCAGTCCAGGAAGGTAGAAAGAGTCGTGAGAGCCAAAAGCCATTAAAAGAAGGAGAAATATAAATATTCAAAGGCCAGGGTCAGCTGGAATTCAGGTTGCTGCTACAACCTTAAATCAGCCCCTTGGGTCTGGAGGGCACTGCCATCGGCTGCTTTTGTTGGAGACCAGGGAAGGGGACTCAGGCTCACTCAATCTGTTGCTGCAGTCGGGACCGTGCAAGCGTTGGTGCCTCTGCTGGGTCAGTCCCAGACAAACTGTCCCAAAACTGCTGCATGGAGAGCAGGGTTAGTTTGGCAGAGGGCAAGAGACGATGCTCGTTAACTTTGCTTCCCTACTGCTGAAGCCAAAGCTGTTTGCTACAGCTCCGTTGTCCATCAGCATGGCCCTGGCACGGGCGAACCATGGCCAACACACCCATCCCCATCCCCGACCAAGGCAGAGGTTAGCCCAGGGCAAGCATCGCCGGTGCAGCTGGGCGTCCTGATGGTATCATCAACCCTTTTCATTTGGGAGAGTGAAACGGGAGCAGGACGTATTGGTACAAATCACCTCCTGCCCACAGCAGCTCCAAGGAACTGCCCTCAGATAAGGTCTTTCTGCCCTTGGAGACTGCTAAGTTATTTCTGAGCTATATTTGCTTTACCCTGGGGGATACTGAGTTCTTATAGACTACTCAAATCACTCAATTTTACGTCAGTCCTCCATCAACATTTACTATCCTATTGCCATGGTTATATTATTACCGCTTAATCCTTGGTCAGTCACCAAAAACAATTCCTGATAATAATCACAAGTGAACGGAAACGTCATCTCCTGGATTCCCTCCTTCGCTAGCGGCCGCCCCAGCTTTCTGGGTAAGAGCCTAATTCTGCACTGCCAGCACGTTGAGCTCCCGATTTCTGCAAGACGCCAAGCTACGCAAACAGCGTGGGCAGCAAGGGGCAGCCCTGGGAGCAGGTGACATTCCGTTTTTCTCTGGTTCTGGGTCTCACCAAGGCAGAAGCCACCGCCGTGGTGCTTGCCCGGGATGTGCTGCTCTGCTGCAGCAGATGTGATGCGGGGCACGATGCCCACGCACAGTGCGGCCGGCTTCTAACCTCCGGTGAGCAATGCAAATCAGCAGAGCTGCTTCTGTGATTCAGAGAGGGGTAACCTGAGCAAATCTGGATGGACGTTCCTTTTATACAAAGGTGCTGAAGGTACCTCAGTGGCACAGCTCCAGCTTTTTCATGACCCCATGCTCCAAGTGAACGCCAAGTCATCCGGAAAGCACAGGGACCGAGGTCCCCAGACAAGCAGTCCTTCAGGGTAAAACCATTACATGAAAGTGAAAGGAAGATCATTTCTCCTGATCTAATACCCAGCTCAGACTGGTGAGAAGGTAAGCAGATGAATAACCACACGTGTTGCCCAACTCTGAGATGTCCGACAGTCTCGGTGCCTACCTGGAGGTGAAGCACCTCCTGCTCCTGTTGCACAGACAGAGAGAAACGAGCCCTTCCAGGAGGAATTTATCTCTCTTAGCTGAGATGAATCATTTCCTAGAAGCACCCTTTTCTCCTCCTTCCTCCAACAGGAGCCGAGGCCACTGACGCAGGGATGCATACGGACATATTTTGTCTTGTTGGGCCAATCTCCAGGGGTCCTCCAGGCACTGCTGGTTGGGGTTAATTAGACCAGCAGTTCCCAGGCTTTTGGGGCCAACAGAACAGCCCAGCCTCTCTCCATCCTCCCCGCAGTTAGCTTTGTCCCCCAACAAGTGAGGGGGCCACGGGCAGTCGTGGCTATGGGGTAGGTGTGGACTGGATGGATGGCGGAGCTGGAAAAGGTGCTGAGGAGAAGGTTGCAGATGGGCTCTGGGGCCAGGGGGAGCAATGAGAGGGTCCAGGACTGTGCAGGGCAGTACCCTGGTAGTGTGGAGGAGGGAGGAAGGTCCATCAGCTCCTGTCCTGGGCAGCTGTCCTGCTAGAAGAAGCCGTCCCACATGGGCTTTGGAGTCTGAGTCAAAGAGCAGCCTCTGAGGCAGGAAGGATTTCCTACGCCAAGATCGTGAGCTGCAATTAAACCCCTGCACGGGCTGTGGTGTCTCTCTCCTTCTCTCTCTTCTTGCAGCAAGGCAATGTGTGAATGCGCAGAGGTGGCATCATGCGGACTGGTGTCATACCAGTCCTACCTTTTCTCCAGGGTCCTGGAGCAGGACAGGGGTTGTCATGCTGCATTTGTGCCCAGGATTGAGCCACTTCACAGGGTCCCGTACGCCAAAAAGTCCCACTCTGCTCCATGGCATCTGGTGGAGGCTGACTTACTTCCTTCAGCCCACCTCGTTCCGTACTTCCTTGTGCATCAAAGCAGAGGTGAGCAGTGCTCTTGGCACCAGGAGTGGCTCAGCTAACTTTTCCACTGCTGCATGAGGCTGTTCCTGTTCAGGAACAACATGCATCTGAAGAGGGATGAGAGCTTTCAAGGAAGGTCCAGGACTTCTGGTACCCATGCAGGACTGTTGGTGTCATGTCTTGTTGCAGATGTAATCAGGATACTTAGCACTGATCTCAGCTGTGCATATGGTTTGGTTCGGGGCCATGTATCAAGACCCTTCCTCTCCTAGCTCCTGGTCAAGCTGCACCCAAAGACACCTAGACTACACCAGCTCTGCCGGGTGAAGAGGAAGGGGAGATGCAGAGATACCATGGCAAACATCAGGACCCAGAGGCTCTTGGGCATAGCCCTGAAGCCGCTCAGGTGTTTGCACCCTCCATTGCTTGAAAACAGCCACGATACAGTGGAGGGAGGAACTACATCCAGCTGGTGTCTGCTCTAAGGCATTGAATACAGCTGAGATCCAGAGCCTGGATTCAATCCAGCCTGAACATGCAGCTTTCCACAAGCAATCTGGAGAGCAGAAGATCCTGGCCTGGAGTAGATGCTCCAGGCTGTGCCTCATCAGCCACACGGACACCCTGGTCGGGGCCCAGCCACCGCCTCTGGCTGCCTTTAGCTTTGGGTTTGACCTTGATCGCATCTCTGCATTCTTGCACACTAGGCAGTCTTGTCCACTTCTGTTTAACCTGGTCTCCCCAGTGCCCAGTGCCACAGTAAATGGCAAGTTTGCTTTGCAGACCAATCGATAATAAGCTATTTAAACAGTGTCGTGTTGAGGTAATAGCATTAGAGAGTCTGTAGGGAATTAAGGAAATAACAACTGGCTTTATTAAGGAGCTTAATTCAATTACATAGGCAGGATAGTTTAAGCTTCAGTTCTGAGCTCCACACCCACAGCTCTTGGAGCAGGAGGCTCAGCGGCAGCGGCAGCAAACAGGCAGCCGAAAACCAACTCCGGTCTCCCTGGAAAAGTGCAGCATGGTTTAACGGTGGAGCCCGCAGGACACGCGACGGCCTCCCTTCACCTGGAGCAGGTACGCTCGATGCTGGAGCGGCAGGAGAATCAGCAGGGCTGAGGCTGGTGGGGCTGGGAGAGGGCAGCCCTGCCCCAAACTGGGATCAGCTCTTCACGTGTCCTCCCGGATAGATGTGTGCTAACCGTCCTCAGCCCACACTGGGATGGAGCCTCCACCCCCTCCCAGTCTATCACAGTTTCACTTTGCCTGAGACTGTCCCTCCAGTGCTTAACCTCACCGTCCCCTGTCACATCACCTAACCTCACCCTCCCGTGCCGTGGCACCTAACCTCAACCTTCCCATACTGTGTCACCTAGCCTCACCTTCCTGTGCCACCTCATTTAACCTCACCCTCCCGTGCCATGGCACCTAACCTCACCCTCCCGTGCCACTCAGGATGCCCCATCCCTGCCTTGTCCTGGAAAAGCAGGCTCTTTCCCTCTGGAGAGACTTCCCATCAGTGCGGTGGTGCCCACCTTGTTACCACTTCTATTTGCGCGCCCTCCTTGCACACTGCAGGGTGCTCCAAGCACCTGGGCTGACACACAGCAAACGTTTTCCAGAGTTCCCCAAGCTCAGAGAGGGGCCTTGCCCATTACCCAACCTGTTTGACTGCAGACGGTATTTGCGACTGGTGGTTACTGGTCTGGATGCAGCCAACAGCGCGGGGACAGTAGTGAGATATCCCTTCGCCCTGTCTCCCCCATCCAGAGCTCCTAAACACAGAGGACAGGTTGGCACTGTCCGCAGATGGTTGCAATGGAGATGTCCTCTCGGGATCCTTCTGCTCCCAGAACCGCAGCACAGCGGCTGCCCCAAGGGCTAACAGCCAGGACATGTCCTGGTGGGGCTGGGAAGAAGGAGGGAAGCAGGAAGGGTGAGGGAGCATCTTGGGAAGCATCAGCTCTTCCCAGCCACCATGGTGGGACACCATCACCACCAAGCAGAAGCGTCTGCTGTAAACAGGCAGAAAAAGCTTCCAGCATCGCCACTTCAGGTCCTCTGGCAGCTCTCACGAACCTTGATGAGGATGGCCTCAGCACAGCAGCCGTTGGGCGAATTCCTGTGTACGCTGCAGAGGTAACGGAGATCGGAGTTTCCATCCACAAGGGCATCTGCAAAGTGCTTGCACCCGCCGGGGCACACAGCTGAGCTCGTGCAGTACTAAGGCACACCTAAAATAAAGACACCCTGCATCCAGTGCGGCACGCAGCGAGGATGCTGGTGGCAGAGCCAGGGTGAACATCTCCAAGCCCCAGCTCAGAGCTGCCCTGGGCAGAGCACTGGGCTCTGCCTCTCTTGCAGTTCAAACAGAAACAAGGAGGCTGTTCTGGCTCCAGGACACCGGGAAAGAGAGCTGAAACGCTCACCCTCAGCAGCAACACAACAGCAGTTTAATAAACACTCCAGCAGGAATGGTGAGGGACATCTGCCTAAGACACGTAACTGAATTTTGTGGTAGCAAGTGGATTAAGGGATCTGAAATGGAGATGTTTTGTAATCATAATAACGCAAGGCAAGAGACGTTGCACAACCTGATTCTGCTGTGGACAATGGAAACAAACAGATTAATCCCCAGGAGGACAGGAACCAAAATATCTGGCAGGCAGTGAGAGGGGGTCATGTTTATACAACTCGAACTACACTGCCTGCTTCTCCTGCCTCTGTGGAGCTGTTGAAAAACCCATTTTGGGTCATTTGAGCCATTCTCTACCTCGTTTGGTGAGGGAGGCAGTTCTAGCAGTTTGCCAGCACCCTTTGAGAGCCAGAGGCTGCAAGCCTTGTTGACGTGACTTGAGACATTTGGGGGAGGCTGATGCCTCAGGCCTCATCACGAATGCAAGATCAGATGTAGGGGCATCCTCCTGCCCTGGATGCTGCCTCCAAGCATGGCAGAAGCCTGGGACAGGACACACATGATGGATCATTTCTCTGGTCATACACCCCTGGCTGCTGGCAGCCAGAGGAAGGACTCCCTGAGCCAGGTGTTGTATGCACGATGACCGACCGCAGAGGACCTGTCCTCCATGAATCAGTCTGGCTCTGCTTTGAATGCATGTACGTTTTTGACGTCTTCGACACCATTTAATGACAGACGTGATGTGCAGAAGTACTTCCTTGTTTGTGTTTGAAGCCTGTTATCTTCTCCCCAGGTTAAAAGTCCAGCCTCTCTGGATAACACTGGGACATCCATCTGTCAGATTATTCATCAGGACCAAAGTCCTGGCTTCAGGAAAAGAAAGGCAACTGCAAGAGATAAAGGGGCTGAGACAGGAGCGCTCCCAATAAATGGGTGCTGCTGAGCACCCGGGGTGGGGAGGCAAGCTGTCCAAGCTACAGCACAAGAGTGAAGAGAGACACGCTGCAAATGAGTAAACTAAGCCTGTGAACTAGAAGGATTTCATAACCTAAGAACGGCCGTTTTCAGCTCATCTTGACCAGACGTGTCCTCTCTGATATCCGTAGTGATTGCTCAGGAAAAGTACGTAAGGCCAGGGTGTTATCTAGTGCCCCACTCCGTCTCTGGCTCCTTGAAACACAGTTTGGTGGAGGGTGGGTAAAAGCACCGGACAAACACCACTCTGCCCCAGTTCTCAGACATCTGCTGATGTGCTGGGAACACGCAACTGGGCCACGTGGACCTTGTTCCCACACCGTTGGCTGTTCTTCTGTTCTTCAGTGCAGGAGAGCTGTCCAGCTTCGGTGATCAGAGGTCATCTTAGATCTTCCTGCACCACAAGTCATACCTACATTTTTAATGCAAGAGTCCTTGAAAAGGCTTTCCCTCATGTCTTGAACATTTTTAGTCTTTCAGCCAGAAAGGGCTTGCATCAGTGTGTGGCGCTGGGTGGTGAAGGAGTTCTTCCAGCTTGTTTCACAACTCCCATCAGATCGTTTCAGAGAGACTGTTTTCCTCATTCAAAGTGGTTCTGGAGCAAGGGGTCAAGAAATAGTGTTCTTAAGCCTGAGTTCGTGTTCTGGAGATGAGATGGGACGGGATGGCGTGGCATGGCTTGGCATGGGATGAGATGAGATGGGATGGGATGAGGTGGGATGGGATGAGATGATGAGACGAGATGGCGCTGGGTATCACAGGGCCCTTGAGTTTACGACCCGATTGCTCCATCCCGTTCTTCATCAAAAGCCTCCCAAAGAGATGGAAACTGCAGGAGCCAAAGAAGGCATCACTTGCCAGGAGGGAAAACCCCTGGGAGCTGGAGCAGGGAAAGGATTCTCTGCCCTGATGGGATCTCCCAGCTCTCCCAAGCACCTGCAGGATGCACCGGCCAAACACGCTGAACTGGTAATTCCTGCCTGGCAGGACCAAGCTGGCCGAGCAAACTGACCTCTGAAACAAATGTTTGTTCTGGCGAAGAAATGTACATCCCATTTCCCCTCTTTTCCCTCTCTTTTCATGTGCCCCCCTGTGAGAAGCAGCAACAGTTTCTACACTCAGTGTGCAACAGGCAGAAATGATGTCTTCACTCTGTTGCCTTCTGGAGTCCTGCTTCAACAAAGAGGGGAGTTTAATTGTTTCTTTACTAAAACTGGATGAAAAAATAACAGCCCTGCACAGTTTCATCCTCCTGAATGAAAACATCTCAGGGAAGCTGCAATCTATTTTATCTTATTCTTTTACACTCCTCAGTGGCTCATACATCTGCCCAACAACAATTTAATTAGGAGAGTCCTCGCTTCCTTTCACGCATGGAGGAACAGCAAAACAGAAGAGAACAACAGTTGTATGAAATGATCTCATTCCAGCCTCTTTCAAGATGGAGAAAAGCGAGAAGGTGTTTTCCTTCCCGGGTTGCGGAGCGATGAAGAGGCTCAGGCTATGCACTTGTGTGAACAGCTGATGCTCAGTTGTTCTCATTGCTTCCAAATATTTCTCTTACGCTACTCCAGGACCAGGCTCGCGTGGCAGAAAGGACATTGCTCACCTCTTCCAGCCCCTGAGAATGTTTTGTCCTTAAACCTGCTGATGTCTCTACCAGTGACTCCCATGTCAGTGCCTGGAGAGCATCACCCTGGTCCCTGCTGCTGCCCCAGAGCCCTCATGGCAGAGGATGATTCTGCCGGGGTGGGGTGCATATCCGCACCCCCACAATTGCACAGGATGGTCTGATGAGCCTTTTCCCATCATCCAGCTCTGCCTAGCGTCGTCCTCTGCTGAGAACAGGCTGAGTCATGTTCCAAGTGGAGACGGTGTCTGTAAGTGCAGGGAGTTCTCGTGTGACCCAGCTCCTCTTAGCTTTCATCTCCGACACGACGTGAAATGGAGTCTCTAAGGACCGGTTTATTACATTTTCTTGGAAATTTCACTGCCTAAATGTGTTCGATGATTGAGAGAATGCAGACAAGTTAAGCCAGGGCCAGAGAGGCTGGGGAGCGCCAACATGTCCAAGTAACACACTAAAAGGGCAATAATTACCTATCCAGTTCCCCAGAGAAATTAATTCCTGCAAGTATAGCACTTGCAATGTATTACTCAGGCTACTGGTGCTTTCCACGCACAGCCTTTCAGGAGGGTGCTTGGGACAAAGCTGGCAGGAGCGTCTTTCCACCCTGTTGACCAGGCTGGAGCTGTTTCCCTTAGCGGATGCTCGGTTATTTGAGCGAGGCTGGGATGTCAGGGATCATAACAAGAAGAGATGCCTGTGGGTATCAGAGGCATCCACGTGGGGCTAGAAGGTTTTAGGGGAGACCTCTGCCTTTGTCTGGACTTTGGCAAGCTTGCTGCCGGCGAGCTGGATTGCTCCCCGGGTCAGGTCTCCAGGGGCTGTAATGGGAGCCAGGCACCAAAAGCACATGCAGATGCCAGGACACAGTTTGGGACCTACATCTGGAGGGGGCCTCCTGCCCCAGCCGCCAGTCCCAGCCAGGGAGGATGTTTTTAGGCAGGTGCTGATAGCATTCCTCCTCCGTCTTTTCCAAGCACTTTCTGGAAATGAGTCAACAGACACGCTAGCTCATCCATCAGTCTGTCCTCCAGCCGCCCAAGGAGGAAATGGATGCAGTGGGGTGAAGTCTGTTTAGATTTGCTAAAAGCAAATCTAAGTCTTCTTGCCTCACTCACTGTTTATGAGAGGGGACAGGGCAGAGAAAAGAAGCACCTGGACTAGGAGGTGGAGATAGCTCATGGCTCTGGGGAGGCTTTTGACTAGGATAGCCTTATTTCTGTCGAGTAAGGATGCTCCTTACCCCAGGCACAACTCCATGCAACCTAATTGCAGGAAGAAAATCCGGGTCACAGCATCCACTTTCCATTCCCTTTTCCCCAACCAAGATGCAGAGGGTTAACACACTCTTTCAAGCCGTTCAGCTTTTCACCAACAGCCTCCAGGTCTGCCCATGGTCTCCCAGACCCGTCGCTGGATCGGCTCGTGGCTGCCCCGCTGCCACCCTTGTCCCAGGTGAAGTTCACTCCATCCCCTCTAACCAGCCTGTGCAAGGGCCTAGAGAGCTCAAGGAGGTGGCAGAGACAAGGCAAGAACTACCAGAGTTTGTGTCTCCTAATGAAAAAAGGAATCAGGTAACCATGGTAACACCCAGCAGGGAAACCATGGAGACCAGACTAATGGTATGGGGCAGCAGGTACCGCTGGGAGGGAAGCTGTCCCTGTCCTAGATGGGTGCTGGGTGTTCCAGCCACCCATGAAGCCCCATGGGATGAAGTGGCTCTGTTGTCTCTCAAAGGCTGATGGAGAGCAAAGTCCTGGGCACGAGCGAGCAGCCAGCCTGCTGGTAAAAGCACAAGGGTTGATGCTGGAGGAGACAACCCGCTGCCAAGAAGCTCTGAAGCACCAGCAGCGCTCAGGGGGTCGGGAACAGCAGGGTCCGAGGCTGGGATGTCTGTGGAAATGCCAGGACCCCGAAGCAAGCAGGGACCCCAGGACATCAGTGCGAGGACAACGGAGCAGGGAGGATGGTCTCACCCCAGGACTTGGTGTTGGGCTCGGCGAGCCGGCAGAGCTGGAGCGCAGGCAGCAGGTGAAGGCAGGACCACGGAGGATGCACTCAAGGATGCTGCCAGCCTGGCGGCACCATCCCCACAGGGTGAAGCGTCCCATTGCACGGAGCTCTCCTGGGGACGGGGTTTTGGTGCCATGTGGCTCTGCCAAGCTGCATGGGCTCAAAGGCGGCAGCAGGTGACCCTGCTGCCGGCCCTTCCTAACCCTGCTTATCCCAAACTACAGAAAAGGACCAAGCATCACTTTTCCCTTCACCCCCTCAGTGCCGGCATCCTCCGGCAAAGGTATTTTGTGTCCATCCTCAGCCCTGCGTGTCGTGAGGCTCCAGCTCTTTAAGTGGGTAAGTGACTTCTCCATTTCCCACGAGCAGAGCTTCTTCTTTCAAGACAAAGCCACCTGCCTGCCCCAGATCCAGCAGAAGCCCAGCGATCCCATTTAAATGGGGTTGTTTTACCCGTGACAACTGGGACGGATGCTCCCTTTTAACTCCGCTGTGTGCAACTGCCCATACTGATTTGTATTTAGGATAAGTGTGATCTGCAGCCCTTGATCATTAGTTACCTCCCACAAGCGGCAGGCATGAGGGAAACAAATGGGTTATCTTACTCACGTCTAATCCATTGCCCTTGGAAACCCACTGATCTCTGAAGCTGTCATAATTGAAAGGAGGATGCTAACAAGAGCGATGCTGAACAGAGCAGGGTAAATAAGGGATAATTTGGTTTAGTGACTGAACCGAGGAGTCAAAACCCCAAGTTATTCTGCGAACAGGGAAATATATTAAGCCAGAGTACGTGTAGCATCCTCTGGTTTGGATTTTCTTATGCTTCCTGACGGTATAATCTGGCTGTCAAAGATGGAGAAAAAGGAAAGACAAGGAGTTTTACTGTGTCACCCAAGGAACAGTGCAAGAAGCTGGGGAGCTAGCCACGTCCCTTCAAACCCTGGGCTGCACCAGAGCAGCATGTGGGGACAAGGCAGGGAGCTAAACACAAAATCTGTTCCCCCTCCGTCACCAGGTCCAGCTGGAGATGTTGCAGCAGGAGCCTGGCTCTTGGGGAAGAGCAGCCCATCTCCCACGGTGGTCTCGGAGGACCCGGAGGTTCATGGATGCTCCCTGGGTACCACCGAGCTCTGCCCAAGCCGCGTACTCAGGTCATGCGAGGTGACACCGGCGGCAGCAGCAGGCCAGGAGCAAGCGAGCACAGCTTGTTCGAGACACCTCCCGCCTGGGAAAACATCTGCCCTGCTAACGGAGAGACACACAAGAGCCTTGGAGGACGATCTGAAAGTCATTTTGAGCTTCCCATTGAGGGTCTGGGGTTCAACACTTTTTCCCCTGTCCACAAAGAGTAGCATCTTCAATGCAGACAGCCTAGCAAGTCCAGAAAAGGCGGGTACCTGGTATTAAACCCTCTGCTACATTGCATCTGAAGGGGATTAGATATGCAGAGCATGCGGCCATGTCTTCCTTTTTCTTCTTTTCAAATTTTCCCTTTGTCATTTCCCTTTTTAATCATTTGGCACGCTTTAGGGATTAAACGCCTTGTTAGAAAATTCATGTTACGCGTATCTCGTGTCCCTGAAAGAGATGACACGATGCTAACAGTCCATATCCGCTGAGAATAATGTCTATATTTTCTTAACAGAGAGACTACACATGTTAAGATTTTAGAAATACTGCTGCCTTATCTGCCTAGCGGGAAGGAAAGCGCACGTTCCTGCAGCAAGGTTAGTGAACGGCTCCCAGCCCCGCGCTGCTCTGTATTCCCCTCGACGCCCCCAGAGCCAACCTTAAATCCTTCCTGAGAGCTTTTGCCTCCGACACAATGACGGATGGGAGAATAACGGCCGAGCTGAGACGCTGATGCAGAGCGGTGGCGAATCACTTTGGGGACGATTAAGCAGCGCAGGGTTTAAGGCAGAAATAGCAACAAGTTTTTTTTCTTCTTCGCCCCTTGCAGCATCCCCCTCCGCCCGAGGCTGCCGGCGTGATGGGTGTATGGTCAGGTGATGGATGGGGGCACGGGCATCACCTCTGTACCCAACAGGGTCCCTGTTTGCAGGGGACAACGAAGACCCAGAGTTAGGAGTTGCCAGAACAGCCCCAGTCTGCAAAGTCCTTCCCGCAGCGTGCTCAGGCTCTTTCACTCATCAAAATAAAGGTGAGGGAGAAAACTTGTCACAGCATATAATGACCTCTCCTGGGGGAAAGCGACTGGTAGTGGAGGCTCTTTAATCAAGCAGGCAAAGGGAGGTTGAAAGAGCTGGAGACTAAAGTTGGAGCAAGCAAAGATGGAGGTAGGAATAAGATCAGAGCTTCCCAGGACGACCTTTCCGAGGTGACCGGGCTACCCCTGGGCCCCAGGCATTCAGATGAAGCCTTCACATCCACTTAGGAAACCTCCATGAAGGCTTCCTCAAGCTCTTCAAAGATGAACCAGGGATGGGGCTCTGCAAGGGTCAGCTCAGGAGGTGCCTCTCCTGATCCCCATCAGGGCATGGACCACCCTGGACGCCTGCGTGTGGCACAGGGTGGAGGAAGGTGTTAGGACCCGGTCCCCAGCCCGGTGCAGTGCTCCTGGTACCCACAGCCCCCTCCGTGCTCAGCTCTCAACATCTTATCTTCTCCCCACCACCCGTGCTCAGACGGCTGCTGTGGCCTGGCCTGGGCACCACATTTAAATCCCTTAACTGTGCCCCGAGCTCCCATAGGGCTGGGCAGGGCGCAAATAATTTGGATATCATTATACAAGCATTGTATGTAATTTCCAGGGCTGAAGGCTACGCAGCACTTCCAGAGAGGGGGATGCGGTCCTGCTTGATGTGCATGACATTGGTCCTAAAGAACTTCCCTGACTGTTCTCCTAAAGACATCTTTTGGATTTTTCTGCAAAACTGGAAAACTCTTTTGAGGGCAAATCCCTTTCCTGACTGCAGCAACTCGGGAAGATGCCGGAGGCTGGCTTTCTGCAGCCAGGCCCACCACAAGTTCCCCGAGACCCAGGGCAGCTGCAGGGAGGCAAAGCTGCCGTCTCCTGGCCATGGCGAGGGTGTCCTGCTTTTATATCCGTGAGGAGCTGGGAATTGGCACTGAACTCATGCAAAAGGTTGTCTTCTGCCAAATCTACCCTACGGGGAGGACTTGGCCACCCCTCCCTCACCTTCATGCGGCTTCCCCAAACTTCTGCAGAACCCAGAAAGGATTTACTGGGATTTTCTCTCTTCTTTTGACTCAAAATACAAATGAATCATGCTGGAGACTCAACTCTTTTCACATCTTCCCTCTTGCTTTCCCTTTTTTTTTTTTTCCCCTTGTGTTTTTTCTTGCTTTGTAGCTTTTCCAGCTCTGGGAAAGCCACGGAGCGGTGAAAGGGGCTGTCAAAGCTGTTACTTAAAGACAAAACTGAGAAGACCATCCACTTGTTTGAGAACTGCTCCTGGATTTTGCTTTCTTTTCCCCCTGCCAGCTCCAATCGTCCTGGTTAAATCTTGACCTTGCATTTTCAGCTGTAGCTTGCCTTTCACGCTCCTCACCCCAGGGCAACTCTGTTCTTTCCAGCAGAGATTCCTCCAGCTCCTGCCAGGCAACTCCTGAGACAGGCAAACAGCTGACCCATTATATTGGGGTGCCCGAATTGCTCACCACTGTGTGGCCTCGTGCGTGGTTTGCACCTTGCATCACCTGCAAGCCAAAGTGCAGGTCCCTAAAAGCAATGATGCACAGGGGCTGCCCCAGATAAGAGGGGGGCAGACAAAGGGAGGCAGCTGGGAGGGAGGAAAAAGGTCAAAGGATGGTAATAAGAGAGGTATAAAAGGATGGCAATAAGATGGCCCCAAAGTTTCCTTAACTGCACCTATACTCACGGGGCCGTGGAAGCCTTACACATAAAATTGTGCCACTCTCAGTGCTGCTATATAATTACACGTCCCTGTTAGGGAAGAGGTTTCTCCTTTCCCAGGGTGCTGTAGCATCAAGGACTTATTAACGAACAGTCTCATTTAATTACTTCCCCTCCACAGGACAGATGGCGTGGAGGGGGGTGGGAGACAGATGTTCACCGCGAGCCCACAGCAAGGCATGGTGGTTCCCAAACCAAGGCCCAACAAGCAACTGGGAGATACTGGAAAAGAGGATGCCTCTGCCCAGACCCCGGCAGCACCCTGGGACAGCCAGGCACGAGCCCGTCCTGGAGCCCAAGAAGTCCTGACAAGGGTCTAGCAATTGCCGTCACCAATTTCTAGTGCCCTAACTGCGTAATTACAGGGATTACACTGATTAGAGAAAAGCAGGGCACACGCAAGGGGAAAGAAATGTGTTTCACTTAATACCGCTATTCCACTTAATACCACAAATTTGCTCTCGGAGGCCAGAGAGGAGCATCTGGGGACAGCTTGCTTCGGGGGGTGGAGACCCTCTCCGGGGGTGTTTCTCCATCCCTCATCCCACTCCAGCCGTGGACCAAAGCAAACCACACTGAGATGTCTCCCTCGCGCTCGTCTCAGGAGCATCCAAGTACTTTGTAGAGTTCCTGCCGGGGTTTTCAGTGCTGATGGTTCACTTCTGGGATATTTCTGATCTTAAAAAAAGAAGAATTGTTTCTCTTGAAAGGCAAAAAATGAGCAACCTTGCCGTTCCTATAATCAGAGTCTCTTGTTGGGACCCATCCAGGTTTCCTCCTCATGTCATGAGCATCCATCACCTGTCTGGGACTTAAAATATGTGAAATCATACAAATGCAAATATCCGTGCAGGAAACATGCTCCTCTGTCCCAAGGAACAGCAAAAAAGTAAAAGGGAGAAATTCTGAGTTGTGCTTAAGGAATCAGACAATAGCTCCGGAGGACTTAATTAAAATTTAGGAACTAAATATATTTAGATACACTGTCAGTCTGAATTACACCAAGCATGTTTGACTTTCACGTGTTTAATTAAAGTTCTTTGCATGACGGGCTGCACAAATCCCACAGCTCAACTTTACAAGCTCCTGGAACAAATGTTTTAAGAGTGAAGAGCTCTCAGAGGCATTGAAGTTAAAAGAAAACTGAAAAAATGGGAGGAAAGCTGTACCCCCGTGTGCATAGGGGGGGTGGGACAGAGGGGTGTGTTTTGGGGAGGTTTTTTGCTTTCTGGCTATCGATTGAGATCTGGGACTGTGGGGTCCTGCTCCAGGCAGGGCTGCTGTGATGGGAGCTCATAGCAGGTATCCCTCCCTACTGTCCTGCAGAGGTTTGGGGGAGATGCCCCATTCCCTCCTCCCTATCGGATGCTGCACTTGGTACCCGGGCTGCGCTCTCCAACCGCGGTGCCCGCATCCCTTCGCCCCGACAGCCCGGCGGTGAGCTGGCAGCGAGGGCAGACAGCATCACCGTCCTGTCCTCCCGAAACCCGGCTGGGCTGAGAGAGAGCACAGATGAAGTTGTTTATTCAGGGCCGAGATGCTCGTGCCAGGCAGAGCCACATGCCTGGCCGGTGCCCCACCAGCTGGGGCAAAAACCAAGCTCAGTGACGCCGAAACCTCTCGGGACAGGCTCCAGGTGGGTTCCCCCCATGCCAGCCATCCCATGCATCGTGTCGCTGCGGTCGCCCCCGCACTGCATGAGAGCCCGTGCTAATTAGCCTGTGTTTTAATATCCCTCTCCGCTGTTTTCGCCTTCGCCACTTGACATTTGGAGTTGTGTAAACACGCCGAGCCGTGGCAGACTTTGTGCTTTTTTCCATTCAACGGCACTGCTAAGATTACCTCTGCCACCGCCGCGGCCAGCGGCATGTCGGTGAGGAGCATCGCGAGCGTGGCACGACCGTGCCTTCCCCCGAAACGTGCTGCCTCCCCTCTGCCCCCACCGAATGGCACAGGGCTCCCACCAGCATCCCCCTCCATGGGTGGGAGCATCACCAGGCCCCCCAACCCTGCTACCTCAGGGGATTCTTGCCCCAAAGGGCAGATTTCCTCTGGAAAAGGCTCACTTGGAGCATCCCGAGGCTGCGCTTTTTCCGGCTGAGAGGAGAGAGGAAAACATTCTGTCCCAACCCACCCACACTGAGCAATGCCTCTTTGCTCACTGATTTTTTGCAGCCCCTTTCCCAGCGTCTAGAAGTCCCACTGGCTCTTAGCGATGAGCCTTTCCTGACCTGATAATTAAGTTTTTTCTAGCAGAGGGCAGCTCTGCCATGCCGTGCGCGGCCACGAGCACAGATGCTTCCAGCGCAGTCACCCTGCAGCCGGATTGCACGTCTCCCTGCTTTGCTGCATCCTCAGCAGGGGTCTGAAATCATCGAATCACGGAATGGTTTGGGTGGAAGGGACCTCCAAAGGCCATCTAGTCCAACCCCCTGCCATGAGCAGGGACATCTTCCACTAGACCAGGTTGCTCAGAGCCCCGTCCAACCTGACCTGGAATGTTTCCAGGGATGGGGCATCTCCCACCTCTCTGGGCAACCTGTGCCAGTGCCTCACCACTCTCAGCGTAAACAATTTCTTCCTTCTATCCAGTCTGAATCTCCCTCTTTTAGTTTAAAACCATCACCCCTTGTCCTATCGCTACAGGCCCTGCTAAACAGTCTGTCCCCATCTTTCTTAGAAACCCCTTTTAAGTATTGAAAGGCCGCAATAAGGTCTCCCCGGAGCCTTCTCTTCTCCAGGCTGAACAACCCCAACTCTCTCAGCCTGTCCTCATAGCAGAGGTGCTCCAGCCCCCTGATAATTTTTGTGGGCCTCCTCTGGACCTGCTAAATCATCTATGCAGGTATGAATGAACCCAGCTGATGCTGCTGCCCTTCCCATCCCCACCCACAGTGCAGGCATCCCCCCACCGTGGTCTCTACGCCATGCAATACGTGTCCCACATGGGCCCCGGGGAGGGTGAAGCGTGCCCACTGCCTCCCAGCCTGGGTCCCAGGGCTCAGCTCCTGATTTTCCCAAAACTCTGCTCATGGCAGGGGAGCAGCACCCAGGGAAACCATTTTCTGCCACCCTCTATGTAATGCAATGCCAACAGCAAATGAAACAGTTGAATGAGGGGGAAAAACTCCATATTCTTGGATTAAAATGTTGGTTGAAGCCCCCTTGCTGCATTCACACCAGATGGCACCACAGGGCTGTCAAGCTTGTGAAGGAGCTGAAGGTTTGATCCTTGAAAGCCTCAGCTGGAGAGTGTGAAGGAAGATGCGGTAGATGATTTCCAGGTGGCTCTGGAAAGGTCAGGTCGACCCATGGGCATAGACACCTCCAAGGAGCCGATGGGTGAGCCCACCTCTGAGCACAGCCTGTCTTCTCTTCCTCTTAAAAACAGCAAACCAACAATTTACATAATTTTCACATCTCCAAACCAACAGAAGATACTTGAAAAACACATTCCCCCGCATTGCTCAAACTTGTACCTGTGCTCCTCCGTGTGATCGTTGACCAGAGCTTGGCATCTCAAAGTCATGAAGGTGTTTTGTACAGAAAATGGACCAGTTTGAGGTGCAAAATCACCCCGTTGATTCTGTTTTGATGCCCACCCTGGTGCTCCTTTTCCCCTTGACCAAGCGTGAGGACTTTGCACTCCTAAGCATCCCTGTGGCTGACGCACGCAATCCGCACGTGCATTACCCCACAAGGAATTTTCCCCTGGGCAAAGCTTCCTTGGACCCCACGAGAAATTTCCCCCCCGGCAAAGCTTCCCTGGGACTCTGCCTGCAAAGTCTCACTCAGCCCCAGGACAACGCAGACGTTCCCAAGCAGCACATCTCCAAGAGGGTCTCTTTTACCCTGCCAGGCCGGCAGGAATACCCAGCTATCCCATGCAGCGGGAATGCTGTCCAGACCACAGGATCTTTTGTAAGAAAATGGGGTTTCAACCAATGGAGTTTAAGGTCAGCTTCAAAGCCTGCCAGGATGGTCTGGGACGTGTCACTGTTGGGGTCTGGGATGGCAGCAGCACCTCGCTGGGCCACCAAAATACCTGCTGGAGACTTCTTTATAGTGTGTTGCTCTGTTGTTTGTTTACCAGGCAATCCAGCCGCATCCCTTTTATCTGCTTGGCCCTCTCCATTTCTCTCTCTGGACTCAGGAATGTGCCAGAATCATAAAACCTAAGAAAAACAGAGCTAGAAGGGTGCTTGGGAGGTCATCCCATGCACCCCTTCCCACTGCAGGAGCAGCTTCCCTTCCCTCCATCACGAAGAAAGGTTTTTCCCTTGTTCCCCTTACAGCTGAACAGGCTCAGCATCTTCTCACTCAATCTCTTTCCAAGGTGCCCAGTGGCTTTCATGCCTCTTCTTTGGACTCCATCCTCCTGGTGCACGTCCTCTTCCAAGCCAGGGGGGAGAGGAGAGGAGAGGAGAGGAGAGGAGAGGAGAGGAGAGGAGAGGAGAGGAGAGGAGAGGAGAGGAGAAGGGAATAGGACTATTTCAGGTGGAAGGGACCTACAACGATCATCTAGTCCAACTGCCTGACCAATTCAGGGCTGACCAAAAGATAAAGCATGTTATTAAGAGCATTGTCCAAATGCCTCTGAAGCACTGACAGGCTTGGGGCATTGACCACCTCTCCAGGAAGCCTGTTCCAGGGTTTGACCGCCCTCTCGGTAAAGAAATGCTTCCTAATGTCCAGTCTAAACCTCCCCTGGCACAGCTTTGAACCATTCCCAGGCGTCCTATCACTGGATCCCAGGGAGAAGAGCTCAGCACCTCCCTCTCCACATCCCCTCCTCAGGAAGCTGAGGTCGCCCCTCAGCCTCTTTCTCTCCAAACTAGACAAGCCCAAAGTCCTCAGCTGCTCCTCACAGGACATTCCTTCCAGCCCTGTCACCAGCTTTGTTGCCCTCCTCTGGATGCATTCAAGGACCTTCACATCCTTCTTAAATTTTGGGTACTGAACTCGCTGTCACCCACTGCAGAAGGATTCCTGCAAGGGTCTTGAAGATCATACAGCAGCCAAGGCTGCTCACCAGCCAGCCTAGCTCTTGGGACATTTTCTGCACAGCTTTCCTCCTCCACATGGTCCCAATCCTATCCTTGGATGGTTGCTTACTCCTCCTAAGCGCTGGCCTGCCCCATCCTGACGTTCGGTAATGCGACTCTGCATCCCTCTCCTGCTTGCCAGCAGGAGATGTGAAGGGCTTTTTGTCCCTTTGGGACAACATCCCAGTGTCCTGAAAGCAAGGCAGATGGGATGGGAACCCAGAAAGCTGTGGCAGAGAGGTGGCTTACAAAAGCTGGTGGGAGTGTGGTCAGTGTGACAGTCCAGCTTCAGGTGTCTTTCCAGGTGGTGGGGACAAAGAGATGTCTCCTGGGTGTAATTTGCCTCCTCCTGGAGTGGCCGTTTGAACAAATTCATGTGACTCCGCCCCAAAAAGTAGCTCTGATGAGGATGTCCCCGCTTGCCCACATTGCAGCGCTTGGGGATGGATCCTGCTCCGTGCTGGCACGGCACTCCCACTGCCCTCACCGCTCAGCTGCGGTCCCCTTCCATGGGGTGGGGAGGCTCCAGAGAAGCGGGGTCCCCCTTTGCAGAGCCAGCAACAGCCCCGAGGGTGAGGAGGTGCAGGATGCGTCCCATTGCCTTGCACCCACTCAACAGGCTCCTGTCCGGAGGGGTTTCTCCTGGATCTGCAGAAGACCCCTTCCTGCAGGCAGGACTTTGGGGTGCTGGCCCTGATGCCACGCAGCTCTCTCCTTCCTCCCCAGCAGAAATCTCCCCCTTGGGAAACAAAACCAGCCCCCGAGGCGAGAGGACCAGCGCTGAGCCTTCTCCCTTCTTATTTATTCCTGCAGCATCCCCGCGCAGAGCGAGCGGGAGACAGCCAGAGTCTCACCGTGCGTCTGCTATGGATCATTTCAGATGAACACTTTGCATGTCGGGAGGGCTATAAAATGCTCGAGCGAGCCTTTCCCCGGGCTGCCTCTGCAGTCATTACCCGCTGAACAGGCAATAAAGAAGACACAACTGTGCGTGTTCCCATAATAGCAGGACGGAGGGCTCCAACAGGCAGCTCACACTCCCCTGCCTTGATTGCTTATGCAGATAACCCGGCACTGAGCACACCAGCACCGTCAGGGAACGGCTCTGGTTTGCCTTTGCACAACTGGATTTTGCACAGAGCTGGGGGCGGGGGCAGAGAGGGTTTGGTTTTTTTTCCCCCACGTTGGGAGTCAGAAAACAAACACTTTGTTATCATCATCTGTTTTATGCAAGTACCTAACAGCCCTGCCTAACGCCAGGCGTGTTTTGTGCCGCTGGCTGGATGAATGCACAATAAAACACTTCTCTAGTCCAAACGAGCTCCAGTCTAAACGCGGAAAGGTGGGAAAAAGCCAATGTCACTGGCTCGGGGAGCTGGAGCACGGAAAGGTTAAAGAAGTTGTCACAGTAAAGAGCATCAGATCGATCTCGTAAACATCCACCTGCCTGCTTCCGTAGCTGGAAAAACACGGCAGGACAGGAACTGGAGTTGTAAGGGCGGGTGCCTACCTGGGTTAACCTTTACCTGGTTAAACGGTGCCGGTGGCTGTGCCAGCCGATGCCCAGGCTGGTGGCGAGGGGGGACCCCACCTTCAGGAGGGGTCTGAGATGGGATCTGGGAGCAGACAAGGTGGGGAGGGGCAGCGGTGGTCAGAGGGAGAGGCGGTTTTCCAGGGGCAGAAGAGGAGGAGAGGGCTTGCTCGGAGCTAAGCTGGGTCTGGACAAAATCAACCTGCATTTGCAAAACACTGAGCCTGACTTAATTAATGGGACATGCTGGAGGGCGGGAAGAGTGCAGTAAAAAACCATGTCATAGAATCATAGAATCATAGAACGGTTTGGGTTGGAAGGGACCTTCAAGATCATCTAGTTCCAACCCCCCTGCCATGGGCAGGGACACCTTCCACCAGACCAGCTTGCTCAAAGCCCCATCCAACCTGGCCTGAAACACTTCCAGGGATGGGGCATCCACAGCCTCTCTGGGCAACCTGTGCCAGTGCCTCACCACCCTCACAGTGAAGAACTTCGTCCTTTCATATCATCTAAATCTTCCCTCTTTCAGTTTAAAGCCATTACCCCTTGTCCTATCACTACCTGCCCTTGTAAAAACTCCCTCTCCAGCTTTCTTAGAAGCCCCTTTAGGTACTGGCAGGCTGCTATAAGGTCTCCCTGGAGCCTTCTCTTCTCCCGGCTGAACAACCCCAACTCTCTCAGCCTGTCCTCACAGCAGAGGTGCTCCAGCCCTCGGATCATCTTCGTGGCCTCCTCTGGCCCCGCTCCAACAGGTCCGTGTCTTTCCTGTCCCGAGGACCCCAGAGCTGGACGCAGTGCTGCAGGGGGGGTCTCAGGAGAGCAGAGTCGAGGGGCAGAATCCCCTCCCTCGCCCTGCTGGCCACGCTGCTGGGGATGCAGCCCAGGGTGGGGTTGGCTTTCTGGGCTGCGAGCGCACATTGCCGGGTCATGTTGAGCTTCTCATCAACCAACACCCCCAAGTCCTTCTCCTCAGGGCTGCTCTCAATCCACTCATCGCCCAGCCTGGATTTGTGCTTGGGATTGCCCCGACCCATGTGCAGGACCTTGCACTTGGCCTTGTGGAACTTGATGAGGTTCGCACGGGCCCCCCTCTCAAGCCTGTCAGGGTCCCTCTGGATGGCATCCCTTCCCTCCAGCGTGTCGACCGCACCACACAGCTTGGTGTCGTTGGCAAACTTGCTGAGGGTGCACTCGATCCCACTGTCCATGGCGCTGACAAAGATGTTAAACAGCGCCGGTCCCAGTGCTGACCCCTGAGGAACGGCACTCGCCACTGCTCTCCACAGTGTCATTTATGTCATTTATCCCCGACATCTCTGCTGTGGTGGATCATAGAATCATAGAATAGTTTGGGTGGGAAGGGACCTCCAAAGGCCATCTAGTCCAGCCCCCCTGACATGAGCAGGGACATCTTCAACTCGATCAGGTTGCTCAGAGCCCTGTCCAACCTGGCCTGGAATGTTTCCAGGGATGGGGCATCTACCACCTCTCTGGGCAACCTATGATTGAAGGGATGAAGGGAATCAGATGGGCAATGGAGGGTTTTCCTTCCCTTTCTCCTCTTGCTTTCTCCCCATGCCTGTGTGAAAGTCAGGAATCCCTGCTAGTATTGGGGGTATACTCAGATTTTCCAGGCAGGTTTGACCAAGACCAACAGTAGAGGCTGTTAAAGCCACATGGATGAGCTGGGGTGTCCTCCTGCAGCTCTGGAGCTGCTTGGAGGCCAGCAGATAAAGTAAGCAGGAGTGGGCATGGGTCCTCTTCCCAGCGGAGAAGAGCTGTTGGTGGGGCTCTCTGCAGCTCTGTGCCCAACAGCACTCACAGGTGACATGGAAAAGTGGCACCAAGTGGGCTGGGACACTCAAACCCAGCTTGCAGCCAGGCAAGGTGAAGAAGGAACTCTTGCTGCAGGCTGCCTTGGCAGGAGATCGGTCATGAAATCCAACATTGCTGAGTGCAAAGTAATGCACGAGGGAAAGAGAGAGCCACAATGGGCTTTAAACACGCTCTGACTGCTTGAGGAGGTGCCCGGGCTTGAAGGCAAACCTCACGTTAGGGGTTCCCAGGAAGGCAAGAGTGAGTGAAGGAGGACTTCTCTTCCAGCCATGAGTTTGGGGGTGTCGAAGGAGGACATCACTTCCAACCATGAGTTTGGGGGTGTCAAAGGAGGACATCTCTTCCAACTGTGCATTTGAGAGTGTCATGCAGCTCTGGAAAGCACACCCCAAGGAAAGCTGTGTTAGACGGCACGGGGTGGCCAGTGGAATGGTCGGCTGCCCTAGTAGGAGAGGAAGGACAGAGCAGGGCTCTTCCACCCAGAAAAGGGGCAGCTCAGGAGGATGTGAGGTCTGCAGGCTCGGGACCACCTGAAGAAGAGAAATAGGTAACGGTCCTTGCCATGGGCTAGACCCATCCTAGAGCCTGGGCCCGACTCAGTGGGGGAAAGCCCACCCTCTGGCTCACACAGAGCCGATCCACACTGCCTAGGGCCACTTTTAGGAGCAGAAAGGACACTTGTAAGTGGGAAGATGTCTGGGCACATCCAGGCATGTTGCTTCTCCAGCCTCTGGGTATTAGAGACACACCAAAGTGAGCATGCGAGGAGCCAGTGAGATGCCCAGGGGCACACAGAGCTCAGTGTCCTGGACCCATGCCGGCAGCCCGAGATGGGTGAGCTGAGATGAGTAGCTCCTCACCTCGCCCTGCTTGAGGGCAGCCACCCCTCCAACGTGGCCAACACTCCCCGCAGGAGCAGCACCCCGGGACAGTGGCATGCACACCGCGGTCCCCAAACGGCAGCCGCAAAGATGCACCCAGTCCCACGCTGCACCCTGCAGACCTCTTTGCCATGCAACCTCGCTCAGGGTAGAGGAGCACCTTCCCCTTCACCTGCAGCGTGGAGGAGCTGGTGTCCCCTTCCCTAGAGCTGCAGGAGAGTCCTTGGCACGTCCCTTAGGTTTAATGGGGATTTTGCTGTCTTTGGACACGAGGTGTGTCAGTGACACTAGCACTGTCCTCGTCGGTGGGCGCCTCTTCCCCATCAGCGTTGTGACCGTGACCACGTTCCTCCTCCTGAATCCGGTGGTGGTTCCCACCAGCCAGCGGCGCAGCTCCTGGACCTGCAAATCACAGGGTGCTCCCGGTGACACCAGCGTAGCCTTTGAGGTGAGGGCCCTCAAATTTCTGCTGTCGCAGAGCACCTCAGAGCTCCCTAGCATGTTTTAATGACTGATGACATCGTACCGTCTACACACCGCCTTATATAGTCCTCCCTGACACTTTGGATTTTATCCCTACATCATCCTTTTGATGGTTGGAGCTTTTCCAGCGAAGTAAAATTCTTTTGGAAAATGCCGGTCCCTGGAGCACCACATGTTTTGGTTTGTTTTTTCAGTATCTCAGGTTCAGTGAACTCTGGCTGGTGCCCGGGACGGGTCCCCAGGGCTCTGCCTGGCCTCTCTACGGAGCATCCCGGGATAGGGGACCTGCTCCCAGCACCTCCACCTCCAAGCTGTGCGTTGGCTCCAGCGATGCTTGCAGGGCAGGGTGCTGGGTGCTGCTCAGGGTGCCCCAGATGACCAGCTCCTCCTCACAGGACACCCCCCAGCAGGTTCCTCATGTCTTTAATGAGGTCTGCAGGTGACCCCCCTCACCCAGCACCACCTCCTGAGGGAGCCTGGGGTGGATTTCCAGGGGGGGGCTCAGTGTGGGGAGGTCTCACTCCTGCAGGGCTGATGAAAGGGGTTTTTTTGAATATTCTCCCCCACGAACTCCAGCCACCTCAGGCTATTTCAAGGCCATCTTCATATTCTGCCCTTGGCTTTTGCTGCAGAGGGGATGCTCCAACCCTTTATTTCTAACCTGGCTGCTGCTCCTCCCCTCCTGCCCTCCCCATCAACCCATCACATTTGGGGTTACCTCTTCCAGTCTCTTCCAGCAGCAGAACATGACAGCCAGGATCGGTCCGCACTGCAAAGGAAAATCCCATCCCACTGTGCCAGCGACATGCAACAGCCTTGCTTGGATGGTGGGCTTTAATTCCAGACACGGCTGAGCCATCTCAGTCCCCAGGCCCCAGACAGTGACAGTCCCATGGGGCTCCCTGTCCCCCGAGGGATTTCGTAGCTCTCCCTTCTCCCCAGGAGCCCGGGTGCTGGAGAGGGCCCTGCAGACAAGCAACGCCATCTCGGAGGGCTGGGAGCCAAAGCGGCTGGAAAACGCAGCCAGGTTTTGCAAACTTCAGCACTTTCCCCTGCCAGAAGGGAGCCTGTCCCTGCCCCAGCTCTGCTGCCCAGGCAGGAGGCACCCCCTTATTTCTACTTTGCCCTTCCCCTGTCACTCACCCTGGCCTTGTGTCAGGAGCAGGAGGGATGCCCGAGTGCAGGTCCCACACAAGCAGGCAAGGTCCCCGTGGGATCCGGGTGCCTCAGGCTCCCCACACACCCAGGAAAGTCCCCGGTTGCATCGTCCGAATCAGCGAGGGAGGCGATACGGGAAACTGAGGCAGGGGAAGTGATTGTCCCTTGCCTTGCCTGCACATCCATTGCATGTCCCTGCACCGCAGCCAGGTCCGTGCACCGCAGCTGCACTGAGCAAAGCGCTGCTGGCCCACTGCCGAGCCGGCCACGGCCACGCCGACATCGTGGCACCAGCGTGGGGCAAAAACCGAGTGGAGATGCAGCAAGGTAAATTCAGTGTCCGTGCAAGCAGCCAGCTCGGAAACCAGCCCAAAGGACTGAGGGTCCCATAACTCACCTTCTGCCTGACCACGCTGCCAGTGACCACAGAGCACAGTTTGCAAGCTGTTGGTGCCCTCTAAAGGGAGAAGCAAAGGGAAAAATCCCCAGCAGGCTTGGCCCCAGCCGCAGCAGGACAGACACCCTGCTGCAAGACGGATGTCTTCTGCTTTGGAAACAAGGCATGGATTTGGTGGGAGGCTCCTTCCACCAGCAGCACCACTCCAGCAGCCTGGTCTTGCCCCTGCTCCCACCCTGCCTGCGAGATGCCGGGGCTGCAGCGCAAAGGGACCTGATCATCAAAGCCCTGATGAGCACAAGAAAGCCGCAGAAACCCTGAGAGAGGCTTTAAGGGTACAAACTTGAGGCGGTTTGAATTTGCTTCTTGTCCTAGGGAGAGGTGTACAGCTCCAAATGGCCGAAAAAAAATACGTGCTTCATCAGGATTGTGTTATTCCTCAGCCCCCCATGGTTGCCACCCTGGCACGTCACCCGCTGCCAGGGCCAGCCCATCTGCTACGGCAGTCCCAAACCCCTGTGCGATGGGGGAAACACCAGAAAACGGGGCTGTTTGCTGGATCTGTGCCACTTGGGAAGAGGGAGGGGAGATGCACCCACCCTCCTGGGCTGGTGGAGAGCAGATATCATGGGTGCAAGAGCTCCCAAGCAGGGTCACAGACTAAACCCTAATGATGTGGCTGCGGTGGGGAAGGCTGTGCAAGGTGAAGCTGCAGGAGGGCTTTCACCTTCCCCTACCTTCCCCTACCTTCAACATTTCCTATTAAAGACATTCAACAACGTGGCAAGGATTGTACGCAGCATTGGGAGGGTTTAGGTGCTCACATGCTGAAACCATCTCCATTTCTTTTTGCATTAAAGGGCTACTGAAACAGGGTCACCAGAACTGGCTGTTCAAAATATATCCTGGAAAGGCCAAGGTATTCTTGGTGCCTTCACGAGAGTGCTGGGGAGGTGGAGGGAGAAGGAGCCAGGAAAGTGATTGAAACAGCTCTTGCCTCTGTCACACTGGACGCAATAATTGCCAGGGTGGTTTCAAGCTTGGAAACCCACCCTGATATTCTCAGGAAGGTTTCTTCACCATGGGATTCTTTTGCGCCTGTTTTCATTTGCTTTCCTGTCCTTAAACCCTGCAGGGTGTATTCAGGCAACCCTCTTCTCCCTGCCTGCAGGTCACTGCTGCCAGGCACCAAATCTGCACCGTGCCCTCCACACACCACAGTTCCGCACTTGAGGACGTGCTAGGCAGTGACGAAGCATGTCCCAGGCTAAAAATAGACCCCGCGTTGGGTATTTGCGGTAAGATCACCTCCCCTGCCAGCTCCCTGCCAGGCAGCCCTTCCGGGGGACGCGGTGAAGGACAAGTCATCTCCTGGGAACGTGGTTTGGTAACCCCTGGGCTCCCTGTCTGCTGCCACCACGTTTCATGGACCGGGGAGAAGAGGGAGAGGTTCCCCACGATGGGGAAACACCCTGTAGGGTTCGGTGCTTGGACCGTGCCATGCACGAATTAAAGACCAGGGGTTTCTCTACGTGCCGGGATGGCTGGAAGGATGAGTTCATCTTGGAAGTCTTGGCCAGAGCAAAGAAAATCAGAGATTTATTTGCAGCACCGGATTTGATGTGCGGGGGAGCTCCAGGGCACCTCAAGGACAGGATTGTGGAGCTCCTCCAGCATCTGCGGGGAGGGGGCTGGTGATGCTGAGGGGCTTAGGCTGATGGTGAGGAGCTGCAGAGGGGCTTAGAAGAGTGTGAAAAGGCAATGAAAAGGCAATAAAAAGGCAAAAAAGTCTTCACTTGGCATCTAAAATGTTAGACTCTGAGTTGGCCACGGTCCAGAGCCATCAGCGAAGGAGGATTTGGGCTCGGCCACCCCGGTGGGAGCTGTGAGCTGGGGAGAGCAGGCAGGGGTGCTCCATGAACCCCAGCAGCTCCCACAAACCCACCGGAGAGCTCCCGGGAGGGGGGTGAGGGCCAAGATACCCACAGCCCCCCTTTGCCATGCAGGCAGGTGGGCAGATGCTCAGTTCCCACTCCTGCAGGATCCCTCCGGGTGCCTAAAAGCAATCTCAGGATCAGATCCTGGACCTGCAAGGGGTGACCCCTGTGAGCTGCCGATCTCCACCCAGCCTGGCCCTCCGCACTGAAGATCTCATACCTCTTCTTTAATTCAGGGATCCATCGTATGATACAGCACCCAGACAAGAACCTCCCCGGGACACCTCAGCAGCCACATCAGGGTCAACATGCAAAGCCCTTCCAGGGAGGCAAATGAAATTTGGTGGAAATGATGCCATTAATGAATTTTGTCTTATAGTTCAAATAAATAGATATCTCTTGCTGTTTGGCCTTTGCACCACTGGCTCAAAGTGACTTTCTTCCTTGAGGCTGCCGCACACGTCCTCCCTCCCACCCTGTAAATGCTGTGTGGTTGATCTTGGCCAAGGAACAAGCCCTAAAAAGCATGCACAACTCTGTCTCACTGCAAGTGATGACCTGACAGGAGTTTAAAGTGATTTTAGTAATGCGGTAAAATACATAAGGACTTTTCTTGGTGTGTTAAACCCGAGCTTTTGAAGTGCTGCAGTAGTTAGTCCCCATCAGCTTGCTCTAACTGGATGAAATGTCCTGGCTGGGGAGTGATGAGGAGATTAAAAGGGTTATTTCACTTCAGATGTCAGCAAGTGGGGGAAAAAAAGTCAATAAAAAGCTACTAAAAAACCCATCTCTGGGTTTCCAAAATAGCTGCTACAAAGAGCCCCGCATTGCTGGGGTACTTTCGTGTTTCGAATCAGGCGTGGGAATCAGACAGGAGGCTGGTTATGAACCAGCCGAGTAGGAAAGAGCCCGGGGATGCGGCTGCGGTGGAAGCGGGGCGAGGACGTGAGGCTGCTCCTGTCCTCGGCAAGGCAGCGGCACCGGGGATGAGCTGGACCTCCTGCCTCTGCCCTCCATCCCAGCACCTCTGAGATGGGGTAGGAGATGGAGCTCTGCCTGTAATGGTGCAGAAGAGGGGCCAGGACCCCTTCTCCAGCCCCATGGGCAAAGGGCACAGGCTGACATCCAGGGAAACACTCTTCAGAGGTAAAAGCAGATGTCTCTCAAACACGGGCACAGGTTGCAAGGGTGCTCGCTGGTGGCCCAAAGGTGCCAGACCCCTCATAGATGGGTGGCACATGTGGGCAGAGCCCCGGCCATCAGCATCAGTGACAGACTCTGTCCGTGCCTTACCATGTCACCCACTTCCAAAATCACAGGAGAAAATACGTCTTCTCAAATAAATTAAGCAGGGCTAAGGCTGTGCGCTGCCCCTTGCGCAGTGGGACACTGTCCTATCAGACCTGGCATGGCTTAACCCATCCTAACATGCTCTCCAGGGAGCACGAGCCCTCCCAGAGGATGGAGGAATTAAGGTCCCCTTCCTCCCCAGACTCGCTGTCCTTGTAGTCAGTCATCCTGAGAGTAGTTTTCTTCCACCAGTTTCTCTGGTAGCTTTTTGATGTCAAATTTTGCTGTGCGCAGCATCCTGGGAAGGGGACTCCTGTGGTTTAGAAGAATTACCCCGTTGGGTTTGCTTTGAACCTGGCAGTGGTAACCTCCTGTGGTCCTGTTCAGCTCTTCTGTGGGATGAGATGGTGGACAACCGACCCCACCGACCCTCTGCCCTGGCCCCCCCACCCTCTCTCTTCCAGGCTGATGGGCTCTAGCTTGCATGGCCGTTTCTTGCACAGATGCCACGCAGGCCTCCAACCGCTCCGATGCCCTTCCCTGAACCCTCTCCTGCTCCAGCATCTCACCCTCTCCTGCTCCATCATCTCCTCCTGGAGGCAGGACAGCCATGCCATGCACAGGCAGCAGGGAGGGCAACCCCCCGTGGGCTCCCAATGCTGCCTGCTCGGCTTTTCACTCTTTTCCTAATTATTCCTGCAGATTTATTTGCTTTTTTGACCACTGCCAGCCACCTACCCGCTGTAAACCCATGGTCTGCCTGCTGGGTGGTCCTGCTGGGCTGGGAGCCCGTGGATAATTCAGCAGCATCTTCCTCAGAGACCCTCCTGCAGCCTTGTCTTCATTACCCTGGATGATTTCATGCCATCCACAGGCTCATCACCCCGTCTGAGGTCACCGGTGACTACGCTGAAGTCCGTGTGCTCTTCCCCACCATTGCAACGCTTCAGCAGTCATCCCAGCCCAGGTGAGAGGGTCCTGGGTGAGCAAAGCCCAGACCGGGGCAGAGCTGCCTTTCCACTTCAGCGGATGCAGCAGCGTGCATGGGCAGGGGCAGAGCGGGGGCTTTTTGCCTGCCAGACGGTGACCCTGTCAAACCGAGCTAATCCCCTGCCTGTCCTCAATCTCTCCTCAGCCTCATTGATCATCCCAAATGGCAGGAGGAGCTGCGTGGTGGGCAGCTGCCCCCTCTCCTCGGATGCCATGGACAAAGAGTATCCCTGCCGCACACAGGCAGGTCCCCCATGGCACACAGAGCCCGAGACAGCAGGCAGCTCCCTCTCCTTTATTTTCCCGTTGTTCCTCTCCCAGCTGGAAAACCAGGTTTCCACCGAAGCACAGGGTGGACCCCATCGCTTAGGCTCGGTACTCGAAAAAGCTGTCTCGGATCTCTCTCTCCTGGGAAGTGACCCTCTTCCCCGAGGGGAAGGTCTGGTAGGTCCGCAGGTTCACCGGTGACACTCGCAGCAAATGCCAGCGGGTCTTCACACTGAGCGGTGGGCTGGGGAGCAGAAGAGCACCAAGGGTGGTTACAGAGGTGCAGGCAGCAGGTACGGAGGTGCAGGCAGGGGTTATGGAGGTGCAGGCAGGGGTTACAGAGGTGCAGGCAGGGGTTACAGAGGTGCAGGCAGGAGTTACAGAGGTACCGGGCTCAGCTGTAGGGGTGTGCTCCGAGGGCACTGGGGCACCCACAGCCCCGGCGGTGTTCACCGCAGCAGAGCTGCAGAAGCAGGCGAGCTTGCAGCGTTGTCCCCCCCAAGAGACCTTGTTCAATCTGACCTTGCGCTGGGCTGGTGCAGCCCCGGGGCTCCCAATTCCCGAGCTCCCGCTGGCTTTGCCTGCTGCTGAGCCCCGCACGTGCACCCGAAGTCTTGCTGTCACGGATTGCACAGGCACAGGTATGGCTTACTGGTAAGTGCAAGGAAAACAAAGGCAGAATCGGGAGATTCTATCTGTGCCGTGTTCAGAGCTGATGCTGCAAGGCCAAGCCGTGCTCTCCTGTTTGCAAGCACCCATGACCTCCAGGCCACAAATATGAATGCAGAAGCAGCTCTGCATATTGGCATTACCGGGATGGGTTCAGTCACTCATCTGCATGAGGAAGGATTCTGGGCATGGGGAAGTTTTTGAAGGGATAGAGGGAAAATACAGATTACTTCCAAGGCCACCACCGCTTGTGCCCCTTTGGGGATGCGTTGCCTGTCCCTCCAGGAGCTGGCGAAAGTCAAATCATTTCTGTAGGCACGGGTCAGGGAGCAGCGAGGTCCTCAGTGACAAGGAGCAGGGGTGCGTAGCAGCAAGTCAGGGTCAGGATCAGATCTGGAGATGGTGGTCAGGGTCAGACACAGCCCAAGGGCCACCCAGCAGTGAGGTAGGTCTGGGGTCAAGCCCAGATCTGGGTCCAGGTTGGAGTGGAGGAGGTCCAAGACCGGGCACAGAGCCAGCTGTGGCACAGCTGCAAAGGCGGGGGCCGGTGGTAAATCTGCGGCTTAAAAGCAGATCCCAAAGGAAAGGAGGTGCCGGCTGTCACCTCCAGCTTTGCTCACAACAGCTCTTATCAGCGCCGGGGTTGACCTTGGCGTCTGCCAGCTAAACTCCTGGTAGGGGGATGCGCTCATAGCCCCGACAGCATCTGTTTTACTCCAGCCACTTCCATCTCTCCTCCTCGTCCCACACATTTTTCTGCCTTCCCATGACACCTGGCCTGGGTGAAGGACAGCCTCCCCCACTCCTGTTTGTTTGAGATGGGCAGCGACGGGTGGATAAGAAAGCATTAGCCAGCCTCGATAGCCACAGCACACAGCCAGGACGAAGCGCTCCATGCCCGTCAATTAACCTCTCCTTTAAGCAGCTTCTCTGAGCTCCACACACAAAATTTTGCAGATTCACGGGCTTCCAAGGCTGGCCATAGCCAACCTCGCTGCTGTGCTCAGAGCACCACCATAGCTTCCCATCTTGCAGCAAGGAGCGTCCAGTCGCCTCCTGGGCTGTGCAAGCAGGAGAGTGGCCGGCAAGGCAGGGGCAGCACCCAGACACCCTGGTCGGTGTCTGCAGTGCTGTGGCCTGTCTGAGGCTCCCCTGTGCAAGGAAGACAGGGACATACTGCAGCAAGGGCCACCGAGATGGGCTGGAGCACATGATGTAGACTCTCTCTGCAGTGCTGCGTCCAGCTCTGGGGTCCTCAGCACAGGAAAGACACGGACCTGTTGGAGCGGGGCCAGAGGAGGCCACGAAGATGATCCGAGGGCTGGAGCACCTCTGCTGTGAGGACAGGCTGAGAGAGTTGGGGTTGTTCAGCCTGGAGAAGAGAAGGCTCCGGGGAGACCTTCTTGCAGCCTTCCAGTACTTAAAGGGGGCTTCTAAGAAAGATGGGGACAGACTTTTTAGCAGGGCCTGTAGCGATAGGACAAGGGGTGATGGTTTTAAACTAAAAGAGGGGAGATTCAGACTAGATATAAGGAAGAAATTGTTTATGCTGATGGTGGTGAACACTGGCACAGGTTGCCCAGAGAGGTGGGAGATGCCCCATCCCTGGAAACATTCCAGGTCAGGTTGGACGGGGCTCTGAGCAACCTGATCGAGTTGAAGATGTCCCTGCTCATGGCAGGGGGTTGGACTAGATGGCTTTGGAGGTCCCTTCCACCCAAAACATTCCATGATTCTATGTGCAAGGAGAGGCAGAGAGCTGGGTTGTTCAGCCTCAAGAGGAGAAGACAAAGGGGGATCTTATTATTGTCTACAGCTACCTAAGGGCAGGTAGCAGAGAAGAGCGGATCTAGAGGATGTGGAGGTGTAGGAGGCTGGAGGATGCACCTTGAATTTCGAAGTGCACGGTGATCGGAGCAGCGATGGGCACAAGTTACAACATAGGCAGATCCAGCCAGATATAAGGAAAATATATGAAGTATTTTATCTGAAGCCCTCTGAAGATGACTGGAGGGGTTTTTTTTTCTGGATTTTACACTCCTGTTGAGCCACAGGAATATAGCACTAGAGGGCACCCACGTATTTCTGCTGGTGGCTGGCTCCGGCTGCCTTCCACCGCAGCTCAGCTCCCAGTCCTGGGCTGGCAGTGCTGTGGGTGTATTTTCAACCCATTTCAGGTCCAGTGTGATCGTCCCAGGAGGCCAGTGCTGCACTCAGCGCTCAAGGCAAGAGGGAATTTTGGATGCCAGCTATAACCCGTGCTGGTTGAGAGCAATACACTCCTCTGACAGCTCCTCTGGTCCTTGGAGGGTTGAAGCAGGGCAGTGGGGGCTGTCAGTGCCATGGGTCTCCATCCAAAAGGGTGGTGGGACACCGTGCTGGGCTGTGCCACAGAGCACGCCAGCCGGTAACGCACAGCCCACGGCTGTGAAGTTGGACGGTCTCACTTGAGTTTGCACAGTGGGGCGATGCAAAGTCTCTCCAGGCGAGTTTAACCTCGCTGTTCCCTGAATTTGGGCTGTGGTCTGTGCTACTCCATGTCCCCACCAAGTTTTACCTTCCCTTTATTCTTGCTAAAAATTATTTATGACTATTTCTTTCTATCTCCAACGTACCCACTGTGCTTTCAGTGCTGGAGAGAAATACCCAGCTGCCTAATGCGCTTTTCAGTAGTGCTATGTCTGCTTCTGTCCACCTTTGTGTCCCAGAGATGCTGACAGGCTCCCTCACATGGTCCAGCTTCTGCAGCACCTGCCCTGACACTCCTAGGAGGAGAAGCTCCCCTGTGGCTCTCTTCAGCGAGGTGTTTTGGGGTGCTCAGCCCCTGTGCATGCCGGCCCGGTGCTGGGGGCTCAGCTGCCACAGCCTTTCAGCAAGGAGCTTAAACAGATCCTTCAAGCAACACTTCAGCATCTGCACTTCAGCATCCGCACCCCGGGCTGCATGCATGGGACCCCGCGGTGTTTAAGTGCATGTATTCCCCTTGCTGCAGGACTGCCACGTGTAGACCGGTAGCAAAGACTGGTGGAGGAGAAGCAACGACCGATGGTTTATGTCTAACATAACCACAGCACTCGTCTGTCCTGGTTTGCAGCTCTGCCTGGGGGTGTGCTAATGGGGGTGCTGGGCTGGACGCCCTCAGATGCGGCGACGAAAGTATTTAATTTTGGGTGATAATGGATGTTTTGGTGAGACATCTGTGAGTATGAGCTGTTCTGACACCAGCGGTTTAGGGAGGAGATCTATGAGGTCTCAGTGACCCTAATGTGGTAGTATAGAAACTGTGAAGCTGTGCCATCGGGCATGCTGAGCACAGCGAGGGGTATAGCAAAGAAAACCCACCCAGGAGATGCACCGAGGGCTGGATGAGGAACAACGCCTGCGTGCTGCCCCCAGGATGGCTGCTCCACCTTTCTGACCCTCTGCTCCATCAGCCAGGATGACAGGTCCAGGAGGGATGGGGAATACCTGGGAGCTTCACTCATTGATGTCTTCTTTTCATGAATGACTATTTGAGCAATAACAAAGGGCGATTTCTGCCTTTCAGTTTTTACGTCCTCTTCCAGGACCCCGTATAGTGGAGGTACCTGGTGAGCAGAGGACTGGATCCACCAGCTCAGAGGAGAGGAGCCCCAGCACTGCCCATGCCCAGCCCAGCCTGGCTATGGGGAGGCAGGAGGTAGCTATGGGATGGGGTTGGGGTTCCCCCATCAATTCATGGCCATGGTGACTTGGAGACCTCCCCTGTTTGTGATGGCTTGGGTGGCCGGCGGGCAACCTGGGGCTGGCAGCTGGACCTTTGGCCAGCTCACATGTTAGGTTGCTAAAGTCATGCCTTTTCAGCGGCCACTTTGCTATAATTTTCAAGCAAAAGAGTTGCAGCCCTCAGCTCTCCTCTGCCACACTGGTGGTGGGAACGGTCCCAGGGAGCAGCAGACCCTGCGGTGTCCTCTGGTGAGGAGGAGACGGGACACGGAGCCCCCAGGAGTTTTTGTGAGGTCTTTGAAATAAATCAACATCCAGGATTTCAAACACAGAGTCAGGAGGATGCTTGTTTTTAAAAGAAAAAAACCCTGGGATTTCTAAGGTGGGAAAAAAGCCTCAAAGCCTGGCACGCTGCCACCTATTCTTTCCTTTCAGGTTAATCTGGTTTCTTCTGCTCTCATTTTTCTGAGGACAGAAGGTTTGGGTGAAGAAGAGAAGGAGGATCAGGTGTGGGGCTGGCTTTCCCCCAGACCTCTCTGGTTTCGTCCCACTAGCCCAAGCCCTGGGAACTGGGTGCCACCACGTCCTAGGGACCGTCCGCAGGGACATCAGTACTCACAGGTCGAGTGGATGAGGGTATCTCTCCTTTTCCTTTGAGGGCAGCACAAAGTAGGGAAGGAGGTACAGCATCCCGCTCTTGTCCCGGTAAAACTCGCAGTGCTGCTGGGTCAGCTGCAGATAAAGGCAAACGTTCAGGCGTTTCGGCTGAGTTCAGTGCTCCAAGTCATCTTTGCACCAGGATTTTGCAGGGGTTACTATTGCAAAGCACATGGCAATCACACCCCCGCCCCAACCGTGCAGAAACACCGGTCACAGCCATGCTCCTAAGCTGCCCTGCCTCAGACACTCGGGCTGCTGCGCTAACAGGCAAATTCATAAGCAGCGTCTGTGCTCGCCTCATTAATTTGGCAGCTTGGTTTGCGTTATTCGCGGTGCGTCGTAAGGTGTTAGGAAGAAATGGGCCCTGCCGTGGCCGAGGCGTGGGGCGAGCACGGTGCTCGTAGCAGGGGCTTCTGCAGCCCGATGCTCCTGCTGCCTCTCAAATGCCGAGATCCCTCAGGTGCTCGTGCACGCAGGTCTCTGCCTGCCGCGCTGCAGGCAGTGCCTCTCTCATTCAAGACCCTCACCTTGTGCCCAGCTCGTGGAGACACGGGGCTCTGGAAGGGGCAGAGCTGGCTGCTGCAATGGGGGGCCGCTCCCCACGCAGCCCCCCATTGCAGCAGCCCCGGCTGCCCCTTAAGCATGCACAGTGTGCTCCCCCACGCACAAGCACGAGCGATACCTGGGGTTAACCCCCCCGAGGCTTGTTTCAGCTTTGTGAGCACCCGAACGCTCAAGCTGCCTGCAATTAAATTTGGCTGTTGAGGTGGCATCCCTGCCTGCTGCCTGTACCTGGATTTTGGGCAGCGAGCCTCACCGTGTGAAGGCAGCAGAGGAGGGGTCACCTCTCTCCAGCCCCCGGCAGCCAGCGGAGCCTGTGGCCACCCTGGCTCCCCTCCACGGTCCCCCCGTGTCCTTACCTGGTAAAACCTGCTCAGCTCCTGGGATCGGCCGCCATCCAGGCTGAAGCGGGTGTGCAGTGGGATGCGCGGGCACGGGTCCTGGCCCTCTGCTTGGCATGCCGTCACGGTCTGGGGACCCTGGGGGTATCTCATGGTGGCGTTCCCACGGGTGTTTCTGAAGGAAAATGCTGGGTTTGGGATGTGCCTTCATATATTTGCATGGGAAATGTGGTCAGCAAGGGCCATGCTGGGGCTTTCCAGGAGCAGGGAGCTCCCTTCTCCTCCCTGCACCTCCAAAATGCCCACAGGAGCCAGCACCCACCTCTCTGGGTTTAAATAATCCCACTTCACCAAAAAAACACGTTTGATGCACAGCATTGCATCTGAGGATAAACTGCTGCTCAAGGGATCTTGGCGACAGAGGGAACGGTGCCTTCATGACCCAGGACATGCTCGGTTTTCGTTTTCCCTTTTAAGCACCCTTCCTTGCATTTTAGAGGTGCCCCAGGCAGGGAGCTGGGATCACCACATCCCCGGCTGGCCACGTACCCGAGGAATGGGAAAGGGGAGCAGCTGGTCCCTCTCCTGGCAGAAAACCAGCAGGAAGAGGGAGAATGAACGGGACCCCTCTATTCCAGGCGTGCAGACCCCCAGCATCCAGGCAAGGTCACCATGCATTTTGGCCAGCTGTCTCCTGGTGGCCTCACCTCCCACAAACCGTGGGGTTTCAGGCTGAGGACGTGGTACCAAACTCAACTCATTCCCACCGGGCAGCTCGCAGAGGGCTCGGGGCTAGATGGGGAGATGCTGCAGAGCATCTCGGAGGACCAGTAAGCAACCAGGCAACCAGTAAGCACCAAGCAACCAGGAGCCTCTCTCAATCAGGGAATAGCCCCACAGATGCCCCCTTTCTGAAACACAGAGACGGCTTGGGACAGGGAATTCATCAGGACATGGCGCTGGCTGGCCCTGAGAGCAGGGGAGGGCTGCACAGACTCATTTCGACCACTTCATCTGCCCCACAAAGACATTATTTGGAAGTTCCCTTAGCTCTTTGCACGCTCAGAGCTGAAAATCCAGTTATCACTAATGAGTGGTAAAAAAATAAGCTGCATTCGCCCCTGCAGCCACTCCGGAGAGCTCGTAGGACTCTCCGTGTGTTCCCAGACCATGGAAATACGTCATTATTCTCCCTCCAGCTTCTCACAATGGCTGTGAGTAATCAGCTTTCCTGCAAAGCCCGATGTGCCGAGACACCGCTGCGTTTCACAGGAGCCGGTGGAAACTGCTTCTTTTCGCCAAGCAAACTCACCCAAGGCATCTTGGAGTTAATTTTGCTGCAGTCTGAGACGCTCTGCCTATAACCTGAAACCAGCGTTTCAGCTGGTGCAGGAGACCTCGGCTCTGAGCGCAGAGCTGTATCATTCTGCAAAAGCCAGGAGAAGAAAAGGAATATCGAAGCGAAAAAGAAGGAAATACAGCCCTTTCCCCTTGCTGCCAGGGCAGAGGAAACAGAGCTGCCGAAGAAAGAAGATAACGGAAGGCAAAAATCAATGACAAACTACTTAGCGCATCCCCTGGTCAATGAGACCCCGGGGCTCGCTGAGTCCTGTGCCTTGTGCCCCCCTCCCCAGGGATGCTGAAGCGGTTGTTTTTCGAGTCCGTGTGGATGAAACCACTGTCCTGCTGCTTGCCCCCGCAGGGACTGGGCTTGGTGGCCCCAGCAACCCCCTGGGCTGAGCCCAGTCCCTGCCCAGTCCTGCTGCAGGGACAGCACTAACACCCAGCAGACACCGCAGGTATGAGCCCGAGTTCATTTGTCTGCCGGACAGCAAGATCCCAATTAGCATTCTGGGACAAACACAGCACACAAAAACCCAGCTTTCCCAGGAAAGTCCATTATTCCTGAGTTTTTCTGCCTGACCCTGCCCAGTTCCCATGGTGTGGCTTGAACTGGGAGCGATGATTTGCGCACTACAAGCTTGGCTGATATTTGAGCCAGATTCGGTACCAGGGTTTTGCTCATTTAAGGACCCAGATGATTTCTCACAAGAGAGGCTCATTAATCCGGATCTCTCTGTTAAATGGATTCTGCTTGCCGTGGCCACTGGTGCAATAAGAGGCCACCAGGCCATCAGTGGCCATCCAGCACAGGGCCAAGAGGCCACAGTTTGCTTCACCTAATCCTCAGCACATTTAAATGCCCTGCCTTTGACCGAAGACACCCTCGTTCACCAACATACAGGACGAGAGAGCCATGCCAGCCCGTTCCCTCTGCTCAGCTCTGGTTTATCAGCCAAATAACGAGCATTTCTCTTGTCTGAGCCTCGTGAGACGCAAAGGGGATGATGTACAGCTGGTGACACAGCCCTGCCATGCTACCACCTCCACTGGTCTCAACCGGCCACAAATCCAAAGCAAAGCGGTAAATAAAGATATTTGATATGCAAGTACCCTGTTGCTCGTCACCCTCCACAGCACTGGGAATATTTGTCTGAACAGGTACAGGTGCCAAGAAAAACCGCGGGATGCAATTTAAGGGTGCAAGCACCCATGCAGCCAGGCGGGTCCCCAGCCTGCAGCCCGGGGCAGGCAGAGCAGAGCCCAGCGCCCGTGCGTCGGGCCCGGCAGCTCGGTGCGTTCGGGTGTTTCTCTCTGCAGCGTGGCTGCGGTTTGCTGTTTGCCAGAGCAGCTGAAGAAGAGGAGAAGCGAGAGATTTGGCAGCAAACCCCCCACTTTGGGGTTAAAGCGGTGAGATGCGAACCGGGAGCGGGCTGTCAGCCAGAGCGCTGGATGGCTGAATGACGCTCGTAAAAGACCAGAGGAAAAATTTTTAAGATAGATATATAAAAAAATAATATCTATCTATATCTCTCCTGCAAACATAGCTCTGCCTGCAGGGGAGAAATGGACTCCAGCAGCTCAGAGAGCAGCAGCGAGAGGGATGGATGCCAGCCACGCACGTAACCCCACCAGCAAGGAGCCCGTGGGTGCGGGTGCAACCCCTGGGTGCACGGGACACGCAGTCCTGGCACCCGGGCTGGCTTTATATCAGGGGAAAGCTGCCAGGGACAAGCATTGCCCACGCAGGGCAAGGGCTGCCCAGGGCAAGGGCATCCCCCGGCAGCTTGGACCAGCCCTGGCTGCAGCACGAATCTTTGCTTACATGAAACAAAAGGAGACATGAAAGAAAACAAGAGAAGGGAGGAGAAAATACGTGATGATGGGACGGGGCTGGGGAAGCTGCCTCACCCGAGAGGACAGGGGGACCATGAGCCAAAACTCGGTGCGGCTCACTTGGGCAAGAGAAATTTGGGAGAAGAAAAGCCCCCAAAGTCCTTCCAGGACCAGGCAGGGTGCACTTGAGAAGTCTGCCTCTCTCAAAGGTTGCGTGCGTTATTCGCTGCCCATGAAGGGTGCAGGGGTTTCGGGGTGGGGTGCAGGATCCAGGAAGGGTGCAGGGTTTTCGGGGTGGGGTGCAGGATCCATGAAGGGTGCAGGGTTTTCGGGGTGGGGTGCAGGATCCATGAAGGGTGCAGGGTTTTTGGGGTGGGGTGCAGGATCCATGAAGGGTGCAGGGTTTTTGGGGTGGAGTGCAGGATCCATGAAGGGTGCAGGGTTTTTGGGGTGGGGTGCAGGATCCATGAAGGGTGCAGGGTTTTTGGGGCGGGGTGCAGGATCCATGAAGGGTGCAGGGTTTTTGGGGCAGGGTGCAGGATCCATGAAGGGTGCAGGGTTTTTGGGGGGTGCAGGATCCATGAAGGGTGCAGGGTTTTTGGGGCAGGGTGCAGGATCCATGAAGGGTGCAGGGTTTTGGGGCAGGGTGCAGGATCCATGAAGGGTGCAGGGTTTTGGGGGCAGGGTGCAGGATCCATGAAGGGTGCAGGGTTTTGGGGGGGGTGCAGGATCCAGGAAGGGTGCAGGGTTTTCGGGGTGGGGTGCAGGATCCAGGAAGGGTGCAGGGTTTTCGGGGTGGGGTGCAGGATCCAGGAAGGGTGCAGGGTTTTCGGGGTGGGGTGCAGGATCCAGGAAGGGTGCAGGGTTTTCGGGGTGGGGTGCAGGATCCATGAAGGGTGCAGAGTTTTTGGGGCGGGGTGCAGGATCCATGAAGGGTGCAGGGTTTTTGGGGCAGGGTGCAGGATCCATGAAGGGTGCAGGGTTTTGGGGGCAGGGTGCAGGATCCATGAAGGGTGCAGGGTTTTCGGGGTGGGGTGCAGGATCCAGGAAGGGTGCAGGGTTTTCGGGGTGGGGTGCAGGATCCATGAAGGGTGCAGAGTTTTTGGGGCAGGGTGCAGGATCCATGAAGGGTGCAGGGTTTTTGGGGCAGGGTGCAGGATCCATGAAGGGTGCAGGGTTTTCGGGGTGGGGTGCAGGATCCATGAAGGGGGCAGTGTCCATAGGGCAGGGTGCGGGGCCCCGAGGTGCAGGTCTGGCCGTGCTCAACCCCTACCCGCTGCCAGCCGTGTCCGAGCTGTGGAGGGTCCCTGCACTGCAGCTACCCCCGGATCCGTCCTGTTTGCTTCTGCCTGGCCCAGCCGGGTCACAAACACCATCACCGGGCAACGGTGGGAGCCCAGCACCCCCCTGGAGCCCCCTGCACACACACACCCCCCTAGCATCCCCTGCACCGCCCAGCACCCACTCTTGAACATCCCCTGCACCCACCACCTGCACCCAGCCAGCCCTCACCACTGCACCCACCCCAGCACCCTCTGCCTGCACCCACCCTGGCACCGTTGCCTGCACCCCTCCCCACCAACCCCCGCACCCCCTGCCCTCGACCCTCCTGCTGCAGGGGCTTGAGAAATGTCCCCAGGTTTGCATTTTTTGGGCTTTTTGGGCTTTTTTTCCCAGCTCCTTGTGTAAGGGGAATAGTGGGCTCTGTTCCTGCCCCAGGAGGGCAACCAGGGACCTGTCCTGGGAAGGCTTTGGGAACGGTCAGTTGCCTATAAAGAACCAATGTAAAAAAAATAATTGCACATAGAGATCTGCACGTTCTATTAAAATAATGCTTGTAAAACGATCCTTGCTTGTAAAGGGCACTGGAAGGTGCGGGAATTGGAGGGGCTATTTTTAATTTGCATCTAAGCTCTGAGATATTTCAAATTAAAAAAAAAAAATGGAAGAAAAGAAAAAGAAAAGGAAAGAAGATAGAAATTGAGGGGCTTTCAACACCCGCCTTACGCTAGGACATTACAGTGCCAGCTCTGGAGAAGGTGTCCCGGCCGCCTTCTCTCCCAGCACGGTCAGGTCGTGAAGCAGAGGCGTGTGTTGGTCTCACCGGGGTGTGCAGCCTCGAGTTTCAGCATTTCCAAAAGCCACGTGGCATTGCTTTCCTCGAGGATGGATCTGCTGTGGAGTCGACGGGCTCTTCCCGGGTCGAGCCGTGCATCCCCATGAGCGGGACCCCGCGGCTCAGCGGCCGAGCTGGCCAGGCTCCTGCTACCGTCTTCTCTAGTTCCCAGTGAGACGTGGATTCAGCTACCATGGGACTGGGGAGAAACTGGGAGGGGTGGGATCCATCACACAGGAATTTGCTGTGGGCACAACAGACCCCACGCAGAAACCCACCGCGTGTCCTTACAGCTGGCTCCTCTCTGCGGGGCGGAGTGATGAGGAAAGCTCGGTTTGCTAATTGCACTGAATTCGAGAAAATGGGAAAGCCTCCATGTTAGAATTAAAAAAAAAAAAGTAAAAAAAAATCCACCCATTGAGAGCTGCTGCATTGCTACAGCTGCTGAGTAACAACTACAGCTCTGGCATTTAAGAAGGAGTGAGAAGGTTATCTGGCTCCCTGTGGGCTTGTGACCCGGCATCCGCACGGCTTTCCAACCCGTCTCGGAGGATACAATGGGAAGATAAGAAAGTAAATGGAAAATGATGCAAAAGGCCAAACGGATTTGCCAAAAGTCAGTCCTGCTAGACTGACTAGATTGCTTTATTTGAAAACGGCTGATCTTGTGGCTGGGGAAGGGGACTGGACCTCCTCCAGCTGGGGTTAGCGCAGCCGGGGCAGGGGAGATGGGCTGCTGGTGCAGCTGGAGGAGATGGGAATTGGTGGGAGGCTTGAAGGGGGTGAAGAAGCTGCGGAGGGAGAGGGCACGGGTTGCGGTGGAGCGAGAGGGGCCAGGCTGGAGGCAGCTCAAGGAGGAAAGTTCTTGGGGAGCCAAACGTGGGACCTGCTGCATTCAATGCTTTCACTAGGGAGAGTGGATAAACCTGAGGAGGACATGCTGGGAGGAAGGGTGGGAACGCTGCACGGAAATCACTCATGGGCTGGAGTGCAAAATGCAAGGCCATGCATTCGAGACTAAGGAAAAGGATCTGAGGGTGCCCCTGTGGGTCCCAGACCTGCAAGGAGATGCTGCCCGGTGCCAAGCCTCGGCGGTGTTTGTGCCCTCGAGCACGGCCTGGAGAGATGATGTGGAGCCCCAGGTACCGCTGTGCTCATCCTGGCCTGAGGAGCTGCAGGTAAGGACGATCAGGGCAAAGAGGTCCTGTCCGTCAGGAGGAGATGAGAAGAGCTGGGCTTGTTTAGTCAAGCAAAAGAGAGGCTGAGGGGAGAGGACTGCACTTAGGAAATTCATCTGGAGGGTAAAAGGGGAAGATGGAAGGAGCCAGAAGATAACCACGACCAGGGTGAGGCTGCAAATTAGCAGAAGGCTCCTGGCCGCGAGACCCATGTGGTTCAGCAATGGCTTTCCAAAAGCGGTCAGAGAGGCAGAAACTTCTCAGGCTTTTAGTGGAGCTTTCTTTTGGGAGGAGCATTGCGTGAGGGTGCTTGGAGCTGCTGTCTCAGAGCTACCGAAGGTTTGGGTTCCCCAACGTCTTCTTTATCTGCCTGGCAATGATGCTTTTGGGTGGGCTGCCAGGGAGCCCTAGTCCAGGTGTCTCCTCTGCAGATCCGGGGACTATAACAGAGCCTGGGACTCTCCATGCATGCACAGACTAGCTCAGCCCTGCCAGGAAACCACAGGCAGACGTTTCAGCTGCTCTGGAAATGAGTGAGGGTCTTGTCATCACTCCCGGGGGAAAACATCACTCCAGGAAATGGCCTCAAGTTGCACCAGGGGAGGTTTAGATTGGATATTAGGAAAAATTTCTTCCCCGAAAGGGTTGTCAAGCACTGGAACAGGCTGCCCAGGGAAGCGGTGGAGTCACCGTCCCTGGGGGTATTTAAAAGACGTGTAGACGTGGCGCTTAGGGACATGGTTTAGTGGTGGACTTGGCAGTGTGAGGTTTATGGTTGGACTCAATGATCTTAAAGGTCTTTTCCAACCTAAATGATTCTGTGATTCTATGACAGAAGGACCTGTGGTTACTAAGGGTGCTGAGCTCACACCTATTCCCTGCATGGCTGCACCAGGGTAGGACACTTGGTCCAGAAGATCTCATGAGGACACCTTGCAAGCACTGATTTGCATAGGCAAGTTTACTGGTTTGCCTCAGATTTGGCATTCCCCCTTTCTTAGCAAGCCTTTTTACTTGTTCACACTTCTGCTTATGTACAAAAACTGCCTCTACAGCATTTTCCCCCCTTTTTTCCAGAGACCGACACACACGTGCAGAGCCGCCCACTGCAGCACTCAAAATTATAGATGATGCTACGAGGCAGCTTTATCCCACCAAGCCTCACTCATGACAGTTGCGTCCCTGAAATTCTTTAAAATGAAAGAGGCTCGGCTGCAGAGGGGACGACGGCAGACGGAGGGACACTCGCAGTGGCAGAGTCAAGGTCAGGAAGAGCTGGGATGTGAAAGACGGAGTTTGTGAGCAGAGCAATGAAAGACAGCAGGGGACAAGGGTTGCTCCCAGCCCTTTTTCTGCTCATTCCTTGGCCCCAATTCCAGCAGCCATGAGTAAGTCTCTTGGATGCTCTCCATGCACCTATAGTACACAGTCACTGCTCCACGGGGCAGTTCATCAGGGGAGGCCTCAGTTCCCTCTGTGTGGGGCTAAATTAGTGTGACTGCTCTCTAGGGAGCTGTGGTGTAAGTGATATTTGTAAAGCACTTGACTACTCCCCAGGAAAAGGGCTGGAGAAGCTCCAGAAAGGTGCTTTGGTTTGGATATTTGCCCTCCATGAGGGTCTCCTTGTTACTCGCCTTCCAAGGCTCTAGCTCAGTTCTTGCTGTTGGGGCAAAGGAGCAGCATCAGCACAAGGAGCAGCATCAGCACAAGGAAGAGCAGGGCCAAAAAAAAAGTGAGTCCAATGGGAAATGAAGAAATGCACATTGCCGTCCCTCAGGGCAAGGAGGCTCTGGTGCCTGCTGCCTGCGACCGCGGGCCCTGGACTTGGTCCGAGGAGCATCTGCATTGCAGGAGAACGGTCTTTTCTGCTCCTTTTTGTCGTGCCTCCAGCAACAGCCCCTTTGCCGCCCTCCCCTCCAGGCCGATGCTGATGGAGAAGCTGGTTCGGTTGCTGCTCCTGTTCTGCAGGATTTGGGACTTCAGCTGCCGATGGGAGAGAGGACGACCGTAGCCGCCGGTGATCTCGGCAGGCAGCGGACCCAGCGTGGGAATCTGCAGAGCTGAGTGCTGCAGGCTTTGACGAATAAATAAAGCAGCCTGGAGGAAAGGGCAGGTGATATTTCTCTTAGCAAACTCACCCGCTGGAAAATGAAACCCTCTCTATCCTCGCACAGAGCTGCTGCCTGTCCCGGCTCAGGAGCTCTCGGATGAGGATAGTTTCTACATCTGAAAGGAGCCCATCAGCCCGAGCTGCGTAATTGTTCTCTGCTTCCCCTCTCCACCTGCTGCTGCATTGCCCTGCCAGCACCGCTGCCCTACCAACACGCTGTCCCCAAAGCCTGCTGTCCCCAAAGCACACTGTCCTCAAAGCACACTGTCCCCAAAGCCTGCTGTCCCCAAATCACGCTGTCCCCAAAGCTCATTGTCCCCAAAATCATATTGTCCCCAAAGCACCCTGTCCCCAAAGCTCATTGTCCCCAAAATCATATTGTCCCCAAAGCACCCTGTCCCCAAAGCTCATTGTCCCCAAAATCATATTGTCCCCAAAGCATCCTGTCCCCAAAGCCTGCTGTCCCCAAATCACGCTGTCCCCAAAGCTCATTGTCCCCAAAATCATATTGTCCCCAAAGCACCCTGTCTCCAAAGCTCATTGTCCCCAAAATCATATTGTCCCCAAAGCACCCTGTCCCCAAAGCCTGCTGTCCCCAAATCACGCTGTCCCCAAAGCTCATTGTCCCCAAAATCATATTGTCCCCAAAGCACCCTGTCCCCAAAGCTCATTGTCCCCAAAATCATATTGTCCCCAAAGCACCCTGTCCCCAAATCACACTGTCCCCAAAGCACACTGTCCCCAAAGCACCCTGTCCCCAAAGCACACTGTCTCCAAAGCTCATTGTCCCCAAAATCATATTGTCCCCAAAGCACCCTGTCCCCAAAGCATACTGTCCCCAAAATCATACTGTCCCCAAAGCATACTGTCCCCAAAGCATGCTGTCCCCAAAGCACCCTGTCCCCAAAGCATGCTGTCCCCAAAGCACACTGTCCCCAAAGCACCCTTTCCCCAAAGCACACTGTCCCCAAAATCATACTGTCCCCAAAGCACCCTTTCCCCAAAGCTCATTGTCCCCAAAATCATACTGTCCCCAAAACACCCTGTCCCCAAAGCTCATTGTCCCCAAAGCTCATTGTCCCCAAAGCACCCTGTCCCCAAGTCCCCCGCCTGCAGCCGGCAGGACACCAGGACCCTCCTCGGGGCTTCATTCGCCCTTTCAATGGGCTCTGCCCCGCGCTGCCCGCATCCTCCTGGGAGCGAGGAGAGCGGACAGCAGGATGAAATGCAATCTGCTGGGAGCCCTGACGGCTGCACCTCCGGCAGAGAACCGGCTCCCTGTCCGCGCCTGGCAGGAGGAAACCCCCCAGTTACTGCTGATTTCCTTAAAACACCAAACTCCTGCTCGGAGGGACTCAAGAAGCATCACTGCGCCGGTTCGCAGATGGAAGGAAAGGGGACGGTTCAGGCATCCGTTAAGGCTTTCTGGCAACTGGGAGAAAATTTGGAGCGGATTATTTGGCACATTTATTGCGGGTATGTTACTGGAAGAAGAACTGCCTTCTTCAGGCTGTGTTACCGCAGCCTGGATCCGCTCGGGCTGTCGGGCTCCTGGGGATTTTACACAGCAGCCTGGATGGCACGAGAAGAGAAACGTAACACAGGAAAATATCCATCTCCATATACAGACACACACGCTTACACGATATATTAGCATCCCCCATCAGCATTTAAACATCACTCGGAGCCTGTCCCAGAGATTCCTGTTGATGAAAGGGGTCAAAATCAGCCCCCAGTTGCGATGCCTTTGTCCGACTCCCAGGCAACACAAAAAAATGGGAAAAGAAAAACATGGCAACTTTCTGTAATTAATATAAAGGATTTTCGTGGTTGACAAATGGGGAGGCTGATACGATTCTTCCAAGCGTGGGAAGAGAAGAGCTGGAAAAAAATAGAGAAAAAGAGTTAAGAAGAGAAAAATTCATTAATTTTGGACTTAACGTTCTGTAGCGTCATCATAAGACTATCGCTTCAGCATGTGCAATCGGATTTATTTTAATGGGATACTGGTGCTGTGGGAGGTGTACGCGCAGGGACTAGTTAAGGCCTGATTCTGCCATGGCAAGAAGTCCTTTCCCTCTTGCCTTTGGTGTAAACCCATAGTAAATAAGAGCAATCATCAGTGATTCAGAGGTGGGTGTGTAATTTTATTCACATGCGGCGATGTGAAAATTGCAGAGACATTGTGAAAAACTGAAATTAATGTTTATAAAGGGCATTTTCTCATCTTGCTCTGTTGCTCACAGGCGAGGCCTCTTCAGCTCTCAAGCTGGAGAGAACATTTTTAACACACCGTACTTTGACAACCCTTGTGTTTTGTTGACTTCATTGCAGTTGGGTTCCTATGTTGCTCCTGCTCATCTTCATTATCCAATTTACGGGTATAATGGGTGGATAAATCACCAGGGAGGCAAGTGTAGATCTTCCACCATCCAGAAGAGCATTGAGCCCCAGAGGTCTCTTCAGCGATGAGCAGAAAAACTTGGCTGGGTTGTGGCATCCTAAGAGGATGCTTATGTCCAGCAGCCGAAGGGGAATAGTTTCTTGCACTGCTTTCAGCGACTACAGTCGCCAGATCGCAGTCAGATTTAACGCACCGTATTAAAGACCCATGTGTATATCATCTTCTGTCTTAATTTCTTCTTCCTTGCTTTGCTGTGTCTCTTTACTTAAGTCTGGGAGTAAAACTATGGGTTACCACTCCCCAAGAGCCCTCCCCCTGCGCTTTTACAGTAGGAACAGTTAAATCATGTCTGGGATTTCGTATAAAGTAAAATCAGGAACTAAGAAGTCACAGCCCTGATCAGGTCCTTCAGGCTGGTGTTTTCATGGTGGCCATCCAGCATCGCTCACCTAACCGCACGTTGCAGCAATAAGTGATCCATCCTACTGCCTCTTGCAACGAATATCTTCAGTCCACACCCCTTACACTGGATTTTTTTACTTAATTATCTACTGTCTGATATTAAGTAAGAGGTTTAAAATTAACTACCTGACATAGAAGGTGTTTTCTGTGGTACTTGTGCTTTTAGGGCAACATGGGCTGCTCCGAAGGTGCCTCCTAGGAACGCTGGCGCAATTGGCTTGCTCTCAAATCGAGTGAATTCAAGAAGCGGAGCTGGGGGAGATGAAGGTGAGGACGTCTTCTGCTGGATCACCAGAAACGATGAGCCGTGTTTGGCTGAGGGGTTTCACACGGCTGTTATGTCCCACTAGAGCTGCTGCCTTCACCGCCACCCCCTCCCTCCGTGCTACAGCACCCTCGCCTCTGGGCCGTGCTGCCAGGAGGTAATTATGAACCCAATGAGAAACGGCACGCACTATTAATCCCCACAAGTTTCTTCTCATGCACTTATAAATGATCATAATGATCTTTTCCGCTGGCAGGAGGACAGCAATCCAGACTCTCTAACAGAACCTGATGTGGTAGATGGAAGCAGATGACTTATTTCCAGTGTTTTATTATCCATTTGTGAAGGTTTCACCCTCGCTTCTCTCTCTCTGATGATGCTGAAGCTCTCCTGGGCTCACGCTTCACCACAGATGGATTTTTCCTGGAAGCGCCCAAGCAGGAAAGGCAGACGTGTGAGGCTCGAAGACCCTTGTGTCTATGCTCTTCCTCTTCCCAAATGCACGCATTAATCGTCTTCCTTGAAATAAAGGACAAGTTTAAGACCCCAGGAAAGGTGTTCACCTGCAACTCTACAGGCAAGACCCGCTCCAAACTGAGCCCGCAAGTCCCGACTAAAGCTATCACTGACGTCTGGAAATTCCACTTGATCCTGTTGAGGTTCAGCCTGGAACATGGCAAACGCGTGGAGCACGCAGCAGTTCGGACAAGCCCGCAGCTGAGCCCAGCGTTGCCGGCGTTCGGGCAGCGGTTCTTCCAGGCTGGGATGCCACAGCCCCGCGGTGCACCGACCCTGCCCGTGCTGCCAGGGCCCTTCCTGCATCCGGCAACGCTACAGCAGGACGCGTCCCATCCTCTGGTCCAAACCTGTTCGTGGTCCAGCTGAAGGGCCGTGATTTGGTGGCCCTACTGCCATGGCTGTGGGCTGTGCGGGGTGGTCTTGGCTCTGCCTCCCACCACTGCTGGCTGGTGTTGGGCGGGGGGGGACAGGACACGTGGATAATAGCCCACCCATCTCTCGCACCCGACCCCAGGAGATGCTGAGAACAGCACGGGATCCCCACGCTGGCCCGCCCTTGGTGGTCCCAGGCGGTTGGGGGGTGAGCTCAGGTCTTCCTGGGCACCCCCCGTCTCCCCTCCCCCATGATATGTTGGGGGGGGGGGGGGGGAGGTGCACACTCTTGTCCCAGAGGCTCCAGCTTGCAGATGCTGCGCACCCAGCTGTGCTGGGGTGGGGGGAGCCCTGCCTCAGTTTCCCTGCTCACAACCTCCTGCAACTGGAGGGGGAACTTCCCTGCATCCCCCCCCACCCCAACCACCCGCCTTCCCCGGGGAGGAGAGGGGAGGGGAGGGGAGGGGAAGGGGAAGGGGAAGGGGAAGGGGAAGGGAAGGAAGGGAAGGGGAAGGGAAGGGAAGGGAAGGGAAGGGAAGGAAGGGAAGGGAAGGGAAGGGAAGGGAAGGGAAGGGAAGGGAAGGGGAGGGGAGGGGAGGGGAGGGGAGGGGAAGGCGGTGCCGCTGCTGAATAATTCAGCGTTGGGGCGGGGGGGGGGGAGCTCCGCGCACCGCCCCGCGCTTCGGAGCGCAGCTGGGAGCGCGGCACCGCGCATTCGATCGCACCGCGCATCGCTCCGCGCATCGTACCGCGCCGGGCGGATCGCACCGCGGCCAGCCGGCACCGCACCGCTCCGCTCCGCTCCGCACCGCTCCGCGCCCCGCTCCGCACCATGGCTCTGCTGCTGCAGCTCCGCACCGTCTCCGGTCTCCGCGGCAAAGCCGACCGCATCGCCAAAGCGGCTTTCCGAGGTAGCGGGGAGGGGTGGCGGGGAGGGGGGGGTCCCGGGGTGGGTTGTTCCCTACCGCCGCCGCCCCCTGCCTCAGTTTCCCCACCGCGGCCGTGCTTGGGTTGGGAAGGGGGGATGCGAGCCTGCCAGCTTTAAGGGCTGCCCACCCCTCCCCGTCTGGGGTATGAGCCCCCCCCCCCACCCCCCCGCACCAGAGCTGCTCTCCTGGGGTCCCCCTGCCTGCCTGCCCCCAGCCTGGGACACTGCAGCCCCCACGTTACCTCCCCCCCGGGCAGCCCTTGGGGAGGGGGATCCGGCCAGGGGAAAGTCGGTGAAGTTCCAGGGTGACAAACCCCCCCAGCCCCACGCCGGGAGCGGGACCGTGCCCCAGCTGGAGGGAGCTGGGCTCCTGCCGTAGGGTCCAGGGCTTGGTCACGAAGCTGTGCCACCAAGAAAGTGTCACTGGAAGGGCCAGGAGGAGAACTTGCCTTGTGCCGGGACCCGGCGGCTGCCTGGGTTTCTTCTAAGGATGCTGCGGCTTTGTATTTTTCTGCTCGGATCCGCGCCAGCTCCAAAGCTTTCCGAGGAAAGCCACAAAAGGAGTAAAAACTCTCCAGGGGTGCGTACCCTCAGCAGCAACCAAACCTTTTCCAAGCCCCCTGGGCCTTGGGGAAGGCTCGGCGTGAGCTCGCTGCGTGGTGCCGGATCCGTCCTCCAGCGTGCAGGAGCCCACCGTCAGGCAGAGGCGGGTGTGGGATGGTTTGACAACGCCGGGAGTCAGGAATAGCAATCCCTTCTCTCGGCGAATGCACCACGGGAGAGCAGGTATTTTCATCACCTCCAAGCCAGACCAGCCAGCACTGCCTGAAATGGCCTTCCCTGCACTGCCTTAATGACTGTAGTGTCATTAAAAAGGCGTAATTATCCCTTTATTTCCCTGTCCCTGCCTCCCAGCATCAGCGCAGGGGCAGTTAAATAACCTCTGCGGGAACAGGTCATACCCCCGGCCAACTTTGAAGCCTGGAGCGGTCCCAGCCCTAAGCCACCCTCGGTGAAACCCCACCACCTCCCCTGGCAGTGGGGAGGGAGGACCTGCAGGACCAAAGGCCACCGTGGGTTTTCCCGGTGAGCCCCGGCGTGACCCACGGTTCCAGTCCTGAGTGTGCCTGGCCCCGAGCCTGGCACACAATCCCTGTCGGATGGGCAGGATCCGTCCCTGCTTTGACATCTTTGCAGAAGAGCCACCGTGAGACCCTGCGGTCCAACCGATGGGCCACGGGAATGACACCCACTGCGAGATGCTTTGAGATCAGCGCTGCGCCTGCTGCGCTCCTGCTGCACCCACCCTCTCGTGCTCCGGCCAGTTCCCTTCTCAGAGCCCTTATGGGGCACCAGGACATTTCTCCAGGGCCCCCCATGATCCCATCTCCATCGTCCTCCCAGGCGTGAGCTGGCTCCTGCGTGGTGCAGGATTGCCATCGCTGTCACGCCATGCGGGGAGGACGACGCTCAGCTTCACAGCAGTGTTTCCTTCCCCGGTGCTGAGCCGCAAGGAGCTGGGCTCCTCGTGGGCATTTCTTTCCGAGGAAGAAATTTGGTGTCATCTTCGAGGACGGTTGGGTCAGGGTTCGGAGATTTTTTTTCCTGGTGGTTTGCTGCAATCAATTTCTGTGCAAAGAGGGGGTTTAGTCTCACGCTGTGAATGGATAGTTTAGTCTCACGCTGTAGCAGATATCACCGCTACCTGCAATTGCGGATGCCTCTTCCCCTGCTCGTCCTGGGCAGCCGCGGAGCTCATGACCGGGACACCCAATGCTGCTGTCTTCTGCAAGCTCGGTCCTACAGGAGAGGCTCCCGGTGACCAGACCCAGCAGGGCTGGATCCTGAGGTCATGGCTAGCAAAATCCTACTAGATTTTGGTGGCAGAGGTGGGTTAGGAAGCGGTCCCATGTGCGGTTGGGTCGGTGAAGGCAGCAGGCAGGCAGGTTAGGACCGACCCATCCCTCGGACGGGATGGCTGGTGGAGAGGGGTTTGGTCTCATTCCCTGTTCATGTCACTATGTGTCCAAAGCTGCAGCAAGCCTTGCCCGTACAGGGAACAGCAGTTTAACACCTTACGTTAACATTGAGCTCCAAAACCTATCTACATCTTACCCAAATTCCTTGTCCCAAAAGGGGAAGAAGTGGAGACAGGTCCCTGCCTGCCCTGTGGACAGGGAAGTCCAGGGGCAGGTCCCCTGGGTACCTCTTTGACACGTAGCAGCATCATTTGGGGATGTGGGAGAGCACGGAGCCTGGGATGCCGGCTAACATGAGATGTGAATCTGGGACAGGACCTTGCGTGGGGGACAGGACCTTGTTCTGGATGCGGGGATCGGAATTATCGCACCGTGAGGATGCATAAGCAGTACGATCTTTATGGAAAGGTGATCTTTCTGACACAGCATGGATTTCAACGGTTGCAGTAATAGTAAGATAGGAGTTGTCATATGCTCTCAGTCTTTTCTTGATGTGCTTGGTGGTACTTGTGAGGATTGGTTCATGCCAGATTGCTCATTGCTCTGGATGAGGCAGGGCCGGGTCCCGCAGGTCCCCCTGACCTGCACCGGTGGGTCTCAGCACTGGGTTTCAGCAGGTACCTCCTGACACCCGTCTCTGAGGATGCACAGCACTGCGTTGCATTGCCTTCCGTGAGGAGGCTTTCCTGCCTCCGGGGTGTTTAGGACACGGCCATGGTGCTGTTGTACTAACGGGTGTGTAAGCACACCCCGGAGCTGGGAATAGGGTCTGCTCCCCACCGGGTCCCACGCTGGAGGTGGCCGTGAAGCGTCCCAGCACTCTGCGCACGGTTGGTGCAGAGCTCCTCCAGTGTTTAGTGCCTCTGTGGCTCAGGCAATGCTTTCCTGTCCCTTTGCTCCATGAGAATTTGGGAATGGTGGGCAGCAGAGTCATGGCATGGCAAGCTCAATGCTGCTGTGAAGCCACGTTATTTGTCCTGTTGGCTGCCTCATCCTCTCTGAGCAGCTCTTTAAATCCCCGGCTGTATTTTTGCTGTTCGATTAAAATGATGCTGCGCCGTCGCTGCCCTGATCCCCATCCAGGCTGGCCATGGCTCTTCCCTCCAACCAGGGCCCATCCAAACTGCCCCAGGGCTGCCCAGCCCTGCACTAACCCCTGCCCTGGGACGGGACGGGACGGGACGGGACGGGACGGGACGGGACGGGACGGGATGGGATGGGATGGGATGGAGCCAGGCACGTTGGCCTGGACCCTCAGTGCCAGACCCAGGGGAACATCCCGGTGTGGGTGATTGGGTTTTGGTGCCAAAGTCTCCAGAGGGAAGAGTCTCCTGCCTTTCTCCAGTGACTCTAGAGGGAGCTTTAGACCCCTTTAGCGTGGAGTGAGGTGACCTCCGCCAGCCTGGCGTCCCTCAGTGCTCCTCACAGCAACTCATAGGTTGAGTGTTGTGCTGCTACTCCTTAGTACCCTGGTTTTCCTGGAGTTACTGAGCGTTGCAGAGAGGGATGCTCTTCGCTAGTCAAGCTGCCATCCAGCCTTCTCCCTGTCCTCACCCACCGGCGGCACAGCCTGGGGGTTCGGGCAGAGCTCCCCGAGTGGGTGTTTGCTCATTCAGCTGAAAGCATCTATTATTGCACGAAAAGAAGCTAAAGAAAGAGTTCGACTCCGGCGTGACAGGCTGCCGTGTGTGTTTCTGCAGGCGGGCAGTGCTCTGAAACGCTGCTCGACTTCAGCTCAGGTGGGAGATGAATAAATCACAGCCGTGATAAAAGCGTTCCTGGGAAAGGGCTGAGACTGACAGCCGTGTGGGAAGGCTATGGCGTAACGCTGCTCCTCTTCTCCCAGGGATCCCCGCACTCCCGGCAGCCCCTGTGAGCCGTAGCTGCGCTATTTGCATTTCGCAAATAGGAGAAACTGAGGCACAGAGAGGAGCTCCCAGTTCTGGACCCATGGGAGCAGGCAGGGAGAGGTGCCAGGTTATCCAGCTCCTAGTCTGGAAGCGGAGGGGAGAAGTGGGCTCTGCCCCAGCACGGTGGCCAAAATCCACTCCCACCCCTGAGCATCAGGGGTCTCATCTCCCACCACGGCGTTGGATTTGACCCACCAAACTCCCAGGGGATGCTCGTACCCTGGGAGGTTGGGGGGTGTCAACCAACAAGATCCCTTGCCTTTGTGACCCTCCCGGTTGTTCGGAGGAGATTTGGGGCTGGTTTTGAACTTCAGTGACTCGTAAGGCACCCGTCACTCCACAGCACCCGCCCTGTGCGTGCTCCAGGCTGGCTGCAAAGGGCTCCCAAGCCCCAGATCGGTTGCCGTTGCAGCTCTCCAGCTCTCCACCTCTTTGTTCTGCCGGTGAAACGCAGCTCGGGGTGACTTTGGGATTTTCTGCGAATACTTGCTTTTCAGGCTGGCTGCAGGGGAAGAGCAGAAAAATGGTGAATTTTCTTCAGCCTGCCCATTTTGGGGGTGCCTGCAGGGTCTGAGCTCGTACAGCATCGCTTGCCCATAGCAGTTTTCACTCTTAGACCAGGCTAATTCCATTTGTGAAGGAGGGGACTTGTGCCTCGGTGCAATTAGAGCGCTTGTCAGCTAATTGATCACAGATGGAGTTATAAAGAGCTTCTTGGCGAGGCTTCCTCTCTGGATTAGTGTGTGTAAATGAGGGAGATTGTTCATGGATACCTCCTGGAGCACCACCGGGCACCGGTGGGTGATGATACTGCTGTAATGAAACATCGCTGTGATGCTCGCTGGATTGGGAGAGGACGGGGCAGGGGGGTCCCACCGTGTTGGACTGTTTTAAGTCGTGCTCTTAGGAGAAATATTTCAGGTGGCAGATTGTCCCCCTCCGAGTGTCTTCTCCCAGGTACTGCTTCCTACGCGTGTTGGCTTACAGCTCATTCATCCCCGGACCTGTGCACGTCTCCTCATCAGTTTGGTCCCGTATCTACGTGAGGGTGCTCTGCAGCTTCCCCTTGAGCTCACACCAAGGCTGAGATGCTGGCTGTGCCTCCGGCACGCGGTGCCTCTCCCATCACCTAGGAGGCTGTGGGGTCCTAGAATCATCAAATCACAGAATGGTTTGGGTGGGAAGGGACCTTCAAAGGCCATCTAGTCCAACCCCCCCTGCCATGAGCAGGGACATCTTCAACTCGATCAGGTTGCTCAGAGCCCCGTCCAACCTGACCTGGAATGTTTCCAGGGATGGGGCATCTCCCACCTCTCTGGGCAACCTGTGCCAGTGCCTCACCACCCTCAGTGTAAACAATTTCTACCTTTTATCTAGTCTGAATCTCCCCTCCTTTAGTTTAAACCCATCACCCCTTGTCCTATCGCTACAGGCCCTGCTAAAAAGTCTGTCCCCATCTTTCTTATAAGCCTCATTTAAGTATGGAAAGGCCACAATAAGGTCTCCCTGGAGCCTTCTCTTCTCCAGGCTGAACAACCCCAACTCTCTCAGCCTGTCCTCGTAGGAGAGCTGTTCCAGCCCTCAGCTCATTTTTGTGGCCCTACTCCTGGTGGCTCCATCCCAGTGGAGCACTGGTCCCATTCCCCATCCGAGTTCCCCTTGCCTTGGGTGAGGAGGGTGCATCCCACTGCACTTCCCGTCCCACCCCATGGAAAGCGAAGAGGGAACCAGCACTGGGTCCTTTTGCACTGGGAGGCCACCAGTATGCACGGGGCGAGGGTGGGCAGCCATCCCATAGCCCATGAGGGTCCTGGGTCTCCTCCACCCTCACCTGGAGTTGCCTGGCATGAGATAAACACAGTGCTCTGCCTATATCCCCGAGAAACTCGTGCATCCATGGGTGAAGTGATTCATGGCAGGGAACTGGGAGGGTGGTTTGGGATACAGGACGTGCCTTCTGGGTTTGCTTTACCCAGGTCGGATGCTGCAGACAGCAGAAAGCCTGACAAAATGATTTTCTGGCTCTCCTTGTGCAATAGTTAAATTAGGAAGGGATGGGGCATTCCCTGCCAAGAGCCGTGTCATCAGGATAGCTCAATCTTTGGTAAAATAAAGTAAAAGTTGACCCGGCGGCAGTAAGGGGTACCCTGGCATCCACTTACCCTGACCACAGGTTGCCTGTGCAATGCTGGGCCCAAACCGGACTCATGCACAGAGATGTTTTTAATTACCCAGGAGACAGTTTTCTTTTCTGGGAGGGAAAGCCTCAGTGTGACTCAGTGATCAAATATTAGCATTTTTATAAGTTTTCCTCCTGCAGTGTTATGAAGTGGATAGTAACTAGAAATATCGATTCAGGGGGGTGTGGGTGGCTAAGGTTATCCTCCTGAGAGCAGCTGAAAGCACGGGGCAACCTAGGAGCTGGGGCTCCTTGGGAAAACCTGATGATTTCAATAACTACTGCACATGCTTGGCTGCTCTCCCTGGGCTTCCCCTCCGCAGCAGCTCCTCCTCTCGTCCCGTCCCTTCTCCCAGGCGACCGGGGGCTTTCGAGGCTCCCCTGCCTGCGCAGGCACAGCAGCCTGAGCTCCTCATCCTCCTCGAGTCCCTGCCCCGGGGCAGCGCCCGGCAGATCCGGGGGTGCGGTGGTGGAGGGATGCTGCCATCGAGGTGGGCACGCGTGGCTGCATCCGTGCGGTTGGACTCCGACTTGCAGATCCTCTGCTCTGTGCGGGAGCTGGGGTGGTTTTCTTGGGGTAGCCGGTTCTAAATCTCATCCCTGGGGTTCGGGCACGCTTCTGGGGTGTGTAGACCTGCATCTCAACACCCCGAAGCTTGAGGAGCCCCTGCTCAACCAGCATAAAAGCCACTGCAGAAACTGCCACGGTCCCCATCCCCTTGCTGTGTTTCATCTGCTCTGCAATAGATGGGACAAGACTTGAACACACCGATTAAGCGCACTCCAGAAAAACCTTCTTAATTCCCTCTTAAAGCAGGTTAATGTGGTGTTTAGTGCCGGTGCGGGGGAGCTGAAGCCGGATTCACCCTCTTGCGTGGGCTGTGTCCCCTCTGCATCCCCTTTGCACACACGCACGCGTGCCTGCGGTGCTCTCGCACCTTCGCAGACACCTTTTCCCCATCCCAGGCAATGCCCGCAGACTGTGTGCCATCGAGACCACCCCTGCAGACCCCGACCCCGGGGTCTCGCTGCCGCCGGCGCTGTGCAGCCCCTACCCGTGTTTGCCACCCTGGCTGCCCCTCACCTCGCTGCAACCAACCTGTTTTTCCTTTCCCCTCCCCAGGGCTCTCCTTCTACACCCGAGTGCTTGAAAACTGCGAGGACGAGGCCAGGTTTGATGAGGTAAGAGAAGATGTGTTTTCCTCCTGGTCTGTCTGGCACATCTGGTTCGTGACTCCCTGTCCGGATGAATATCCCCGTTCCCCAATTTAAGTGTGTTGGCATCTTCGTTGTCTGCTCCAGGGTTTCTCCTGGCAGGTACCAAATGGGTCCCTCGGCCGTGGTCTGGCTGGGGCTGAGGACACGGGGTGTCCCGTGATGTGGGAACAGCCCTACAGCATTTCCCCGCGGGGTGATTAATTAAGATAAAAAATAAAAAATCCGCGTTGTTTGCGCTGAAGTTTCAGGAAAAGTTGCTTGTCTCCACTGGGCAAATTCTGCTGGGCTCTTGGCTCTCCTTTTCCTTGCCTCAGGGGGAAAAAAATCCTCCTTGTTTCAAATCCCCGGTGCCTCGGTTGTTGATGCTCAGCCTGGCAGCCCCCCCCCCCCCCATCTGCATCCCTCGGCTCACGCCGGGTAACAAGCTTTGGGTGTTGATCTGCTTTGGGTGCCGATTGGGTGCTGTATCGGCCTTCAGCGCTCAGCTTTGGGCTTGGAAAGGGAGAGAGAAGGAATTGAAATCTGAGTTCTGTGTGGTTTTAAAATACAGCCTTTTCTTAAGCGGTTACCAAGAAAATATTCTGAGATGATTGAAACAAGGTCACCCACACAAGCAGGGAACAGAGGTGCTGCTAAGAAGTCACATGCAAAATGGAAATATGCTTTCGAAAGAGAATGGATATTTCCTCTGTTTGCTTTGTGTTTCTTGTAGAAGATAACCCATTCCCAGGGGCTGGAGAATACAAGAGGCTATGAGGAATATTAAGACCTTTAAATTGTTTATCACTTTCTAAAGCTTTTTCCACCTTTAGAAGATAAGGTTTCATCCTGGTTCCAGGCACGGGATGTTTTTGTGGGGTGATAAATCCCGTGGTGTTCCCAGCTTGCGCGGCCAGAAGCACACCCGGCTCCTCCCTGCCCCTCTGCAGCCGTGGCACAGGTTAGCCCTTGTTCCAAGTTTTAGGGGAAGAGCTTAATCTCAGGCTCCCCTAAACTGCCAGGGAGGATTAAGGGGCAGGGGAAGCCCAGGGTGCGGGCAGGGCGGGATCTGCCCCTGATAGCTCCAGGGTTGCACGGGATCGGTGAGGCACAGCGAGAAGGTGGCTGGAGAGGTGGCTCCAACCACGCTCCTACAAAGCCGAGGCAGCCGGGGGAAGCTGCTGATGTTAACGGGATGCAGATTTCTATAGATCTGCACCCAGCGATTTGTTAGTATAATAACCGATTTGAATAACAACCACGGAGGTGTGCACTGGTGGAGCTGCCTGTGTCTCGAAACTCTTTCTGATTTGAATGAGGAGATCCTTCCCTGCCGGGGGGCTGAAGGGCTGGAGGCTCCGCTTGTTGTCTCAGGCTTGGTGGGATGCCAGATACCGGCTGCTCCGAGCATCCCAGATCTCGGAGCATCCCAGCCAAGCTCGGAGCCCCCTGCAGTCCCGGGCAGTGTGCAGGCGAGGATGGGCATTGGTGCATGTCAGGAGGACGAGCACTGTCGAGCTTGAAGGACAGCAGGTGTAAGAGAGCCTCGAGCCACAGGTGTATATTAGTGTGCGTGATATTTTCTTCTAGTGCCTCTTACTGCGTCTGTGGGGATGAGCCTCAGGCTGTCCCCGTCTCTCGGTTTAGATCGTGTTTATTCCAGTTCCTGCTGTGAGAGCCTCATGGAAACCTGGTTAAAATCAGCCTGCTAATATCTACACAGTGAATTGCAGCAGAGTGAGGCAAATTGATTTGGAGCCACCTTGCATGCCTGGACCAAGCTTTGGGCTCTTCTCGTCTCCTTATGCTGGGTGATAGGCGGTGCATCGGCAGCAGCTAGGCTGTACCCAGCTCCCCACTCCCTCGCGCTGCAAACACCCTGATTTTTCTCATCAACCACTTGGCTCCAGCTGGGGGAAACTCCAGCGTGAATCAGAGGTTACTTTGCACTGAGGACCAAGGTCAGCACGGAGCTCTGGCAGAGACGACGTGTGTGCAACTGGCTGGTTGCTCCAGGGCTTGGGACTTGCCAAAAATGAGTAAACCCAGTGTTTTTTAAGTTAAGCATGTTCTTAAGTCTTTCCTGTGCTGGTAGGAGAGTGCTCATGCCCTGAACAACTGCCCCATCAGTCAGGCTCTTATCCTTTGCGTCATGCAAGGTCTTCACAGCATCTAACAGAAGAGCCAAGATGTGCGTAGCCACTCCATGAGGCATTCGGTTACCTAAATGTGTGCTAATGCCAGGTCAGACACAGCTCCTGCCGTAGCACCCGTGACCCGATACTATCCCGACTGGCCCAAAACATAATAGTTTGACGTGTTCTGATGGCACGTAGTGAACGATGCAGAAAAAACACGCAGGAAGCAAGGCGGGGGACTGCCGGTGAGATCTACATTCCTGCAGTTTGGAGGGGAAGGCAAGCCTACGTTTCTGGGTTCACCTTTCCAGCTCTGCTAGGGGCTTGCTGGGAATTCAGCCACATCTGCAAGGTTAGCCCGAGCGGGCCATGCCTCCGGTACGGGTGGAAACGGGGAGGCTGCTGCTTGCCCTTCTCTGCAAATTGCTGAGAGCTGTAATTAATTAATTAATTGCTCTTAATTGCTGTAAGAGCAGTAATCCTGGTGCTGTAGCCCTGCCGCATGCTGGGAGGCTGAAGGCCGGTCCCAGCTCGTGCATAGCTGGAGATAGCTGCCTTTAGGAGGAACAGGCTGGACACTTGCATAGGTGCATCCGCCTTGTCGTGTAGGGCAGAGCACGAGCCACAGCAAAAGACGGCGGAGGTGCAATCCTGTTTCCTCTTCCCCTGTTAAATCTCTTGTTAGCTCACGCTGCTGAAGGACTCCCTGATGCAATGGCCATGGACAAGAAACCTGCCGTGAGCTAGGGAACATGTCTTGGGCTGCCTGGAGTAATTAGCTGATGAGGCTATCCAGGAAAGCAGATATTTCCCTTTGAGTGTACACACAAGGCAAGTCATCGTGCCATTGATGACAAGCCCAGCTGATGAATTTTATTGAATACAACTTTATTATTGCGTCACTGCAGCACTCAACTCTTCCCCAGCTATTCCCCCGCACGGGGCTATCCCACGGGCAGCTTTCGCAGGGAGGTGATGGCTGCACGTGGTCCGTGATGCTTGTGATGCGCAAAATTGAGCTGTCTTCTAGATGACCCCGGATGGCTGGAGCAGTGTCAAGGGGTCTGCTTGGGGGCACTGCGAGTTTGGGACAGCTGAGGAGGAGCAGGAGGGGTCTGCCTGCCCTCCAGCAGTCCCTCTGCAGAAGCAGTTTTATTCCCTCTTCAGCTTCCTAGTTCTCCTCGAATTTTGCGATGAATTTAATACCAGGGGGGTGAGAGGCGGGCTGTTATTTCACATTACTCTCCAGTTACCTGTGCGCCCTCCTAGTGCTCAGGTGGCTCCTTGCACTGATCATTTATGAACCAGAAGCTTCAGAAATGACCCCATTTCCTCCTGTTTTCCCCTTGAAATGGGGTAAAATGGTGACCTTGTGTCTGGGGGGGGGGATTATGGATGGGGGGATGTCTCATCCGCCGTGCGGGGAAGGCTTTTGAAGCTGAGCTGGCTGATCTCTCATCTCTGTGAGAGGAGATGAAACGGGGTGAGGAGGAAGAGGGTGCTCCCTGCCTCACCTCAGAGCCGGAGACAAGCAGAAAATTCACATTAGGCTCATGTAAAGCCAAAGGGTTTTTTTGACGGCACTAACGAGGACATCAGCCTTCCCTGCCGCCGCTTAACATTCATGAGGACCCGCTACCAGGCTGAATTTGGGCTGCCCCAGTGGTTTCCATTTGTTTGGTTTCACTCTATTTCTTTTGCAATTATTTTTATTCATTGCTTAATGAATTATGCAAAGCCTGTGCTTCTCCAGCGCCTGGGGAAGATGAGCTGCTGGCTATTCCAGAGGCTACGTATGGCACTACGGCTGTATTTTACTTAATCAGGAACGGCTGCATTGTGTCCTGCCTGCACCCCAACGGGTTTCTTCTTGGAGGGGCTTGTCCTGCAGCTCTCCTGCAGGCACCCACCGGAGGGAAGGGGAAGGGACTCCAGTGATGGTGCTGGGCACGGAGAGCTGTGGATGGGTCCTGCGTGGTCTTCCTTGCCTGCATTCAGTCTCTCCTAAAGGAACCAGGTCAGGCTTAAGTGCTGCTGTCAAGAAAGCCGAGACCCAGAGCTGCAGCCTTGACCTGAACATCTGGAAATGCCCCTGATTAATCAGGCTTGGAGATGACAGGCAGGATGAGCATCCAGCCAAGGCTCCCAGGTGCTGCCGAAAAAGGGGTGACATGGCTTAAAGAGGGGTGACATGGCTTAAAGAAGGGTGGCATGGCTTGCGAAGATGCCCTTTCGCAGCTCCCTTAAAGCAGTCTCACTGGAAGTGTCTGGCTTCTGCATTCTGCCAAGGCATTTTTCTGCCTCTATCTTTTTTTTTTTTTTTTCCCCTTCATTAATAAAACCAGATAAAATTGACCCAGCAGATATCACTTGCTTAGCTTTGCACAGGGCTTTTAAAAAAGCTTTTAACAATAAAACCAGTAAGGAGAATAAACAGGCAGCCAGCCAGGGAAGGAGGAAGGATAATGAAAGCAGGGAAGCCTTTGGGAGCAGCCCCAGCCCCGAGCAGTGCCGTGGTGGTGGATGCGCTCCCGGGCCAGTGCTGCTGGCATTTCCTAATGGGGCTGGTGGGGAGGGAGCAGGGAGAGTATCCCACAGGCGTTCAGGATGGTGCTGAGTCCCACGCTGAGAGCTGCTTGCGATCAGCTCGGCTATCGACAGGTGCAGGCACTGTGAGACGCTCCTCCAGCTGTGCACCCTCTCCCTCCCTCTTCCACATCTGGCACACAGCTGGAGCAGCCCTGATGGGTGGTGCTGGCATAGCCGTCCCCCAGGGATGGTTTTCTCCTGACATGTGTCCTGGAGCAGGAGGCATTGGTGTAGGCAGGGAGAGGGTAGCAGGGGCTCCTCCAGCCATCCCACTATAACACCCCCCCCCCCATCACAGCAGTATCTGGTAGCTCAGGATCTTGTTCTTCACTTTCTGTGGTTCCCTCGAGCCTTAAATGCCGTCTGGTTGCCGCTTCTCACCTCTTTATTTGGTGCATCACACTTGTCTTTTCTCCCACGACCACGTCCCCCATACCTTTCCCTACAAAAATGTGAAGTAAGAGCAATTTTGTAGAATCACAGAATGGTTTGGGTGGGAAGGGACCTCCAAAGGCCATCTAGTCCAACCCCCCTGCCATGAGCAGGGACATCGTCAACTCGATCAGGTTGCTCAGAGCCCCGTCCAACCTGACCTGGAATGTTTCCAGGGATGGGGCATCTCCCACCTCTCTGGGCAACCTGTGCCAGTGCCTCACCACCCTCAGCGTAAACAATTTCTTCCTTCTATCCAGTCTGAATCTCCCCTCTTTTAGTTTAAACCCATCACCCCTTGTCCTATCGCTACAGGCCCTGCTAAAAACTCTGTCCCCCAATTTCTAGGCAGATTGTTGAGAAGGAATAAAACGGGTTTGTGGATCATACTATTACTTTAATAGTGATGTAGTAGTTAGACCGTGCCATGGCTGGAGGGATTCCTGATGGATATGAGATCACCAGTCCCAGGAGATGAGCTGTGGAGAGCCAGGAAGGTGGGGGAACCGTGAGGGTCAAATGCCCGCCATGGTGACACGTGAGCGACCGTCTGACTTGGAAGGAGATGGGAAAGCTCACAGGTGGCAGATTTGGGATAACCCACTGTCCCACCCAGCAGCGTGCAGCATCTCCTTGAATGCGTCCCTTGGCTAGAGGTGAAGTTAGGGTTTATCGTGAGTTTGCTTTGTTTCTTAGCTGGCACCCGCCGTGGCATTGCAGGGATGTTTTGCAAAATGCTTGGATGTTCATCCCTCTGTAAAAATGGGCTGAGAGGTCGAGTGGGGCTGCTGCTGCTGCTGCCAGGGGAGGAGGGACAGATGGATGTGCTCTCAGAGACCTTCCAGCCTCATTCCCTGGGCTTCTTTGACACCGTGGGCCATCAGACTGCCTAATTCCATTGGGTAAGTGTAAAGTCTGTGGTTTTCACCCTGCAAGCTAACTCCAGCGCTCGTGCTGAGGCAGAGTGGCCGTTGCAAGCTTTTCTGTTGACGCGAGGCGCATTTTAGCAGCAGCCCCCGCACCACCTCCTGCCGCAGGAGTCCTCTGCCGTGGTCATGGATAAGCACAGTGAAGAGCAGCCATTAAGTGCAGCCCCTTGCAAAGGTCGGACTCTGCCAGGACAGGCTGGGTCTGAGAGGACGGACGGGTCACCTCCGTGCTCGCCACATCTGGGGAGTGCTTTAGGGCTGGGGGTGCATCCCAGTCCCCGGTGCTGCTGGGTTTTAGGGGCTTGGTGGAAAGCAGCCCGGGAAGGCAGGCGTGGGACTCGCTGCAGCAGGCACTGCAGCCCCTGCCACTGAATTATTCCGTGGCATGGTTTGTGTTCGCTTCCCAGCCCGCATTACCTGCCACACGGCATTTCCCTTCAGCCCGGGCGCTCTGAATTGATGAGAGCAAGTAGTCCCTCCGGGCCTGTTATAAATTAACCGAGAAAACTTCAGCTCTAAAACATTTGCCCTCTTCCGTCGCTTACATGAAGGGCAGCACCCTGCGAGGGTGCTGAGGGAAGGAAAACCTGCCTGCAAAGAGCAGAGGCTGTGCAAATGCGACGAAGCTCTCGGGCGACGGCAGCTGCCTCGGTGCCAGTGAGAGCGGCAGGAATTTGCAGTGAGGCGATGCCTGCCCTGGCCGAGCCTGCGCTGGGTGCTTTTAGCAGGGTGCCCGTCTCCAGTCTCCTTTCTGGAGGTGCGTAGCCTGGGCTGGGGCATTGCTTTGCCTCTCCGTGTTGCAAAGGGAGCGCTGGCTTCGGCCCAAGGGCAATTCCCTTGGTGTGTCTCCGCAGGCAGCGAGGGATGAAATCTGAAAAGCCGAGTGAAAGAGTTCAGGTAGCCCCTTAGCTTGGTGGGAGAACACAGGGCAAAGGCTGGGGAGCTGAAGCCCATAAATTCAAAGCAGAAATACGGTGCCAATGTTTATCGCCGAAGGTAATCAGCTGTGGAAACCACTTATTTGAAAGTGTAATTAAATGTTGTTGCTTGAATTCTGGGATGCCTTTTTTTCCTATTTCCCCGTTAAAAATATGTTCTGACTGAGCTACAAGGCATATCTGTGTTTGATTTAGGAGCCTTTGAGTGGAACGTGAAAATCTGTGGACCGGGTTGTTTAAGAGGTCAGGCTGAGTCGCCGTAATAATCCTTTCCAGGCTTAAAAGACAATAATAATAAAAAATATCTATCTTAGGAGGGAAAGCGTATCACTCAGTTCCTTTGAGCTGTGGGGTTTTTTTTCTGCCGAGGCTGAGGTGGCTGTAACTCGGAGAGACAGAGCACAGAGACTCGCATTTTCATTTCATAGCCGGGCTGACTTGCCACCGTCAGACCTCCGCCCGCAAGGTGCTAGACGTGGTCTGGGTGCTCCAGATCCCGCACCCGCCTCTCCAAAGTACTCAAAATCAAACGACAGCCAGAGAAGCTGACAGCAGCCTTGGGGGGAGCAATGCCCTGGGATTCACTAATGCCCGGGACAGCGCGTTTGTAAAATGAAGAAGGGGGAAAAAATAAGTTTGTAAAACTCATGGCTGGGTGCCACAAGTTGATTTGAGTGTTTTTCCATGCACTGGGATAAAACCAAGAGGAGACTGAGGGTGACTGGGCAGACCAGCACAGCGTAGGTCATGGGTTGGGGAACATGGTACAGATGTTTGTGCATAGCCTGGGGGTCTGGGTGCCCTTTCCTTGTCCTGTTGGTGGATTTTTTTTGGGGGGGGAGAGGGGATTTTGGACAGCTTCCAGAGCAGGGTGCCCTCCTTTAATCTGAGGCATATAGTCATGGCTGGATAGTCTGTCCAGAAAGGATAGCAAGAGTGTGACCCCCTTCCAAAGGTGAGCCATGGCTCGGTTTGTACCCGGGATGTGCCAGAGTTTCTCCAGCGATGGAGAGCCCAAATGAGGGGTGTTGATTTAGGCAGATAACCTCTACACATCTAAGTCAAGGTGGAGGAATCCCAACCCTGATTTTTAAGCCCCAAACTGAGAGCATCTGCATTCTGTCCTAAACGATGTAGCCAAATTCAGGAGATCTGCAGCAGAATTCAGATCTGAGCCCCTTTCCGAAGCCCAGCCCCAAGAAACCAGGGACTACACCACAAAGGGATGATTTCTGATGGTGGAAAATGGTACCCTGTGTTGCATTCCCCAGGATTTTAAGAAAAACTCCGAGTGCTTTAACCAAATTGCATTAGTGGCTCTAGACAGGTGGGTCCCTCTGGAACTGGAGGTGTGCAAGCATGCGTGCAGGCACGTGTGCAAGGAGTGCTCCCAGGATGATACAGCACGTCGCAGAGCTCGGCAGATGGGAGCGTGCTCCTCCACGCCGTGCATCGCTTGCCGGCCCCCCGGGGTTTGCTGCAGCAGCAGCGGATGGGCTGCGGCGTGAACATCCCCAGACGAGGTTCGTGGTGCGGAAAGCTGTCAGCAAGGCGGTCCAGCGGGGATCCTGGGAGCCTTTCTAGGCCACTGCACTTTCCAGATGACCTCACTTGTTATTTTGCTTCCTGACAAACCTCTAACTGAGGGGGCCGTGCCTACACGACAAGCAGAGAATGGTATTTCCAAGGAAGGAAGAAAAAAACAGGACCTGTCTGTGTCAACGCACAGAGCTCTGCTGGGGCGTCAGGAGGTGCTTCCAGACTTCTTTAAACTCCTGCTCCAAGTCAGATGTGTGTAAGCAGAAAAGCACCTGTGCCTGGACCGTGGTTTATTCTTCTGTGGAGATAGCGGAGGGGTTTCGGTTTGTCTTGTACTGGCCCAGGCTCTGGACCGAGGGATCAAAGCTGAGGCTCTGTTGAGGTGATGAGGATGCATAGACATCAGGTAGCAGGGAGGTCCAGGAGGATCCTTTCGATACTTAAAGAGGGCTTAAGGGGGGCTTCTAAGAAAGATGGGGACAGACTTTTTAGCAGGGCCTGCTGCAATAGGACAAGGGGTGATGGTTTTAGACTAAAAGAGGGGAGATTCAGACTAGATATAAGGAAGAAATTGTTTACGCTGAGGGTGGTGAGGCACTGGCACAGGTTGCCCAGAGAGGTGGGAGATGCCCCATCCCTGGAAACATTCCAGGTCAGGTTGGACGGGGCTCTGAGCAACCTGATCGAGTTGAAGATGTCCCTGCTCATGGCAGGGGAGTTGGACTAGATGGCCTTTGGAGGTCCCTTCCCACCCAAACCATTCTGTGATTTGATGATTCTATGATCCAGGCAGAGATCACGTCCTTTGCGCTTGGGCTTTCTGTCTCCATCTCAGAAGCAACCAGAAGTCCTGATCTTGGCAGAGCAGCTTGTCCCGTAGTAAACTGCCACTGCTGTTAAAAGTGAAGAGTTTCCCTTGAGAAGGTCTAGGCTCTGGTCCCTTTGGCCATCTCTGGGCAGACCCTGGGAACGTCACCTCCTGCTGCAAGGTAGGATGGGGAGTTCTCTGCCCAGCTGAAACTGCAGATTATAGATGGGACCAGTTTAACATTCATTGTGGGAGGTTGATGGGTCGCTGCTGTGCTCGTGACATGGTGGACTCTGTCCCCTTCACCAGCGTGTCTGAGGGCTGTGGTGGAGAGGAGAAGCTGGGCGCAGGAGCTGATGAATCTCCACCTGCACACGTTGCAGAGCCCTGAACAGTGAGGACAGGACAACTTCTCAGGCCAGAGAGGCATGGTGATGGCAGGAGGGAACAGGCAGCTTGTAATTAATCTTGGGATTGCTGGTTGCATTTATTAACCTAGCTAGTACTGGCTAATGGAGCATCGAAGCAGTGGGAAGGAGCAAGCAAAGAGCAGTGCATATGCTGTAAGGGGAAGGGCTGAGTTACATCCCCACGATGGAGAGCCCAGAGTAAATCCAGCTGCAGAATGAGGAGTGAGGCTGGACCATCAGCAAAACGATATCACTGTCGTGGGGCCATTTCTAGTTTTCTTTTATATTTCAGGATTTTTTTCATTTGCTTCCTTGACTCACTGCAGAAAACGTAAAAGGGGGAAAAAATAGCTTAAAAGTGAGTGTTGGCATATTTCTGAAGAGTCACTAATTTCTTCCTGTGAAGTCGCTTGATAAGCACTTTCCTTTCAAGACTTTGAACGTGGTTCTGCTGCTCCTGTAAGTGATGCAGGGCTCGACCCCGCTGCCTCCGCATCTGGGGCGTCACGTTCCCATCCCGCGGTGCACCGAGAGCAGCTTGGCAATGGGGTGTGCTTGGCTTTGGGAGGTCACAAGAGACCTGTGCCTTGGAAAACTGAAGGCAGCTCAGGTAGTTTAGGCTGGCAGACTGATTTCTTGCCTCGGGAAGCAAAAAAAACACAAATGAAAGTGATTTTTATATATATACACATATGTATCTTTTTGTATATGTATAAATGTGTGAATGTATAGATGTATAAATGTAAAACGTGTGTGTATGTATATAAAAAATATATTGTCATGGTTTAACCCCAGTCAGCAACTCAGCACCACGCAGCTGCTTCCCCCCAGCAGTGGGGTGTGGAGCAGGAAAAAAAAGTAAAACTCGTGGGTTGAGATAAGAACAGTTTAATAACTAAAGTAAAATAAAATACACTGCTAACTAAGGACATTAATAATAATATAATAATAATAATTGTAATGAAAAGGTGTATAACAAAAAAAGAAATAACACCCAAGAAAAGACAAGTGGTGCACAATGCAATTGCTCACCACCCGCTGACCGATGCCCCAGCAGCGATCCGCCCCTCCCGGCCAGCTCCCCCCAGTTTATATACTGGGCATGACGTTCCATGGTATGGAATACCCCTTTGGCTAGTTGGGGTCAGCTGCCCCGGCCGTGCTCCCTCCCAGCTCCTTGCACACCTGCTTGCTGGCAGAGCATGGGAAGCTGAAAAGTCCTTGGCTTAAGATAAGCGCTACTTAGCAACAACTAAACCATGAGCGTGTTATCAACATCATTCTCACACTAAATCCAAAACACAGCACTGTACCAGCTACTAGGAAGAAAATTAACTCTATCCCAGCCGAAACCAGGACATATATATACACATTTATACAATGTATATTAATATTCATACTATATATATAAAATATTTGGCACCGAGGCGCATTCTTAATAAGACCCCTGTAAAACAGCCCTGTCTGCCTTTTTGCTGGGAAAAAGTTAGGCTAGTTAGCCTTTTTTCATGGTGATCTCAGCTCCATGCTCATCGCCTCTGCAGCAGCTCCCTGAAACAAGCTTGACATCTCCCTCCGGTCCTTTCTCTGCAGACCTTCCGCTGGCCGGTGGCAAGCAGTATCGACGGGAATGAGATCCTGGAGATCCAGGTGTTCAACTACAGCAAAGTCTTCAGCAACAGGTGAGAGCATGGTCTGTCCTTCCCTCCCACCGACCCAACAGGTCCTCTCCGGTGGGAAGAGGGAGCTCCTGCTTGAGCTGGAGCCACATCCCTGTTTGGTTTGGGAGAGTCAAGGGTGAGGAAGACGTTGGTGATGTCTCCTGGGGAAGGGCAAGGAAGCTCAGATGCGATGTGTACAACTTGGCGAGTGAGGTTGCTAACCACCGGCACCTAGACGGCGGTCAGCGCCGTGTCTATGCCATGGTTTTCCCAAGGTGCCGCCGTTTGGTTCAATACGATTTGCACGTGTTTCAGAGAAACTGAAATCTTTTGGTTAATTATCAAGGTGGAAGTTGATACCTAAATGCAGTTCCCCAGCTTTCGCAAATTCTGCACCTGTTTATTTATCTCGTTCTCGTAATTTTTTCGCAACCACTACAGTGGTTGTCATGCCTCATGTATCGTGTGCAATGTTATGAACATTTTGTAAGGTTCCTTACAGTCTAAGTTTTGCCCCCACATTAATAATGAACACGAGAGAAGGAAAGTTTTTGTGTCCCTTCTGTCAGCTTTAGTGTATTCATTTCCTACATTTGTCCATTCTGTCATTGCAAAAATGTGGGAGCATTTCATAAAAACGTGAGTGGCATATGTGAATTGTCCTACAGAACATTTACACTGACATTAAAGAGGGGAAAGGGAAAAAAAGAGCCGAGGAAGGGCTCTTGCTTGTGGTTGGATGTTGCACTAACGTTTTTGCCCTGAAATCCAGTGTCTTCCCCAGCTGGAGCTCAGCAGGGTCTCCTGAACATCTCCCATGCACATGTTCATGCAAAAGCTTGCTTCAGAGCCAAAAAAATGAGGAGACAGAGAGATGGTATGCAGGGCAGGCATGCTAAATATACACAATTTAAAAAAAAAAAGCCACAAAAAACCCCGCAAACAAAACAAAAAAAAAACCCCAAACAACAAACTGAGAAAAAAAATTACCTACCTTTGTCTTGCTTTTAAGTAGGAGCTTGAGTAGCAGAAGAAGAGTTGAAAAAACTTGTTTTATTCAGTTGCTTTCTGGGAGGAGAAAGGCAAGGAGTCCCCAGAGGGTCCCAGCCCAAGGTGGATGAGTTGGGTGGGGAATGGATGGCAGATACAGGCAGAAGAGTGGTCCAGGGCTTGTGGGGAGATCTCAGCTCTGCCACAGGAGCCATAGGTAGTACAAGTCACTTTGAGTTGTGTTCGGACCACCTCCCGTAGGCACCTGCATTGAGATAGTGCAGTTGTGGTGGTCACTAAGTTCATGAGTGATGGGCGCATGGAATAGGAGATCGGAATCATTTCTGCAGCCCTGAACTGTCCCAGGGTCTGTGTGAGAAGGGTCTCGTCAAGGGCTGCAGGCAGCAGACGGGCGATGGGAGCCCGAGATGGACAGATGCAGACCTAGAGAACCACCTCCTTCCCCAGCCAGTGTCAGCTCCAGCCTCTGGAACCTGCACTTCATGTTGCGTCCGTGACAGCAGTGGTTTTTCTTTGACTGGATGCTTCTTCAACGGCTTCCTTCACTTTCTACTCCCCTGGTGTGAGCAAGCAGCCTGGATACTGCCATGCATCTGCACAGGCTTAGTGCAGCCGGCAGCCGGACGACATGAAGGGACAGGGCATCCCTCCATCCACAATGACTTGGAGCTTGGTATCTTCATTACCTAGCCGAAGGGAATGAAAACATGCCAACTGAATCCGATGCTTTTGCCCTAACAAACTGCACGTCAGGATGTACCCAGTTTACCTCCTGGACAGCAATTCTGCATGCTGTGCACACAAAGAAGCAATCCCTTCTCTCACTATCTGTCTTAAAACCTGAAAAAAAATCCACTTGAAAGATGCAACAAAAACCAGAAAGTGGTGTTTCTGTGTTTGGAAATGAAGAACTGTCACTGTTCCTCCATGGAATTTGGGAATTGGAAAGGCCAGGGCATACCAGCAGGTTGCACTGATTAAAGGCTGAGAAAGTGATCGCTCAGGTAATTCCTTCCACTTTCAAGGTGACCAAAGTCTCTTAGAAATTTCCAAATACCCAACACAAAATAAATATCCATCTAGTTCAGCCAAATTGCTTAAAGTGCCTTTTTTTCCATTGGTGAGATGCACATGCAAAGAGGTTGGCTGTATCAGCCAGCCAAGGGCCACTTCTCCTTCCAAGACGACCTTCTGTTTTATCATTTTCATCACTTTGGAGAGTTTCCTCAGTTCGTCTTAGACTCCTGAGGGCCTGGGCTGCCGCAGAGGAGCAGCCTTACCTTTGAGCATCAATTGCTGATGCTGCAGGGGAGCAGGCTGCAGCCACGTCCCAGTGTCCTGGCTGGGCTTGCACTGCCCAGAATGAAGCCTGCATCTCTTTATCTTCTGCTGCGATCTCAGCTAGCTCAACTGATGCTTGCGTGCTGCAACCCCACCTTCAACATGAACTGAGCAGTGCCGTTAACTTTATTCATCAGCGTTAAGGGATGGCCAGATCTGCAGTGAGCAGGAATCTGGTTCCGACGCCCCATGAGAATTGCCTTCTTCCACCAGTTTAGTCCCCCCTTGGTACAAAGAAACCCCCGCATGCTGTGGTTCTTGTTCCAGGGACCCAGGAGGCTGAGCTGAGGCAGCTGGGCTCCCCCATTGTGGTGTCCACGGCACACAAAACCAGGAGCATCTCTGCCCATTGCTCGGCAGGCGTTTTCTGCCCTGGAAAGCTCTTGCACGTTTGTAGTCAAAGCACCTCTCAGTCTTGTTTTTGAGAAGGCCGTTCTTGGCACCTCTCATTGCACAGTGGTTTTTACCATCTCAGATCATCTTTGCAGCTCTTTATCCCACTAATGTTCAACTTTCAGCATCCTCCCTCTGAAGTACGGGCGCAGGCTGGATGCATCCACTGCATCTCCCCAGCTCTGCAGACTGAGGATGAAACACATCTCTCTTCTCCCCCCATCCCTCCTCCGTTCGTGCAGTGATGGATTAATTAGTTGTTTATTCACCGTGCTGGGCCGCTGGTGCACCGCACTCTCCGGAGCTCTTGCGTTCATGGAAGCCGGGTTCATTTTCTGGCAGCCTGAGGTGCGGGTGCTGCTTCTTGGAAGTGTTTTTGGCACACGAGTGCCTTTTTGTTTGGCTTAGGCACATCCCAAGGTTCCCGCTGCTCTGCGTGGCTGCCTCCACTCTCTCCTGATTGACTGCTCTGTCAATCTTCACGTTATTTGAAAATCTGATTGTAAGTTATTTTTACAGCCCAGTCACTCATGTAGTAGTCATGGGCTTAATAGCAAAATTGCACTGTAGCACTGTCATTCAAAGATGATTCTCAGCTGATGTCCTATTTTTAGAGTTTCTCCATTAATCTGCTCTTGTTAGTGTATAGCACTGATAGCAGGCAGCGTTAAACCAAACATTTTGTAAGAACCTGCTCCTTTCATGCAGTTACCAAACAAACCAACTCCAAAGAAGTAAACCAAGCTTGTTTTGACAGGCTCTATCTCCTCATAAACCTACCTTGAATGTCATTGATTACACTCCGGTTTTTTATTGCTTATTCATTGAATCCTGTACGAGCTTTCCTATTCTTTTCCTAGGATGGCTGCCAGGTTAGCCCGGCTCTCTTCATTCATCCGGTATGAACTCTTTGCTGTGCTGGGATTTCTCTATTATTCCAACTTCATTAAAAATCGGTATCAGTGGATCCGAGGCTGCTGGTTTGTTTATGATGATTACCCACAAACTACCCCGGGCCTGCAACAACCAGCAGAAATATTTATCCAGCATATTCGCCTACTTTGCATCGTTACAGGCTGGAACAGGAGCTTCTGCTCCTGTTGCTGGGGTGCATTTGCCTTGAAATCATAGAATCATAGAATCATAGAATGGTTTGGATGGGAAGGGACCTCCAAAGGCCATCTAGTCCAACTCTCCTGCCATGGGCAGGGACATCTTCCACTAGACCAGGTTGCTCAGAGCCCCGTCCAGCCTGACCTGGAATGTTTCCAGGGATGGGGCATCTCCCACCTCTCTGGGCAGCCTGTGCCAGTGCCTCACCACCCTCAGCGTAAACAATTTCTTCCTTCTATCTAGTCTGAATCTCCCCTCTTTTAGTTTAAACCCATCACCCCTTGTCCTATTGCTACAGGCCCTGCTAAACAGTCTGTCCCCATCTTTCTTAGAAGCCCTCTTTAAGTATTGAAACGCAGAGCTCGTCCTCCCCAGCTGCTGCCCGGGGCAGTGGTGGAGTATCCAGCACAGCGGTGGAGTATCCAGCACCTCCCTGCAGAGGTTTGCCAGAGTTAATTACCTGTTCCGTCTCTCTCTGCTAAATTAAAAAGCCCTTCAGGTTAGAAACAGTTTCCTCATGCTGGCATTTACAGACAGTGGTAAAATGAACCCCACAGCATGCCTGCGGCAGTGTGTGTTCAGCCTGTCCCTCAGCAATTAAGAGAGACCCAGCACAGTGTGGTGTTCTTGCTGCCCGCCTTTGCTTTGGGCCGCCGAAGCAGCTCGCCCCTGCAGCCCAGCCCAGGAAAGGAGCCGGGATCAGAGAGCCCCTTCAGCAAACGCCGAGCAAGACATCTCCCCTGGCTTTGCCTTGACAGTAACGGGAAGCAGAATCCCAAAAGGGGCTTCATCTCCTCTCACTGCAGTGTAGGTGTCCTTGGGGAGCTAAGGCTCAGCTCAGGTGCCCACAGAGGTCTCCAGTGCCCTTTGAGTATCCAGCTTCTGGAAGGACCCACGTCTCCTGTAGATCCGGAGTTGTATCTGCCAGCCCTGTGTTTGTCTCAGAGATCCCAGGACATCCGCGTGGCAACAGGTACTCATGTTTAGGTGATGGAGCTGAACCACCAGTGGCTGGAGAGGGGTCTGGGAGAGCCAGGAGCAGCAAAGCACACCCCGCTTCAGGGATGATGTGCTTTGGGCACAAGGAACTGAGAACTGGCTGTGGCTGAAGGATGGGCTGAAAAGGCTGAAGTTCCCTGAAGCAGAAAACAACCACGAGCCCAAAGGAGGCGACGACAGGCGAGCCTTAGTTCAACCCTATAAGCTGCCTGCTGACAGAAGAAGGAATAAGTTTCAGATCCGAGCATCAGTGGCAGGAATCAACCTGCAGAATGGACTACTCCAAGTCACAAATATAAAGGGATTATCCAGGGATTTCTGTTCAGACTCACAGCATTTCTCCTGCCGGCTAAGAAATGTCTACACCAGGATGTTAGTGCCAAGGCACAGCCAATGAACCTGGCCCCATCCCACCCCCGGGCAGCTGGTGCTGAGCACCTCCCTCAAGGGAAAGCAGGGAATCTGTGGTACAAAAAAAAAAAAGAAAAAATTAAAGCCCAGGGTCATAAGGGAGGGCTGTAACTACAGCCCATCCTTCTTGCACAGAAATGAGTTGTAGGAGGAGGACAGACAGACATAAATCTTGGAGAGGAGGGAGAGGAGTGGGATGAAGCGGAGCCCTGGCGCTGGGGTTTGGAAAGGTGAGCCGTGGTCTCTGTGAATAATTCACATGCAGCGGATCAGTGCCATTTATCAAAGCCCCAGATAAAGGCACAACACCTGATGCGGGTCCACCCTGAATAATGGAGGGGGCCGGTGCCGAGACGTGGCTGCGTGGCTCATTGAGTTCCTTTTGTTTCCTGCCTCAGTGGCCATCAGCATGCAGCTAATTAGCTGGTAAGAGAATCCTTTCCTGGCCCCAGCCGGGTGCCTCAGCCTCCTCACAGCAGCTGATTGCGTGCTGGCTCCTCGGAGGGGCTGTGGGCTCCGGTGGGTCTCGGCTCTGGGACCGTAGCTGTCCCTGGGAGCCGTTCCCTGGGGCTCTGCATGTCTGAGTGCCCAAAGAAAGGGGCAGAGCATGGAGGTGGGGAGATAGTTCATGAGGACAGCTCAAATGGGCCAGACCAGCAGTGCCAGTCTCCAGCCCCTGACTGGGTAGGGCATCCCCAGGCTGGGAAACTCTCCTCTCCAGCCAAGACCCATCCAAACCACCCCAGGGATGCCCTGTCCCAGTGTGGGTGGATGAGGGGCAGTGCCACATCCCGCCCACAGTTAATTTACTAGTGTAGATGCAGACTGAAAACGCTCCACACAAAAGAAGGACCAATAATCATGGGTCCTACACACCCATCCTGCAGACATGAGATGCTTCATCTGATGCCACGTATCCCATCCTGGAAAGCAGATGGTGAAGCCAAATATACTGCTGCATGGTGGGATAACCTGGGTAGAAATACCAAGATCCTACTGGAATGCCGTTCATCTCTGTCCCTTGTCTTCTGGTCCCCTGGGGAGACCTACGAAATACCTTCAAATGGGGGAAAACGCGTAGCATGTGGTCCCACAGTGAAGAGCCCTGGGAGAAGGCATGAGCAGGAGACAGGTGCATGGTGTGAGGTCCCAGATGTGAATTTGAGTGTGTCTGAGCAGGAGAAGACACTGTGGGACACGTATGAGTGATGTGGGGTGGAGGACCATATGCACAGGAGAGGGCAGAGATGCAAGAAGCAAGCGGAGGCAGCAGCCAGGGTAGCACACTGTGCTGGTGAGAGATCAGGGAGGATGGCTGTGTGTGGTCCAGCGGCCACAGAGCACCGTCCCTGAGGCAGGAGGTCTGGTCCCCGCTGCTGTTCCCATTCCTGACCTGCTGGGACAGCCTGGAGAAGCCTCTTCTGAGCCACATTTTTTCCTTGTGTATAAAACAAGGACAACACCAGTCAACGACCACATCCCTTAAGGATGAGGAACGCTGCACAAAAACTAAGAGCTTTCGCTTCGAGGTGGTTTGTTTTCCTCTGTGTCACTGTTTTCCTCTCTGGGGCGAGAAGCAGTAACTGGATCTGGCCAAAGGCCGAATGCCACATTACAAACCCGTCGGCTCCCCGTCGGCCTGATGGGCGATGCAGGGGTGGGGGCACAGATAACATCCCCCTGCAGAAAACCGATACCCACAGGGAAGAGGCAGGAGCTGGCTCTCCTTACCTGACAGAGAGACAAAGAGACTAATACCGAAGGCTTTTAATACAACACTGTGCTCTCCGGGATAAAAATAGAGCTTTGTTTTGTCCTTTGTACTCCGGCTTCTCCAGCAATTAAGGTCTTTGCAGAATTCAAGTCTTTTGTGTGAGACTGCCTCCAACTTGGAGAAACCAGGGTGCTCACCATTTCATCCGCAGAAAATAATCCGCCGCAGAATCACTGTGGAAAGTGTATAATGGAAAAAATTATTAACTCCGGTGCAGTAGGTTTCCCCTCTTGTCTGACTGCCCTCCCCGCGCAGAGCAGTGCTTGGAGAGCAGACTCTGGGAAGGTGGGACGTTGCAAGAGCTGCGTTTTGCAAACCAGAAGGTGCCACGGTTTCCTTGAGACAGTGCTTGGACCGCAGCTGGGCAAGCCTTTCTGCTGCCCAGCTTGCTTAAACGTTGCAGAGGTCTGAGCTGCAGCCCTTGGAGCGTTGTCAGTGAGGCAGGAGATTCAGTTCTCCCCAGTTTCTTCTTTCTCAGTGTGGAAGATCCCAGGGATGCCCTGAGGTCGCATCCAGGACTCTGTGTCTGACTCACCAGACCACTGGATGAGTGATGCCTCCGGTGCGTGCATCAAGATGTTATTTTTGTCTAGAGGTTTGCTAAAAGGCAGCAAACAATTAAATCTCTTCAAATGAAACTGAGTATGCTTGTAAACCAGACAAAATGTTTACATAGGATCATGGCACACCGGGCTGGTGCTTGGTTTGCTTTTGTCTCGATCCAAAATGACTTTTTAGAGCCCCTTCCTAATTTCACCAGTAAAACAAAAAAAATCATGTGGGAAGATCTTATGGGATTTGGGGGCCACCTGCACAACTTAGGGTTTATGTTTGTCATTTTTGTATGTGATTTGGGTCCCCAAACTTTATTGCGTGAAGTCCAGACCACGCAGGTCTCTTGAAGGGAGTCTTAATGCCTGTCTTAGTAGTTGGGAACAATCCAGTAACCTTGATTATCCAAACATCATTAAAACAAGTTTTTCTACTAATTCTTTCAGCACTGGAAACACAGAAAGTTGCTCTCCAGTGCTGTTATAGGCTGTCTTTGCAACAAGCTGTTGGTTGTAAGAGTCCTTTGGTTTTGTGTTATTAACTGTGCAGGAGCAAAAAGCATCCAATAGAACAGACAAAAGCACTGGCACAGCTTTTATATGAGGAACTATAAATTAAATTAGTCCCCTTCAATTCAAAAGAGGACATAATGAATAGCCACAAGGTTAAACTGGGGAGGAAGCAGTTATTCATCACCTGTTTCAGTAGAAAAACTTGGAAGACATGAAAACGAAGACAGTGGGAGGGAGGCTCAGGACGAAGTGGGTCTTCAGATGATGCTGGGCGAGCTGTGGAGAGCCCCACCACGAGATCTGGTGGATGCTGGAAGTTTACAGGTTCAAAACTGAATTGGACATCTTCATGGAAGAAAAATCTGCGTGAGTTTATTGAACACAAAGATATCCCCTCTGGCCCCAGGAGCCCTAAGGTGGACGTCTTACATAGGCCAGAAGACTCATACTCTGGAGGACAAGGTTTGATGAACTGTGGTCCTCCCTGATGTATCTGGGTTATCATTACAAATGGATTTGTCCTCCTGAGAGCCCAGGCTACCCCATCCTCCTGATCCGTGGGCTGCACTCTTTCTTCTCATGTTTTTTCTTAAACCAGCGCTTTTTTTCTTCTCCGTTTTCCATTGCACTTCTTGAGCTGTGGGATTATTCACCTCAGAAGGTCCTTGTCCAACTTCTCTTCCAGGTGATGCAAAATGGGTATGGTGAGGACCAGTCCAGTGAGCAGGGTCTCCTCTCACATACCCCTCCACAAAGTAGGGTGGGTGGCAAGTGCTCCAGACCCTGAGGTTCATAAAGCCCAGCTTAGCTTCCCAGCCCTAAGGACTGGTGCCTGTGATACACCTACAGCTGCCCAGTCCACGGGCAGATGTATCATCTACCTGAAACCTTTCTCCTGCACGAAGCCCCTTGCAATGGGATGGCTGCAGCAAGCAAGCCTGAAGTCTCATTAAGACTTTCTAGCATCAGCTTCCATGGAAGGTAAAAGATAGATGGACAGGGTGTGCTTGGTTATGACCCGAGAGGACTGATATCACCAGGGTCAGGAACCTGGAAAGGTAGAAGTTTCCATACCATGTCAGAGATGCAAGCTAATCAGCCAAGATGTCTACGGAGGTATCAGCTCAGCCTTTCTGCGAGTGATACCATGTCGAACAACTTGTCCAGTTTTGCAGGCAAGGCTGGCACATGAAAAAAGAGCTGAAACACTGAGCCTTGTGGAGGAGGGAAGCCGCAGAGACAGAGATGAGCAGAGCCCAGACTTCCCAGGAGGAGCTGCAAATCATCTTGGCTCACCAAGATCCGGCGTAAAGCGAGCAGGGGAGAAGGCAGCTGGGGAGGCTGGCTCAGCTCAAGTTGGACATGGCCAGCAAGTGATGATTGTGTAGTGCAGGCTGTGCAGAGGAAGAGGTTTGAGCCGTTTCATTCATTTTTTATTACGTCCTGAGGCAGGCTGGATGTTCAGCTCCTAAGGCAAACGACACTTTGCTGGCTTTCAAACTGCTTGGTTTTTGTAACGCTAGAAATTCAGATCCTCTGCCTGGAGGTCTGGAGGGGTTTGTGTTTGGGCGCTTTCAAGAGGAGACCTTCCTTCTCTGGACTGATCCCCGCCAAACTCATTTTGCATCACCAGGAAAACACATTTCATGGAGATGTCTGGCAGCAACAGGGCAATTCCCACCACCCAGCTTTGCCTGCCTGTAACCTGGGCATTGGGTTTAGGTCCCATAGTCAGCAGAGAAAGACCAGAACCTCCCACAAGCATCTTCTCCCCAACGCAGATACATCTAAGGCATCTGGGATGGATTTCCCTCGAGCTGGGACAGTCCCTCCATTTGAGCACAGAGAGCTCAGGGACTAATGGTGAGCTGCAGGACAGCTCCAAGTAGTTGGGATGGACCTTTCCCCAGGGAGGGAGGAAAATGAGCAATCATCAGTACATTTTAAACCCTGATGGTTTTGAGCTGCCTCAGGGCTTTTTGCCTTTTGGGGTTTTGTCTGGTTTTGTTTAACACAGTTTTGGTCATTGAGCAAAGTCTATTTTTGGAGAAAGGGAGTCTTCCAAGATTCCTCAGCCTTGTATTTAAGTTTTAAGAGCACACAGAGCGTAGGTGGGCTTCCCACAAACGGCAACGAAGGCCAGATCTGATTTCCCTGGGCAACTTGGGTGTCTGGAACAGGGAAAAAAGGAAAAGAAGAGAGCACTTCTGTTATTCTTTGCACAAAGACACAAATACACCTGACCTGACAACATTTTTTTTACATCTAGGGTAGCTTTAAAGTGATCTCTGGGCAGGATCTTGAGCCCAAAGTCCTCCTTGGAGGCAGCCTGAGACATTCAGAGATATAGCCACCTTGGCAGCTCTGCCTCCAGGGTGGAGCAAAGCCCTGCCAGGCAGGAGGTGGGCATGGAGAAGGCTTGTGCAGCGGAGCCATGCAAAGGGGATCGGACTTACCCTGCCCCAATCCCAGTCACAGCCCAACGGGGATGTGCCAAACAACGACTGGGTTTGTCACGTGGAGGTCGGCTGTGCCTTTCCTCTTTGCCCTGGCGTGTCCCATCCCTCTCACCTTGCAGAGTTCACGCGTGCTGAGTGTTGTGCCTCAAAGCCTTCCCCGCTTCTTCAGACCTGAGTTGGTAAAATCACCCTTCATGGGTTACAGTTGTTTCCATATAGCTTCCAGATTCATGCAACTGAAAACCCAAGCCTTCCTGTGCTAAAAGTGGGCTGAAAAGTTGAAAACAGTTATTTTTTTCCAGCCATTGTAGCATTTTCTAGCGTTATAATTTCTCTGTCTCCCAGCACGTGAGGATGCATGTGCTGGGACATGCACCAGGGGCTAAGCTGTGGGCAGCTTGCCTCCAAGAAAGGTTTCTTTGCTGTGGGACCTTCTTACCTCGCACCAGCAGCCCACAGCCGTGGCTGTCCTTTGCCACTGTGATGCCTCGCAACCAGGCAGGATTGGCTGGGAGCCCAGAGATGTGCGAGGGGTCCAAAAATGGGGGATGAGAACCCAGGGAGCTGCTCTGATGAGCAGCTGGGTGGGTCTGTTCGGTCTGTGAAGCTCATTGGGGTCCTCAGAGGGGAGAGGCAATGGCTCTCTGGGAGCTCAGGCTGGAAAAGCAGAAAGTAAATGAGCTGAAGGGGAGTTGCTGTTGGATACTGGGGGGGCTGATGGTACGTTTGGAAGCTGCAGTGCTTGCATTTATGTACAAACCCGTGTTTGGGCAATACTGATAAATGCAAACCGTTTCCTCTGGCGGCTTAAGCGATGAGTGCCCTGGAGCTTGGACCAAAATGAAGAGCCTTTTTCACTGTCTAGCCAAATTGCAGCTTCATCTGTAATCATCTGACCCTTTAAGTTAAAGCTTCCTAAATCACTTCCCTCCTAATTACCCCCTTTGCACCGAGCCTGTGCAGTAGGCAAGTCAGAGCTTACGCTTGCAAGCGTATGTAATTATTATTGTTTTGTTTATCGTTTCGATAACCTGGTGAAATGTAGGACACAAGAGCTGTTCCAGCTCAGCAGCCTCCAGATATTAAAAGTTCCTTCAGTGAATTAACTTTTTTTTCATCAAACTCTTGCAAAAATTCTCATTAAATATAAATGGATTTTCTTTTCACCCTGGAAGACAAGTGGAATAGCATAATGAGTGCCAGTCAGCCCTCTCATATTGAAATATATCCTGTCAGGTAACTAATTTGCGATGAGATTACAGATCTCGTTGCTAAAGTGGTAATTTGGGTATACTTAGACTTTTGCACGGTGTTTGACTTGGTGTCACGCAATATTTTGATTAAGAAATGAGAAATTCTGCGAAAACTTGACGTGGCGGGTGCTGAAGGTGTTACGCACGGGAGCAGCCCTCGGGAGTGACTGCAGGCAGGGATTCATCACCGAGGATGCTGGCAGCAAGCGGAGCCCTGCGGGGACCAGACCTTGTCGTGCAGCAGTTTGCATTTCCCCGCGTGCAGGGAGCGGTTATGGCTAACGGCACGGGCAGGGATGCCGAGCGTGGGGAAGCCGTGCCTAGGGAAGCTGGCAGGGAGCTGCCGCAATTGCTTGGCAGGCCGGGAATAACGGCGTTATGTATGTGCTTCAGTGCGGTCTGAAAAAGAAAAAAACCTATGTGTCTAGTTTCAGAGCCCACCGCTTCAGAAAGGTGCTGGAAAAGCGGGGTTGGTTAGAGAGGAGCAGCCAGAGAGATTAAAACCTTAGCAGATCTGCCTACCCTGAAGTCATCAGCAGCTCTATCTGTTTGGCTTATTGGTATGGAAAGGAAGAGGTGGCCTGATCATGGACCAAGGAGCGGGAATTTGGTGGCCATCGCTCTGGGAGCTGACAAGTCCGCAGAGGTTCATCACCTCAGCAGATTTTAGCTGAGCAGGGCTGAGCCGCCTGGTCATCTAAGCCCCATTGACGGTCCAAAAGCTTAGCATCTCCCATGATCAACTTCTTTGAGCAGCCTGGGCGTTGGTCGTGTCCCCGTGCTGCCTGTTTTGCATTGCAAAAGCTCATTAATTCAGGGAAGGCTGTGCACTGGGCAGGCATTTAGGAAAACTGCTCTCCCTCCCCACCATGCCTCCGGGTTGGAGGCTGTGTCCCCGAGCTGTCCCCGAGGACCAGGAGCCCCCAGATCTCCTCTGCCCTCTTTGCAGGTGCCAGGTTGGGCGAGGCGGTGCTCGGTGCGTGATCTGGGTTGTAGCCACAGCGCAGGAGTTCGGAGATGCTGCTTTGGGTTGGGGGGGTGTCACCAAATCCTTCGGCGTTTGCAGCTCTTGGTGTCAGGGAGTGGGAAGACATCCTGGCCGGGGGATGCATGAAGATGCAATGGCTGCTCCTGCCTGCCCTACCCCCAGCCGCGATATTCCTGGTTTTCTCTCAAAACTCATACTCTGGAGTATGACGAGCATTGCAAGGTGGGGAGCAGGCAAGGCTGCAGGGGTGGGTCGTATAAAGGTTCAGCATGATAACTCTTTTTTTTTTTAATTTCTATTTTTTTTCCCTATTTGCTATCAGATTACAATCCTAATTTCAATTCCACAGCTTTGATTTGGGTCTGACCCAGTTTCTCCACCTATCCTATTGCCCTACGCGCACATCACCAGGGTCCTTTTCTGTCCCAAGCCCTGAGCCAGGTTGGCCATGGCCAGGCGGGGAAGCTCTCCTCTCCAAACCGTCCTGGGGCTGCCCAGCCCCGGGCTAACCCCTGCCTCTGCATCCCTGCGATGGGTTGGGGATGATGCATTGGCCTGGCCAACCCTGGCAGGCAGCATCCCAGTGTGGATGGGTGAGGGACAGTGCCCAGGCAGCACTTAATTCACTAATTTAGATGGAGCCAACAACTCCGAGTGGTTCAGGAGCAGAGACCGGCTCTCCCTGAGGTCTTTACTGTAATTGCGAGTTGGATCCTCCCTTGGGCAGCTGAGCCTTCATTCCAGTCTCCGGGGCTCTTGCAGGCCTGGCAATGGGTTAAAAGCAGTGGCACCCGTCTGCTTTCCCCACCCTACCTTGCGAGGGGTGTCTGGAAGTGGGGACCAAACCAGGAGAGAGATGCCGCGATTTGCCTTTTGGCACTTCCCAGGATCTGATGAGGGAGGGAGGGAGATGCTACCCCACACACACCAGAGGCTCTCCCTGGCTGCAGGAGCCGAGGGAGCAAACAGCATCCAAGGGACACTAGCAGAGAAGAGGGGACAGGACTTCATGGCCTGGAGGATGCTCTTAGCAAAGGCAGACCGTCTTGGCCTCAGAGCCCTTGCTCAGAGGGAACAGGCAACAGCAGTGCTGGCAATGCCTGGTGGGGTTCACCGTCCCCCTGGCCGCTGTCTCTCCTGAACTGCGCCAGGCACACAGACGGCTTCGTTGAAAGATGGCACGTGCCACAGGGGCAAAGAGCAAAGCGTGTCGTGGGGCGTGCAGCAGCCCCAGACTGCCCTGATCCCAGGCTTCGAGCAAGCTCTAAGCACCGAACCAGCCAGGCTGGGTTTGAAACAAGAGATATTGCTACAGTCTGATAAAATGACGAGTGACCCAGAAAAACTCCCTCTCTTTCCATCGGCACAAGTGCCAGGGAAGGGAGCAGGGCCCTTGATGAATTATGAAACACTTGGAAAGGAAAGGCTGTGTAGAAAAGTGCTGAATATTTCATTCCCTCTTGCTTGGCTCTTGCCTGCCAGGGGAAGTGGGTTGGGAGGGGTCCAAGGAAGGAGCGCGTTATCCCAAGCCTAATGCAGATGCATCTTCCCAATAATTCACACTCTTGCAGATGAGCTGGCCTGAGGTCTGTGAGCGGAGCTGGGGAGTGCAGAAGCACGTAAGTCAGGCTGAAAGGGTTGCAAAGACGTGCTAAGAGGATGGTCAAAGGGCCTTTGTCTCACATTCTTCTCAGGAGATGGGAGCATCTGCTCTTTGCCTGTTGCCGCCGTCCAGATATTGTGGCTGGAGAAAAGCTGCCACGGGGCTAGGACTGGCTCTGACATACCTGCTTTTATCCGCTCCCGCGGTAGCAACAGCCTGCAATTACGAGCACTCACAGGCAGCGTGTGCTTTCGACCGTAGCTCAGCTGGAGAGAGCATCGACGTGCCGGAGATGGATGCGATGTTGCTGCAGCCTCCGGGCTTCTCTAAGGTGACCTCGTCCCAGGCAGAGGCAGCACCGCAGCAGGTCACAGAAGCAGGGGGTGTCTGGAAAGTCGGTTTGGGGGGTCAGGAGGGGTCCCCGGCTCTCTGCTGCAGCTGGGTCACGTGCTCTCCCGATGGGTCCCTCCACCTGGGACATCCCCGCCGTCCTGTTCTCATGCGGAGATGTCGCCTGACTCTGGGGTCTCCCCCCTCAGCCCCAGCTCCCCCCGCCCCACAACCACGCTCCTGAGCAAGCATGGGAGTACTGTGCACAAAGTGGCTCTTGGAGATGTTTGCACCCTATTCATTCCTGGGTGGTTTTCCCCCCCAACTCCTTTCACTATTTGCTTTGACAGGGCCAGATCCAGATGCTCCCAGGAGAACCACCGTACCGGTGTGTGGCTGCGACCGTGCCATAAAGCCTTGAGCGCACAAACTGCCACGGCTCTTGTACCCCTCCTGGCAAAGCCACGACAGCTACACAGGAGAACCCCCGCCAGTTACTCCTGTCTCTAAGGTGGTGTCGGTATTAAGATGTGACATGCTGTGAGATGAGCTGAACCGTGGCCAGAGCTGCCAGCTGGGGGGGGGGCTTCGTAAACTGTAAAGCACCAGGGAAATGCATGTCCATTGTTGCTGCTATGAAGCAGAGCCACGCTCTTTCAGACCAGCCTCCCCTGTGCCCTGTCCCACCACCACCAGCAAGGGGGTTTAGAGGAACCAGAAGAGCCCCTCGTTCCCCCAGCGTATCCTCTAGGATACCTTTAGGTATTTCCCATGGAATGGAGTTCCCTGGAGGCACCAATTCATCGCAAAGCCTTGTCATGACTCGTTTAAGACTTCAGTTTAAGACTTCAGACCAGCCGTCAGCTGAAACTACCACCACCACCATAAATGAACCCTCAGCTGACTAGTGCCTGGAGCATGCAACCTGCAGGGAGAGGTGGAAGGAGCAGGGCTTGGTTGGTCTGGTGGAGAGGAGACCAAGGGACCACCCAACAGCAGCCTGCAGCTACTTGAAAGGGGAGTTACAGTGATAACAGCAGCAACAGGTGAAGAAACAAGGGGCAACAGGCACAGATTGTGGCGTGGGAGGTTCAGGTTGGGTATCAGGAAAATATTTTTCCCCAGGAGGGTGGTGCAGCCTCAAGAGGTCAGCAAAGAGGTGGGGGATCTCCACCCATGGAGGTTTTTAAGGCTTGGATAGATGAAGCCGTGGCCAAACTCATCCAGAGTTGGTGATGGGCTTGCTCCATGCAGGAGGTCCCTTCTGCACAGCAGGTCTGTGATTCAGACATACTGGCCCTTGAACAAAAAGCTCTGTGCTCTGCTGCGAGATCCCTGGGGAAAAGTTGCAGCCCCACACTGGTTTGCTGCTGAAGCAGCAGCTGTGAGCACCGGGCTGCAGGGGATTTCAGATGGGAAACCAAGAGATGTTCAGGCAGGGAGAACTGGGTACAGGCACATTCCCACCCCCTGCAATTGCAAAATAAGGCAAGGCAGCTTAAAACCACTTTAAGGCAGCCTCTGCGGCTTAGATAGAAAGCAGAAATGCCCAAAGCTGCGGTACTGCAGTCTCGCTGGTGTTCGTCCTCCATCAGCCTGAGGATACCGAAGTGGAAGGTGGACTGCAGTCTTGTGCAAGTCAGCTTTTCTAGAGGATTAAATTGACCAGGAAAATTCAGTTATCTCTCTGAACCTGGTGAACGCACTTCTGGTATCAGACACGTGCTTGGTTTATGGTAGCTGAGTTCTGAAGGCTCTCCATGTACTCATAGCCCACTGCAAAGACAAGCAAAAGCTTGGCTCTTCCTCAGTGCCGTAGCAGTCATACCGTGTCCTTGGCAAAGGAGCACATCTGGTCTTGAAACCATGGCTCTTCCTTGAGGGTGACTCAGTAAACCAGAGTTGCTGGGAGGGAGCCTGAGCCCCAGGGTAAGTTCTCTGGAGATCGGGCTGATTCCAGGTCATTTTGCATTTCCCATCACAGCAGTAAGGACTTTCCTCGTGGCTGAGAGGTGTTCCCACTTACAGACACATCTGCCATCGCTGTGTCTGTGCAAGAAGCTTCCTACTCCTCCATCATGCCGCTCTGGGCCAATATGCATCCGTGGGCCAAAGGTACCTGGGTCCACCTTGACCTAAGAGGAGCAGAGAAGCCACCACCACACCTCAGAGCTGCGTGGCGTTTCCGAGGGTCTGCATTTTTATGATGTGCCATCAGCAAACAGATTAAATAACACCGACACCTACGAACACATGTAAGAGCAGGAACTGCGCAGTGCATTACCGGCTGAGCCTAGCAACCTTCACAGGCAAATCTAACTCATGAGCAACTGCGCTAAAATAACTTGATCTTGGAGCTCAAGCCACAAGAGCATTCCCTCCAAACTGACCTGCTGAAATCAAATCCAGCCATAGGCAGAGGACAGCCCTCCAGAGCCCTGCAACAGAGTCTGTGCTCAAATCCTGAGAAATAAAGCGCAGCCTTCTCTCAAGGAAGCCTTTCCAAAACAAGAGAGCTGCTGCTCTTGCAAACAGCAAATAACATTATTTCACAAACCTTGAAATCCAGGCTGATACGGCAGCCTTTTCCCCCCCGATAAGCCCATCGCAGAGAAGAAGCAGGTCTCCATGGGAGGCCATGATGCATTATTCATTGTGCATGAAGCAATATGAAGCACACAAAGAAAAGGTGCTCGCGTTCAGTGCCCTGCATGGCACCTTGGAGACAGAGTTAAAGGAGCTCAGTGCTGGGATTCACCCGTGCACAGCGCGTGGGAGCTGAGGAGGGGAGGTGAAAGTCCTGCAGGGAAGGGCCCCATCCTGCACAGCACACCGGGGCAGGTCTGCCACGGATCTCCTTTGCTCCTGGAGCATCAAGCACCACCAGCAAGCTACAGTAGGACCTGTCAGAGGTTTGTTGGAAAGCAGGACCTCCCTGCTGCTGCTGCAAGTCAGACAGAGCTAGATAAGTGGATGAGCAACAGTGAGGTCATTTTTCTGTTTTCCTCAGGTGATTTATTAATTTCCTCAGGTAGCTTATTATTATAAATGAGTGGTGTACAGTGGGATAACGACACAGCACAGTTTGATTTCTTTGGTCAGAGAAACACCCACGGCAGTACTGTCTGATCCCCACGCATGCAGGTGTATGCACAAGGGGACACAAGGACCCGTGCAAAGAAAGGCCATTTGGGTGGGGAAAGAAAAAAAAGAGGGTTGGCAGAGGGAGGACCGGGGCAAATCAAGCCCCAAAGCCAGTGGAGACCCGAGGGAGCTGAGCAGGGCTGAGGAGACCCTGCTCTTCCATCCAGCGTTGTGCTGCATTTCACAGGGTGCTTCAGAGCATAAGGGGATGGCTTAAGAGTTGGGAAAGACAAACCCCATCCTCAGCTCTGCCACAGACTGACCTTTGGCAAACCTGCTAACCCTGCTTTTACCTTGGGTCTCCAGGCTGCCGATGCAGGCAGAGCATCGGGTGCTTGGGTTACACAGGGGCAGAGGCAGGAGAGGAGCCCTCGACATCCCACCGCACAGCACGGGGAGTTCTTGCCTCCCTCTCCGAAGTCACGTCTCAATAAATCAGCATCGCAGTAAGCGATGCCTTAAGGTTTGCAAGGAAGTAGTTTAATCAGCAGCAGCTTTCTCGCCGGCCCCAGCCGGCAGAGCACTGCAGGCATATTCCTGGTGTGCCGTGTAATATCTTCACTGTCATCTGGGATCGCGGCACTGGAGATGACATGCAAGGCAGATGGGGTAAGGCAGCTCCGCATTCACTGTTCCAGGGCTTTTTCCCTGTCAGGAGTCACTTGTTGATTCATAGCTGGCTCTTCTCAAGCTGGGAAGGTCCCTCTGGTGCCACAGCAGAACATGAAGAACATAAAGCCACAGCTCCTTGACAAGCGGTGAGCTGGCAGATAAGTAATGACTTCTATTAGAGAGCGCCAGGCTTCTCCGCTCTCTGTGGTATCTGTTTGGACCTGTAATTTTACAAACGTGGCTGCTTTTAACGCACACAGTGCCGCACAGAGCAGCCGGCTGCAGCGAGCCCGGGCAAGAGCCACTAAGAGCAATTAGGTGCCTTCATCCTGCTCATCTTAGGTGGGGGGGGGGTGTTAGGTGGTGATGAGATACTCGGGAGACAAACGGCCACGGTGGTTGGAAGGTGTTATACACCGTCACCTCAGCATTCGTCTCAGCCCGTGGTGGGAGTCAGCACGTGCAGGTCCGGTGGGAGAGATGTGAGCCCCTCCTCATCTGTTCCTGTGCAGAGTGGGGTTGGGGAAACCAGCTGGTTTTCCGCTGAAGGAAAGGTGGGAGTGCTCTGCCGTGGGACCAATAGCACCCAGCCCAAGAGTGGGAACAACCTGGGAAGGAGGAAGTAATGTGTTAAACCATTGCTCCGTGCCTGCTCTAAATGTCTCCCTTCAGCCCCAACAAGCCCTCGTGGCTCTGGGATGTGTGGTCCTGGCTCAGGCGAGGCTGTCACCAACTCCATGAGGTGTGACAAATACATGGGGTCTGAACTTTGGGGTGCAGCTTGCCCCACACAGTGCAGACCACAGCGATAATTACAGGATCAAGGATCATAGGATCATATCAAAGGATCACAGGATGATTCGGACTGGAAGGCGTTTCAGGAGATCTCTAGTCCAGCCTCATGCTCAAAGCTGGGTCAGCTTGACCTCACACCAGGTAGCTCTTGGCTTTTTCCAGTTGGATCTTGAAAGCCCCCAGGATGTAGACAGCCGAACCTCCCTGGGCCCCTGCTGCGTTGCTTGAAGATACCTAGCAGGCTGGGAGTGGGCTGGGACAAGGACACGAGCCTTCAGGCATCAGTTATGATTAGACTTCCCTTAGCAGAAGGGAGTCAGTCTTCTCCTCCGAGCAGCCTTCAGACTCACGTGCAGCACCTTCAGACTATGTCCGTCCAAGTAAACTAACCAACGTGAGCCCTGTTCTCCAACCCTGGGCCAGCCCAGCTAGGCTGGGCTGTTCAGCTCATCCAGACTGCTCCAGGGAATGCCCTGCCCCAGGAATACCCCTCCTGGGGGGGTGGGTTGGCGTCAGGCATGTTGACCTGGGACCTCCCCATGTCATGTCCTGTGCTGACAATGGCCTGGTGCAGATGGGTGAGGGACAGTGCCCTGGTTCTCGCCTTGTTCAATTTACTAGCACAGACATAACTGGCAGATATTCAGGATGGAAAAGGCCAGTTAGTTGCATCCCAGTAATACAAGACTGATGGTTCCCAAAGTCTCCTTCTCTTCTTATCCCAACAGTGTCACCTTGAAATGGCTTCTCTCCTGGCTTCTCCTTTGCCTGCCATCTCCACTGAACTGGGGTTACGGGCTGCAGCTGCCAGAGCCCTTGGCCATGCTCTGATCCTGCATCTCACGTCTACCTCCTCTTAAGGCAAATGGGAAGCAAAACCAGCCACGCATGCTTGGGCGACTTGGCCAGCAAAGCCCTTTCCCATTAAAACCAGATGCCGGTGGGTGCTCACCACAGCTCGCCTGACTTTTCTCTTCTTTGCTCCATAGGCTTATTGGCACTTTCCGGATGGTCCTGCAAAAGGTGGTGGAGGAGGGGCAGGTAGAGGTGATGGACACACTCATAGACGACAATAATTCAGCCATTCAGGTAGGTCACGAGGAATAAGCAGCCACTGCTGCCCTTCAGTCGTTGGTCCATCTGTTCATATTTCTGCTGGCTCTGTGGGAACAGAGAAGTCTGTGTTATGCACCTGAATCCCTGAATCCTCAACCTTTCCTTCATCCCATTGCTCTTGGTCTGAAGGACTAAGGCAGCCAGGACTGTCCTGAGGGTGCACAGCAAAGGCTGGCTATTCTGCATGCCCTGAGAAGTTTAGGATGGGGGCAAAGCAGGAACGGATCAGGTTTAATCTGCACACACACACAGGGTGCAATTGCTCGTGCACCACAGCTCAGAAACAGCCTGCGAGTGTCCTGCTGCTGGAGACCCGTGGCAGCTCAGAGCACAGCGTGGTCCTCAGATCCCCGCAGAGATGCTGAGCAGCTCCTTTGACCGCAGTCCCACGCCGAGCTCTGCTCCCAGTGCTCTCCTGCACCTGAGCAATCCCATGCTGGCTCTGCCCTGGCCATTAGTGTATATTAGCTTTAATCCATGCCAGTAGTACTGGTTGTTTGAAGTGCTCGACACTTACAGTGTTTGTCTCTGACCTCAACACTGCTTTTATCCGACCCTTGTGGCACATGAGAAATACCTCATGCAGCAGCTCACCTGAAGTCCCATTCTTTAGACCCCTCTGGGGAAAATCAGGATAAGAAATAGCACCCGGTCTGGGTCTGCACCCCTCATCCAGAGCCCTCGATGCCAAGGAAAAGGCTCCCTGTCTGCAGAGCAGCTGCTGCGTAACTCGGTGCATTTCCATCTGGTTAATGCATCTCATGGGAGCTGTTTCCCATGGAGACTGAGTTTTATAACGCACTTGGAAATACAGCTACTTCTGATCTTCTTGGGTATCAAAACCCTGGTGTTTTAATTGAAAAATAAAACCTCAGCCTCCCCCCCTTCTCTTATTCCTTTATAAGCTGCTTCCTACACTCAGCATAAAGGAAAAGTGCAATTGCATGTAACCCTCTGTGCTAACAACGAGCAATTAGCAATGAAAAGACGAGTGGTTTCGTTGACAGGAGGAGACAGGAGGTGACTTCTCCTTTGGGGTTAGAGGGAATGAAATCGATAAAAGTACAAGGGATACAGTCCTGAGGAGGGAGGAAAAATGGAGGGGGTGCAAAAATAATTTCAGGGCTGGAGAAAACAGCTCCTGATGTTCTCTTAGTTTATCAGCCTGAGAAGTTGCCTGATTAAAGTCCATGGGACCCTCCAAAGGAAGAAAATCCCATATTTTTAAGACCCTTCAGTATCACGGGGGGAGACAGGAAAATCAGTGGACGACAATTAAATACATGCAACTTCTTGATGTTGAAAACGATGAAATTTTTAGAGTGAACTAACCTAGGACTGAGGAGGTACCTGCATTGCCCGGTGCCTTGCAGCCTGGCCAGGAGCTTGGTGTAGCTGCATAGTAGGTCAAAGCAAATGGTCTGCTACCCTTCGCCTCTTTGTAAGCCATATGCTCCTAACTGGAGGCACCTGAAGGAGAAACGACCTTCCCCAGCCCGTGCCCGATGTGCTGGATAACCTGCGTTCGTCACCTCCCCTCTGAGGACCTCATGTCTACATCTCCTCTGTGTCAGGGCAGCTCTGCTGGAGTTGTTTTGGTTGGCATCCACAGAGTGCTCTGGAAAACATAAATACTGACTGTTGCCTATTGCTACAAAACCGGGGCAGCCTGAGCAAGGCAGATTTTACAGGAGTACAGATCTCCCTCGGAGAAGACAATAAACCCCGCCATGTTCTGCACACCACAAGCCATATGGATGCACATGCACAAATCCTGCATTTCTAGTGCTTGCTGTGAGCAGAAATGCCACGTCCCTCTATTTCCCCTGCATTTCTGAGGCATCTCTTAGCCCCAGGTCACCCCTGTCCAAACCGGAGCTGGGAGGTGAGGATATGTGTTTGTTTTTGGGGCTTTCAGCGGGATTTCAGATCCCTTCTCCCATGCAATAACCATTGCAACTTCGGGGCACAGAGACACCTCAGCTTCATAAATTCCTTCTCCAAACCATCCGCTCCCAGCCTTTGCTCCAGCAAGAGGATAAATTTGGACTGAGGGAGCCTTGAGGAAAGAGAATCCAGAGGGCAACGCCTGGGACATTTTGCATGGAGAAATGTTAGTGGAAATACAAATCTGGAATAGCTCCGGATGGGCAGCGGAGTCAGCCCTCCTGGAGAGGTGACCCACTTTCTCCCGGACTCGAAAGATGCTGATTTTTTTAGTAGGCATAGGAGTGGACCACGGCCAGTGAGGGCTGTTGCAGGAGGAGAGAGGGACTGAAAAATGATCGGACATATGGAGGAGGCCGAGGTGGGCAGGTCTGGAAAGCCACTGCCCATCAGCTGAGATGGGATAACCGGCCACCTGCACTCCTCGTCCTTTGAGATGCAAAGAAAAACTTTTTGCTTGGAAGCAACGTGTTCCTCGCCTTGAGCAAACTCGAAGACAAATCATGTGCAAGGGTTGCGAAAATCACCTCCAGAATTAGGCAAGAAAGCCATCTCCATCTCTCCCCTCTCGGCAAACCTCGCCTCTCTCAACTCCTTAAAACCTGCGATTTTAAAGGCAAGTTTCCTCTGCGAAGGCACCTGAGCACGTTCTGGCATTGCATTATCTCCAGAAGGGCTGCTGGCAAGCACGGCGCAGATGCCTAAGGTGCTGTAATGCAGCGCAGCTCCATTTTTGCCAGATGCCGAGCTGGCACCGGGGATCCCTCCTGCAGACTGTTGCTCACCGAGGTCCTACCCCATCCCACCTCCAAACCCACCCTGGGCTGGCCGCACTGCGGACACATCGGTGTGAAGTACATCCAGCTCCGGACATCAGCCCCCAGCTCTGGATGAAGGGAGAGGCGCACCTTCACTGCCGTCATTTCTTGGAAAGCAGTTCCCAGGCATAACTTCATCTTTCTGTAATCAGACGCAGAGGAAGGGTTGAAAATTGTTTTCTTTTTCCTGGGCTGACTGCAAAGCATCACTGGCAGCTTCCAGCCAGCCCTAATAAAATTATTGACTTGCCTTAGCAAAAGAGATTAAAAGAGCCAGGAATTGTAAAGCCAGGAGGGATATTACGATCGTGTCGTCTGGCCTCTTACAAGAGAAGCTCTGGGACGTCTCAGAATTTGTTATTATCTCAAGTGGTGAAATAAAAAAAACCCAAATAAAAATGATTTTAAATGTCCAGCGACAGAGCAATCCACCGGCCCTTCAGTGAATCATTCCGCTCGTTAATTTTCTTTACTGTTAAATTGAGAGGGTTTTTTCCCAGTGTGAATTTCTCTTGGTTTCAGCTTACACCTACTAATTTCCCTTCAAACAAGTGATTTTATTCAGCCCAAACCAAAATCTTTCAGTTTATTACATCCATAATTTTTCATTTCTTTTAAAGGATTTTTAAACCTTTAAATATAGCTTAGAAATGAGATTTCAAAGCCAAATGTTTCACAACAGTGTTGAGGTGGTTTGAAAATGTCAAAAATTAATGTTTCAACATGGATCTTCGTCTCTCCTCTGCATTTGCCTTTTTTAAACAATCCGAAACAGCTTGGTGAGGTCAACGGAGTGTGGCAAATCATTTTGATTGACTCAAATTTGTATTTTGCCAGACGAAGAATAAAATGAGTCAAAACCTTCCACGAAGCTCTGTTTCCAGCTGGGTTTGAGTCACCCCTTGGCTGTCATTTGCTAAACGTACAGACTCCTTCCACGCCGTGTCTTGTATTTTCCAGCCTTTCATCATCCCTTTGACAAGCTGCCGTTGGAGCAAGTCAGGATGCTGCACCCCCTCTTGAACATCGAGATGAAAAAAGGAAGATTTTGTAATAAATTTTCCTGCTCCTGGTTTGTTAACCTTTTTGTTTTGTCCTTGTGTCTAAAATCGATTGCCTTTGCATCAAATGCAACTTATAATTTCTCCGTGGAAGCTGAGTGGAGGTGGAGAACGGTTTTTGCTTTTGCTTTGATCTTTGTAGCAGCTGTTTGCCTTTCAAAATAGATATGTTTTTAGGAGAGTGATTTTTCTGGCTGCTTTGTCCAAAGCAGTGGTTTTATAAGGACTTTGGACATCAGGGCAAAGGTAGTGCCAGCGGCTCTTTGCAGCGAGATGAACTCTCACATATTTGATTGGGGTTTAAATCCAGAGAAAGATTTTTGGGGGAAAAATGTTTGAGAGCTCCAACCCTGAATTTGCTGCAGCAGCGAGGTGCAGTCTTGGGTAGGTAAGTGGGGAATGACCATGTAGAAGAGGGAGAAGACCTTACTCTTACTTGGTTCATCCAGAAAAAGCTTTAGATCAAGCTTGGACAGACCCAGTGCCAGGTCCCTTCCCATCCCTGAGCCCCAGCCAGGCTGGTCATGGCCAGGCTGGGAGACCCCCTCCCCAAACCAGGATCTATCCACACTTCCCCGGGGATGCCCATCCCTTGCCAAACCCTGCCCTGCCTGGGGATGGGATGGGGCCAGGCAGGAGCAAGGCACCACGCATCCGTGGGGCTTGGCAGCCCAGCACTTGACAGCAGGGCACAAATTCTTAACAAGTTGATGCATCACAGAGAAAAACCCACCAACATGACATGGCTTCATCTGCTCGTGGTGCCTTCAGCTGCTTGAAGGGTTTGTCTGCTGTTCAGGGCTTTTTATGTCTCTCATATCTGATGTAGCTGGTCTGGGATGCACCAGCAGCTCCGAGTGAATCAGGTCCCTGAGCAGGAGGGAGGCTGCAACACCATGCCTGATCTGGGTCGGACCACCTCCTGAAGCCAAAGACCTGCTCTCCAACTGTCTCATGCACTAGGAAAGAAGAGACTTTGGGGTCAGTAAGGCTCAGAGATCAAGCCAGCTGATGCAACACCTCTTCCTGCCTTTCAGATTTTGCAGGACCTTCCTTCCTCCCTGTGCTGCCCTTGGGGGCTGATTGTGTCTTCCTTGTCTGTTGCAGACCAGCATCTCCATAGAGATCAGGTACCAGGCTCTGGATGGGACAGTGGGCGCGTGGAACGACAAAGAGTTCCTGGAGACCCCCAGCGTCCACTCAGAGGGGGATGGCAGGTACCCCTTAGAGACAGACAGCCTCCTCTCCGGCCACCGGCAGGGCTCGGACATCTCTCCAGGCAAATCCAACCAGCAGTCCGCAGAGAGGAGCTTCAGAAGGTAATGATGTGATGCTCAGCACTTGGAGATGTGTGATGGCAGCAGGGATGGGGAGGGCTTGGCTTGTCACGAAAGGGCAGCATCACCTCAGTGCTCCTCTGAGGTGCATCACATCTGGCTGTCAGAAGACCCATTATCACAGCTCAAGGTGAGGATGGGCTGTAAGTGGCCACCCACCCGTGCCAGCAGGTCCCTGGTGCTCCACCATGCCTGCCCAGCACAGAGCTGAGTCTTCCAGCAAGCTCTGAGGTTTGTAGCGCACGGCAGATGCTGGAGAGCAAATGTAATTACGTACAGATTCAGAGGGGATTAAGGGTCTGGCTGTCAGTCAGGCCTCATATTGGATGGGATTAGAGCCGAGCGTGGGGTGTAGAGCCACGTGTGCAGATGTGTGGGGTCTTGCATCTTGATGGAGCTCGTGGTGCCCCCAGGACTGAGCTGCCTTCAGACCAGGAGGGGCAAGGGCAGCAGCAGGCAGAGGGGCAGGGGGAGGAGGGCATGTCGGCCACAAAACCATACCAGTGTGGATGCTTCTGGGGTGGAAGGTGACAGGGACAGTGCCTTTGACCCGTGACCGTGTGCTGGGGGGCAATACGAGTGTGCACATCCCGTGGCAAGGCAGTTGGCACAGTAGAGGCTGGAGGAGAAAGCAAGGACGCTGTGGCATGGGTGGAGGGAACGAGCCCTGGCACCTCCCTTGCAGCATTAACCCTCAAACAGACAAGCACTTAGCTGCTCAAAGATATTGTCAAAGCTCCCTCCACAGCGGTCTGTCAGGACCTCAGTACCTCACCAGGCTTAAATGAAATCCCATGCCGAAGGCAGTGCCTGGGTAGGTGAGCCCTGTTTGGTTTATCTGAGGGACCCTTCACCCTGTGATGGCAGATGGGGACACCTCCAGTTCTTCTAAGGGATGCTGTTACCAGCTCTCTATTCATTTAAGGGTCCTTAGCATCACCCTTGTGTCTTCCTAAGCTCGTGGGACCTGACACTGAATGAAAACAAGCCCAGGGATTGTATCCTTCCATTTCTTGACACAAAGCTGCTGCAACCAGTTGCAAACCCAGCCTGGTAACTGGGATGGGTGGAGACGGCTCAGGACTGGGGCTGCTGCAGTTGGCTGTCCATTGGGATGAAGTGCAAACTGGGACCAGTTCTGCCATGAGCTGTGGCTTATGGATGCTCAGGGCTCAGTCCTTGCTAGGAGGAACAGCCCCTTTTCCACCTCATACGCAGCCACAAGGCCAAGGCATGGACGAACACTGAGGCCCCAGTGATGCTGGGCCAGATTCAGCCCGCCCCGTCACGAATGCTCTGAACCCTGTGCTCAAATCCTCACCCAGGTCGTCAGACAACAGAGTTCTGCAAGTGTAAAACCACTTGTGTATAAATATATTGGGTTCACAGGCTGCTAAGCCAGATTTTCAGGCAGCTTTACATAGTTTATGTAGTTGTGTTGTCCACGGTAGTGACTTGGTCTGTCAGTCTCCACTCCAGTAGCTCTTGAACCTGTTGGCCTTTCAGTTGGAGGAGTGGAGACATCGAAGTCTTGAACTTGCTAAAAAGTCTCGTGGAAAGAGAGGAACTGGTAGAGGAGAGAGACTCTATAAGTGGGACAGGCAGGGAGTGCAGGCAGCCCAGGCAGAGCTGGGTCCTCAGGCCACCCACCGCTCTCCTGGGACCAGCACAGTCCTTGTCTGAGGGCTACAGTCCAACTGCTTGCATGGTGCTGGTGGATCAAAGGTGGACAGCCCTCGTGTTTCCAAATCCACGTGGGAGCCCAGCCTGGAGGTGCGAACCCAAACGTACCCCTAGGAATCGGCTGCTTTTTTCATAGCATTGACATCTCAGGCGCTGCTGCAGCCGTACATCCCCCACGCTGGGTTTATGCAATTGTGTGCTTCAGTAGCGTTTGCTTTCTGTCTGGGTTTAGCACTTTATTGTGGCCATATAAGGGCAAAATTGCTTTCTCCCCGCGGTGCGAGATTGAGGGAAGATATCTCCAGTCGCTCGCATCACTCCTAGGCAGTTAATTAACCGTGTGAATTGGGCTGAAACCTGTGAATTTTCAAGCAAATTGAAAGCGCAGATTCGTTTCCCGGCTCAGTGGACCGTGATGTTGCTGAACAGGGAAAACGCTGAAGGATTTGAAAGGGGGATGGCAGGGCAGCGTACCAGGCACGGCACGGCTTGCAGGGTGGGTTTCAGTCGGTCTGTCAGCCCCGTACGTTGGGAAATCAGCGTCCTGCCTGTGCCACGTGGACTTCGGAGACGCGGGCAGCACGATGCGAGCGTGACTTCGCTCTCACCGGAGAGGTAATTAACGCCGCGTGGCTGATGCATCGCCTGCAGCAGGCGGTCGGATGAATTGATGCTCTGGACTAGGTCTCCAGGGACTGTAAAGTAAATCTAAGATGACCAGCTCAGCTGGAGGGTGAGGACAGCCACATTTAGCCTGACAGATCCCACCCGGGGGCAGTTTTTAAGAGGAGGCGCGTGGTTTGCTGAGCACCCCTGCCCGGGTGCGCAGAGCTGCGTCGTGGCTGAAGGCTGCTGAGCCGTGCTGGCTGCATGCAGACAGTGCTGAGCAGAAGGACTTTTTGAGGTTGGTTTGTACGTGGTTGGGGAAAAATCCTTCCTGTTGGAGAGCCGAAATGAATGCGACAGTTTATAAACAGGCAGCAGGACGTACGCAGGCCAAATACTGCTGTGGCACCTGCAAATGGTGCTGTGGCACTGATCCTTGCACTGCGTTTCCCCCACAGGTCAGTGCCTCTGAGCGGGTGGGAGTGGTGGTCACAGTTTGGTGAAAGTCCCTTGATATTTGGCTTCAGTTTCTCCTTCAGATCCATGACGCTTCAGAAAAAAAATCCCTTTTGTACATAGGGCTTTACGCTGAGCGAGGCCGAGTGCTGCAGGTGGCCCGTCAGCCCCAGGGCTGCCAAGAGAACCGTCGTAGCCCCTTCCCGTTGCTTCACAGCCCTGGCTCACAGGGGCAGGCTGGGCAATCATGCGCTGTAAGCAAGCTAATACACAACTGTTTTAAAGGAGGAGAGAGGGGAGCATCCCTTAGCAGACATGCCAAAAAAGCAAGGCACGCTAGTCCCGCTGTCCCAAGCAAGTTCGCATGTGGGCGATTGCACTAACACTGGTTTCACTGCTGCTTTTGTCCCGAGGAGCTTCCTCGTGCCCTCTGGTTTGGAGTCCTGTCCCACAGCAGGTCATTTTGAGCACAGGGGACTGTCAGGCTTGGCTGTGTCTTGCCACCCTGCACTCACCTCTGCCAAGCCCAAGGGCCGTGGTCCTTAATGTCACCACCGCTACTGTTACGAATACCAAGGAGGGAAAGGGCTGATGTTTACGGTGTCACCACCCTCGCAGGATGGAAGAGGACGAGCTGTATTACCACAGTGAAGATGAACTTCTGGGAGAGGGGGACACCCTTAGCCAGGGATCCCTCAACACGAGGTAGGGAGCCGGTCAGCACCCACTCGTGCTGGTGGCAGCGGGGTTTGCAGTGCTGTGTTGCTCCTGCCTTCTCCCTATGGATGTCCCACAAGCATTGCCCCTGGATTCCCATTTCTTGGCTGCAGGAGAGCTGGTGGGGAGAAACGATGGAGCAGCTGGAAAAGCATCCTTGGAAAGGATGCTCAGGAGGGGTGCTGGGATCCAGGATGGAGAAAGGGCCTTGGGGTGAGGCTGCAGCTGGGGTATCTCCTCACCTTTGAAGCCCCCTTCCTTCTCCGGGTCCCACCACACATCAGGCACAGCTGTCCCCAGAACCAGAGATCAGCCACGTCCAGTGCATGGGGAAGAGCTCCTTGTGATGTGCATGAAGATCTGATTTCTGTTTGCAGTGGCTTTTCTTGCAGTGCAGTGCTGTGAATTGCTCCCCACCGTGTGCCAGGAAGAGTTTGGGGAGGAGCTGCAGCGAAGAGAAGTTCAGGTAAAACCCAGGGGCCAACCTGATGCCTCTGAGAGCAGCTCAGCCAAAGGAAGGAGCATTTTGGGGGGGACTCCTCAACTCCTGTGGGTGCAGTGATGGCAGAAAGCACATGAGGGTGGTTCTTCCTACACACGACTCTTCTGGGGAGCTCGTTTCTCGTAGCAGCTCCCCATGCAGCCTGTCGCCCAGTGCCTCAAGCTTCAGTAGCGTGAAGATATTGACTCTCTGTCATGGGAATTTATGGCCACATCTGTACTGGTAAACACCTCTGTCAAGTCTCATTAATTAGACAGTGCCAGGCCAAGCACCTGAAGTGCCCATAACCTTAATAAATTATTAGGACAGTCTCTGAGAAGGTTTTGGCTGCCTAGCACTGACCCAAACGATCCCCAGGCAGGGTCAGGAGGTACAACAGCCATGGGCCAGACCCAAAGGGCAGATTAGGGATTGCCCATCCAAACCCTTTCTTTGGATGGGAGGCATTAGCATGGGTGCGATGCGTGCCAGGCAGTTTGGCTTCAAAGGCGGGGAGTGTGCCCTTGGACTTTTAATGTCGTAGCATATAGGTACGTGGCTGTAGCACGTGCCCGGTGAGCAGGGCACTCCAGAAGCATGTCTATTCCTGCACGTGCCCCAGGCTGTAGATGCATCTGGGACGTCTGGGTGCATGGAGATGGAGCTCTGACAAGGGTGCTGGATGCCCGGGAGTACCCCAAAAGCTCAAACGCCACTTGGGCCAGGCCCAGATGTGGGAGCCGTCACCCCATGCGTTGGATGGGGCATCGCTGTGCAATGCCTTCAGCTTCCCGGGGGTACCACTGCTCGGTGTGGGGACTGAGATGGGCAGCCCTGCTGTGCCACACCAACCTTTGGACCTGGCCAAACCAGGGAAGGCAAGTTCAAAGCCAAGTCCAGCTCCCGCCTTGCCTTCGAGGGTTGGGTCGGGTTCGGGATGAGCCGCTCATCATTTTGGCACAGGACAGCCAAAAATCAAATTTCTGCAAGGTGGCAGTGAGACGTGTTGTAGGAATAAGGGGGGAGAAACCCTAGGTCTGACTGGGAGGGAGTTCAGCTCCCGTCCCTGGAGATGCTTAAGTACAAGCTGGATGCACATCTGAGGAACAGCTTGGTGCCGAGCTGATCCCCCTTGGGGAAGAAGTTGGACTTGAAATCTTCTTGGCAGCCCCTTTGCCTGTAATTCTGTGTGTCTTCACAGTCTGTTTCCATCCTCTGTGTCCCCCTGAGGGGGGCTTTGAATCCGAACGAAGGCAGTGGAAAGATCTCCCTGGATTTCCACAGGCTTTCTGTCAGTGTTGTCTCCATCCCAAAGCTGTTTACCTCCTCCCCTGGCTCATTAGGGACATTATTTTGTTATTCAGCTGATTCCCTTTCCTGAGGGGATGCAGAAGGGGGGAAACAAACAGACCTTGAAATGGGAAAAGCAGCAGCAACAACAAGGAATGTATAAATAGCGCTGGGCTTGCCAAGCACTTCTCAGCCGTTCGCTTGCAGCCTAATAGAGGTGCCAGCAATGCTGGCGAGACGCGTGTTGAAAACCTGTGCCGGCAGTGGGGATTATATCAGAGTTATTTGGAGCGGGGCTCAGTCCCTGTGCTGTCAGGAGAAGACACACGCCTTGGAGGGAAATACCATATTTGCTCTTGTAACTCCTGTGTGCCCAGAGCAACGACTTCAGTTCATAGAAGACATTTGCACAAGGTGGATTCTCTTGTTTTCTGGAGAAAATCTCGGGTGAGGGAATGAGACGGGGGAGACGCAAGCTCGTACGGGGTAAATATATGGTCCAAATGGAAGCACAGGTGAGGGTTGGGCTCTGAGAAAGTAAAAGGCAGAAAAAACTGTAAGTGCAGTCACGATTCGCTGTTTCAGTCAAAGAGGTGCCCAAATCCCTCGGCCCTGCTGGGCGGGGGGTTGAGGAATGGCCCCTGAGTGTCACTGTGGCTGGATGCTGCGGTGCAGAGAGGTCAGGTGAGGTCCCTCTGATGCCAGCATCCCTCATCACTCCCACCGCCCCTCTTCTGCCAACACCTCCGTTTGCCTGGCCAAGCCAACGGCCAGGTCAGGGCACGGATCTACCAGGCAAAAAGAGTCAAGCGGTAAATGAATAACCACTCCAGGCTTGTATTTATTCGTTTTTCAAAACTGGATCACTTCCATTTCACGGTGGGACCACACGCTGACCACCAAAGGAGCTGGCTCCAGACCTTGCACCACCTTTGCTGTTGACCCTGTCAACCTGAAACTCGCTGAACTTCTGCCTGGACTCAGACTTTGCAGTTTTGCACAGAAGCTCAGACCTGCGTGCAGGCAGATGTGGAGGTCTGGCCAGGTTACTAGCCAGGGTCACCTCCCTCCAGTGGTTTAGAGGTGGAGAGGTCCTTACGTCCAGGGGCTGCACAGGCTGCCCAAGGAGGTACCCAGCGCTCTAGGGAAGGCTGGTGGGGATGTTTGGGATGTTACGGCGCTGAGCTGTTATGCAGCAGTGAGCAAGGGATGCCAGATATGCCCTCTCTTTGCCAGTCTGTGCTTTATCACAGAATCATAGAATCACGGAATGGTTTGGGTGGGAAGGGACCTCCAAAGGCCATCTAGTCCAGCCCCTCTTCCATGAGCAGGGACATCGTCAACTCGATCAGGTTGCTCAGAGCCCCGTCCAACCTGACCTGGAATGTTTCCAGGGATGGGGCATCTCCCACCTCTCTGGGCAACCTGTGCCAGTGCCTCACCCTCAGCGTAAACAATTTCTTCCTTCTATCTAGTCTGAATCTCCCCTCTTTCAGTTTAAAACCATCACCCCTTGTTCTATCACTACAGACCCTGCTAAAAAGTCTGTCCCCATCTTTCTTAGAAGCCCCCTTTAAGTATTGAAAAGCTGCAATAAAGTCTCCCCAGAGCCTTCTCTTCTCCCAGCTGAACAACCCCCAGCCTGTGCTCATAGGAGAGGTGTTCCATCCTCTTATCTCCCTTATCTCCCGTAGCAAGACCTGAAAGCCCTGCCCCAATGCATGCTGCGCAGGGGCCACCCTGCCCTCAGCAGTAGGAACAAATCCTTAAGGGATGGCCATTTGCTCCCAGCAGGATTCCTGGCAAGGAAGTGCAGATGCAAAGCTTTTTTTGCTATTTTTCCTCCGTGACAAAGAAAAGTACCCAAGGGCCTGAAGCTCCTCCCCGGCTCCCCGCTAATGATTCAGGCAGAGACAAATAGCACACTGAGAAATAAGGCTGCAGTCAATAGACCTGCAGGAAGCAGTTTGTTGGAGGCTGCTGCCTCACTGGAAATACTCTTCTTAAAACACAGCTATGCTTCCTCATGGCTTGACCCTTGCCTGCTGACGGCTCCCTTGAGAGCCTGGGCTCGTCCTCTGATTGCACGCACAGTGCTTTCATGAAGTGTCAGCATCATTATCATTATTAACCTTGCCAAGACCATGAACCAGTTGGTATCGGCACATTCCAACTCCACCTCTGGTTTTTTTCCACCCCCTGGCACAGCTTTTAATTTTTGCCATCCAAATATGCAATGTCTTTTCTAAGCTACCTTCCCAAGCTCCCTCAACATTAAATGGAGAGCAGTGGGGCATCTTCACAGGCTGTTCATCTCCCCCCAGACCCAAGCTTGAGGCAGGTGGAGGATCCTCCATCCGCTCTGCCTTTGTTTCACCAGTGAATGTGGGGGATCCTAGACAAGAGGTTTGCTCTCCACCCAAAGTTTAAATGGCTCAAGGTTAGCGAGACAATTGCCATCTCAGAAGTGCCTGCAGACAGTCCGAGTTGGCAAATTAAGACATTGCAAGAACTGCTTTTATTATGCCACTGATTGGAACTGTAAGCCTGCATATTTATTAAAGACAGGCCATTATTCCATTATTTCTATTCTACTTGAATGTTAGAGCTGTTACCAAAATCAGCATGACTCTTAACTGGCCGAGTCCTGCAAGCTGCTAATCGTGATCTCTTTGCAACACTTCTTCATATGGGCTCCAGAGAGAGCTCCTGCGCTCCTGACGCTCCATGGACCAAAGGAGTGGTGGGGGGAACGGATGGGTCCTGTGGGCCATCGTGTCTGGAGCATCCTCCCCAGGCACAGCACGGCCAGCTCCAGTTTTTTCTGATAGCTCTAGGTATTTTGACAGCTCTAGTTATTTTGGCAGCCAGGAGCAAGGACTCCTGCTGCTCTGCATTTGCCCTCCAGCAGAGGAGGTGGGCTGATGGACTCATCTAGACCTCATTGCTCTCTGCAGCCTCCTGAGGAGGGGACGTGGAGAGGGAGGTGCTGAGCTCTTCGCCCTGGGATCCAGTGATAGGACGCCTGGGAATGGTTCAAAGCTGTGCCAGGGGAGGTTTAGACTGGACATTAGGAAGAATTTCTTTACCGAGAGGGCGGTCAAACCCTGGAACAGGCTTCCTGGAGAGGTGGTCGATGCCCCAAGCCTGTCAGTGCTTAAGAGGCATTTGGACAATGCCCTTAATAATATGCTTTATCTTTTGGTCAGCCCTGAATTGGTCAGGCAGTTGGACTAGATGATCGTTGTAGGTCCCTTCCACCTGAAATAGTCCTATTCTGTTCTGTTCTATTCTATTCTGTTCTGTTCTATTCTATTCTATTCTATTCTATTCTATTCTATTCTATTCTATTCTGTTCTGTTCTGTTCTGTTCTGTTCTATTCTATTCTATTCTATTCTATTCTATTCTATTCAACCTTTGGCCTGGCCGGGGCCAGGGGCTCTGCCTGCATAGCAGGGCAGGAGATGAGAGCTGGACCTTAATCATCCGCCCCAGGATGCCCGGGCAGGGCCACCCCTGGTCGGTCTGGATGGGTCCTGGCTGGGAGGGGAGAGGTTTTCCCCGGCAGGCTGAGGTCCCTGCTTGTGGGAGTCCTGGATGAGTGAATAAAAAGTTAGAGAGAGGGAGACTGCAGCAGTTGAGCAAACCTGTTTAAATGAGGCAGGTTTTTCAGGGATAATGGGGCTAGATGCATCCACGCAAGCTTGCAGCAGGAAGGGGAAGATGCAGGAAATATTGGTCCACTCTGTCCCATCCCTGGGAAGGGGAGGGTTTAGCCCCCCCCAGCCTGCACTGAGATCGATCCCCTGACAGATTGCACCTCTGAAGGCGCTGATGGCATTTTACCGCTGACTATGTTGTCACTGAGCTTCCCCGGTGCCAGGAGGATTTTGCACAGGAGGACACGACGCTCTGAGAAACACCTGAGGCATTGTGCAAAGCTGAGCCTGGCTCGGGCTGCAGCAAACCTGTGCTGGAGCTTACCATGAATCAAACAAGGGGAAAAAAAAAAAGAAAGAAAAGACGTTTCACATTCAGGCTTTTGAAAAGAATCAAAAGGCACTTTGATCCTTTTGAATCAAAGAAAAGGACTCATTTTGTTTAAAATTTTTTCGTTCATATGAACAAAAATGTCCTGGCTCCTTTGGAAGGTTCTTCCTTTTCCATCAGTTACGGGTCCCAGACCCAAGAAGAAATTGCACCAAAAGAATAAAAAGAAGAGAAGGTTTTGGTGTTGCCAGATTTTCATTTCAAAAAAGTTTCAGTGTGGTTGGAGAGGGCTCCCACTAGACCCTCTCCTGGCCCTCCTCATCCTCATCCCCCCGTCCCCTTCCCTGCGGCTGTGCCGAGAGCTTCGCAGACCCGAGCATGCCCCGGGATGTCCTTCCTCCAGCCCAGGGAACCCCCTGGACTCTCCATCTTGCACAGAAAATGGACAGTTTGCATCAGGGCAGCTGGACCAGGGTGCAGACAGCTGGATCTGGGCTCAGGAGCTGGCCGAGGAGCAAGGAGGGAAAGGACAAGAGAAGGGGGATGAACGAGGCATGGCCCTTTCTGTCCCCTGAATGTCACAGGAGCAGCCTAAGGGGTCATGGGCCAAGCCAGTCTACAGCCCTGGAGACATAGAATCACAGAAGGGTTTGGGTGGGAAGGGACCTCCAGAGGCCATCTAGTCCAACCCCCTGCCATGAGCAGGGACATCTTCAACTCGATCAGGTTGCTCAGAGCCCCGTCCAACCTGACCTGGAATGTTTCCAGGGATGGGGCATCTCCCACCTCTCTGGGCAACCTGTGCCAGTGCCTCACCACCCTCAGCGTAAACAATTTCTTCCTTATATCCAGTCTGAATCTCCCCTCTTTCAGTTTAAAACCATCACCCCTTGTCCTATCGCTACTAAAAAGTCTGTCCCCAGACATGGGGACCTGTTTTAACTCCCATCTTTGCGAATGACCTTTCCTATGATCTCAGGCATCTTCCTTCCTTGCTCTGCCTTTCTTTCACCCCGCTCCCAGCTTTGAGACCCGGTGCTCTCCTTTTCCTCCTGGTCAGTCCACTGGGACTCAGACACAGGCATCCCCGAGATGGTTCAGCCCAGAGATCAATGCAGCTTTGGCAGGTCTGCTAGCAGAGGTACAGCCCTCTCCAGCCCCAGCAGAGCCAGCAGGGTCCGGGGCAGCCCTGCCACCTTCCCGTGGAGCAAAGCAGTGCCCCAGCCTGCAAATCTTCATCAAGGCTTTTGGGGATCGTGCCCTAGGGCTTCACCTCATGCTGCCAGTACCAGGGGAACCAGATCCATCTGCACCAGCAAAGGGGCCGCGTGCTGTGTTCGATCCAGCTCCTGCAGAGCCACGTGGATGTCTCTGCACCAGGTTCCCACCACGCAGGTGACCGGGCTTTGGTGCTACCAGCAGATCAAAGCCCTCCCAAAGCTGAAACCCAGCAGTAAGTCTCTGCTGACCCGTTCTGACTGCTCGTCTTTTCCCACATGGGCTGCCTCTGTGTTTTGCACGTGGGTTTTGGGTGGCCGGGCAAGCTGGCAGCCGGTTGGAGACGAGACAAGGAGAAGGCAGCTGGTACCACTGAGGAGGAGGAAAGCCATTAGCACCCCAGCTGAAAAAGCCCCCAGCGAGATGGTCTCGCACATCAAAGTGCGCTAAAGCGACATGGTTTGGGGAGAAACAGCCTTAACTGCAGACACACGACGCTGGGCTCTGGCTCTTACCCCTCAGGAGCAATCTGGTCCGTATGAACGCGGCTCAGCACGCAGGAGCAGCCGAGAAAGCAGGCAGTGTGCTGGGCACACAAGGACTTGAGACAAAAAGACTTATTTTTCCTTTTATTTTTAATTTCTTATACCTATTAGGGTGTCCTCCTTGGCCAGCACTGGATCCTGGATGATCCCTTGCTCTGACAGAAGGCGTCCTCGTCTTCTCTCCCTCCTTTGCAGGGTGCCTCTATGTGTGTTTTACCCTCACGTGTCTGCAGTCCCACAGAGGCAGACATCTCTGCTTGATGCTAAGCGTGGGACTTTTGTCATTAACGTAAGCAGGACCACCATGCTTCGCTTGAAGCAGCTGTCTGAGAGCAATCCCGCAGCTTTCCAAGCACAGATCACGATGTGCAGGAGCTCGACCCCATTTCCCAGCACCTACAGGGTCTGCTCTCGGGAGGGGGAGGCAGCTCCAGCAGAGCTGGGAGCAGAAATGCCTTGGGCCAGTGCTGCTAAAACCATCAGAGCTTCGTTCTGAGGCCCCTTGGAGTAGTGCTGTATCCCTCTGAGGGTGCTGCGCAGGTGTTTGCAGGATGGGGCCTGAGTTTGCAAGCTGTGATAATTGTTTGTATTATATTGGCCTCGTGTTTCTGCTGGCGAGGGAGCTGGTGTGCTTTGGGATAGCTAAAACCTAACTTGATGCAATCAGCCAGGATGGGGTGATGGCAGGACTTTTCCAAGCGAAAAGCTGCTGGTAATTCATCTTACCTCCTTCCAGGCAGTCTCGCACAGGGTAAAGCACCGACCCAACACAGCTTTTTCCAGCCTAAGCATCTTTTCTCTTCGAGCGAATTCACCCCAAGCAGAAGGGAGGAGGGAGGATGGAGGTCAGGGTGGAGGAGACCACTTCACTTCCACCCAAGCGTGGAGCTCGGCCAGACAAATAGCCACAGAAAACCAGCCTGGGTCATGCATGGACCCTGCAGGCGCGGCCAGGAGCGGCGTGGGTGGCAGAGGGAGGATCAGCCCAGTGCAGGGTGGTTGTGGGTTTTCAGACATGCATGGAGTGGTTTGCTGTGCTGCTATGTTCTGAAGTTCTTCCTGTGCTGAAGCAAATCATCCTGTTTTTTAAAATGCTGACACAATGGAAGAGCCCTCTATCTTTGTATCACAGTGGTTTTTTTCCTCTCTCTCTGTAAATGCCCTAGCCTTGGAGACGATGCAGAAGAAGAGCAGCACGCTAGGTAAATACCCACACCAGCCCTGCTCAGATGGTGGCCCTGAAATCCTGCCTCTGCGGTGCTGAGACACGTTCAAAATCTTGCTCTCCAGAGAGCGCTTCCTTAAATCCGGGCTTAAATATCAAAACTTGGACGCCCAGATCTGTCAAGTCTAGATTTAAGCGCTTCACTGAGGCTTACAGGCTAGGAGCCCGCTCACCCTACGCAGCATCCGTTTGACGAAGCAAGCCAGGGCACAGGGGGTAGCACCTTCCCATCTATTAGGTCGTTAGCGTGGTCCCTGGCATGGCTTTGGCTCAATGTATGTCTGGGGTAGTTTATGGTAGCACAGGGACTGTGATATAAGAGACCAGGGACCACTCCCAACAGGTAGCCTGGATGCAGTTTGTGGAGGGAAGGGACTTTACCTGTGGGACACCAGCTATGGCCAGAGAATGAGCCCTGGCCCATTTATTTAGCAATATCAACGTATCCTTAGATTCCATCTGTGGCCAGTAAAGAGAGATGGGCACTTCCAGAGGTGGTGCAGGGAGAGTGGGGACCCCACTGGACTGCCAAAATTTGGATGGGATAGGGCTGTGCACGTCATGGCTCCTGACCACCGTGAAACTGAGATCCCAGGAAGCATCACCTGATAGCTGTTGACCTTGAAATATTCATGGGCAGGACAGAGCTCTGCAGCCGAAAGCAATCTGGTCATGGTGAATTATTGATGGTGTCTTTTCTTGTGTGTACCCAGTGGATCCAAGACATGTCTGACTGGGTTCAACCCTCTGCCTGCCACTAATTATCCCCGAGGGTCACTCGCTCCAAAGCTGGGGACATTGCCAAGCACTGGAGTTGAACTTGGTGATGAAAATACCCATGAGAGGAGTCTGGGAGAGGCAAGACTCCCTCCTTCTGTCAGGCCTGGGTGCCTCGCTGGTCAGCCTGTGCTGCTCAATGGTGCAAACACATTTGCTTGGCACTATTGCTGCTCACGGTGGCTTTCCAGAGCTGCTGTGGCTATAGAGAGGTAGGAATTAGATAGTGCTGTGAGGTGCATCCCAGCACCATCCTGCATGGCCCTAGGAAGCTCAGCAAGGTTCTTGCTGTGATCCCAATCTTCCTAGGTTGCCCCTATAGTCAAAGGAAAGAGGAATCTCCCAAGGGATGTTTACCCACATAGGATCTGACTCAGCCTTTGGATGTGTGTGTCTCCATCCTTGGTTGTCGTAGAAGACCGGTGTGGACAGTTCATAACCTCCGTGTCCAAGTAGATAAGGAGGGTCTGAAATTGCTAACTCATGTGTGGCATTTGGGCCCACATCTTCGGGATGTCACACACTGGACCAGTGCTTCCATCAGCATAACCAGGCAAGGCTGGGGTCCTTTTCATCCTCAGCAAAAAAAAGTTAAATGATCTCCCAAAGATTATCAGTCCCTGTCAAGTTTCCCCCATCCTTTTTGCAACCCCTCCAATGTACCATTGAATTGCTAGAAAAAAATGCATCCTGAGGACCCTGAAAAGCAGGAAGAGGGCGAGGAAAAGGTGTTCAAAGCAAGGGACTGGGTGCTGCTGTGCGTCCCAAGGCAGAGCCTCCAGCAGCTTGAGGTATTTCCTGGAAGCTGTTAGCACCTGTGATCGAGATTGACCCCAAATCGTTCCAGTGTAGGAGATCTTCCAGATCTAGCGGGAGCAATGGACGATGCTGGCTGCGCCAGGGTGCTGACAACTCTTGTGCCTTGTGCCAGAAGTGCAGATCCTGTCACCAGCCAGGTTTTTCCTGGGGATAATGTGAGCGGAGCACCCTAGGCTGGGTGCAGACAGCTGAAGTTACCACCCGTCAGCTGTCTTGGAGCACCCTGTGGCAGGGAACTGTGGCTTGGACGCACCACCACCTCCCTCCTTGGAAGGGATGGCCCTGCACTCACCAGGGCAATGTTTCCCTCGCTGCTGGTGGGCTGCTTCAAGAAGCCTGACACTGGTATTTTTTTTTTCTCTCTTTCTCTTTGGTGCCTCACTCAGGATTAAGTTTAACGATGGATACAAGTCGGTAGCAAGGTACCAAAATGCCATGACTGGTGGGATCTCGGCTTTGGGGGGGGGGTTGCTGTCATCCCAGCCCATCCCAGTCACCCCACATCCCATGAATATCTGACTGTCCAGGCATAAGTACACCCAGGATTTGGGATACAGGCCAATGTATGGTTTAAGCTCCAAATCTTCCTTAATTCAAATTAATTCCCAAATCTTAAGCCAGGAGAGCAGAGTATGTGGTCCAGACCGATGCTTCCTGCATCGGCATCACAGCACTTCTTCTCTGCAAGTGTGGGACAGCACACGTGAGTGTTCTGAAGCTGGAGCTGAAGCCTGCAAGGGAGGAAGAGCTGTACGTTAGCATACGAGCCCTGTGCTCCAGGAGCTTTCTGTGGGGCCCAGCCACACCTGCAAACCTCCTCCATGTCACATTGCAAAGGAGAGGCAGGTCCTGTGGTCCCTCTACAGCCGTATCCCACATAATATGATGATGACCACCCCGTCTGTAGGGCTAGTGGACTCCCTAAGGTGCCATCAGTAAGAATACATCTGTATGGGTAAATTTATCTGGCATGGGTGAGTCCAGAACAATGATCCCAGCCCAAACCCGTCCCTGTAAGTCTGCTCTTCATTGCCACTGCTCAATATTTGGGGCGAGGTGGAGAAGATGCAGAAGAAACCTGCAGAAGAGTGCTGTCCTGCCACTGGCAAGCAGGACCTGGGTGGCTGCAAAGAGCCGTGGGACGATGCCTCCTCAGTACCTCACCACGCAGCACCAGCCGAGGCCAGAGCGGGACCTTGCCCTCTGGTGTGCATTGCCCTGAATGAACCTTCTCCGCATCAGCCCAGGAGCATCCTCCCAGGGGGTGGTGGCAGCCGTTAGCCCCTTCCCCTGTCCTGGCTGGCTCCCATGGGCTGTGGGAGGGTGGGTCTGTTTGGGTGGGTTTGTTTCTTCCTCACATTCATCCTCCTGGCTGTGTCTCTTCCAAACAGCGAAGACCCTGAAGATCCCAGGTACTGGGCATGGTATCCCTGCTTCGCTCAGGCCCTTTGGGCATGGTGTGTGCATGTATGTGACATATGTGTTGGCATACCAATCCCTGCATGGCGTTTGGACCCAGAGAAAGGTCCTAACTCCTTCCTGCCCTCTTCTTAATGGGGGGCAGGGCTTTCTTGTATTCGCCCCATCCCCTCCTCCCCAAAGAGCGGGGCTTCTCTGTGTTCAGTCTGTTCTCCCCTATGCCCAGCAAGGACACATTTCCTTCTACTCAGGGGCCTTCCAAAGGAGATTCAAGGGCAATATTTGTCTGTCTGCCTAGCTATCCACCCATCCATCCATTCATCCCAATGCAGTTCTCACCATCCACCAATCTGTCCATCTGTCCATCAGTCCATCTCAATACAATCCTATGCATCCATCCATCTCATTGCATTTCTTGCCATCCATCACTGCAATTCTCACCATCCATCCATCCATCCATCCATCCATCCATCCATCCATCCCAGTACAGGTCTGTCTATCTGTCCATTCATGCCAGTGCCATTCCCTCCCTCCATCCATCCATCCATCTGTACATCCATCTATGCGTAACACCAGCCAGCCCAGTGCCATATGATTTATACATCCATGCTCTTTTTCTGTCAGTTGTTCTATCTTGTTCATGCACTCTCGCCCCTCCCCGCTCATTCCAGCACCACCAGTACTGTCGCTGTCTCTGTACCCAGTCCCCTGGATGCCAGTGGGTTAGGAAGTCCTGTTGCAGCAAGATCTCCCTCTGGCAGGCTTGCGAGTTGGGTTTGGCTGATTGCTTGGTGCATGTTGCTGATGAGGGCTTTGAGGGGAGAAGGCGGGCAAGGGTCTTTGTCACTGCAGCAGGATGAATCACGTCTGAATGAATTGCTCTTTGTGATTGCAGAGCTAAGGCTAAGGGGAAAGAGAAGAGACACCTCATGTTACCGTTCAGGTACCCTGACTCCCCCCCGTCCCTGCTTGTGCCCAGGCTCACTTTCCACCTCCAGGCTCTAGCCCTTCGCAGCAGTGTTACTGCATCCCCCTGAAATGGCTGCAGGGCAGGACCACAAGTTCATCTGTGCTAGTGAGAGTGCTTAAGACCAAGTTGCTTGAAGGCATAAAACGAGAATTCTCTGGTGGTGCCACTAATGGGAAATCTGTGCCCTTTTCAGGCACCCAGAGCCCAAACCGTGGCTCAGAGAAGCACCTTTTGCAGTGAGGGTTGGCGTGGAAGGGGCAAGGGATAAAGGAGGGGAGGGAGGAAGAGTAATCTGGTGTTAGCTGCTCCACCAGGCCCTTGAAGAACAACCTCTGGACCTCTCACGTAGTGCAGTCGCCTCGTTCACCCAAGCACTGATGATCCAAGTGCCCAGGACCAGCAGCACCATGCGTTGCTGCGTACGGGAGCCCGGAGAGCAGGGAGACGCAGGAGGAGGGAGACACTCAGAGCGAGAGGGCAGCCACAGCTATGTTCTTGCCTCCCTCATCCAGGCCACGTTGACACCAGTGAAATGAACAGGGGAAGGATGCAGGCTCAGGCACTGCCCAGTCCCACCCACCCCAGGATGTTGCTCCCCATCCTGGCATGCGGGGGGGACCAGGCACTCTGGCACTCCCAGGGCACTTTGGATGGGCACTGGTGGGGAGGGACAGTTTCCCAGCCCGGCTGTGGCAGGGAAGGGTTTTGCACCAGTGAGTTGCTCGGGGAGATGCAGCTGCTGGTCCCTACAGCGATGCAAAGGGCTTGTGCGTTCAGACCCAGCCAAACCAGCCACGCTGCGGGGTGAGATGGTGATGAGCCATGGCTTTGCAGGGAGCTCGGACCACATCCACGAGCTGCAGGAGAAAGCATGGAGTGATTTAAATCCTCTCCCCGAACTGGGCAGGGGCACTAGGGCAGCTTTTACAATGCAGATGAACCAGTTGAGCTGCTGGCGTTGGTGTTTGCTTGCTCCCGTGACAAACTCAGCTGGCAAGGGAATAATTTCTGCTGGTTTGCTCTCAGAGCAAGTGTCGGTGCAGGGAGAGAGCAGGAGTGCTTGTTTCAGAAGCAGCTTCTGGATGGGTTTCCAGCCCAGACTCTAAGCTGATCCCTGCCCATGCTGGGCTGAACGGGAGGAGCCTGCTCTTCCCAGCCTCCTACCCAGCGCTGGATCCTGTCCCTTGTCTTGTGCTGGAGCTGGTCTTCTGGACCTCAGCTCTCTAAAAACCCATCCAGCAACACATCAAACAAAAATGGTTTTTTTCTGGGTGGTTTTCCAGCAGCTCGGTGCACAGGGAGCTGGAGCTTCATGCTCTGAAGCCACCCTCCTGCCCCGTGTCCCCAGCACAGACATGGCTATGGGATGAAGCAGAGTAACAAGCTGTAATTAAAAAGCAGCCCTCCTGATTACTTTCTAGAGCTGGTTAATTCCTTTCTCCTCCCCACTTTGCTGATGCACAGTGGGGGAGATTAGCCAGGGAAGAAGGAGTGACTGGGGAGGAAAACAGGGAGGCAGGACCCAAACAGAGAAATGTGGGAGCCATGAGAGAAGGAAAACAGGTTTGAAAAGCCAGAAAGCAGAGACAGAGCAGGAGTCTGCGAAGTGAAACAGGGAGGTGAGGAGTCAGTGTTTCCTACATGGTGTCGGGGCAGGAGGACAGAGTGTCTGTCTGGGCAGGGATGAGGACCCCCAGATCCAGCCCATCTCCTCTAGCTGAGCCCTCTCTGGAGGGAGGATGGGAATACATCTTTGTGGGAGGATAAGGAAGACCACTCACCTCTACCAAAGAGGAGAAGAAGCCTTGTCTCCTGCCCTGGCAGCATCCCCAGTCTGTGCACGTACCCACTCGCATGCACGCACAGCCATACCTCCTTTACTGGCCCCATTCGCACATCCAGTGGATGCCCATCACCTCCAGCTCCTAGTGCGGGGAGTTGTGGTTCCCCTCAGCCCCTCTAGCCTAGCAGAGGGTCATGCAGAGATGTTGTCCACCTAAATTACAGCTGTGGGCAGGACAGGGGTGTTTGGGGTCAGCCCTGCTGAGGAAGGTTGCCCATGACCGCAGCCTGGGCACTTGGAGGACTCGTGAGGAGCAGGGAAGCTACAAGGGAAGGGCAGCCTGTTCTGATGGTATGGTCTGATTTGAAGCACTTGAAGTGCACTGAAGCTTGTTTGCCTTTTGTTCCCTTGATGCGTGGCCACCGGCTCCAGCAAAGGCAAAGAGAAGACGAAGGAGCACAAGTAGGTTTGCTCTCCCTGCTCCTTCTCCTCCTTCTTGTTTCCAGCTTTCCTAGCTCATGTTGGGGCTGATCCCGTACACGGTGTGCTCTCCCTTTCTCTAAAGCTGAGCCTGTCAGCCCTGGAGGAGCTTGGGTCTCTTGGATGTGTGGCCTAAGGCTTTGGAGCCTGCAGGGAATATTTATCTACAGCAAAAGCCAAATGTAAAAGACAGGCTTGGAGCGGTCCCTGGCAGCACTGGAAGGGAACTGGGAGGTCTTGAGAGAAGCCCGGCTCCCATCAGGTTTGGATGGGGGGAGAGTTTCCCAGCTTGGGCATGGACTGCCTGGCCAGGGCTCGGGGCAGGAGAGGGTCTGGGTGCAGGTCATCAGCACGGGGCTGGGCAAATGGGACTTAGCACCAGTTCTACAGCTCCTGTGCCCACAGGTCAGGCTGCCACATCATCCATGTAGATAAGTTTCTTCAGCTCCTGCTTTTCTTTTATCCCCAGCTGCTTGCATTGATACCAGACCAGGCTGTGTCTGAGCTCTCTCCCAACAGCAGCATCCTCCAGCTCTCCGGCTTAGCAGATCTGCTGAAATTTAAGCTCGAGTCTTCTGTGAGTGCAGGCTAATATCCTACTGCCCAGGGGACAATCCCTGCAGCCACCGCAGGTCACTTCCCAATCCGTGAGGTCTCTTTCGGCTCATATTTATTGCACTGCAGCTGAAGGACCAGTTTATGGCAGTATCTTGCTGATGGACCCTCCTGGTTAATGGTATAAAGCAAGGAGGCAGAGATGAGGTGGGGAAAGGAGAGAAATGTCTTCAAGCAGTCAGCAAGGAGAGGGCAGACTCAAGAAAAGATGGGAAGAGATCTCCCTGCACCGAGCAGCCTGATCCTTGCTGGCTCCTCTCCCCAGTTTGGCTGTGTGGGGAAGGGGGAAGGGGAAGACTGGGTCTGAAGGTTGGGGTCTTCCCTGGGCTCAAGAGCGGTGTGCGCAGGATGACCCCATGGGGCTGGCAGTGGGGTCTGTCCCCGGTACAGGTGGGAGAACTGGAAGTCTTGTTAGCGCGGGGGCAATGGAGGCGGCACCCACCTGATGGGCATAATTCCTGCAAAGAGATGAGCCATGGAAACGCTGTTCCCTGCTCCCAGCTCCCCAGTAAAAAGCAATGATTAAAATGCCCTGTTTAGCCATGAATAATTAACCAGTAACCTGCAACCGTATCTTTAACTAGAAGCTGGCCAGGAAAGAGACTGCTTCCACCTCCCTGCCCATGTCTCGAAGTCTGTCTGTCCCTCCATGCTCCCCTCCTGGAAAGCCACACGGGTGAAACCCTAAAGGACAAAGCCAAGTGCTTCTGGGAGCAGCAAACTAAACGGAGGATGCGTGCTTCACCATCAACTGAAGACAATTCATCTGCTCGGTCCCATATTAGACACCAGAAAATCCAAAGGGAGAGTGCTGTGGGAGGCTGGGTGGTTACTCTGGTGTCTAATACAGGTTTAAGCTTGCTTGGAGGCTTGTCCCTACTTGGGAACAGAGTCGAGGTGTTCGGTCCTCCACCCCCAAGCTTGCAGGACCCCAGTCTTGACCCTGCTGCCAAATTGGGTTGCAACGGGCCAGCAGCTTGCACTGTTATGGAGGGGAGCAGGCAGGCGAGCAGCAGCATCCTCTCCGGCATCTCAGGTCTTTAGGAAACCAGGCTAAACCCAGGCTTTGGCAAAGGGGGGGGCTCTCGGTGCCACCACACAGCCTGTGTTGGCATCTCAGGTTCGCGGGTCCTCATGTAATATTCATGTGGGGACGGTGTCAGCTCTCCACCAGCGCCGGCTTCCCATCCACGCCATCGGATGCCTGGCAGGAGCAGCGGAGGGGTTGGCACGACCTTTGTTTAATGCTGCAAAGACCCTGCTGTGCCCGGAGAGGAGGCTTGGCCGGGGTCCCCATCCTTGCTCGGTCCCGACCTGCACATGGGGCACGGCTCTGCCCTCGGCACTGGGATGGCCGCTCCACCCTAGACGTGCCGCTGGCCGCTCTCCTGTCTCGGCTGAGCTCTTCCAGCATCTCCTCCTGGGGGAAGCCAACTCCTGGACGGCTGGTGGGTGAAGGTACTACCCCCAAGGGGTGGGAAAGGGGGGTGTATGGGATATATCAGTGCTCACCTGGCTTGGAAAAGGTGACAGATGGGGCTTGGGAAGGGGCTGGGGGGCAAGGGTGAGCCGCTGGGCATCTGCATCCAAAGCATCTGGGACAGCTCCTTCCTCCTCCTTCACTTGCTTCTTCCCTTCTCCTCAGCATGTACCAAGTATGCTGCCAAAATCCACCAAAATCCACTTTTTTTCTTTTTTTTTTTTTTTTTCTTTTCTCGGTGACCTTCAAACTCCATTGTTTCCTAGATGTTTGCCTCCCTGGGACTCCAGTCCACTGCAATAAATCAGTACGGGCAGTGGTGAAGGAAGGAGGCAGCGCCAGATGTTGTAACCGGGGCTGAGAAGAGCAGCAGGGAGATGTGGCCGGGGTGCGGGCACAGGGACAGCACCTGAAGTTTTATGCCACCGAGGGACCTTGTGCCCTCTGGACTCTTCTCTGTGAACCAGCTAGAGCTGAGGCTCGTCCTGTGGACGTGCTAGAGGCTGTCAGGCTGTTTCCCATTTCTGGGGCCTCTTCTGCCGTAAAACTGCTTTTGGGGACACACGAGAGGCTCCTGCAGCCAATGTCCCCAGCACACTTACTGAGGCTTAGCTGGCAGCGAGGGGGTCATCACTCCAGGAGGGGATGGGGGTGACACTGGCTCCCACGCGCGTCCCTCTGGAAGGAGCTGGGTTAAACTGGTGCTGCTGGGGCGGGTCTCAGTACCTGCTGCTTGGCCCAGGTGCTTAATCTCAGTCTTGTTCTACATGGCCCAAAACCAGCTTGATTATTTTACTGATAGGGGCATCAGATGCTGTGCTGAGGACCCAATGCATCTTCAGTGCCCATGCAAGGACCTTGTTATTTTGGGTCCTGGTAGAAGACCAGCACTGCCAGTGTCTTCCCTGCAGAGTCCTACTGGCTCCATCACCAGTTGCTCTTCTGCTTTGTTTCACTTCCCAAGGAACCTCAGAAATTCCCGGGACAGATACGGTGATTTTATCACTAACCATCTGCAAGCACATTGCCTGCATGCCAGCTCTGGGGCTGGTGGGATGGGGTTTTTTTCTCCATTTTTAAGAAAATAATTGGAAAGAAGGGAGTGTAATGTAACTGACCCTGGAAATGTGTTGTCTTATGGAGGGGCTGTGTGTCTGCTGGGTTTCCCGCAGCTGCTGGAAGGAAACTCAGTGGTGGAGAGTGGTCTCAGAGCAGAGTTTCACAGCCTGAGCTGTTATTACAGCATTTGCTCATAAAAAAATCAGTTTGCAAATAGCTGAAAAGTGTTACTTCCCCCGTAGCACCTCCAGGCAGACGTTCCCTGGCAGGATTACAGATATGGAAACCTAGCCCTCATCTTTCCTCCTTCTGTCCATTGAGAAACTGCCCTTTCAGTGAGGATCCCGTGAATTAATCACAGCTACCAGAAGCTGCCTTGAGGCCCAAGCATTGCTTTAGTCCCAATTATACCTCAGCTATAAATAGTTCCTGTATCTTATGCTGGCCTTCTGCCCCGACTGAATTCCTCCTCTCTTGGTGAATACATTATCCTCCTATCCTCCTTAATTTTCTTCTCCTTTGCTCTGGCTCTGTCAGCAGCCTGCAAACTTCCAGTTGTTATTTAAGACAACAAATGCATCAGGCTGGCTGCAATGCCAGGACTTTTGCAAAAAAAGGGGTGCAACTTCATCCTTTGGCCCCAGCCAGATGTGATCAAAGCTGAGACTGGAGGATCCCACAGTTTCGGTGCTGTCATCTGGCTCATGGGCAGCGCATCCCAGTCCTGCTGCATCCAGGGCTGGTGCTGAGCCCTGGCTCCCCTGCCCTGGCAGCCAGCTTGGAGGCAAGGTCCAGGCTAGAGATGAGGTCCCGGTTGGAGGTGAGGTTCCCCCTTGCTTCCAAGCTGGCCCAAGAGCACGTCCATCAAACCTGCAAGGTTTCTGCAAAGAGCAACAGTTTCAGGTAATGGGAATTTTCCAATAAAAAAAAATTCCCCTTCAGCTTTACCACCTTCTGCTTTTGGGACAGTCACAGGCCATTGCCTTCAAGTCTCTTTCCAGCTGTTTGCTCTTTAATATTAGAACAGGGCTGTCGCACGGTCTGACTTGTGCTTCTTGCCGGTTTCAGTTTTACGGATAGTCTGGAGGTTTTTTCCGACTGAGTTTTTCAGCTGAATCTTCAGGCTAAAAATCCACATTACATCCAGACTCCATAGCTTTCACCAGGGTAACTCAGAACCTCCCACCTCTTTGCAACAGCAGCACGGACTTCCCTCCACATAACAGGGAACAGTCTCCTGAAAGTATCTGCAAGGCTCTTACTGTCTTTAACAATCTCTGCCCGTTTGCTAGATCTGCATTTGAGAGCCATCCAGATTGCAGAGCAGAAATCCTATCATTTACTGAATGCTGTATTTGGGTATATTTGCTGTACATGTATGTAACAAACGCCAGGTAGCGTCGGAGTCCAGACTGTCAATGCACTTGTGGTTGCATGGGCTGATTTCTGAGCTGGAGTAACAGCCCTAGCCCCGCTGAAGCATTTGGAGCTATAAGTTATATTTCTTAAACTTGCCTTGAGATGATAGATATTTTTAGAAAGCAACTGGCAAGCCATTTGCAAACCATTATTTTATCAGCCAATCCAGCCCAAACTGCCCTGAGTGAATTTGATCCCAGCCTAGATTCAGATGGAGAGCTAAGACAGACCCGGTACTGGTGTTTACCACACTAGAAGGGGAAAAATCATGTTGCTGCAGTGGGCTGCTGAAAAACCTTAGGATCTGCACAGGTTTGCTGCTGATCTAGCCAAAGAGGTTATCGACTTTTCAGAGCAAGGTGGTGGGGGAAGTGGTTGGATGTTTTAATTTTTAGTAAATGGTTTTAGGTAACTGGGGAGCAATTGCACAAACGGGTCAGGAGAGATGAGAAGTCTGTGTGCAGCCGGGGCCAGCAGCAGAGACGGGAGGCACGGGTCGGGGGGAAGAGTTTGTTGGCTGCTAACGCTGTGCTCCAGCCTTGTGTTTTATCCCAAGTTGGGGCATTCCCTGATAAAAAAAACAAACGAGACCCAAGACTCTAAGGCAGTGCATTTAGCTGCAATCTTGACTCTGCCCTGCGGCGTGTTTGCAGCAGCCCCTGCTCAGTCTTTCAGCTGATATTTCCTCTCTTGCTTTTGAGCTGTGAAAGGCTCCTCCTGTTCCCAACCCCAAGTCCCAGAAAAGAGCACTAAAAATACAGTAATTGATGGGGTTTTTTTTTCCTCCCTCTCTTCTTCCAGAGCCGGGAAAGGAGTTTTTTCAGCCATGAAGCTTGGCAAGATGCGCCCAACAAAGGATGACCATCGGAAACAAGGTACGTTGTTCCTGGGAGGAGGTTGTTCCCTGCTCCAGTGCCGCTTTTTGGCTATCCTCCACATCCCAGGAAAGCACCTGAGAGACCCCATAGAATCATAGAATCATGGAATGGTTTGGGTGGGAAGGGACCTCCAAAGGCCATCTAGTCCAGCCCCTCTTCCATGAGCAGGGACATCTTCAACTCGATCAGGTTGCTCAGAGCCCCGTCCAACCTGACCTGGAATGTTTCCAGGGATGGGGCATCTCCCACCTCTCTGGGCAGCCTGTGCCAGTGTTTCACCACCCTCATCATAAACAATTTCTTCCTTCTATCTAGTCTGAATCTCCCCTCTTTTAGTTTAAACCCATCACCCCTTGTCCTATCGCTACAGGCCCTGCTAAAAAGTCTGTCCCCAAAGTGGCTCACGTCGGGCACAGCCAGTCAGTAACTCGGGGATTAGACAGGGAGCACTGGGTGCTCGGGAGGAGAGCTGGAGAGAGGGTGTCCACGGGGAAATGGGAAGTAGGAACTGATGGAGAGAGTCTCCAGCTGAAGGCTTGGCCAGATATCACCCACCTTGTGATATCCCACCTGTGGCAACACCTGGGCGTCATGCAGGCAGCTTCTGGCTTATATTTAAGGGATGATTTGCAAATGTGACAATGGAAAGCAGGATTTAGCCCTTGCACCTTGCTGGGTGCGCGGTGAGGCAGCAGCACCACCACCACCACCACCACCACCACCACCACCACCAGCACCACCACCAGCACCACCACCACCACCACCACCACCACGAGAGGAAGGGCTCAGCTGCTGCAGGGCTGCCTGTTCCCCGGGCTCGGCACCGCGGCGGCGCTGAAATTGGATGCCTTTCTGGAAACGCACAAGAGGGTCAGCAATCGGAAATTTGTTGTTGTTTCCATTCAGACCAAAGGATTGGGTTTCAACGGCAAAGAAATGGGGGAATGCATGTTTGCAGGCAAGGACAAAGCGTTGCTTTAGATAGTGTTTCTGGGCAAATCTCCACTGTTTTTCAGCCAGGTTTGAGGACAGGAAAAGGGGAATTTGGCCTGGGACACCAGTGTAGGTAGCGGCATTGGCAGCCTGCGGGAAGGCATGGCATTGGAACTTGGTTGGCCTCCCTCTTTCCCCAGTGCCTGGGCATTCATCTCGTGGTTAAAGCTTCACGCAAGACCATGGGCAAAGCAGCCGGGATGCAAAGGCAGGAACAGGGTGCATGGTCAGATAGCAGAGTGCCTTCACAGATCAGGATTTACCTGTGGTCAGGGAACGGTTGCAACACAGCTGCTATATTGCATGGTGTGGTCAGTGCTGCACAGCCACGGGGGCTCCTTCTTCCACCTTCCCCAGGTACCTCTGGCTTTCACATACCTCACCAGGGCTCTGCCCTCTTAACACCACCCTCCTCTCTCAGCCTGAGTGCTGCCTCGGTTGTGATTCCTACCCTTGGTCTGGCCAGCCGCTGATGGGACGGGGTGGATGTGTTGCACCACCCTCTGCCTGTTGGCCAAGGCAGCATCCCTCTCGTGCCATGGTCTGCTTTCCTCCCGTACAGACTGCTGGTCCCGCTCAGGTCAAACAGACCCACTGAATCACCGAAAACCAAGCTGGGAGGCTGCGAGTCTGTCCGCCCACCCGCACGTGGTAGGATCGAACTTGCTGAGGTCCTTCCCGGCTGGTGTGGCTCTGACTCAATCTCAAAAACTCCCAGTTGAGTTGAGGGCACCCTTTCCCCACCCAACCTGCAGCAGTGTGTCTCTCCACCCTGACGGAAAGCTTTTCCTAACACCCAGCCTAGCTCTCCCTCGCTTCAGCTGAAGCCTGTGTTATCTTACAAAAACAGGCCAGACTATGGTGAAAAACCTGATTTCTGGTCTCCTGGAGCATGCCGATCTCCTGGAGCAAGCTACAAGCTTGCCTAGGTTAGTAAAGAGACAGGGAACCTGTTTCCCAGGGGCAGTGTCTATGCTGTATGAGTGGATTCGTACAGCTGTGCCACCAAAGCAAACCAGTGACCCAACAGCTATACTGGTGGTTTTGGCCCAACAGAAAACAGTCATTGCTGCTTTGTGGTCATTTCTTGACCAGAGCAAAGGCGGGAGGGGCAGGTACGACACGCACACGGGTTGTGCGCAGGAAAGGAGTATCTCGGCAACTTCTTCCAACAGAAACGCAGAGCGGTGGACAACGCAGCTGTGTCTCAGTGCCGGTGGGATCTGGGGTCTTGACTCTCCCTGAAGCGATTTTTCTGCTTGGGAAATGCCCCCTTTCTCCTGTTTTTTCAGAGCTCTCTACCCCAAAGCTAGACAGTTGGTTGTCTTTGCAACTGCTCTTCTGGTAGTTAGAGCTGCGACACTTGCTCAAACGCTCTTTCACCCCTTGAAGTCTGGGGTGTTTGCCATTTTCTGTTTTCTTTTTGCCTGCACAAAACCATATACAGGCATGCTGCCCAGGCAGAATAATGTGTCACAGGAGGCAATACCTCTTTTTTAATCCCTTTTTAGACCAGGTTGTCTGTGACCTGACCTGGTGACCATTGTTCTTTGTATGATCGGGTGAGGTTGATGGGGCATATTGGTTACCTTTCTCTTCGCCTTTAATTATTCACCGAGTGGAAACAATAAGAGAGATTCTTTTGTCTCCTTTGTGCAGATGAACCTGCCGTTTTGGAGGCAGAAGACCTGGACCGAAAAGCCATGAGACAGGGCGGCGGACTGGAGCCGGACACCATCTCCTTGGCCTCCGTCACAGCTGTCACCACCAATGTCTCGAATAAGAGGTGAGGTCCAGATGTGAGCTTGTGCAAGCCAGGAGGTGAGGGCACGCTGGCAGACACCCCACAACCGTGTGTCCCCTCAGACAGGGTGTGTTGGAAATCACATTGCCCCATGCAGCCGGTGTTTTTTTGGAAATAGCTGGCCTGCTACAAAGAGCACCCATGTTCAGTGGTGTTTCACAGCCCCCGGGGTTTATATTCCTCAGATTCAAAGAGGGCAGGAGCTTCGAGGGGTGACCCTGCAAACACTGTGTCTTGCAGCAAGTCCGTCTGTGGTTTGACTGAGGGTTTGTTTCTTCTGCCCCTCCAAAGGTCCAAGCCTGACATCAAAATGGAGCCGAGTGCTGGGAGGCCAATGGATTACCAGGTAGGTGACAAGGTTGTGGCCCCAACCTCAGCTCACGGGGGTCACAACCCAGGGGGTGGGGGGGCGGTTTTGCAGGGAGCAAGTTCGTGCTGGGTTTCAACGCACCGCACTCACAAAGCACGACTTCCCAAGAGCTGGCATTTAAATGGTCGAGCGATAAACTCGAGATTGAGTAATTAATTGGGTTTGCTCTCCATCATGTGAAGCCCAGGAAGCCCAGATTAATCTGTGATTGAAACAGGCTGTCTCAAATACATTTCTCTTATTCCCCAAGAGCTTTCAGTATGCTGTTTAGTACTCAAGATTGGTGAGCCCTGGTTGGCAGTAGGTTTTTGCTCACTGGATTTCCTCACATAGGCTGGTACATGGCTGCTGTTGTCCTGTTGAGCGATGCTCCATTCCTGCCACTTTAATCTGGAGTTAGAAGAACCACACATTTAGTTTCCCAAGGCTCAGATGATCCATGCTGCTCCCTTTTCTTCTGCTAGTTGGTGCCAGCATGATTCATAAATTGGCTCCTCTTCTCGTTTTCGCCAAGTTGTGCCAATTCAGCAGCGATTTAGCTTTATGTCCTCGCCTCTCAGCACAGCAGCACGTTCCTGGGGATATCTCGGAACGATGCAAATAATGATTTTTGTTAGAGATTTATTGCGGAACATTTGCAGCATCCGCTGCAGACCAAATTGTGGCGCTTACAGGGAACGAGTGTGCTTGGTTCAGGAGGGGGAAACATAAAGAACATAAAGAGGAGGGGGAAGGTGCAAAACAAATTACAACCAGGCGGCAGAAGGCACACAAGGTCCAGTTATTTGGCCACTGCAAACAGGAGGATCACAAGGTTGGTGTTCATGGGGAATGGCTTATTTCTGGAGTGTAAAAGGATGTGCAGCGCTAGGCTGGTTCATGAACAAGGTACGTGCCTGGCTGACCTCCGTGTGTCTGCTTTCCTGTGACAACTGGCTTTTCTGGAACATCTGAGAATTGAGAGGAAAGGACTTGATCTTCCAGGCCCCATCCCTGGGAAACCTCAAGACGCTGCCTCGGTCTGTGGCAGCAGAGGGGATGGGAGGAAGGCACAAAGCGTTAATGAAGGATGGTGCCCAGCCAAGTCATCTCCAGGAGCTGGTGTGGGTCGGGGCAGGGGTGGAGGGGAGGTCTTGGTGCAGAGATGACCCTGGCTGCAAGCCTCCCCAGCAGCTGTTTGGGGTGTTTCCACACACTTTGCCGTGCTGTACGTGAGGAATGAACCTGAGCCGGGTTCCCTGAGCTGCTGCAGCGCTGGGTGCGGGATCGGAGGTTGCATTTGCACCTCAGCTCCTCTGCGCTAAGTCAGTCTGTGCAATGATAAACACCGGGCAGCCTTGCCCCCTTCCTCTGAGGGCTCCACTAGCCTTTATCAGCTGCCTTTTAGGAGCACTTTAGAATAGAATACTTCAGCTTAAATTATCACAGCATCCCAGCAGCTTCTGGTGGTTTTTTTCTTTTTTTTTTTTTTTTTTTTGGACTGGAATCTGAGCCTCTTTTAAAGAAATCTGATTGAAAGTCAAGCCTCTTCTTACAAAATGAAATTTCCCCAAATTTAACCATAAAGATAATAGTTTAATTTTTAATAGATTTCTATTTTCCATTATTATATGGTTTAAGATAAAGCTGAGTTCAAGTTACAAAAATAATTAATGATAGCTAGAGAAGGCATGTGTAAATTCACTCATCTGTTGGACTTCAGGGTAGCCAGGACTGAGAGTTCATGTTTTTTAGAAAAAATAATTTGAAAGGATACCCAAATTCACTATGCTTTGAAACCTGGAGGATACCTGTCCTACCACCAACTTGTGATAGATTTTAAAGAGATGACTCTAGAAAAATGGCTGCTGGGAATTGAAAAGATTTGGTACCTACATGAAATTGCACCTTATGTTTTTTAGTTAAATTAAGAAATTTAGGTATAATCCAAGCAGGAATTCCTAATATGAATTTAATATTGCAAGGAAGGAATTTAGATACAATCTAAATACCTAATATTAATTTAATGTCACAAGGTGGATTAAATTGTGAATGACAAACTTCTGTGTCATCAATACATGCAAGTGTTTCATCTGGATGATTTGCTCATACTCTATTGAAAGTAGTTTATTTTTCATATACCACATACCGGAGTACTTCATTTAAATAGAACGGCATGTGTGTATGCATGCATATGGGAGGGTTGAACCATGAAATGGTGGGGAATACGCCAGAAATAATAAACAATAGAGTGGAGTAGAATAGAATAGAGTAGAATAGAATGTTTCAGTTGGAAGGGACCCACAACGATCATCTAGTCCAACTGCAACCCTTTGTGTTTTCTAGCAGAAGCAAGTTGAGCCAGCTGGGGTCTCACCAGCCGAGCCTCCGCTCCCACAGCTTAGCTAAAATCCATTTGACTTTACACCTCGCGTGAAGCCACCCATGCCCGGAGTCTCCTGCATCCCACACCGCGTTGCAGCTCGCTCAGGCTTGTCCGAGCAGCCCGGTGTCTTTGGCGTGACAAGTAGACCCCAGAGCTGCCACCACTGCACTGAAAATGCCTCAAAAAAACGAGAGATGGGCAGACAGGGGTTAAGGCAGCGAGCGGCATCTGATGCTGCTCTCAGGAGGTGAAGGTGCATGAATCCTTCTCCCCAGGTCAGCATCACCATCATCGAGGCCCGGCAGCTGGTTGGGCTCAACATGGACCCCGTGGTCTGCGTGGAGGTTGGAGAGGAAAAGAAATACACGTCCATGAAGGAATCGACCAATTGTCCTTACTACAATGAGGTGGGTCTGTCCTCCAGTGATGCTCACGGCTACTGTCTCCTCAGGGTCTACATTGCAGTTAGTCAATTAAATGTAATTTCTTGTCACTTGGGTCTTTTTCTTTTTTTCTTCTGTCACCTCTTGTCAGAATAAGATGAAATCTCAAACCACGCAGAAAGGAGAAATGAAGCCTTTGCCCTCTGGCATTTTGCAAAATGGTAAAAAGTGCACTCACTTGATCTGTGCTAAATGATTCTCAGTTTTTCTAAGAAGTTAGTGCTTCCTTCTAGTTCCCCAGACTGCAGAGGCTGTCAGGGTTGGGGCTCACACGGATGCATCCCTGCTGTGACACGTGCTGCAGGATGCTCCTCCAGGCAGTCACAGCTTCTCCAGCTGGAATGTGCACTGTAATACTGTCTTCCAATCCAAAAGGAGCCCACCCCGGCTCTCCTGCCTTCACGACTGCTCTTTCCTTTCCAGTACTTCGTCTTCGATTTCCACGTCCCCCCAGATGTCATGTTTGACAAGATCATCAAGCTGTCCGTAAGTGAGCATGGTTGTGTTTATCCTTTTCACGGGGCTTTGGAAGAAATCAGCCCACTTTGCGTACGCACTGGGGGTGGATTTAAGGTCCTTAATGTGAGACCCCCAACAGAAGCTGAGGTGTTTGGTCCTACAAGCCTCACCTCTTTTGCAGACCCCCAGTCCCTCTTTCTGTTGCTGACCGTCATTGCTGGGTCCATGCAGCTCCACTCCTGCATGCGCTGTCTCCCTCCGTGGCTGATCTCTGGTATTTCAGAGCCAGGCAGAAGAACTAAACCTGTCCTGGGATGTGTTTAGGCTTGGGGAGAAGAAAGACCTTCCCAAGCCTGCCAGAGGATTTCCTGGGGCATGAGATAGCAGAGCTATTGTGGAAATTCAGGACTGCAGATGCTGAGAGCAAAGCAGAGACTGCAGCCCTCCCCACAGCCACAGAGGAGGGCAATGAACGAGATTTGCAGATTCACTGACCAAAGCACACTAATTAGGAATATCCATATCTATGCCACACACAGACCGGCTGTACAATTTCTCCCACAAAGGGAATTAGAGCATAGATTTTGAGCATCCTAAAGACCCTTCCTTCAGGTAAATGTCCCAGCATTTGTTACCATAGTGGCTGGAAAACTGCATCTTGTTTCAAAGATTAATTTCTTTGCTTTTTTTTCTATTCAATCCAAGTATACACTTGCTTGCAAGACTGCTAAGCAAGAGCTGCCAACCCCACCATGCCTCTTAGTGTCCTTATACAGACCAAGGAAAATGCATCAGCTCCTTTCCCGTCTGACACTGAACACCTCTGGAGAGAGCCTTATGGCTCCCAGGGCATGGAAAAAAAGCCTGACCAGTTTTCCCCTCTCGATTTCCAGGTGATCCACTCAAAAAACCTCTTGCGCAGTGGGACTTTGGTAGGCTCCTTCAAGATGGACGTTGGAACCGTTTATACCCAACCTGGTATGTAAATGCCATTTGCAACCAGCCCTATGTGCCTACCTGCTCCATTGAATAAATGTCCTTGCAAGGTAGCCGGGCAGGTGCTGGTTTCCTTGGGCGATGCTTATCTAACTTAATTTTAGTATCCTAGATATAAGCAAGTCAACTGGGCTACCCTCTGCGGTCAGGAAAGAGCGCTCAGCACCTCCGGAGAAGGTTGTATATCCCATCCTGAAATAAGGTGTTAGAGCCAGAGGCTGAGATGCCCTCTGGGCGTGCTGGTCCCTATCCACTGACCTGCTGAGGAAGGAAGCCCAAGGTGACTTGCTTAGGCAAGGCATCAGCCTTCCAGATCGCTGAAGGTCATGGACTGGATCTTGCCCTCTGAGGCTGGCATTTAAACCAAGAAAGGAAGATGTCTGGTGTGCAATGGAAAAGAGAGAGAGGTTGATTAGAGCTGCTGTCGTGTTGCTCGCTGATGGTAGACAGAACAGCAATGCCCGTTTGAGGGCCCGATGCTCGCAGCATGCCAGAGCTGAACACACAACACCCCTTCGGAAAAGATACCTCCAAAATCACGGCGGTTTTGGTTTTTTCCTTGCTCCTATGTCAGGCCTATTGCAGCATTCTGCCTCTATAAATAAGCCTGAGAACTAAGATGTAAACGAAGCTTCCAGAGTCTGCACTTGAGGGGCGGTCAGCAGATGATGAGGGGGACCTTAGGGGAGCATCTAGTCTAGTTCCCTGCTCCACAGAAGGATGAAGTCTTTCTAACACCATCCAAAAGGCACCTGAGACCTTAAAGACTTAGAATCATAGAGTCATTTAGGTTGGAAAAGACCATTAAGATCATCGAGTCCAACTGTTGACCTAACACCATCAAGTCCACCACTAACCATGTCCCTAAGCGCCACGTCTACTCGTCTTTTAAATACCCCCAGGGATGGTGACTTCCAGTGATGGAGACTCCATCCCCCTTCAGACAGCTTATCCCATTGCTTCTCTGTCTTCAACATGAGACACATCTTCCTAATGAATTTTTCAGGGGTTTCTGTCTGAATTCCTCACACCTGAAGATGTCTCTTACACATATGTGCAGGTCCCCCAACTCGAGTAGAAGGACGTTTCCAGTCCTCACAGTTAATTGCTCTGTCTCATTCTGATAAATGACTGTCTTGTCCCCTGGCTTCCAGAGCACCAGTTCTACCACAAATGGGCCATCCTTTCTGACCCCGAGGATCTCACCGCCGGGCTGAAAGGTTACCTGAAGTGTGACGTCGCCGTGGTAGGGAAAGGGGACAACATCAAGACACCACACAAAGCCAATGAGACGGACGAGGATGATATTGAAGGGTAAGGATCTGCAGAGCCAGCTTCACACAGACTTTCTTGGGAATGACTTTTCACGTCTCTTTACCTTGGATCGTACAACGAGGAGAGCATGCCTACCACAGCAGGCTGACAGCCCCTCTAGTACACGTACCTACCTTGTGCAATGAAACCGGAGGGACCAATAAGTTGCTTTTCAGAGAGGGAACACGTGGCAGATTACTGGTGCAAATCCAGGTCATATCAAGTACAGAGCAGTCACTTCTGTCAGGTCAGACCATCTGCTGGTTGTTGAGCTCTCTATACCAACACCAGCCTGATGTCAACCAACCTCATGTCCTCACTGTTTACCCAATGCTCCTGTTGGCCCTTGGGTGGGATGGGATGGGATGGGGTCTCATCACTAACTGCCAGGGCAGAGCAGGGAGGTCTGGGTGAGGTTTCCCAGGCTGTGTGGGTGGGCAGGGCTCTTTGACTCCCCAGAGCATCTAAAAGGCCATGGAAGAAAAATCAGGAGAGTTTAAAACTTAGTTCCAGCCTCAAAACATTTCAGGCTGATTAAATACCTCCAAGTGCAACCACAGGCTTTCAAGTCTACCTTGCAGCCTCTCACCACATAATCAGAAATCCAGACTAGTAGCAAAATACCAGTACAGCTTTCTTGACTTGCTGGGGACCAGTGGGCTCGAGGCACCACCTGAACTATTTTGGGTCAGTATTCCATGCTGTAGTGGTGATATTATCCCACTTTTTCATGGACAACTCCAGCAATTCCTCTAGAAATTGTTTTGTTCACAGCATCCCCCATGGCTCTCATTTCTTCCCCCGGAAGAGGAAAGCCAAATATGCCAAGAAAATCAATTTGGTGGAGCTCCCCGTGTACCCTGATAAAGAAAAAAGGCTCTTCTAACATCCCATTCATCTGGCCTGCTTCAGATGTCTAAATTAGGCTGAGTTTATTTGTTCCCTAGACTCCACTGACAATAATAATTATATCCCTTCAGTGGAATGCACTTTGTCCCAGGGGCACCTTAACAGGCTCCTCTAAGACTTTGCTTACAAAACCACCACTTCCCACCCCAAAACAGGAGGTTGGGCAGAAACAGAACAGCAATAAAATGTATGGCTGCAGAAATGGTCATCCTTCCACCTCCACAGAGCCTGTGCTCAGAAAGTGGGGCTGCTTCTCCCTCTTTGGTAAGCCTCTCCTGACAAACCTGCCAGCCCCGGCGGCTGTTTCCAGCCTTATCTGTCGACGTTGCAGGAACCTCCTCCTCCCGGACGGCGTCCCTCCGGAGAGGCAGTGGGCTCGTTTCTACATCAAGATCTATCGAGCGGAGGGACTGCCCCGTATGAACACCAGCATCATGGCCAATGTGAAGAAGGCTCTCATTGGGGAGAACAAGGACTTGGTAGACCCCTACGTGCAGGTGGTCTTTGCAGGACAGAAGGTGAGCAAGCTGCGTGCGGTACCAGAGTGACCCTGGGAGGTAACGTGAGCAGGACCAGCCATTGTACAGGTGGCCAGAGATGATCTCAGTTGTCCTGGCATGTAGATGCTGAGATGCATGGCAAAGCCACCTTCCTTGCTGTTTCCCCTCTCTTGTGTAGACTATGATGAGTTTGCAGCTCTCTCCAGTTGAGGAAAGGAGCTTGTTACTTGGGAGAGGAAAGTCACAAGACAGAATGCATGTTTCAGTGGTCATTAGCAAGGGAGCAGTTCAGGTTGTGAGGGATGGCTTGAGAGCTTGTCAAACATCTATCTCCCTAGCTTGACAAACCTTTGTCAAACATCTATCTCCTCTCACTCGGCAGGGGAAGACATCCATACAAAAAAGCAGCTATGAGCCTCTCTGGAACGAGCAAATAGTCTTCACCGAAATGTTCCCCCCATTGTGCAAGCGGATAAAGATCCAGATCCGAGACTCGGACAAAGTCAATGATGTGGCCATTGGTACCCATTTCATTGATTTGCGGAAGATCTCTAACGAAGGAGACAAAGGTAAAGCTAAGGCGGGGGGCAGACTGAGCTACCTTCTTCATGGTAGAGAGACATCGCTTTGGCAGAGAGTCAGCAAAATAGCCTAGACTCCTTCCCCACCCCTGGAGATAGATAGCTACTTCTTGGTGCACAGCTGGAGAAACTTTGATTCACTGCAGTGGTCTTCTGAGGTCGCTGGACATGCACTCTTTGAAAACCAAGCCTTGTCACAAGTCTCCAGTCTACCACTTGAAAGGAAAGACACCCAAGAGCAAAAAATTCATTGCCATGAATGGGTGAATATCTGACAGGCTCCCCCATTCAGGCACACACGAACACACCAGCATACATAGGCAGGACCAATGTGAAACCAAAGATGGCTCTAGAAAGGGGACTGATGGCGGGGGGGGGGGGGGGGGGGCGTCTTTTTTCTTGACTCTCACATTGGGTAACTTGTCCAGCTCACCTCTGTCTTTGGGCTGGTGCGCTGCATAGTCCCCATCACTGCCGCCACTGCGAAACTGTCTCCATGTATGGTTGCAATCGTGCAATTCCATGCACACACATGTGCATATTCAAGCCTGCGTCACCGTACACAGACCAGAAAAAGTGATGCCAATCCATGAGTGAGTTTGTATCCCGAGGCAAAGTCATGCCCTCCTCCTTGCACATCCCCTTCCTTACGCGCATGTCCGATCTGCTGCAGGCTTCCTGCCCACCTTTGGCCCTGCGTGGGTGAACATGTACGGCTCCACTCGGAACTACACCCTGATGGATGAACACCAAGAGCTGAACGAGGGTCTGGGCGAAGGCGTCTCCTTCCGGGCCAGACTTTTGATGAGCCTTGCTGTGGAGATCTTGGACACCAGCAACCCAGAGATCAACAGCTCCACCGAGGTGCAAGTTGAGCAGGCCACATCAATTGCTGATGTAAGTTACCCCTAACCCTACAGCTGCCAGTGGTGAGTCTTGGGTGTCAGGCCTCTTGGTTAATTATCTTTGGTCTCACAAACCGAGGATTTCATTTAGTGTTGCCCTAAATGTTCTGGATCCCGGGGGATCCAGAATGAATGCAAATCTTGCAAGGATTTTATATTTTATGATCATTCAAATGCTCAGCTCTCTTAGGAGTGCTGGGCAGAAGGAATATCTGAGTAAGGGAGAATCCTAAACTTTGAGATGTTTCTCCAGTTGGGAGTCACACAAGGACAAAGAACCATCTCCTAATGGCAGCTGTCTCACTCCTATCCTGAAGATGGATTTCAGACAGAAGCCAAGAATCTCATCTATTTCCCAACCAATTCTGGCAGGATGGAACTGGTCAGAGAAATTGAACGGCTGTTTCCTGACAAGAGAAGCCCCACAGCTTTAGTCCTGACATGCAGAAGCCCACAAGGCTGCTGCCTGTGCTCTGCATAAATGGACACATCCAGGCTTGTCCTACCTGGGGATGCCTACCTGTGTCAATCCATATGAGCCAAGGATATGAAGTAGAAATGGAGAAGTCTGACGGCAGCGCACGCCTGTGTGAAAGCTCTCCTTCAGAAGTAAAGTGGCCTTAATTCACCTCCAGGGGAGACGAAGCCACCTGGAAATAAAGCCATTCCAGTTCTGAAAGAGCATCCAGGCAGATGGTTCGGTGTGGTTTGATTAATTCAATTTGTGAGTGAACTCAGGCTCGTATTCCTGAACATCCCTTAGACAGTCCCTCACGTGCAAGGGATGACTGATCTCAACATGTTTGAAAAATGTGTTAGGCTAAAATCTTTAATTAAAGTCTCTCTGCAATGAGCCTAGAGATGGCTGAGGCTGGGGGAGAGAAAACCCTCATGGCCCCCTTGAAAGCCCAAGCGGTGGCACCTTGCCTTCACATGAGGGTGCTCAGAGGTGCCAGGTGATGCACCCCTCTGCCCAAGGGGACCTGCCATCCGAGGTATCCTTCCGGCTGACCTCAACCCTGATCCCGTGATTTCTCCTGCAGAACTGCACTGGGAAGATGGAGGAGTTCTTTCTCTTTGGAGCCTTCTTGGAAGCTACCATGATCGACAGGAAGATTGGTGACAAACCCATCAACTTCGAGGTCACAATAGGTTGGTTGGTTTTGGGGGGAGGGTGGTTTTGAAGCATACCTGGTGAGGAATGCCGGATCCAAGGCTGAGAGCAGGGTTTCTTCCTCATTTTCCATACCAACACATGCTACAGCATGCAGGACTCTCAGTTTAGGGAGAAGATGATGGCAACTCTACTGGCACAAGCCATGCGGGGCCCCAAATCATCTATTGTGTGCATGCTGTGCTGTGGCCAGTGGAGCTGCTCCCTCTCTCACCCTGGCTTTGTGCCTCCTGAGGCTGACCACCAAAGGGAGGGTGTGTATTCCTACTGGCTCGAGAGGGGACATGAGCAGGGGACAGACACCCATCACTAATTTATGGTTCCTGGGCATGGTTTCAGAGAGTTGAACTCCGCTGTCCTCCATGGTTCCTGCAGAGAAAACTTCTCCCCAACCTGAATTAAAGGCAAGAGATTGAGCCCGGTTGGAGTTACAACCCTGTGACTTTATTTCACGTTTTTTTCTTGAGGTAACTATGGGAACCAGATCGATGGCATGACCAAACCCATCCTACGGAGGAAGAAAGAGGGAGGGGAAGGGGTTGAGGAGGAGTCTGAGCTGCTCCAGAACTCAAGTGAGGATGAAGGTGATGAGGATGGAGAGCTGGTCTCTGTTTCTTCCTCTCAACCCGTGAAGCCCCTGGTCACAGACAGGTAAGTGTGCCCACCCGGCCACTGAAGTGCCACTGGGCAGAGATGTGGCTCTTAATTCAGACACGGTCTGTAGGTGTTCCCACGTGCGCTGGGTGTCTGAGCTCCCACCGCCCTCTGCAGAGGTGAAGTTGGTGCCATCATGGGAGCCTGGATTCGTTCAGCCAAACAGACCTGGGAGCAGCAGTGGGGACCAGATCTCCATGCCCTGTAAAGGGAGATAAGATCCCACGTGTAGATACCTTGTCTTAGATACTACAGTCTGCCAGCTGAATGCCCACCCCATTCCCTACAGTTCTGAGCATTCCTGTGGATTCTCTGATGTCCAATAAGGGCTGAATTCACCTCCCAGGCTACCCTACAAAGGCCATCCTTCATCCACCTGGCCAGATGTGCACCCAAAACTCAAGGCTATCTGATACCTTTAGTGTTCTTCCCCTATGGCAAATAGGGATGAAGTTAACCAGTGGATTCCAAAAAATCATCGGTGGGCACTGAAAAAACAATGTTCACTCCCATACATATGTTTCATACATTTAGGAAACCACTCTATAAACAGATCCTTCCTTAGGATCGCCGCCACTCTTGGTGGCACAGCCCAGTACTGCACATCAGGGAGGAGAGGTCTGGGCTTTGCCTCTGTGCTCTCTCTAGCTGCCCGACATACAAAAACATCATGAGCACCATGTGGAGAAAAGGAAAGGTCCATCTAGGGATAAGGCATAGCTTTTGGAAGTGAGGGTAATTTTGTGCCAAGACAAGGTGCATTTCTTCATCACTTGGGATCTTAAAAGCTAGACGAGGTCACTGACAGGCAGAGAGGAGAGGATGCAAAAACTGCTGGAAAAAGTTCTTGAGAATGTGTTAGGCAGGAGATTGGGGTAAAAGACTTTAAGTCGTCTCAGCCTCCCTAGTTTGCAGCATCTCTCTTTCTGTCAGTCTGTCTGTCCCCGTTGCTTACAGTCACTGACAGCCGCACTCTGCTGTTTAACTGAACCAGGACTCAGGAAGCTCGGTCCTACCCTGGGTCTGTCGATGCACAGCTGGTTGTCAGTGGGCAAACCGCTTCTGTTTTCTCTGCCTCGGTTTCTCCAGCTATAAAATTATGGCAATTTCTTTGGCTGCTTTACAAATTGCTTTGTGATGTGCAGGTAGCAGTCACCCTAAAATACGGACAAGAGCCAGACAGCTGCACGTGTGATTCTGGTGCGTGCTTTCCACCCCAAGCAGCTGGATCAGAAAGCCCCTAGCTAAACGGGATCAGCACACGTGTCTCGGGATGTCTGGGCTGGGCTTTGGCCACAGCCTGGATTTGAATACAAAGGACTAGTACTAAGGAAAGCTAATTGGATTTAACCTGATGAGATATGCTTAAAGTGGATTTTCACCTTGTTATACCAGTAGATAGATGTTAATAGAATTAACTAGCTGGCTTAATTCAATTGGGAAATGAAACAAAGCACACTGAATCGAGGATATTTGCAATCCTGATAAAAGCGTCTACCTGGGGTTCCCTCACTTGTTCACCAGCTCCTTGTCAAGGTGAATGCCGAACGGAGATGAGAAGCACGGGTGGTTTTTGAGCCTGTCCCCTGGGCTCTGGCTCTCACACCGTTGACCCAGATGTCTCCAGCCCCTGGGTGCCAGGAGCCTCAACCGTGGGGCACTGCTGACATCTTCTGGCTGGAAATACCCCGAGGGCTTCGGAAGGATGAGCTGAAGCTGGTTTTTAACTAAGGGTGATCCCAAGTGCAGCAGGATCCACAGTGGCTTTACACTGGGTGGATCCCAGCTCATGACCAGTGCTCAGGCAGCCAAGAAGCATGAACCCATTCTTCAGCCTCACCCTCCCTTTAACTGTACCATCACCATTACCGCTCCATCCCACCAGCGAGTGGAGACCTGTCAGCTCTGCAAAGGGCAGAGACCTCTGCCTGCTGTGAAGGCCAAGGGACTATAGGAGATGCTCACCAGCATTCAGAAAAGGGTGTTAATGCTTCTGTTTCCCTTGTGCCCCTGCTCACGCTGCTGCCACGCTGGAGATGTTTGCTCTCTGCTGGGCTACGGGTGAGGTCGTGGGAGTGGGAGCTTCCCTAGTTTCTCGCTGGGCCACCAGGTCTGAGAGGGTAAATTTGCAGTCCCTGGGCACTGCACCCATCCACCCTGGCTCTGGCGTTGGGAAGGGTGCTAGGAGAGATGGAGCCTCTGTGCTTCAGGGTGCAATTCACCTCGGCCCCCTTTCTCCCACGCCTGACCTCCTATATACCCCTGCTCCTCGTCACAGCGTTGCCTCCCTGGGAGAGGTGTGGGACAGGGACTGTTCCTGGCCGGGAGCGTTACCACCACGGAGCATCTCTTCTGCCTCCTCTTGCAGGAACTACTTCCACCTGCCGTACTTCGAGACGAAGCCCTGCATCTATATCAAGAGCTGGTGGCAGGACCAGCGCCGCAGATTGTATAATGCCAACATCATGGACAAGATTGCGGACAAGCTGGTCAGTACGTGCTGGGGAGGGAGGGAGACAGCTCGGGGCATGGGGCTGGCATGAGGCACATCCAGGCTCCCTGTGCATCTCTGCAGCTTGTCACAAAGCAGGGACAAACAGTGCAAGGACCCACTAGCAAATTTGCGCCAGAAAGGGGGAAGTTTCCCAGTGCTAAATGCTCCACAATTTGAATGTCCAAATCCTAAGAGCTCATTGAATTTCCTGTGGGTCAGACCCGGGTGTCCCCACGAAAGGGAGCAGGAGCAGGGAGCCTTTGCCTGCCTGGACCGCAGGGGTGAACCACTTCTGTGGCAGAGCCTCCTTAATAGTCTCAGCTAATTCCCAAGGAGCCTTTGTGACAGCTCCACGTTGGCAGGGCCACAGCAGGATCTGCAAAGGGAGAGCCTGGCACATCCAGCCAAGCCGGTGTAGACCTTGGCCAGCTCGTCTCATGGAGGGTGGTGGAACCATTCCCATCACCCAGAGCCAGGTCCCCGCAGCCAAACATGTGCCAGACCTGAGCCCTGAGGCCGGCAGGTCTGGAGAAGCAGCAGATGTTTGCCACTGGCAGCCCCCACAGGGCCGCTCTATGCAGGGTTGGACCTCAGGGGGGACCTTGCCCCACGGCGGGGCTCTGCCCCACCGCCCCCTCACCTCTTCCCCCGTTGATGCTGCAGGAGGAAGGGCTGAACGACGTGCAGGAAATGATCAAGACGGAGAAGCCGCACCCGGAGCGCCGGCTCCGAGGGGTCCTGGAGGAGCTGAGCAGTGGGTGCTTGTGAGTAAAAGATGGGCAAAGGCAGCACATTGCAGACTGTCTGCGGGGCTATAGGCAAAGTTGTGAGTGTAAGCTCACCTTGCCTTATCCTCTGGATGACGGGCAAGCATTTCATCGTGTTCGCACAATGCCATATCAGCTGCCTTCTGGCTTGGAGCATAGGTGAAGTGATGCACCCCAAAGACCCCAAACCAGTGGTGAAAGCCTCAGTCTTGTGGCCTCCACAGGCTGGTACCTGATCAGCACCTACTCCCCACGCATGGCACTCAGCATTGGCTCCAAACAGGCCACTTGGCCTGCGTTGCAGGCTCGGGGGGAACAAGGGCATTTCCCTCCAGTGAGGTGCTCTCCTGCTGGCAGAGACCCAGCCGGCCATGGCTCCCTGGGGAGAGCCCACAGGCTCCCACGGGATTCATGCTGCCGACCTTTTCCACCAGGCGCTTCGTGACGTTGGCTGACAAGGACCAGCACCACTCTTCCCGCACGAGGCTGGACCGGGAGAGACTCAAGTCCTGCATGCGGGAGCTGGTAAGTGGGATTCAGCCGGGCAGGGTGGAGGATTCATGAACGGGGGCTGGATCTTGTCAACGCAATGGGCAACTTTGGTCCGTAGGCGTGCTGATTTCCAGTCTCTGTGGACTGAGGGTTTGAGGTTTGTTTCTGAATAGAGGAACCTCCCCTCCAGCACACTCTGCTTTGCCTTGGAAAGCAATCCGGGACTGCAGAAGAGGAGCTGCATTGCTGTCAAACAGCTGAGGAGACTGGGAAGGAGTAATTTAGGGGAACCCTGCAGAGCACAGCTGCTCCAGGGATAGATATGGCCTAGATGTCTGGGGCTGGTAGCCCAGCTCCTTGCAAAGGAGTTGGGTGTGCAAAAGAGATGTACAAAGAGCAGGTGGCTTATCCAGCTGGCACAGCCGAGGACACGGGCTTCAGTAGCCAGCTGCATACTAGAGGGCAATGAATTTAACATGTGAAAGCCTCCACGTCCCCTTTTCTGAACAGTCAGGTGCTGAAATACAGCAGGGTCAGCAGAAGGGGAGAGACTATCCTTAACACCAGGCTAGAAGCCACCCCAAAACGCCCTAAGCACAGCTGACACCTCTCTGTCCTGCACACCTTCCGCTGGGACAGATGCCTCTGCACTGTCAGGGGCCCTCCCTGCATCCTGCCAAGGCTGATGAACGGGTGTCAGAAGTGCCATCACCAGGACGCACATGGTGGGATTAAGGCATCTGCCTCCTCACCACCCTTTCCCAAATGGCAGGGACCTGCCTGGTGCTGCTCCCTTCTCTGTGCTCCATTCTGCTCTTGCTAATGTGGTGTCCTGGGCTCTCCTTTAACCACAGGAGAACATGGGGCAGCAAGCCACGACTCTGCGGTCGCAGGTGAAGAAGAACACCGTGAAAGACAAGCTGAAGCTGGTGCAAAACTTCCTGCAGAAACTCCGGTTCTTGGCGGATGAGGTGAGTCCCTCTGCACGGAGAGAGGGTGTTAGCTGGGTCAGCATCTGGTGCCAGCAGCCTGGGATGGAAGGAGACCTCTCTGCAAACCCTGTAGGCAGGAGAGGTCCCCGGTAGCACAGGTCCTGTGCAAGGAGCCACTCCAATTCTACGCACTGCCCCATGCCTCCCGGGCTTGCCCGTGCACTGCTGGGTTGGAACGAGTCAGTGCTAAAACAAATTTAAGAGCCCTTCCCAGCCAGTAACGGAGCTGGGTCCTCTTGCAGCTGAGCTGAAGGCATTTCTGCCAACCTCAGCCACGGCGAGGCCATGCAGTTCCCTGGGGGATCGGTCATCGGAAGGTGGCACATGTCCACACAGCGTTAAAGTCAGCAGCGGGGAGCCGTTCCTGATCCTGGCTAGGCAGGGAGTTGTTAAAATAAGTGGCTCTACAGAGGGCTGTGGGATAAAGCCCTGTCCTCTCGCAGAACTCAAACCGTCTGATTTTTATCAATGCACCGTATTCTTGCTTCAGTCTGTCTCACAGGTAAGAGATAATAGTCCAATATATTAGAGTTGCTCGCAGCATTTCCAAAGGGATGCTGTATCTGCAAAATATTTTTTCCTTCCTTCAGAAAACTACACCGTTCCTCTGATATTTTTACAGTTTAGGACTGGGTGAGCCATTGGGGGTTATTGGCCCTCACGGGAGCTGTAGTTGTTGCACCTCCTGTTCTCATTTCCCATGGCAGGCTCCCAGCCTCAACTACATATCCTTTGTTACAGCAAAGCCTTCCTTGGCTTTGACTCACCACAGCAGAACATAAACCAGACTATAAGGTGTGACAGGGAACCTCTTCCATAGTAAGGAATGAAGGTATGGCCCCTGCCCTACAGTCCCCACGGCCACTGAATGAAGAGAGAAGGAAAATCTTCAGTCTTCTAACCCAATTTTTTTTTGTTGTTGTTTAAAGTAGAACAAATATAAACCCCAGTTTCTTTCCTGCTAGGCTTCACCTTGCTGAACTTAGCTCTGAGCAGCTTTTCTTAAGCAGACAAGCTTCTGCAGGGGGAGGCTCAAAACCGTTTCAATGGCCCTGATGTGGCAATAGGTATATCCATCTCCAGAGGCCTCTGTTGAATTTGCCTTCAGAAGGTCTCCAGCCCCGCTGGTGCCTCAGTGGTCAGAAGGAGCTGAGACACTGACAGGGCTCTTCGCTGGTGTTCACAGCCCCAGCACACTATTCCCGACATCTTCATCTGGATGATGAGCAACAACAAGCGCATTGCCTATGCCCGCGTCCCTTCCAAGGATATCCTCTACTCCATTGTGGATGAAGAGATGGGCAAGGACTGCGCCAAAGTGAAGACCATCTTCCTCAAGGTGCCGATCTGTCTTTCCTGGGGGAACTACAGCCAGGGAGGGAGATGGAGGAAGGACAGACTGGGAGGATGGGAGATGAAGACGAGAGAACTGTGTATCCAGTTTTGCTGGGGCTTGAATACCTGGCAAAACAGACCCATACTCTACTGGTAGGGGTGGAAGTCTGCAGCTAGGAATTGTGAACCACTGATCTTACCCAGTCCAGTAAGTGAGAAATGTTTGGAAGGAGAGAGATGTTTGGTCCAGCTGGCCACAAAAGAGGATGCTGGCTTAGAAAGAGGAAGCCAACATGGTGGGAAGGAGATAATGCATGAGCCAGACTAGTGTCATGATCCAAAATGATGAGGGCTGGGTCCCTGGTTTTAAAGGGCAGCGGTACAAGCGATGCACCAGAAGGAGTTGAATGCTGCAAGAGGTGGTCTGTCCATCTCTAAGGCCTTCCCTATATCCATGTAAACTCTTCTGTCCTTTGTGCCTAGCTACCTGGGAAGAGGGGCTTTGGACCTGCTGGCTGGACAGTTCAGGCCAAGATGGAGATGTACTTGTGGCTGGGCCTCAACAAACAGCGCAAAGACTTCTTGAGTGGCCTGCCCTGTGGCTTTGAGGAGAAGAAGACCGCCAGAGGCCAAAACCTGCCATCCTTCCCACCCATCAGCCTCCTTTACACCAGTAAGAACTTCCTGCCTGCAGTGGGTCTGGGGACAGGAGATGGAGAGGGCAGGAGGGAGCCTGGCTGGACACCACTTGGACCAAGGGCTTCCAGGAGCTAAGGGGGAAATAATTCCAGTTGTCCCAGTCTGAGGTCCCACACTGCTCCCATGGGGAACTGGGGTTTGGGAACTGTGCACCCTCTTCCCTACCCCGTTCATAGCTGTCATTCTGCACGTGGCAAGCAGGACGTCGAGGAAGTCCGTATCCATTCAGGACTCATGCTTTGAGCCTCTATCCTTCATCAGTGCTGGCCCTGAGCAAAAGCACGCCGCTGAGACCTCGCTCTGCAGGCTGAGCCCCACGGCTGGGCTCCAGGGTTGCGTATCAAGCTGTCTCATTTCGCCTCTCTCTTGCAGAGAAGCAGGTTTTCCAGCTGCGAGCCCACATGTACCAAGCCAGGAGTTTATTTGCAGCCGACAGCAGTGGCCTTTCGGACCCCTTTGCACGAGTCTTCTTCATCTCCCAGAGCCAATGCACCGAGGTAAACACCATGTCCTGACCTGGAGGGCTGGGCTCTGGCGTTGCATGTCCCATCAGCTCTCCATCCTGCTCCCCTGCCACGGGTCTCATGACCGCTAGTGAATCAAGGATTTGGTTGATTATGGGGTCCTGTGGTGGGAAAGCAGCCACAGTACTGGGGCTTGACTCTCTCCAGGAGCCCCTTCCCCAGGAGCACCTTCACGAGGTGTCCCCCTGCACCAGCATACAGCTCTCCCACATCCCGGTGGCTGTGATTCACCTGCCTGGTTAGGAGATACTGGAGCATGTTGAAGTGTTTCTTGTGTCTTCCCTTCCCAGGCTGAGGGCTGCCAAGCTTTAGCAAGCCTGGTGGACGCTGGAAATAATTTGTGTCTGCTTGCCTGCTGTTGCGGTTTTTTTCTCAGAAGAGTCCTTGGGAGATACCCCATGCCTCACTGGTCCAAAAAAATGTGCAGCAGCCCACTAGAGACCAACGCCTGGTCTGCTGCCCTTGCACAGGGCCTTAGCCCCTAGCCGGAGCAGTAAGTGTCTCTCCCATTCTTCCAGGTTCTGAATGAGACCCTTTGCCCGACCTGGGACCAGCTGCTGGTCTTCGACAATGTGGAGCTGTATGGAGAAGCCCATGAGATGCGGGATGACCCTCCCATAATTGTCATTGAGATCTATGACCAGGACACAGTGGTAGGATGAATCCCAGCAAAGGAAAATGTTTATGATTTAGACGCCACAATCACTCCTGAGTTGGAGGCAAGGCAGATGGTGCAGAGGATGTGAGAAGCAGCTTTTCTCCTGACCCTTGGAAGATGGTTCCCCCTACATCTCCCATGGCATGAGCAGCCTCTGCTGCTCATTAGACTCAACTTAATGATAACTTATTTTTGGAGAGTGAAGCAAGAGCTTTTGTGAGGCTGGAGGCAAGGAGACATTACCTGAGTCTTTCCGTTTAGAAAAGCTGCTCAGCCCTGGCCTCCGTGCTGTCCCAGCCCTAGGCCACCTCCTTCCCTTTATCTGAAGGAGCCAGGAGTGAAAGCTGTCACTGAGCTTTGGTGTCCCAGACCCAGTGGGCTGGTCCTGTTCGGACCACGACGGGGAGAGCTGTGGGGCTAACTTGGGAGACCTCATGTTGGGTCAGCAAACCCAAGTGCTCTCTTCACCTCTCCAGGGCAAAGCTGACTTCATGGGCCGCACCTTTGCCAAACCGGTGGTGAAGATGTCAGATGAGCACTACTGCCCCCCGCGCTTCCCCCCGCAGCTGGAATACTACCAGATCTACCGGGGCAACTCCACAGCAGGCGACCTGCTGGCTGCCTTCGAGCTGCTCCAGGTACCGGCTGGCCAAAGCCACCCCAGACCGAGGGAGGGAAAGGATGGGATGGAGGGTTGCAAGGGAGCGGGGCTTAACCCGTGCTTATATATCACCTTAGGTGCTGCAAAGAGCAGGTAGCTCATACATCCTAGGAAAGCTAGAAGGGTTTAGCACCGCTACTAACTCAGTGAGAGGGCAGCTCCCGCCCGGTTATGCTGGTCAGGATGATGTGCAGTGAGTCCCAGGTATCCTGCTGGGCAGGACACCCCACTAGAAGTGTTGCATTAGCCCAAACTCTCTACGACATCACTGGGATACAGGAGATACCAATGGGAGTTGTCGTGGTTTAACCCCAGCCAGCAACTAAGCACCACGCAGCCGCTTCCCCCTTCCCCCTCCCAGTGGGGTGAGGAGGAGGAAAGAGGGGAAAAAAAAAGTAAAACTCGTGGGTTGAGATAAGAACAGTTTAATAACTAAAGTAAAATATAATACTAACAATAGTAATAATGAAATATAATAATAATAATAGTAATGAAAAGGAATATAACAAAAAAAGGAGGGGGAGGAAGGGAAAAACAAACAAACAAACAACAAACAAAAAAAAACCACCAGTGATGCACAATGCAATTGCTCACCACCCGCTGACCGATGCCCAGTTAGTTCCCGAGCCACGATCCATGCCGCCCGGCCAACTCCCCCCAGTTTATATACTGGGCATGACGTTCCATGGTATGGAATAGCCCTTTGGCTAGTTGGGGTCAGCTGCCCCGGCCGTGCTCCCTCCCAGCTCCTTGCACACCTGCTTGCTGGCAGAGCACGGGAAACTGAAAAGTCCTTGGCTGAAGATAAGCGCTACTTAGCAACAACTAAAACATCGGAGTGTTATCAACATCATTCTCACACTAAATCCAAAACACAGCACTGTACCAGCTACTAAGAAGAAAATTAACTCTGTCTCAGCCGAAACCAGGACAGAGTCTTGGTGCATCTCAGAGATGCCAATTCGAAAGTCTCAGGAAAAAGGGGTGTGAATTCATAGCAGCATCCCAAGAATATGGTGAAATTTTAGCCGCATAGTCGGTGGGGGTAGCAGAGTTAAACCCTCCTGCTTTCGTGCTTCCTTTCCCATACACTGACACTGCTGGATTTGTATGGACGTGTCTCAGCAGTCTCCTGGTGTGCAGGGGGCATGAGATGTCCCAGCTGAAAAGAGAGAGGCCCCAGCAAGCTCAGTGCGGTGCTGGTGGGTTCAGATGTGCAAGGACCGACCTGCCGCAGGCACCTCTAATGCAGCTGAGCACCAGCCAGGGGCAGAGGTCCCAAGGCTGGCCTCGGATCTGTGCGTGCCGGGAGCAGGCAGTGCCAGGGGAGGTGGACCCTTGGGGACTACATGCTCCCTCCACCTCTGGGTCCCTCTTTATTTCAAAGGAGACTTTGCTTTACATGCCTGTCTGTCTGCAATGTCCTCAGACGCCCTATGACAGTGGTGAGATCAGGGCAGCCTTGCAGGCTGCTGCTGAGCCTGGTGTCCCACTCCTCGAGGTGCCTTTTCTGTCTCCTTTGCCTGCCAGCGCAGGTGCTCGTCCAAGCCCTTTTTTCTTCCCCAGCTTTCCTTGCAGTGGGGTGGTTTCTCTAGGGAACGGCTCGCATGGGATATTTGATTTCCCTCATGCCCTGGGTTGGAAACAGGACCTGAAACCTGCTCCTGGGCTGAGCTCTTGGACCGTTTCTGCATCTCTTCACACTCAGCCCAGGCAGATGCAACTCCTTGCAGGAAGAAAAGGAACAGCCCTGGGGTTGGGGTACGTTGGTGGGCTGAGAAGTTTGCTTTGCTGCTGAGTCTGTCCTGTGTGGAAGCACAGCACTGCCCAGCACCTTCTGCTCGTGTGTATGCCTTTTCCCAAAGTACCTGCGCAGTACGGTCAGCTGGATGCTCAGCAACCTTTGTTGCTCCTGCGTCCTCTGAGACAACACAGACGCAATGCACGAGACCAGGGTGTGCCAGTTACAGCTCAGACTGACACAAAACTTCTTCCCAGCAGCTGAGCACCGGCTCAAAGGAACAGATCCTAATCCACGCTGCATCTCTTCCAGATTGGCCCTGGGGGCAAGTCAGACCTGCCCCCGATTGATGGCCCTACCGACATGGACCGAGGCCCCATCCTGCCGGTGCCACTGGGGATTCGGCCGGTGCTGAGTAAATACAGAGTGGAGGTAATTGCCTTGGAGCACCAAATTTCGATGTTCAGCATTGTGTGGGGCAGGAGAGCCTGTCCATGGGTGTTTGAAGGCCAGGAGGGATCTCTGAGGCTCTGATGACTGGCTGAGCACTAAGACCAGATGTCTGCACTGCAAGGATCTGTCTGTACCGGCTGCACAGCGAGCGAGGCTGCAGCAGCCCTAAAAGAACAGGCGACTGGATCACTCCTTGCTGTCTTAAATGTGGGCACCATGGCAAGTAAATGGCACTTGGGCGGAGGTGCAACGCAGGGCACATTAGAGATACACAGGTAATACATCTTCACCCGAAGCAGTCACATAGGTCAGGTGAGCTGCATCCCGCCAATCTCAGGCATCAAGGGCGGGATGCCTCTCACGTATCTGTAGATATCTAAAGCGTGATGCATCCAATCAGGGTCCCTCTCCCTTGGTTGTCTTGGTAGACGGTGGTGATCCAGGCAATACAGCCAGTGACGTTCAGTGCACAATTCACCCATGGTTGTAGGTACCTCCGCTCAGGTGAGATGCTGCTGACCAGATCTCCAGGTCTCTAAAGGGATCCTAGCTCCTGGTCTTCCAGACATTTGCATCTGGTTAAATAAATTGTATTCCTCTGATGTGCAAGGTGAATACAGCCATGGGGAGTCAAGAGGTGGAAAAATCTCAGTTTAGGGGAACTTTTGGTCATGGTGGCAGTCTGTTATCCTAAGAAGGGAGAGGCAAGTTTCCCCAGTGATACTGATATCATTTTGACAAAACGATGCCAGCTCTGCATCAAGAGCCACTGTGGGTGGACAAAGCTGGTCTGGTCCTGCTCTATGGAGTCCCATGGCAGACAAAGGCTAGAAAGGAAGAAAGGCAGAAAAGGGAGCGTCGAGGGCAGCAGGTTGGAGATCTCAGGCTGCTGCAGATCAGGCATGGGGTGGATTATGTGGGGTGTCAGAGAGAAACTGTGCAGCAGCCCTGAGCCATGTGGAGGAGGAGAAGATAACTCAGGGATCCACCACTGCCCAGGCGATGACATTTGCAGCAGGGTCCCTGCTCCTGGGGGATGTGGAGAACCAACTCCTTTGACTCCAGCCTGGCTCCAGCCAGGAGCAGTCCCTCTCATATTCATGTTCTTCCTTCTCCTCCTCCTGCCCTAGATCTTGTTTTGGGGGCTCAGGGATCTGAAGAGAGTGAACCTGGCCCAGGTGGACCGGCCCCGTGTAGACATTGAGTGTGCTGGGAAGGGGGTCCAGTCAGCCCTCATCCAGAACTACAAGAAAAACCCCAACTTCAGCACTTTGGTCAAGTGGTTCGAAGTGGTGAGTCTTTCCTCTTCCTTCTGAGCCCTCAACTGAAACCCAGATTTTCTGGAGCCCAAACCATGGCTCCTAGCCCCTTGCTTCAGTTTCCCCACAGCAATGGAGGACGTGAGCACCATGCCAGTTGGTGATGGCCTTTCTCTGAGGGGTCCCAAGCCATACTTTGCTGGCGCTGCTCTAGACCTCTTCTTCCAGCATGATCCCTATTGTAGTCCCTACTGGCCTTTCCAACCACCAAAGCAGACATCCCACAGCCCACACCCAGCCCTTGATAACCAGCACACCTTTGCTTCCCAGGACCTCCCGGAGAATGAGCTGCTCCATCCACCCCTCAACATCCGGGTGGTGGACTGCCGGGCTTTCGGGCGTTACACCCTGGTGGGGTCCCACGCCGTCAGCTCCCTCCGAAAGTTCATCTACCGCCCTCCAGATAAGAAAGCCCAGCACTGGAATATGACAGGTACCAGGCTTGGGCCATGGAGGCCTGGCGGGTATGGGTCATCGGTGGGGCATGGAAAAGAGGGAGATGGGTTGTAAGGACTATGGGACATTGCCTGCTCGTTGGTTAAGCAAGCAGTGCTTCAGGGTTTGGGTCAAGGGGGTGAGAAGGCGCAGGGTGAGGCCATGATTCCCCTTTGATTTTTTTGATCTGTGGGTCTCACTGCAATAACTGCGTGCTCCCCCTGGTACCTCTAAGACAAGAAAGGCTGGTTCACCTCTAACATCTCTGCGGCTTCATGACTCTACACTCCCCAAATGTTCCTCAAGACTGGGAGATGAATTTGCCATGCTCCGTGCCTGCTGCTGCTATTATTTGAGTAAAGACTAGAAAGCTAGATTGGGGCTGGGGGTGGCCATCCTCTCAATCCCAACCACCACCCCATCTGTCAGCACCGGAGAAGTCCCCACAGCAAAAACCATCACAGACCCACTTTCCCTGCACCCAGCACAGCAACCGAGGGCTTGATGAGCCCCAGGAATTGCTCATCTCCTCCCAGTCCTTGGTGGAAGTGGAGGCACTCTTGGCTGGGCAGAGACAGGAGGTCTGGGGGGGGGATTGCCAAGGGCCATCCCTGGTTCCAGCCAGAGGTCTGGACCTGTGGTTGTGTCCATGCCAGATGACACTTTCAGGGCAATCATCTTCTCTGCGTCTTCTCCTCTGGACACTGGTGCAGGTGAAAAAAACCAGTCTTTTCTCATCATCTGCTTTCCTTTGCTGTGAAAGGGTTTTTTAATCATACTGTAAGGGTCTGTGCTCATTTCCTCTGCTCTTCTCTGAACAAGGTGGTCACACATCACTCCTGCATGAATCCTGTAGGATCTCGCCTGAGCTCTCAGTTTCTCCTCTACACTGTCCTTCTCTCTTGTTCTTTCTCTTTCTCTGTCCTCTGTCCAGCTAAACACCTCAACGGCTATCTGGCAATGACCAACGGGGCTCATCGCTCTCGCCCCACAGGGGAGATCGTTGTCAATATGGAACCTGAGGTTCCCATCAAGAAGATGGAGACGATGGTGAAGCTGGAAGCTGTGAGTATCCGTATGTCAGCACCACTTTAGCATCTCTTTCCTCCCTGAATTGCCAGTCTTTGAGGGATTCCATCGAAACAGAGGCGGCTTTGTCCTGCTGAATGTGGAGTTGGGCTGATGCCTGGAATGAAGGGCTTTGGGTCATCGTCAGTCCTACAAATTGGCCTCTTTCTGTCCTCTCTGAAATTAGCTGGTGCTTGCTGCCCAGAAAAGGACTGTCCTGGGCTATGCAAATTAGACAGCTTTATGTTTTCCTTCAAAAACAGTCAGATGGGAATGAGCACCCACGAGCACAACCCTGTCCCTATCTGTGACCAACGCAGACGCAAGTGACCCATCGGAAATTCCCCATCTGCACAGCTGCTGCCATCCTGCCCTTTGAAAGCACTGCGCACTGGGCAGTCTCTGCAAGCAGCCAGGGTCACGCGGATTTCCCTGATACGCTTTTTCCTTTTTACAATAGTTTTGAGACGTTCAGGTGGCTACACCAGCTCTTTGAAATACCTGTTCAACTCTTTGAAATGCCCATTCAGCAGTCCAGATGAGTGGTCAGCGCGGTGTCGCTGCGCAACCACTGTACAGCAAGTCTGAGCCGTACAGGACACAGCAGACGCGCGTGGCATAGAGCTGATCCAGGCACGCAGAGTCAGTCTGAGGCAGCCAAAGCTCTTTAGACCTGTTGTGCTTGCCCTGAAAATTTGGCACTGCATGCATTGGACAGGCAACGTGTCCCAGAGGCATCAGGCTTTGTTCACACACTGAATGTGCCTGTGCCCCTTTTCTTGCCCAGAACAGGAGTTTCAACGCCTTCTCATACCCTTCTGCTCCAGAGCTTCCTCCACAAAAAGAAACAGATTTCTTTTTGCAGGAGGCCCTTTGCAGCAACATGCACACACCACCCCCCAGACAAGCAGCACATGTGCATACGTGTGCCTGCAGGCATGTTGTGGGCTCCAAATATGCATGGCCCCTCACGTGTGCGCATTTACAGAAAGGCTGTGGCACCCACAGCCTCACAAGCACACGTGTACGGATACGCAGACGTACACCCCCCCCACAAGGTCCCTGGTGCATTCACATACGCACCTATATGTAGAGTTCCTCGTATGTACACAAGAAGCTGTGTCATGTACGTCTGCTCCCACAGCTTCATGCAAGAGGAGCTACAGGATAGGTGTGCATGGGTATGTCTGGAATGCCCCAGCACCCACATGCTTCTTGAAGTCTACCACATTAGCTTGCAGACCTTCCTAGATAGACAAGAAAAGCTCCAAGAGAGCAGAGAGGTGTTATCCATGCTGAAGGCGAATGTCTCTTTCCAGCCCCAGTCCCTCGCTGTCAGGGACTGCAGTTCTCCCTTAGCAGAGAGAGGGACGTCTCCCACGTGGAGATGGGTTTGGTGTGTCACGGCGGATGTGTCCCCTGTATGCAGAGCTTTCCCAGCCAGGGCTCTTCATTCAAGGCGTTCGGTTCCTTCATCCCTGGGGAGCTGTCTGTGACTTCTAATGCATGCGTGTGCCGGTGTGTATTTGTACTTGGCTGAAGCTGCGCTGCTAACCTGCTCTCCCTCTCCCTGTTCCCTTCCACCCCGGGCGGCAGAACTCCGATGCAGTGGTGAAGGTGGACGTGGTAAGTGATGGATCTGCTCTGCATCCCTGCTCCCAACCCTCCACTCCCTATCCAACCCTTCTGTGCGGCTTTCAACGGACCGTGCATCCTCACCAACCCCAAGATAGGGGGGGACCAGCGGCCCTTCGTCCCAAGGCAGAGACAGAGCAGCGTTGTCTCATCAATAGATATGGCAGTGGCCTGGTTCCTGCAGACTGGGAAGCTCTTCTGGGCCAGCGCTTCTCAGGCCAGCTGTCCCAGGAGGAGAAGGGCAGACAGCACCCTGTGGGAGAGATGCTGGTTATTCCCACCACAACCAGATCCCAGCTGCAAAAGGCTTTATTGCACCACTAAGTGGACCCAGGGTACTTTGCTGGGCAGAGGGAGGATTGCTGCCGCCTAAGATTCAGGTGCTGTAGCCTGGGAAACGCACGGATGAAAGGGATGATGGAAAGGAGGGGACGCCTCGGGACTCTGACACTGTGTCTCTCTGGAGCCTTGGGCATCTTCCTTTGCTGCTCTGTGCCTCAGCGTCTGTAAAAGGGGGAAAGTGCTGGAGGGTTCTGCCTTCTCAGGTGCTTCACCCACCACCTTTGCGCTTCAACAGATGTTTCACTTTCATCTGGTCCCTCTTTTTTGTCTTTGCTTCCCTTGTCCCTGCAGTCTGAGGAAGAGAAGGAGAAAAAGAAAAAGAAGAAGAAAGGAGGAGGAGGAGAGGAAGCAGAAGAGGAGGAGCCGGACGAGAGCATGCTGGACTGGTGGTCCAAGTATTTTGCTTCAATTGAGACTATGAAGGAGGTGAGTGCAGAGCAGGGGAGGGGTGTATGTAGGGGGGGAGAGGAAAACGTCGTTTCCTACCTGCGAGGTCTCACCTATTTCCACCTGCTTCCAAAGGCTTGGGGCTGTGCCGCTTTCCTCACTAACCTTGCCTGACTGCCGGCAAGGCTTTTTCTTACCTGGCAGAGCTGAGCAGGATTCCTCGCTCTTGAGTTGCACTCTGGGTGGACTGGTTTGTATTCAGGCACAGGTATTTAACAGCATCAGTGCTGAAGGCTGCACTGAGCGACTTTGATTTCTCCAGCACTGCCAGAACCTCGCTCGCGGCTCAGACGGGAAGAGCGAGCTGTGACCCTGAGTTGCAGGCATTTGCAGTGAGCACAGAGACCTCGGCGCAAGCACCCACTCCCTGTTCGCTTCTTTTCTCCCCCAGCAACTCCGGCAGCAGGAAGCAGCTGCAGCAGAAGCGGAGGAGAAGGAAGAAATGGAGATTGCAGAGGGTAAGCAAGTTGCGAATGAGAGAGGGAGCGTGGCAGGGAAAGGCAGGACCAGGACTCCTTTTGGTGCTTGAGCATCCCTTTCGGAGCACGCCGTTGCTCTTCTGCCAAACCAGAAGCTCACAGAGTGTTGCATATCCCCATGCAGGACCAATTTTTGTGAGTGCAGGCCTGGCGCGGGCTGTGTTGGGTTAACATGCTAATGCCAGGTGAATCCAAAGCAGAGCATGGTATTGTGGCAGCCTCCAACCCATCCGTGCTGGGAGGAAGGCCATGTGCAAGTAACGCAGACCAGTGACCGGGATCCATGTTACTGTCTGAGGACGTTTTTGTGCAATCACAAGTCAGTATGTCATGAGAAGTCCTGTCGCTTTGGCCGTGCAGATGTGTTAGCTGTAGGACTGTGTGCTTGAAGTCTGTTGAGCACGCCAAGTAATAGATGCTTCTAGGTCACCTTCGTGGGGTTTTCCATCCTCGTTTTGCAGGAGGCTTAGTTTTATTTTTTTTTAATTTTGCTCCAGTTTTACAAGGGAAGATTCAACCAGACAAAAGATCTGGGATTCATCTAATCTGACTGCTTTTACCTGCATGTAGAGGCCTCCTTGTCTGCTGTTCTAGCACAGGCAGTGAAGAAAAATATGCACTTTTAGGGCAAGTTCTCTGACCTATTTTTAATACCGTGTTATGATAAGATGAATTGTGCCCTAAATGCATTTTTCTCTGAAGGAAGTCAGCAGTCTGTAGCTCAGATGGGGTGTTGCAGATGTCTAAAGTTGGGTGAGATGAATTTTGTACCACAAGTGATGTGGGCCAAGAATACTGCTGAGTTGGGACATGTTGGTCAAGGGTGACTTTGTCCCTTTGCAGCCTGGAGGCTCCTTGCCAGTCCCACCAGTGGGGCTCGGAGGGGTTTCCCTGAGGATTTTCACCCATGCTCTCCATATGTTCCATGTCCCCATGACAGCGGGTTGCTGTCATGCCCAGGCAATGCAAAATCCATTAGCTGAGAAAAATAGAGAGCCTGGTTTCTTTTGGAAGACTAGTCTTCGTATCACGAGAAAGATGAGGCTGGGTCTTGCTGAGCTTGGAGACAACTCTGAGCAGCTTCTTCCTGGGCTTGCTGGCACAGCAGGGCTGCTGGAAGGTGTCTTGTGTCCCCCATTGTTTTCTTTCTGTCTTCTGAGAAGGATCCGTTTCCCCTTGGCACTCCCATTCCTTCCTCCTTTCCTCTTCCACATTAAGTCTTTGTCATCTGTCCCCATCTGCATTGCCCAGCAGTCATGAAAGCTGGCAGCGGCAGTGAGGGGATTGTAGAGGGGTGGGAGAAGTTTTCTTTGAACGTGCCTTTCCAGGCAGCCTGTTCCCAATGTAGTTGATGTCCCTGGCTGGTGGTTGCTCTGGATAGAGATCCTAACAACCTGTTGTTGCAGCTGGTCATGGGCAACACCTCTTTAAGGGCAGCAGCCTGTGCTCTGGTGCTGAGCATCAAGCACTGTCCCCTCTGCGATACCTAGGCTGGGCTTTTATCTCCAGGCTGCATACAGCAGGAAAAGTCTCCAGTGGAAGGAAGAAAAGGAGATGCTGTGGGCAGGATCAGGTCTTCTCACTGCTGTTGAAGCTAGCCAGAGTCCAGCACTCTCAGTCCATGTTTTGTAGTCCTCCAAATGACTTGTGTTCAGGTCAGCTCTGAAAGTTCCCTGCACAGAGACCTCTGGGCTCCTGGAGATGCTGTGACCTGGGCAGCAGTGGCCAGAGTCAAGGAAAGACAGGAGAGGGCTGGGATGGGAGTTGCAGGCAGTAGCAGCTGTCAGCTTTCATGCTCTTCCTCTTTGAAGGGCTTTGATCAAGTCCCCCCTCCCTGTCTTCTCCACCCCTCCTCACCCTCATTTCCACCTCCTCCCTCCCCGCCGCTTCCCCTCGGACTCAGAAATCAAACTTGATGATTCTCCCATGAAAGGCTCCAAGGGTCAGGCGAAGAACAAGGAGAAATCCAAGGCACCCAAAGACGATAAGAAAAAGAAGCAACAGTCAGCCCCTGAGCTTCCCGAGAAGAAGAACAAGCAGAAGATTGACGAACTGAAGGTGCGTGTGTCGGCAGGGGAGGAGGAGACCCTGCCTGCTCAGTGGCAGGCTGGAAGTCTGGCAGGACGGCAGTCCCAGCCATCCGGAGATGAGAGCAGGATGGATCAACCCTGCCTGAGGCACCTTGCCTATCTGAGGGGTATCTAACCCTAGGTGAGATGCACCTTGGGACTGTCAGCTTCTCTCCATAGTTTGAAGGAGTCAGAGGTAACAGGCTTTACAGAAAAGGGGTTGCCCTGGGATAGGTTCATCCTTGGGGCAGCTTGGATGCGCCCCAGCTGGAGTGGAGAGTTTTCCAGCCTGGCCATGGCTGGCCCAGCCAGGACTTAGGGCAGGGATGGTCTCTGGTTCAACATACTGTCCCATGGTGTTAATTACGATTAACGTCGTCTGTGATTCTGGGGCTCAGAAGGCATTTGAACCTGGGTCTTGCACAGAGAGGGGACAGCTGCCTTGCTCATTCAGCTGAGCTTCCCTCTTGTACGTTATCAGTTTGGGGAGGTGCTTGTGGCGTCAAGGTCCAACCCAATGACCCTGGAGATCCTTTGCCTTCCTAGAGAACTGGGCATGGGGAGCTGAGGTGTCCATGTTCCCTCTGAGTTGCCTCGGGCAGTCACCGTATCTCTTCCTCACCTTTTTTTTTTTTTTTTTAACCTAACTCCCCTCCTTTAACTTTCTGTCATCTCAGGTCTTCAACAAAGAGCTGGAAACAGAGTTTGATAACTTTGAGGACTGGCTGCACACCTTCAACCTGCTCCGTGGGAAGATTGGGGACAACGATGACAATGCAACGGAAGAGGAGCGAATAGTGGGGAGGTTCAAAGTGAGTTTGGTCGCTGAGTCGGGCCAGGGCAGGGGCAGCTTGGGGAGCTCTTGCCAACAGGTTTCTCTGCTGAAGCTGGTTTAGCAGGAAGGGGTTGGATGCAATAGAAACCAATTTACACTGATCCACCTACAGGCACCTTGCAGGGGGGGAAAGCCTCCAAGGACAGCCCCAGAAATCAGATGGCTTCAAAGAGTGCATCCACAGAGGTGGTGATCTGCAGGCAAACAGATCCTTGATGATTCTTACAGAAGGCCAAGGGAAAAGCAGCTCCTCTTTCTTGCCCTCTGTGGAAATAAGTCATGCCCTGGGTTATCTCTGTGAACCATTTTTCACCAATACCAGTCACCTGGGCTCATGGCCATGTTGCACCGTTGCCAGTCCCCAGGCAATGTAGGAGCACATCTGTCAGCTATAAGATTCTTGGACAAGAACCTTTCTGAGGGCGCAATCCTGGCCAGATGAAGCCTGTTGATGCCAGTTTTGCCCTTTGTTTGCTTAGCAGAGGAGATGAGCAGGCAGTTCCCCACTTTAGCTAGGATCAGATGCTTAGGGAGCATAGAAATCAGCAGTGTTTCATGTGGTAGTTCCCAGATTTTCCAGCCCATCCATTGTCAACCCTTTTATTCCCATTGCTTTTGTCCTCCTGTCAGTTTTACTCTTGGAAATCCCTGTCCAGGAGCACCTTGCTAGCCTGATTCCTCTGCAGACCTCCTTCCCTTTGTCCGATTTCCCTGCTTGTGGTTGCAACCCCCAAAGAGGTGCTTGTGCGGTGGAGGAGTTTTCCAGATCTGGCCTGTCTGCTCCAGCACATGGCTAGAAACAAGGATAGTGACTGGGTCCTCAGGAAGGGTGGTTTGGGATGGGTCTGCTTACCCCGAGCTCCTGGGCAGCAGGACTCTCATCGGGCTGTGCACTGCCTTGCACTAGGGCTCCATGTGCGTCTACAAAGTGCCGCTCCCTGATGATATCACCAAGGAGGCAGGATACGACCCCACCTTCGGCATGTTCCAGGGGATCCCCAGCAACGACCCCATCAATGTACTGGTCCGAGTCTATATCGTGCGGGTGAGTGTAACTGTGTGGTGTGGTAAGGCGTGATCCTGCGCTCCCTTCCACGGCGCACACCCGGGAGCTGGTCCCAAAGCTGCGGGGATGTTGGTTTTTAGCGCTCAGTGCGTCAGGGCCCAGGACGCAGCATGAGGACTGAAGCAGCTCGTTGATGAGGACTTGAATGTTGTCTCCATAGCTGTGTGCTCCAAGCACTGGGAGCAAGCCAGATCCGAGCTCCTGCCAGATCCAGAGACTTCTCTTCTGGTGTGTAGGATGGACCAGCGCGTCTGTCCTAGTGCTTAACTCAAGTGAATGATTTGGATCAGCCCGGACTGTGAGGTGCTGGTTCCTTACATAGCCACATCACCGCCGTGATGCTTCACTGCAGAGCAGAATGGGAGCTGGCAGGGTCTAGCAGATCTGGTTGAAGGGCATGGCACCTCCTTGAACATAGGCTGCGTGGTTATTGATCTGATCCAGCTAATGCACGTTTCTTTATATATGGAGTGTGCTCTGGAAAAAGTCTTTTCCTGACCCCTAAACTAGTCATCCTTGTGTCCCCAAGCATGTGAGTGAGGTACTGTAGGCAGGCACTTGAGAGGGATCTCAGTCCTGCTAGAAGCACCTGGGCTGCTCTTTGTCACCACCTTGTCCCACTGTTTTACAAACGCAACCTACTTTCGGCTACATTTCCCACTCGCCTGATTCTCCATCCAGTGCTGCATCCCACTGCCCAATGGGGTAACGAGTCTCCCATCCACCACCCTTTATGGGGAGAAGCCAGAAGCCCTTGGCCCTAATGCAGTGAGAGGAGAGAACAAGAGGGGAAGGGGACAGTCTTCTGGGCATCTTGGTCAGGTTGTTGCTCCGGGTATTTCTTTTGAGGGGCCTGTTTCTTTCCACTGATGAAAGAGATGCCAACGGAGACTGTGGTTATGTCTCTCTGAGGGGACACGGCCAGCCCCAACCCCACCCCAAACCAGGACAGGGATTAACACAAGGCAGGATTTATCCCCAGTTTAAACCAAGACATGCTATTTAGGAGGACCAAAGTGCTCAGCCACATGCCTATGGCCAGGCAAGGCCAGATGGTCTCAGGGATGGAGAATGGGGCCATCCCTGAATTCGTTGCTACTGTGGACGGCACTGATATATCTCGTCTGTTCTCTGCAGGCCACGGACCTTCACCCAGCTGACATCAATGGGAAAGCCGACCCCTATATTGCCATCAAGCTGGGGAAGACGGACATCAAAGACAAGGAGAACTACATCTCCAAGCAGTTGAACCCTGTCTTTGGAAAGTGAGTTGCCCCAGCCCTGTTACCTGTCTGCACCTGCAAGTGGTGAGCTAAGCCTGAGCCAAGCTTGCCAGCCCTTGGACCTGCACCCTAGATGTCCCAGAGCTGCGGCTTGAGCTCAAAAGATGGGACTCGTCTCACAGAACTTTCCTTGCAAGCAGTGTAGGCATCCTCATTTCAGCCATCTGCCCTTCTTTGCCAGCCGTATGGTCAATACAGTAAAGGGTGTTTAAGAGACGTCCTTATCTGATGAAGATTAAGTACCTACTTTAGGAATCATTAGGCATAAACTCAAGTGAGAGTATGGCCTGGCTCTCCAGTGACACACAAACGTAGTTTCAGGGCCGTTGAGACATCCAGGTGAAGCAATCACCCTGTGCCACCTCTTGTCTAGGGCTGCTGGATCTGAAACAGCCCATGCAGAGATTTAGTCTAAACCCCTACCTTGGATGTCCTGCAGTGGTAGATGCAAATTAAACACTGTCCACAGACTGGAGCAGACCCACCTCACCCATGTGCCTGTCTTGAGTAGCAGCCAAACCCTTCAAGAGCTTTTCTCTTTCCCCTCACCTGCTTTCCCCTGGCCTAGATCCTTCGACATCGAGGCCACCTTCCCCATGGAGTCCATGCTGACAGTGGCGGTGTACGACTGGGACTTGGTGGGGACTGACGACCTCATTGGAGAGACCAAGATTGACCTGGAGAACCGCTACTACAGCAAGCACCGAGCTACTTGTGGGGTGTCACAGACTTACTCCATGTACGAGCAAAGCTTCCTCTGCCCAACCTTCTGCCTGGACCCATGCCTGTCTCATCTTCCACACCAAGCCTAGATCTCCTGCAGGAATCTCCCTCCTTTATTGCCTGCTAATGGAGGGGTCTGTGCTGTACCCTCACTCTTAAGACGGGTTTTGTGACCAGCACAGCAGGGCAGCAGTGGAGCAGGTTATAAGGAGCCCAGGGCAGGGAGGAAGGGACTGAGGGGCACTGGTGGGACTGGGTAGAGGGGTGAGGCCAGAGCTGAAATAGCAGCAGGGCCAAAGGAGCAATGCTGAGCATCAGGAGTCGAGTGGGGTGCGCTGGGACTCTCAGGTCTGAGTCAGCGCAGAGTAAAGGGGCTGGGGTGGAAGGATGTTAGCAAAGGGTAGAGAGGGGGCACAGAGGAACGTAGTCTGCTCTGAAGTTTCACGTTTGCAGCCTCAGATCCTTTCCCTGTGAATCCTGGGTCCTTCCTGGCAGCAGCATTTGTTTTGCTGGCAGAGGGGAACAAAACTGCTTTTTTCCCCCAAATCTCGCTACTACTTCACTGACCTTGCCCTCCTGTTCACAGACATGGTTATAACACCTGGCGTGACCCCATGAAGCCCTCCCAAATCCTGTCCAAGCTGTGCAAAGAGGGCAAGGTGGATGGGCCGCACTTTGGGCCAGGAGGAAGAGTGAAAGTTGCCAACAGGGTCTTCACCGGCCCCACGGAGATTGAGGATGAAAATGGTACCTGCCCCATGGGATGAAGGTTGTGGAGGGGAGCAGGGGTCTGGGGTGTCCCCTCATCAGCCAGGATTGGAGACAGATGTAGTGGCCCCATCACCCCAAAGCAGCACTGCAATCACTCTTCGTCCACCACCTTGAATGGACCTTCCAGCGTGTGACCAGTTAGACAGAGTCTTACAGACCACCCAGGCCAGTGGCTTGCTCTCAGAATCACGGGCATCCGTGGCATAGCATCACCAAAGCTGCCTTTGAAAACTTCCTCCTGGCAATGTATGCCCAAGGAGCAATGAAGGCAGCCCACCCTGGCCTTTCCAGGGTTTAGGAAGCCCTTCTCCATGTAACCCCATCCCCAAACAGTGGTTGTGTCCCAATGCGCTCACGTGTGCCCAAGAAAGATGAAGGCAGGCGAGGAGGGGTGCAGAAGAGGAGGAGAACATGGGCAATGGATACGGAGCCTTGTTCAGCCTGGGAAAATGCAGACTGGCAAGGGATCTGGACCTTCTGTAAATGACTAGGATTAGGGAGAGGAGAAAGAGAGGAGTTAGGCAGTGCTGGCTGAAGGACAAAGTGCACACAAGGAAATGGAGAGGAGTAGCTAGCAGGCAGTTCTGCTCCCTTGGAGCAGGGGTAGAGGAACAGGGTTGTTTGCTGTCCCTGGTGTGTCTCTGCCCAGTTCTCCAAGCTCAGCCCTCCTTTTGCCCACACAGGTCAGAAGAAGCAGACAGATGAACACCTGGCCCTGACTGTGCTGCGTCACTGGGAGGACATCCCGCGGGCAGGCTGCAAGCTGGTTCCCGAGCACGTGGAGACGCGTCCGCTGCTGAACCCTGACAAGCCGGGCATCGAGCAGGTCCTCAAAGTCCCAGAGCAGAAGTGGAGGCAGCCCACGCTGCAGAGCCTCCAAGCAGGGAGCAGAGATGTCAGCTGGGCAGACCAGCCGTAACCCACCTCGTCGTGGGCAGCGGAGGCGAGGGAGGCATCCTGCAAACGGTGGCACTTGGGCATCAACAGCCCTTAACAGTCACCTGTTGACCCTAGCAGACTAAATCTTCAGTGCCTCTCCTGCATCCATTTCATACCCCCAAGTCCCTTGGTCCCCTGACTCCCCATGCCTGTGCACCTCGGCACCACGCCATGCCATGAGACACTTCTGCAAGGGGGTGGAAAAGGACTCATGGCATGGGGGAACCCTGCCCTGCTCCACATCTGGCAGGGTTCAGTGCTGCAGGCCCTGCCCCACATCTGGCAGGGCCAGACTGATGTTGAAGGGCAAGAGGAGCTGGAGGGGGGGGAGACACACTGCTGGGGGGGGGGGGGGGGGTGTGCAAGGAGGGACAAGGGGAGCTGACTGCACCTCTCCAACCTTGCAGGGTCGCCTGGAGATGTGGGTGGACATGTTCCCCATGGACATGCCAGCGCCCGGCCCTGCCACTGATATTTCCCCCAGGAAACCAAAGAAGTAAGGAACCTCCCAGCCAACCAGCCCCAGGGAAAACTCCAGGCTGGGGACGGAGCCCTGCTTCTCCCCTCTCCTGCTGCTGCTCCATGGCCCGGCCCAGCCCTCTGCCTGGCTACCTCGACCATGCTGGCATTTCCAGAGATCCCAAGATGGGAGGCATCGAGTGATGTCTTCCCCTTCCAGAGCTGCTCCTGAAGGGTGGTATCCCGCCTGTTCCATCCCCTGCAGCTCCCGATCTCGCTCATCTGTGTAGGCTAGGAAATTAAATTGTTAGCCCGTCCCCGGCACAGGGCAGGGTTAGCCCAGGGCAAGGCATCCCCGAGCAGTTTGGATGGGCCCTTTCCAGGAGGTGATGGCTAGAGCCTGGGGCAGGGAGGGTTACTGGGACAGAGTTGGTCAATCCAAACAGAACAGAGCAGGCAACAGGCAGTGTAATGAAGAGTTCTTCCCTCCCCACCCTGCCCTCTCCCAACTCATTTAGAGAGAAGAAAGACATTTCTTCCCTCGACATCCCTCCTAGCCCTGCCTTACCCTGCTAGACTGTGTCCTTGGGCCCCTTTCCCCACCCCCGGGGCTGGGATACAGGGACAGCACTGAGCATCCTGGTGGGAGTCTCTTACACTCCCGTGCCCAGCAGACGATGCCTTGGATGGAGAGAATGTCCCTTGATCCCAGTGGGCTGCAGATGGGGTCTGAACAGCAGGGCAGGCAGCTGCAGGAAAGCTGAGGCCAAGGGCAAGGTCCAGACACCAGCGCAGACTGGAAAAGCAGAGGGTTGTCTGCAGTGCAGCCCCGGACAGCCGTGCTCAGCAGTGACCCATGAGCTGGAGCCGAGATGTTCCTGCTGATGGGCTGAAGAGAGGGTTTGCACGTAGATAGCCTGTTTCAAGCAAGGTCATGCCTGGTTATCACCCTAGGGGTTTAATCCGTCTCCTCTGTCTTTGTTGGGAGCACCGGGCACCACCTGACGCTATCTGTAGGTGCTAGGTGCCGGAGAGGCACAGCACGGGACAAGCTCCCACCCATGGGTGCAGACAGGAGGGGCTGCAGGAGATGGCAGGAGTCCCACAGCTGGGCTCAGCCAGGGAGTTGCCAGAGGGAGGTACCCGAGGAGGTGGGCTAAGGAAGCTGTAAATCCCCTTTCCCCTCACCTGTAGGACTCCCTGGTACTTCTAGAGCTGTGTTGCGCTTGTAGCTGCGTGGCTGCGTTTCTCTGCCACCGGCCCCCAGCCTTCCTCCAGCCTTCCCACGTTGCAGCTGCGCCCTGCGAGGAACCTGGCTTCTGCTCTTCCTCCACCCGCTCCCACCGGAGCTGCTTTCTCCGTCACCAAAATTCCAGACCAGAACGTGACTGGGAGACCCTGGGTTGCTGCACGCAAGAGGCAGTGCCGGGAGTATCTCAGAGCCTCTGAACCTGCCAGAGTCCTAAGAAGGGCTGTGATGCCCACTTCTAAGGGGGGACAGCCCCGCTGAGTAAGGTGGGGAAACCAGGAAGAGAGCTGGACTCAGACTGTTTTGCAGACCCCATTTTAGCCACAAATCTACCAAAGACCAAGCCTGGGCTGTCCCGTTGAGCCTTTGGCATGGGCTTTGCAGAGGTTCAGAGCAGAGGGAGGTAAAGCTCCCCTTGCTGCTCTGCTCACCCTGCCTGGGCTGATCTCAGCTAACGTGGAGATCCCCCTCCTGTTCTTGCCCTCACGATCCCTCAGATAAGATCCCTGTGAGCAGTTCCCTGCCATCTCAGTGCCTGGCCCTGGTTTCTGGCAGCGTCACCCCATTCCCTCCTGCCCCTTCCCCTGCCCCCCATGCCTCACCTCCTTGTCTCCCTTCCTCCTGCCAGATATGAGCTTAGAGTGATAGTGTGGAACACAGACGAGGTCATCCTGGAGGACGATGACTACTTCACTGGCGAGAAATCCAGTGACATTTTTGTCAGGGGGTAGGTACAGCGTGGCATGCCAGTGCCACCTCCTCTGCTTCTCCCTGGGGGAAGGGGTGCTAGCGCTCGCTGGGGTCCCCGGGGTGGTTTTGGAGCAGGGGTGGGGGTATGGCATGGACTGTGGTGCAGGGTCAGATAGCGCCAACGCTGCTGTTGTCTTCTGTGCTGTGTTTCTTGCCTCTCCATCTCTCTGTCTTGGCTGCACGACCCGCTGCGTGTGCCTGGCCTGGCCGCCCAGCTTTGAGCTGCGGGTTATTATCTGGAACACCGATGAGGTGGTTTTGGAAGATGATGCTTTCCTGGCGGGAGAGAAGATGTCTGACATCTATGTCAGAGGGTAATGGCCAAGGCCTCACTGCTTGGTCACGTCTGCCCCTCTTCCCCTTTTTGAGCTTGTCTTGATGCCCCCACTTGGCATTTCAGCCCTGCAACCTCCAATTCCAGCATCTGGAGCCAAACTGCGGTTAGTTCCCATCTCCGCTGCACTCTCACCCTGCAGTAAGGGAAAGCCCCTTCCAAAAGTCACCCGTACAGAGATGAGGGGGCCCACACCGGCCCATAGCCCAATTCTTTACGGGACCTCAAACCAATGCAACGGCCTTTCAGGCTGGTGGCTGACTGTGCGTTGATTTCCCACCAGTCTGTTAAACTGCTCGGCGCTTCCTCTGCAGCCTCGCCAGCTCAGGCCAGGTCTCCTCTGCTTGCACCTCGTGCTGCTCTCAGAAAACTGGGTCCGTTTTGGCGTCTCGGGTCCCGTCAGCCCAGTGGCGTTTTCTGCAATGGCTCTGAATCCGAGATGCCCTTCCAGCCCTTCCCCATCTGTGTCGTGGGGGATCACTTCGTGTTTTGCGGGGCAGAGCAGGCCATCGGCACGCTCAGAGCCTGAGCAAACAACCCTGCATTGGGTGCCTGAGCATGGACTCGTGTCCTTGCTGGCTGCAGCCCCTCAGGACAAACAGACGCACAAAAAAACCTGAGAGCACCCTGGGGAACAGAGATGCCTTGGCTCATCAGAGAAAGCGGCTGGGGCACACTCGCAGTCTTTAAAACAAAGCTGTGTCCTGCCGGGGCCCAGACTTGCTGGTATGGAACATCCTTCGTGTCCCTTTGGCTCTGGGAATCCTGCTCACTGGAGCCAGAAAATTGGGGGTACAAGCACATGCGATGGCAAGGTCGGCATGGCCACACCATCTCCCAGGGCAGCAGGACTGGGACCCCACTGTCTCCAGTGACACGGTGCCCACGGTGCCTGTCTGAGCTGGGCACTTCAGGTCCCTTCGCTGGAGATTGGGTCAGCAGAGACAACCCCAGCTTCAAGCAGAGCCTGCAGCGGGCCCTAAATACCTCTGATGGGCTCAGATAGATGTGCCTGGACACAGGGAGCCTGCGGTGACCAGCACAGACCTAGCTGCCTCCTCACGGGCAGCTGCCATCAAGGGAAGCTTAACTACCCCGTGGTGGAGTGAGAAGGTCTCTACAGCCTCTACCCCATCTACGGATGGGGACATCCTTCCAGCATGCTCTGCTCCAGACTCCCCAGCAATGCTCCTTGCTCCTGTCCACCTCTTTAACATCTCCCTGCCCAGAGAAAGACCCCTGACAACCCGCTTGCATTTCTTGCTCTCAAACTCCCCGGTTCCCTCTAGGACCCTCCTTGCCCCCATGCCCATTCTACCCCTCGGAGATGCTGCTGCGGTGATGGCAGCAACCCCAGCCCATTGCTCACGCCTTTTAGGTCCTTCCAGTCTGTCCTGGAGGTATCCTGGCTGCACGGACAGGATGGTCCTGTGCCCTCTCCTCCCTCCTGTAATGTGTGCCACCCTTCTCACCCCTCTGGGCCCTGCAGGTGGCTGAAGGGTCAGCAGGAGGACAAGCAGGACACGGACGTCCATTACCACTCGCTCACTGGTGAAGGCAACTTCAACTGGCGCTACATCTTCCCCTTTGACTACCTGATGGCAGAGGAGAAGATCGTCATCTCCAAGAAGGAGTCTATGTTCTCCTGGGATGAGACCGAGTACAAGATCCCAGCTCGCCTCACCCTGCAGGTCTGGGATGCTGACCACTTCTCGGCCGATGATTTCCTCGGTAAGTAGAGGCTCCGCTGAGCTGGGGCAAGCAGGGAGCCCATGGCTGGACAAGCAGGGAGCCGTGTGGGATGAGGCAAAGCCTATATAGGAACAGAACCTAGAAGGGCAGCTCTGCTCCTCAAGTCCACAACATCCTACAAACCCCTTTAGACGCTGCTCGTAAGAGCAGGTAGGATGAGAGCCCATATCTCTGCTGCTGCTGTTCAAAGGCTGCTCCTGTAGCAAAGATGTCAGCTTTTTAGTTCCCAGAGCTAGTTCAAAGTTGCTCTCCAGGGCAGGAGATGCTGGTCCAGCCCACCTCCAGCCAAGGACTCAGCATTTTGGGGGTGCCAGCATCTGTGCTTCCCTTTCTCCTGCCAGGGGCCATTGAGCTGGACCTGAACCGCTTCCCCCGGGGAGCCAAGACATCGAAACAGTGCAGCCTGGAGATGGTGACGAACGAGGCGGAGCTGCCCATGGTCTCCATCTTCAAGCAGAAGCGGGTGAAGGGCTGGTGGCCGTTCGTGGCCAGAGATGAGAACGATGAGCTGGAAGTCACCGTAAGGAAGGGGAAGAGGGAGGGATTTTGCATCCTGGGGATTGCGCTCTTTGCAGACGCCCTCCACTGCCCCGCACTTGCCTCTGTTCCCTCAGGTCCCCTCTGTCACCATGCCTTGGGGGGCTGAGGTGGGGAGTATTGCCTAAGTCTCAGCACAACTCTCTGCTCGCTGCAGGGGAAAGTCGAGGCTGAACTGCACCTTCTGACGGCAGAGGAGGCAGAGAAATCCCCCGCCGGGCTGGCTCGCAACGAGCCTGATCCACTGGAGAAACCCAAGTAAGTAGGAAACCCCACTCCCCAGCGGGCACCTGGGCTTCTGGGAGATGCTGTGAGGTGGTCCCTGGGGAGGGAGCCAGGCATGGGGAGGTGAGGAGGGGTCGCACTGGGGGATGCAGGAATGAAGGTCATGGGCAGAGCCATCTCTACTCATTCCCTCCATTGCCTGCTATTCACTGCCCCGCTGCTTTTCCTTACTCTGTTCCTCCTCTGCCTCTCTTCTTGGCTCCATCGCCTTTCCTTGGCCTCCCACCACCTCCTCCTCCCCTCCGGTCCTCACCACCAGATTCCAGCTTCGACTGGAATCCTCACGCTCCCTCACGAACCTGCATTTCTCCATCTGGCACATGTCATGCTGACTCCCCTTTGTCCACCCTCCTGATCCTCCTGGTTGGGCTCTTTCGCTCTGTGCAGGCTTACCCAGGGAAGGGGATCCTGCACCTCCCTTTGCCCACCGTGTCCATTGTTGCACTGCCTGCCATGCATCTGTTCCCTATGGCCATGGCTTTAATGATGGCTATTTGCTTCCCCTGCAGCCGCCCGGACACGTCCTTCATCTGGTTCCTGAACCCGCTCAAGTCCATCAAATACCTCATCTGCACGCGCTACAAGTGGCTCATCATCAAAATCGTGCTGGCCCTGTTGCTCCTCATCATGGTGGCCCTCTTCCTCTACAGCATGCCAGGCTACATGGTCAAGAAGCTGCTGGGAGCATGAAGCACGGGAGCCTCCCCCATGTCCCCAGCCCCGCGGCACAACCTTCCCCAGCCCCATGCCCTTCTCCTCCCCACAGCCTCTCAGCAGCTTCAGGGGACATCTCCTCCCTGCTGCTGCTGCTGCTGCTGGGCCTCCTCTTTTGCATTCCTCCTCTGTGGGTCCCATTCGTGGCTTTAGTCCCAGAGAAATGGAGCTGGAGGATGGCGTCGATCCCGAGGCTGTGCATCCCTCACCAGGGCTGGTAGAGGTGCCCAGCTGGCTACCGCAGGGCACCCAGGCTGGGGGTCTCAGAGCCCTTTGCCCACTGGGGCCATGGGCAGTGCCCACCCGGGGAGCTCAGCCCCCGGCCCCAGGGGAAGGGGAAGAGGAGGGAGAGCTGGGGCTGCATCGCTGGAGCCATGGGAGCGCTCCCGAAAGGCTCGTTGGAGGGACATTCAGAAACAAGGATGAAGCAGGGACCTGGGACAGCTGGGGACATGCCAGCCCCGCCAGCCTGGGGACGGCACGGAGCGGCCCCAACGCCTGTCCCCGCTGCCAGCACTGTCCCCGCTCCACTCATAGCTCTGGAGGTCACCGCTCCCCGGGACAGGGGCCCATCCCACCACAGGGGACACCAGGCATCGTGCCCCAGCAGCCGCCAAGGCTCTGCAGAGAGCCCTGGGGCTGTGCAAGGGGCAGGCCCTGCCCTTCCCTCCCCATGGCTCCGGCAGCGGCAAGGAAGCATCCAGCAGCTCATCCATCTTCCTAAGATGACCGACCCAGAGGTGGTGGTGGCTGGACATCCCCGGTGGCTCACAGGGAGCCAGGTTCTCTGGCACAGCGTGAGCTCCCTGTGGCCTTCTTGATTCTCAGTTTATTTTGTTTGGATTGATATGTATCGTGGCTGGAGTCTTTCTTGCCACGTGTATTCGGGAAGGGCTCTTTTCTCAGCTCACTGCGATATTCAGCTGTTGAAAAGCCACCTTTCTCAGCTTCAAAGTGTGCAAGACCCTCACTGAATAATTGAGGAGATCTCGGGGACGTTTTTAGGATGCTACTGTTTTAATCAGTCAATAAAAATCGGCTTTCACTTCCAAGTTCTCTGCCGAGGTCTCGTGTTAGTGGGGAGGCCGCTCGTCGCTGGCTGCTCTTCAAGACGAGCCCTTTCCTCCTTCCCTCCCTCTGCCCCGCTGCTTCCCAGCCGCAGCCTCTTTTCCCACTGCCTCTCCCCAGTCCAAACCAAAAATCAACGAGAGGCCACCGCATCTCCCACCGTCACCCCAACGCTCCCAGACCACACGCGATCTCGTCCTGCAGAAACACCTCCTGAACAACAGCAGCTCCGACGGCTGCATGAGACAGCCCGGACCCGTCCCCGTCCTCCCGTGCTGCGCTCACCCTGCCCACGCTCCTCCCAGTCCCACCTTTTCCTCCCGGGGCTCCTTACGCCTCCATCACCATGGCGTGGAAGAGCACGTCGACCTTAAACCGGAGATCGAATGGCAGCGTCTGGTCCCCTTCCGTGGTGCCGCTGGGTGCCGAGGTCCCTGCTATCCGCAGCTGGCCCCGCTCGGCCCTGACGCTGCTCCGCACGCTGCTCTTCAGTTTGGACCAGGACTGCCAGATGCGCTGCAGACTGATCCCCTGCCCCAGGCCCTTGTACCCCACCAAGGGCAGGGGCTCCATCCCGACTTTCCGCAGCCGGTCCAGGGCCGCAGGGGAGGGGGGCTGTGCCCACAGGGGCAGGGGCCACGTGGGGACCACGGTGGGGAGAGACTCCCCCTGCCCAGCCGGCCGCAGGCCTGCACGGCTGGTATCGCTGCATTTTGTCCGTGTCTGCCGTGCGGGAGGAGCCCTCGCCTCCTGCCTGGCCGGTCTCCGCTGGCCCTTTGGTGTTTCCTGGGCCCTGAGGACTACCAAAACCTTGCCACGCAAACCCAATACACCTTGTTTCTTGGAGCAACGTCAAGTAGTTATCAGCAGAGGTTTGTCCTCCCTCACCAGCGTGACGGGAGGATGCAGGATTTGCTTTCTGCCTCCCCCAGAGCTGCAAACATCTCTGCACGGGTGTATTGGGTTTGCATGGCAAGGTTTTGGTAGCGGGGGGGCTACAGGGGTGGCTTCTGTGAGAAGCTGCCAGAAGCTTCCCCCATGTCTGATAGAGCCAATGCCAGCTGGCTCCAAGACGGACCCGCCGCTGGCCAAGGCTGAGCCCATCAGTGATGGTGGTAGCACCTCTGGGATAACAGATTTAAGAAAGGGGGAAAAAAACCTGCGCAATAACCTGCAGCTGGAGAGAGGAGTGAGAATGTGTGAGAGGAACAACTCTGCAGACACCAAGGTCAGGGAAGAAGGAGGGGGAGGAGGTGCTCCAGGCGCCGGAGCAGAGATTCCCCTGCAGCCCGTGGGGAAGACCATGGTGAGGCAGGCTGTCCCCCGGCAGCCTATGGAGGTCCACGGTGGAGCAGATCTCCACCTGCAGCCCGTGGAGGACCCCACGCCAGAGCAGGGGGATGTGTCCAAGGGAGGCTGTGACCCCGTGGGAAGCCCGCGCTGGAGCAGGCTCCTGGCAGGACCTGTGGCCCCGTGGAGAGAGGAGCCCAGGCTGGAGCAGGTTTGCTGGCAGGGCTTGTGACCCCGCGGGGGACCCACGCTGGAGCAGTCTGTTCCTGAAGGACTGCACCCTGTGGAAGGGACCCACGCTGGAGCAGTTCGTGAAGACCTGCAGCCCGTGGGAAGGACTTGCGTTGGAGAAGTTCGTGGAGGACTGTCTCCCGTGGGAGGGACCCCACGCTGGAGCAGGGGAGAGTGTGAGGAGTCCTCCCCCTGAGGAGGAAGGAGCGGCAGAGACAGCGTGTGATGAACTGACCCAAACCCCCATTCCCCGTCCCCCTGCGCTGCTCAGGGCGAGGAGGTAGAGAACTCGGGAGTGAAGTTAAGCCCGGGAAGAAGGGAGGGGTGGGGGGAAGGTGTTTTTAAGGTTTGGTTTTATTTCTCATTATCCTACTCTGATGTGACTGGTAATAAATTAATTTTTTTCCCCAAGTCGAACCTGTTTTGCCCGTGATGGTAATTGCTGAGTGATCTCCCTGTCCTTATCTCGACCCATGAGCCTTTCGTTATATTTTCTCTCCCCTGTCCAGCTGAGGAGGGGAGCAATGGAGCGGCTTTGGTGGGCACCTGGCCTCCAGCCAGGGTCACCCCACCACAACAGGGCAGGACCGAGCTCCATCTCCCCCGTCCGCGTCCGTCGCTCGCCCACGGCAGGATTCACTCAGCGCCCGCCCGCAGCGTTCCTGCAGGCCCCAGGCCTTATCAGCACTTGGACCCGCTGTCCTGGACACGCACCAGCGGAGTCCAAAGGTGGGCAAGCGTGCCACGCAGCTGGCTCCTGTGCCACGGGCAGCCAAACCAGATTGCAGCACCCAGATTTGGGGTGCCCTGCGGGGGGGTAGCCCCCTTGCCAGAGGACCATGGGCAGGGTTTTCTTTCCTAATAAGCTCATAAAATAAAGTTTAATTTACAGACTATGTTGTCCTGTAAATCTGCGAGGTCCAAACAGACCGTGACAGCAGCCTGCGCCACCGGCACACGGTGTGCTGCCGAAACGCTATTGTTATTAACAATCCCTTAAGTATATTACACCTACCGCAACAATCCTCTTAGAGGAAGCCGTCGAGACGGCTGATAAAGGGCGAGGCATCGCTTAAATACACCTAGGCTTTAGCCCGGAGAGAAAGCGCATGGCCCAGGGCACGGGAAGAGGCCACCGGGCTCTTGGGTTCTGCTCAAGGCTTTGCCACCAGCCTCCAGCCTCCTCCGCTGCTCCCAGGACAGCTTCAGCCCCGGGCTCCCTGTCTCTGCTGTCACCCCGTGTCCCACGTCCTGCTCTGAGGTTCCCCAGCCCAGCACCCACGGTGGCTGCTCACCCACGTCCTGCAAAGGTGGGTTAAAGGTGGCCTGGCCAAAGCCGAGCTCCCCCAAAATTCAGGGATCCCGGGTCGGTACCACAGCCCGAGGGTCTCAGACCCTCTGCGGCAGCTCGGGTAGGTCTGCGGTGGGGCAAGAGCCCATGCCCGCTGCAGTGTCCCACTGGCTGGGGGGACGGCCGTGCCCCATGGAGCTGCGGGATGCAAAGCAACCCCTTCGCTTGGGGAGCAAAATGGCTCCTGGGGCTGTTCCACACCCACAATTTCACAGTCGGGAGAGCAAGGTTCCTGCCCCAGCAGCACCATCCATCGTGCATCTTTATTTTGAGCACTTCTTGCTGGTTTTGGTAGAAATGCCAGCGGGCGGGCTGGCACTGACCGGTGCTGGGGGGGTTCCCTGCGGTGCTGGGTACAGAGCACTGCGGGAAGGAGCAGCAGCGTGGGGGCCCCGGGACCCTCCTGCCACAGCACCGATGGAGGAAGGCAAAGCTTTCCCAACCGCAAAGAGGTCCCGGGCACGATGGCATCGGTCCGAAGGGCACCGGGCACACGGTGTGAACCGCAGGAGGGTGGCACTGGGGCTGAAACTCCCACAACCACCGACCGTGTTCTCCCTTCTGCCGAGCAAAGGGCACGGAGCCGGGAATTAGGGCACGGGATGTATGTCCTGCACCTCTCAGCCAGCCTGCTGAGTCCCCCAGGAGCTTTTGGAGTAGAAGCATCACTTTCTGCCCCGAGACATTTACCTGGAGAGTCCTTGGCCCCGACCGAAGCTGCCACCAGTCCATTCCTCTCCATTTAACCCTGTGCCACCCGCACACCTTCCCGGGCATGCCTGGAGCTGCACAAGCAGAGCAGCGACTCAGACCTCCATGTCTAGCTGAATTTTGATGCAGTTTGGTGGCCACAAACCAAGATGCTCCCCCAGCCCCAAGGTGCGTGTTCGGAAGGGATGAAGGCAGCCCTTCTCCCCTCCCCTGCCACAGCCTTCCCCACCACTGGGTCACCCACGGGAGCAAGGACCGTGTCCCCAGCCACCTCCCCGTCCCAGCACAGTCCTCCTGATCCGAAGCTGGGCGACCCAGGAGGGCCATGACTCCGCTCGCCCCCGCAAAAAGCCAGGCTGGGGCTTGCGAGGACGTTCTTCCTAATTCCTGACCTCAGCCTCCCTGGCTACATCGGGTGTCTGTGGTCTCCTGCCCGGGGCCCGCAGCCACCGAGAGCGGCTTATTCCCCTGTGCGCAGCTCCGGCCGGGATAAGGCAGGGATCACCCCGATTAGCACCGAAGCCGACAGCGCTAAGAGCTCGCTGTGATGGCGGGCAGCTTTGTTGGGGCAGAGCTGAGTCCTGACTTGTCAGGGCAGTCAAGCTGCTGCCAGGAAAACACCAGTTTCCAGTGACACCCAGCCTCCCCCCTCTCCCAGGACACCTTCCTGAGTGCAGTTGGGGTGAGCACCGCATCAGATGAGCTGGGGTTGAAGCAGGCCATGATCCTGGCTTCGAGGAGGCAGGAAAGGGTCGCCCAGTGAAACGCAGCACCTCAAGCCTCGCGTTTTGGGGCAGACCACCCTCAGGAACAGCCGGTGGCCCCGTGGCCACAGCCCCGCGCAGCCCCAGCTCTGCCCAAGCTGTCCGTGAAAGCGCAGCATTTCTCCTTTAGGGATTTAATCACTCGCACAGGGCTTAGGGCTGACCCCAGGCGCAGCCTGGAGAGCAAGGACAGATCCAGACCCAGCTGCCCCAGGGACGGACCCTGCCCCAGGGAGCAGCTTCGTTGCCGGGGCTGCCCTTGGCCCTTGACAAGGGGGCTGCTTGAGCCGGGAGCCAAACCCCTGAGAAGAGGGTGGTTGGGGACAGGGACTCTCTTCTCCTCTGAGGAGCCCCGATGCCTGCCCTGGGGAGGTGGGAGATGCCACCTCTTTCCCCCCAAGCCCAAACTGGCGCTCTGCGCAGGCAGGAACAGGGCAGGGTGTGCTGCTCCCTCGTCCCATCACCTTTCATGTCCATGTCCTGCTGCTTCACCTTTCTGCAGTAGCCATACCCACCCCATCAGCTGCAACCCACAGCTTCCCCAGTACTCTATCTGCCTCGCTGCTAAGGAGCAGCCAAGCAAGTAAGAAACCATCTCCCTGCATGCTGCCCTCGAGCCCATACCCTGCTTCACCCCACCTTCTTCTTCCTCACCATGTGCGCCCCAGTCACGCTACCAGGGCAGACGATTGACTCACAGGGACCCAGGGGTCAGCCCTGGCTGCAGAAGCGGCAGAGCAAAGGGGAGAAGCCTACAGGCCAAGGGGAAAGCCTTGGGGCTGGCAGTGTTTCAGCTCAAAGTGGATGCTGCACCCGCCCGTGCAACCCCCGTGGCCCTGTACTATGGCCCAGGGTCCCGTTAACCCAGGAGGGTGCCACGGGGCAGGCACAGCCCAGGGCAAGGAGAAGCCAGCGTTGCCAAGTCCTCCCCGGTGCTGCAGCCAGCTCGCTCCCTTCCCCGCGGCACCTCCACCAGCAGCCTGTCACAGCAGGTGAATAAAACCCATCGCTCCAGGGAGAGCCCGCAGGATCTTTTCCACCGCTGCCACGGCAAGCACAGTTGCTCAAAGTGGGGCTGCAGCTCCAGCGCAGGCACCGCTGCCCAAACCTGCTCCCTTATGCTGGGCTGCCTGCTCAGCAGAAAGAGAAGGAAAAAAAAAAAAAGAAAAGACCAACACCATTAAAAGGCTTGGAAAATTTTATTCTTTACTGAACTTCAATAGTTTTTTGTTTGAACACAATAAATATTTCAGTAATAGCATTTAACAGACTGGAATTCAAACCCACTGCAGTACCTAAACTCCCAGCGACAGGATTCCAGGGAAGCGATGGGGGTTCCGGGGGACCGTGGCAGTGCCAGGACCGCTGCTGATGGCCAGGCTGCTTCATCTGATCTCTGTTTAGGGACGACCCCGCGCAGAGGGACCGGACTTGCTCAGCTCCTGTGGGGAGCCTGGCAGAGCACCCCAAGCCCCAGGGGAGCCAGGGCCCCACTGACAGCGGCTCCTCAGAAAGGCTCAAGGGGGAAGGGACAGAACCAAAACCCACCACACCAGCACAAGCACCGGACACGTCTTTCCCTGCATCATTTCACAGCCCCGGGGAACTAGGAGAGCAGCCGGCAGCATCAGCTCTCCAACCCCGCTGCACAGGGGGTCGGTGGCAGAAGACATGGCTGCAGAGTCCGGTTAGTGCCTCCAAACTTGTTTCCAGAAGGACGAAGCAGCATCACCAACTCCTTCCCCACCCTGCCCAGGAAAACTGAACGGCCACGCGGACACAGGCCTTTGAAGATGCTCTGAAGGGTTGCAGAGAAGCTCCCAGTCCTGCACTAACACCAGGGGCCCAGTGGTAGGAGCCCAGAGAGCTGGGGCTGTTTGCAAAACCGCTCAGATGTAAGGGTTGAGTCCGAAATGCTGCGGTTCACCCCATGGAGCCCCTCTGCAGGTTGGGTTTGATGCTGCTGCCTTGATTTGCCTTTAGGTGCAGGGTTACAGCTGGAGAAGAGAGCGATTCAGGACTCAGAAGACCAGAGCCAAAACCAGCCTGGGACCCACCACTCTCCTCTTCCAGCACAACATGGACCACTACCAAAACCAGCATCCACTTCAGCTGAAAGCTCGAGGGACAGAAGCAGCTCAGTCTGAAACGCTGCCAGGGGGAGCGGGAGAGGAGATTTTGATTAATGAGGTCTCCAGCCTGAAGCCCAGCACCAGCTCCTACCAAACAGCCACCACAGATGCCGCTGGCTGAGATGAACGGCACCTTGGAGGGCGAGCAGCGAACTTCACCGAGAACCTCTGCTCCTGGGGCAGCGATGCTCTGACCACCTCCTCAGAGACCAGCCTAGAGACCTCTCAAGCCAGGTCTGACCGCACCTGGATGGGCCAAAGGGTCTTCTACAAACAAAGAGTGACCTTTTCCAGAAGCAAAGAGGTCAGCGTAGCACCCATCATCACTGTGTCCCACCAAGAGCAGCCTCCACGTCACCTCGGCCACTGCCTCAACACAGCGCAGCGAGGTAGAACAGGCGGGTGAAAGCGGGATGAGCCACGTTCGCAAACCCCAGGCCAGGGTCGCGGATCCACGTTAGAAAAGCGAAGAGTAAATGAGCTTTTAGCTGACCCAGCTCCATCACCACCGAAGCAAGGCCGACACACCGCGCTGCAAGACTGCGGGACGGGGGCGTGTAAGGGAATGCTGGTGCGCCGAAGGACTCCCACTTCTCAAGCGAGCGATGCATGCTAAGCAAAAAGGGACAACTGGAAAGAAGCCTCTGCTTCAGGGAAGTTCCTGCAGGTTTCTGAAGGCTAGAGAAACCCCATGCACAGTTTTGCCATAAACTAATGTGACCAGAGCTCAGCTACAGCTTGTGTTTGCACAAAAAAAAAAAAAAAAAAAATCAACTGTTCCCTTGAACCCGTCTATGGAAAAAAAAACAAACCAAAACACCCAAAAAAAAGATATCTGAGCTAGTTTCCAAAAAGCACTAAGTCTCTAGAGACTTTCCAGGTCTATCACAAGCAGGCACAGATGCTCTCAGCGAAGAGCTTAGGGGCCTTGCTAGAACTGACCTGACTGAGATCAAAACAGCTCTCGGACTACAAACTGCAGGTACTCAACGCACCCGGGAGGTAACATCAGGCCAGCTCTATTTAAGGAGCTTAAATATATGTTTCCAGAGCCTTAGAAGCTCATGCTTACAACATTCTGCTCCCCTGGCTCTGGCAAAGCCGCCTGTATCAGGTGGCTGATGTTTACGAGAGCAGAGACTGCTGCCGAGCCCTTGCAGCGACCGACCGCAGAAGAGAGGAGTTACTTGCAGCACCGAAGGAAGGAACAAGCTACAACCACAGCGCTTGGTTTTCCTAGCGTTTGTACACCCACAGGTCAGCCGCAGCGTTTGTACTTCTAAAACGCTGCGCTTAGCGCGACAGCCAGTTTTAACCCAAACCCCAGGAGGTCCCAAACCCTGCACTTCACCCTCAGCCCCGGCTCCGCTTGTGAATTCCTACGCTAGGTCCCTGGATGGGCACAGAGGCAGGAGCTGTGATACGAACCACAAGACCGAGATGAAAACAGGCTGCAAGCGAGGCCGCCTCTCTGCCTCGGCTACGCAAGTCCTGTGGCGACATGCTGGCGTGTCCAAAAACCTGCTTCGGAGCAAAGGCTGACCGGCCGCAGCGTGGCGAGGACCAGGAGGAGCTGGCAGCGCCGGCCACCTCTTCCCACAACACAAGGACCTGCCTGGAGCCCGAGGCCAGGCGACTGACATCCCAGCGGGTCTTAAAGGGTCATCTGCACCCCTCCCTGAACAGGTTTTTTCCTGGTAATACTCTGTTATTAGAGATAAAAATGTGCAAAACAGATTTAGGAAAGCGTAAGACAGTCCTGTTACCAACGCAGCAGGTCCATCAGTAATTAAGAAAATATGATTAACACTATCCTTGGAAGAAGGGACAACACAGATCAGCTCTCAAATACCAGACAGGAGGAGCTGAGGAGTGAGCGCACGTCCTACCCAGCCTGCGCACAACCCTGTCCCGTCCCAAGGAGCACACCTCGCCGCAAGGACGGAGTCTAGGCAGCAAGGCAAGCAACCACCACCGTAAAACAATTACCCTCAGAGGAATACATTTATTCTTAAGACTTCAAACCATTATTAGTAATAAATAGTTTGTTTCTTAGCATGCCACACCCCACCACGGCCAAGATGGTTTGGTCTTTCTGTTCGTTTCCACTCCTCCCAGAATCTGGGAGCAGGAATCACTTAATTTCTAACAGCCCAAAGAGAAACTCGCCCCCCCCAGCTTCGCAGCAGCACGAGTCAGGAACAGTCGCATGTGCACCGAGATCAGGTCTGCTCTCTCCTCGCTCTGCCACAAGCCCGCAGCACAAGCAAGCCTGTTTTCCAGCACTGATTTAAGGAGACATGTTTCTAGTTTCAAGGTGCAATAAATTAAGGCACCAAAAATCCAGGACTCCCCAAAGATAAAGCCTGCGCAGATAGGAAGTGGTTCCAGTTTTTAAGAGAGATCTTTCTCCTACAGCACGACAAATATTTGCAGGATTTTAGAGAGGAAGCCCTGCTTCCACATGTTTGTAACTTCACAAAGGGGTTTTTCAGGGTATATTACGTGCTGCAAAAGCACACCTGCCCACAGCTCGGTGAGACAACAAACAGTGTATTACGGAGACAAAGTGACATCCTAAGATTTAAGATCAGACAACTTCTCACAGCACTAGCACTGGCCCAGTCTTCAGGGCCCAGCAACACTAGTGGGAAGAGACAGGACAACGCAAGCTCCAGGCTTGGGAGCCCAGAGCTCAGCTGAAAGCCTGAGGGAACAGGTCAGTTATTCCTGGGTCGTGCAAACACATAACTAGAAAGTAAATCATCCAACCTCCACTTTTTGTCAGTGCTGCTAGCACAATTTTGCTATCTATGGGACGTGTTCAGAGAAGTGTTGTGTCCCACTGTAAGATTCCCTGTAATTCTTGTGCGAGCGTGACTTAAATTTATCTCCCTTCATAATTATATTTCATTAAATAGCAAGAGCCAAAAATTCAAGCGCAGCCCCGTTCCATTTGTATGCTTAGGGTTTTTTTTTTTTTTCTGTACAGCGTCAGTAAAATATATAGGAGCAAGCTACTTTATTAAATAAACTCTGAAAATCATTTGCCCCCCTCTCCCAGACTAGCCACCCTTCCCAGACACGCCACAGCCGTACAGACACATGAGCATACAGACGCTCAGCCGAGCCCTCCCACCATGTCAGCCCAGATGAACGCCCCAGCTCGCTCCTCGCAGGGCGTACCGTGACCGAGCAACCCTGACGTCGCGCCCCGCACGCAGCCAACGCGTGAGCTTGCCTCCGGGTTTCAAGTCTCACGGTCTGCATGACAATGATTCAAATTTACAAAAGAAAAAGCATTAAATAGTAGTTACAGTTTGAAGGTTTCCTAAAGCAGGAGGAGTCTTCACCTGCAGAAGGAAAAGGCTGTGATCAAGCTTCTACGAACCACGTTGCACAATAATCAGTGTATAAGCGACTTTGTTCCCATGGTAGATTACATATGCACAATCTGCTGTGCTTGTTCACTTCCGGATGCAGCCTTTCCAGAGCCTGGGTTTAAGCTACACTCTTCATTCAAGCACAGGTCTTCATTAAATAAAGTGAACAGAAAAGAAAATCAGCATTCAGTCTTCACCACCTCACTCTAACTAAATTACAAAAACAAATTAAAAAAAAAATCAATGCAAACATGTCTTTTACAAATGGACAGTAAACAAATATATCCCTGGATGAGACATGCAGCCGCTGAGGACACTGGTTTCGAAAAAACAAAGGGATATTTGGAAAGGACCCCACCACACACACGCCTGTGAGCTTTCTGAAAGTGCACACGCAACCAACACAACACTTATTAAGGTGCTTCTCTAAGCAGTGGATTTGCTGCCGTCGATGGTCTGGTGGGAAGGGCGATGTGCAGACTGAGCCTAGCTGCGCTGCTACAAAAGAGGCGGCTCAGGCAGCACGCAACGACCCAGCAGAGCCGACCTCAAACAGCAAGTTCATACTGGTAGGAAGAGGGGAGAGTTAGACAGGCTGGCGTAAGCCACTTTCTGCTGCCGATCGAAGCCCAGACCCCACTCCCAGGCGGGGAACACACACGGACAGGCAGGAACACGGTCAAGATGTGGTCCCAGGTACCCACGGCTCGAGCAGGGGAGACAGAAGCTGCCTTCCCAGTTTTACGGGAAATCGAGCCCTGATTTTCTAAGCCCCCCAAGTAGAATATTACTAGAAGTTTTGTGTGTTGTTCTTTTTTTCCCCTCTTAAAAAAAAAGAAAAAAGAAAAAAAAAAAAAGAGGTGCAAGTATTTGCCCAAATAGGTGAATGCAGGAAGGCAGGACAGAATGTGGGAGAACTGTCACCATCTGCTCCCTAAGTACCAGCCCAGGACAAGGGCTGTCTAGCAGGATTAGGGACAGACAGGAACTCCCTCGACCACCAGGATGTTCCCCTGACCTTGCAGAAATCAGCTGTTATGTTGGTTTTGATGACAGGTCAAGATGCTTCGCTCCGGTGAAGCCATTTGCATCCCCAACCAGCTTTACCTGAGCAAAAGCTGGAGTTTGAGGTTTCACTGGGAACATTCAGCTGGTCTAATATACAGTAATAGCGACCTGAAAGGCTACCCTCCTCGTCCAGTTTCACCCAAAACCGAAAGCTTGCGTTCGTCAAACAGCGGCGGGGGCTGCCCCGTACCAGTCCTGCCCTGGCTGCACCGGATACCGTGCGTACTTTGCCCTGATGTCTGTCCAGAGGATAGGTTTAGATCTGTGGTGATGGTTGAAGTATTTACAGGTATTTGCAGCAGTTATTTACAGTACTTCTGCAGACCGCAAGCTGATTTTCTCTTCCTCCACTCCTAGTCAATCTGGCGTGGGCTTCTTTAGCGAGAAGGGCCGTATATTGAAGTGCCTGCTCAGCTGGCTCACCTGGGGACAGGGCAGACAACAGGACCGGGTTAGCGAGGCTCAGAGGGACGAGGAAGAAAGCGGGCAGAGCGCCAGACCAGTTCCCTGTATGGCCAAAGCAGCCCCTGCCACCTTCCTGCACCCACTTTCCCCACCCTACACGCTCCCCTCGGGTGCAGCAGACCTGGACCACAGCCTCTGTCTTGTGCTATGGGGCCAGCCAGGCTGCCTTGCCCAGGAGCTGAGCCCTGTCCCTGCCAGCCCGATGCTGGGGCCGGCCAGGCGCATGGCTCCGCAAGGTGCAGCCTTGCTCCCTTCCCATGCCTTCCCGAGTAACAGCCTGGTCTATCCGGGAGCAGGCTCACCTCCATTCCTGCCCTCCTCAGGGGCAGGAGTCAGAAACACCTGCCCTGAGCCCAGGCACGCAGGATTTTACCCTGCGGTACTGCTCCCTCTCTGCCCCTCCCAGCAATATTTTTATTATTTTGCTTAAATTAATTAGAACATCTCAGATATCTATATGAAAAAATCACTCCCTGAATCCATTTGCAGTTCAAACTGGGGGTCGGGTACTTTGCATTGACCATGAAGACGCACACAGGAGGGTTACAGAGAGGAGGGGAAACCCCACACCAGGTTTTGGATAACCAGGCCCCTTTTACACCAGCCTTTGGCAGAAGCTTTCACCACCTCCTTTGAGGACACGAGCAAACCACAGAGGACTGAGAGCTGCACCAGGAAACGAGCTTTCAGGCACGGTTCAGAGAACCGCAGGATAAAACGGATGGTGTGGCACCAGCATCTGGTGACTGCAAGGTAACAGTCACTGCAGAACCATGAGCGAGCAGTGCTGAGCGGCACCAGAGGCTGAGCTGGGCACGGAGTCAGGGCAGAGGGTTTATTCCTAATCATTACTCCCAAATGCAGAGCAGTTAGGGATTACGTCCCAGTCACAGAGCCTTAAAAGGCTCTTCAGCTCAAAGTTTCTTTTATCCTGGAAGAAGAGACTGCACAGATGGGCCCTTGGAAAGCTGGAGGGGGGAACGAGTGGAAGACAAGCTCAGGGGAACAGAGCGCTGAGAAGCTCACTGCAGGGGAGACGGCAAGCCTGGGCAGGAGGATTACACCATCCGGTCAGTCCCCATCTCCAGCTATGATTCCAAGACCAAATTTATTTAAGCTTCTTAGCTATTCAAATCCTTCTTGCATAGAAGCCTCATTACACTAATTGGAAAGACAAGACAACCTGGCTATTACTTCTTTGCTGTAATTACAGTTCAAACTCGACTCTGGAGGCTCCACATTAGAGCTGGGGTTCCCAGGAGACAGGGCTTCCCAAGGAGGACATATGCACGTGGCAGCAGCCAGCTCCGCAGGGGACGTTGGGTCCCTGTCCCTCGTTCCTCAGCACCTTCCTGGGGCATTTCTAATGGGACTCGGTCTCCTCTGAGTTTGTTTTCTCTCTCAATCAAAACTCAGGGACTCAGGCAGAGCTGGCATGGAGCAAATCAGTCCCTGGGTCTCCACACAGCCCTTGCAGCAGGGGAGAAGGCATTGCAGCTGCAGTGTCCCCACTTTCCCTAGCAGGGATGTCCCCCCTCCATCCCGGCTCTCCCAGCGCAGGGCACATCAGCAAGGTCAGGGATCGAACTCATCCACCAAAGTAACACCAACAGCAGTTTAACTTTTCATACCAAGACTCCCAAATTAAGCACTCCTGCCTGACGTGCAGACACAGTATCTGCTGCTCTGGGTATCTACCGGAGCTGCCCTTCCCACTGCCCAAGGGTGTGGGTCACCCATGCTGGCTTCCATCCAAGCTGGTCACTAAGCTGCAACCGCAGCCAGGATGAGTTAAACACGGCAGCGGAGATGGAAGTATTTGTTTCAAACTAATCTCCGGCACAACAGCCCCCCGTCACATTGTGTGAAGTTTGCTTCAAACCCATGCGACAGCCCGCACAAGCCTCTCGCGAGGAAGTCAGCTCAAGTTTCATACGGTCACAGACAGCATGACACAGAGAGCCGTTCCCACTGACATTCCCGTTTTTAAGCGGAATATTCTATGCCCCAAACAGCAGCAGCACCCAAGCAAAGCCTGCAGTCAGAGCACGGCAGCCAAGCCCGAAGCCCACGCGCTGAGTTCACCTACCACGACCACTCCGTAGTGGATGTGCGCCAGGGTGAGGAAAGCAGTTAACAAGTAGAGGAGAAGCGTTTCGCTGTTCGGCGCGAACCCGGACATCACCACGAAGAGCACCGCCGCTATGGGGAGCAGCATCCAGTTCAGAGGTTGGCAGCGTGTGCTGCTCATCTGACAGACGATCAGTTGGCACTGCAGGAAGAGTAAGCTGTCAGAGCTTGCGCCCAGTATCGACTCTGCAAGCCCAGAGCTGTCCACAGCACAGAGAGGACGGTCACACATATACACGTACCAATCGTCTGCGCTTACAACTACCATCACGCAGTTTCCCCGAGTTTCTCACTCAGGATCTTTCTTTGCATTAGAATTCCTGTGGGGGACACAGAGCAAAGCCTCGTGGGGCAGGAATGTAATAGGGAAACAGGCATCGAGGGCATCTTTAAAAGAAAAAGGAGTTCCCTTGAGCTGACCGAGCCTTACCAGCGTTATCTGCACGATCAGCAGAAAATCCTGCCAAGCAGCAGTGTGAGCTGCTGGACGCAGGGCATAGACACACAGAGCCGCTCAGCCACACGTCTGAGGTGATGAGTGCAGGTGCCTTTGTTAAGGTCTCAAGCAAGCACCGATGCAATATGCAGCTAAATCGGATTTTGACAAAACCTTTAGTCCCCCACATTTTAAGTTCATCCCAAAAAAGGAAGCAGGAATTCCTTTCACGTTAGCAGTTTGCTATTCACAACACAGAGGATGCATGCATGTGTAAACACATTCAATTTAACTAATTCTCTAGTTTCTCAAGAGTGAGAGCTGCAGCACAAAATTCGCAGACCCCAAACCCTGTCTACCTTCCTGTCTGTTCTTTCAGTCATAGCAAAATAGAAAAGCTGTCAAGCTAATCTTCGCATCTCACTTCTCTCCTCGCATTTGAGCTGGTCTTTTTCTTCCTGCCTCTCCCAAGCATCCTGGCAGGCTTCACACTCCCCAGGGGACAAACCGGAGCATAAAGCAAAAGCCGCTTACAGAAATGTTAGCGAAGGCTGTTCCAACCATGAAATAGAAGAGCCTGGGATGGACCTCCAGGATGTCTGTCGGGGACATGAAGATCCACGTGGTGCAGAGCAGGAAGAGCAACACCGGGGATACCAGTGGCAGCATGATTTCATACACAGAGTGGTGCTTCAAGGTGTTATTTTTATAGGCCCTGAAAGGCAAGCAAAGACATGAAAATACCTGGAACCACGGCTGAGAAATACCTGGTCCCTGCCTTCAGGAGAGGGCTGCAAAAATCTCATTGGCCATTCTGCTACGCAAAACTGCTGATATCAGTCATAACCACGGTCAGACGAGGAAGCTGCACGCCTTCATTGTTAACCCAAAAAACTCCTGAATTACAGAAGCACCTGGTTGTCTGGCGCTCTGGGTTGTGACCAAGAGGACAAGACTACAAAAGCTGGGGGCCCTCCTGCAAGACCCTGCTGAGCAGGCTGCCAGCCCGCTCCTCCCACTGCACCCTGCAAACTGGGACCTTCTGGTGAGTCAGAGCCATTTTCTCGCACTGAAAACAATCGTCTGAAAACTACTAAGGAAACCAAGTTCCAAGAGGCTTTGAGGGCTCTTGCAAAGGTGCTAGCGCAGGGAGGGAGACCTGAGGACGGAGCAACTTACTTGTAGAAGTTATAGAGGCTCATCGGCAGCGTCACAGTGAGCGCGCAAGCTGGAAGAGAAAGAGCCGCGTTACTGCCCCACAATAGAAGGAGACCATCACGTGCACCCCACGAAAGGGTAGGTGCTTGCGCTCTGGTTTAAGTTGCTTGCAACAAAAATAGCTCAGAGGTGCACCGAGAATAGCTCGGCATGTTTAAAAGTAGTTGCTCATAATTCTGGTCCAAGAGCTGTAATTACAAGTCTGCTATAAATCAAAGATGTTTCAATTTTAAAAAGTTGCATTAATGAGTCCAGTATTATGCTTTAATAATTTACAAAGTTTAATTATAATACTGTCTTTAATGAGACATGAGGGGAGTTCAAACTCCACAAGTGTGGAGTATTCGTATGTTAAGTTATACGACTGCCAAAGGAAAGCTTAGAATATCCACCTGATTAAGAAAAGTGCAAGCATTAGATTTAACACAATTCAAGACATATTGACTTGAAATTAAGTAGCTACAATTAACACCTAAAGAAAGGGACACAGACAAAGACAAATTAAACTAAGAAAGAACTTCTGAATAAACCGAATTTCATTAAGCAAAGACAGCTCTCCCCAGCTAAGCTTCACCTGCATTACTCTCCCCCTTGCAGTGGCTTGTTCTGACTGACCACTGCAGAGAAAGGCTGGGCTTTTATTTAGTTTTATTTATATTTTTATTTAATTTTTAGATGGGTGGATGGAGGGCAGGATCCCCAAACAGCAGAGTGCTTTTCCCCACCTCCGTGGCTGTAACCTCCCTCCCGCAGCAGCCCCAGGCTGCCGTGCAGCTTTTGGGCTCTGGGTCCTGCCCCGGCCGTGCTGCGGGGCAAGACGGAGCCTCAAGCAGCAAGGCAAGCACGCCCTGCAAACAGCCCGAGCGCCGGGGGGTCCTCGCTGGCCGCTGGCTCCCAGCACCCACCCACCGGGCTGCGTTTTATCCCCTAAACACCCTACGGCTCTCGCTGAAAACAAACTGCGCTTCCCCTGGGCAACGCGATGCCCGCAGCCCCAGCACTCGGGCAACGCAGCTATTTGGAGGAGACGTGTTTTCACGTGCTCGCCAGGTCCCAGGCACGAGGGAGTCTCTTGTTTAGCATCCAGGGGCCGGTGCTCGGCTCCAGCTGCCTCCCAGCAGCCTGGCATACCCAGTCCTGAGCAGCAGTCACAACCCTCAGCCGCTCTCATCTGCCCACTACACCGCTCCAGGCCAGGAACCATTTTGTGTCTGTCCGCACAAACCCTTAGCCCCAGGTAGGCAGCACCGGGGCTGATCCCCCGAGCAGCAGCATGCGCCTATACCCTCAGGACTGGCACAAAAATATATCTGAGGCACGAGTGCAGCGCTTCGCTTCCTTGCTCTTTTGGTCAACACAGACCCAGGCAGACTGGAGTTAACTTCTCCAAAGTAACTGTGCAGAAGACAACAATACTTTGAAATCCTGGGAAAGGGCAGGCTGCAAGAACACCCTCAATTAGTCACTTCAATAACAGCCTACAGGAGCTTTCATTACAGCAAACAGAACAACGTTATCATTAATGAAGACATTGGGTTTTGTTAAAAAGGTGGAGTTTAAAAGACAGGCTTCAACATGGAGTTTCTTACCAATAATCATTGCAGTGAATAGGTCTCTATATAAGAAATTAAACAGGAAAGGTGCATACCAGGCCTCAACTCCCACAATGGCTGTCACTATGTAGACAATTGAAATGGTCTGAAAGAAAGCACAGGACAAGCAGGCGTGAGCAACCGGACAGGCGAGTCTGGCAGCACCCGACGCGGCAGCGCAAGGCAGCTCGAGAAGTATTCTCTAAGCTACATCACGTTCAGTTCTCCCCACCGGCAGGGAGGAGAAAAATTTTTAAAAATCCACAAACATCCCGTGTTACGAGACCAGGTCTAATAAGTGTAGTAGCCGAGCTGCTGAGAAGGATACGACCAGGAGCTGCTCCTCGCAGCAGGAGCAAAGATGCCCTCCCACAGCTTGAACTCACGAGACGCCTGAAGCACGAGAGAGAGGTTTTATACTACAAGTTGCAGTGACCCTGGAGGGTTTGTTCAGGGACTCCTTCTTATCCGTCTGCTGAAGCAATTATAGGAAAAAAGCTAACAAGGGATATTTCAGTTTTAATAGTAACCCTGAAGCTGGGTGAAGCATGCTGCAGGGCAGGCTAGCCCTCCACCCCCTGCCTTTCTGCAACAGGCAGAGATCCGAAAGCACTAGGGTTAAGCAATGCTTTTGGAGAAGGAGGTCACAGTATAGTCAGAGGGGGTTAGAGTATAGTCAGAGGGGACCAGCTACAGTCTCCTTTTACTAGCAGAGATGATTATTGCAATTAATGCAGGTGCATTGATTACACTCTCCTTCCAACTTGCTGCATTTCCCACCCAGCATCTGATAAGCCAGAAGATACAGGAGTACTGCGTGCTGCGCGGTGCCGTGAGGCTGCACCCTGTCGAGGAAGGGCAGCTGCCAGCAGCAAAGGTGAACTGTATCATCCAGAGCTTGCTCCCAGTTCTGATGGGCTCTTCAGAAAGAGCCTCCTGCAGAGAAGTCCTTCATGAGAGATGGACACGCCAACATACCAACGGGTCCATCACCGTCAGTCTCAACATCGACTGCCCAGTTACCATGGTACAGAGGGGCACCTCCCCAGGGACCTTTGCTCCAGGCACAGTGATTAACATGCCAATTAGTTACTCTGCTACGTTTTGGCATGCATCCTGCTAGTGCCAAAAGGCACCCCAACCTTCTAGACTTATATTTACCCATGCTGGTAGAATGCAGGAAACTAACTAGAGCAACAATTCAGGTGGCCAAAACACACATCTTAGGACAGCAGAAACCAGGCAGAGGAAACGCAAGGCAACGTCCATTCTTCAAGCCTCGTTTTTTTGTGGAGAATCCCATCTACAAAAGCTACTCAGAACAAAATAAAAACCTGCACAAACCTCCTTGGATCTAATGGTTTTGAGCAGCTGAACTCTAGTGCCACATGACCCCGGCTCATTAAAGCAATTAAAGCTCAAAGTCACGCAAGCAGTCTTGGAAAGCTCTCCTCCTCCACGATGCCTGGAGACAGGCGGAAGACACCCACCTCCAGAGAGCATTGCAGTGACTGATTTAGAAGGCTCTGGACACGTAGCAGAGCTGCACGCATCCCTCGCACACCTCGGTGGGCACTACTGCACCCCAGGCATGTTAGCAGTTCATTGAGCTTCTGCTGAAGCCGAGCAGCGGCTGCGGCGTGTACTTACCACCTGGCTGATGTCATATCCCCAGGGGAGGAAGAGAATCCCTGTGTTATACTTCTCCCAGTGGGAGAGGATGAATGAAAACAAGACCACCCATAAGAGGAGGTAGAGAACGAAGACACTGACACCCGTGGAGCCCCGTCCAAAGGTGGAGTAGACTGTCACGACAAAGTACACGCATGCCCAGCTGTCCAGGCCGTGATCAAAGAGCTCTCCCAGGGGCGTGCTGGAGTTGGTCCGGCGAGCCTGTTTCCCGTCAACGCCATCTGGGAAGAGAAGAAGAAGAAGTGGGGAGTTTTGCTGGACACCCCCACACAAAGCAATGGGCCAGTTTGCAGCTGACAAAGTGCAGGCAGCCAGCGAACAGCAGCTTTCACTACCTCCATCCTCTAATGGCGAGTGTGCTTCCCACCCCTCTGCTCTATTTGAGACTGAAAAATGCAATAGTCTGACAAGATTATCTTTATTTAAAGCAGACCAAAGACAGAATTTCACAATTCGTCTCAAAGTCAGTTCCAGCATCCTCCTTTCACATCAGCTGCTCTGGGACAACTTCCTTCTATCCACTTTGCAAAGCAGCTCCCAGAAACTGCTCTAGCAGCCCGAGCAGCAGTTGAATTAGTGCATGGCAGAAGCCCAGAATCAGAAGTTTCTCAATGGGCTCGGAGATAAGACGACACGTAGCCGCAGCATAAACGGATGACAGACACAAACCCCCACAATCAACTAGATAAAGTCTTACCTAATGTATAGGCAATGAAGTTGAGGAGACCCACAACGACCCACACTCCGTTCGGAACATGCTGGTGATCAGGAGCTGCAGAGATCAGAAAGACCCAAGTCAGGACAGCTCAGTACGTACTTTCAATGGGTTTATTTTGGCACAAGAGGCATAGCAACAAGGACCGGCAGCTCACCAAGACAAAGCACCTACACAACTCAAACAGTGAAACTGAGATGTTAGCTTTCCAGGACGTGATGACAGAGCTCTTCCACAACAGCACGTGAAACCGGGCCACCGAGGACTTTGCTTTCCAGGACACACTTGTCCTCTGTCCCCGGCTCCCCAAAGTCACAGGATCTAAGAACTGGTGACGGCAGCTAGCAACTGTAGCCCAAATGCATGACAGGGAAGTGTGTGCAGATCACACTCTCCTCGATCACTTGCTCATAGAGCATCAAGCAGAGCCTCTTTGAGATGTGGCGACACCCTGCCTCTGCAGAAACATGTCAGGATTCCCTGCCCAGTCTCCAGTCTGCATCCTGCCAACTGAAACGGAGTTCCTCCTTAATAACATCTCCCCGTCCTCCAGCACTGTTTCAGCAGATAGCCAGCTTAGCTGTCTGCAACTCAGGGAGCCCAAAGGTGCGTTTGAAAAAAGCCCGAAGAGGCACGGCTTCTTGGCAGCAGCCTCGCAGGAGGGCACGTGGAGATCTCCTAGGGGGAACAATGATTCTGTGAAATGCCACCTCCTGTTTCCTTAGAGCAGCGTGATGGTGCTTTTCCAGCAGCAAACGGAGGGCATCACGTCTTACAAAACCATCCAGCAAGGAGGGAAGGCACAAGCTTCTGGAGGCCTCACCAGCAAAATGAAAAGTTCTCTTTCCCAGCAGGACATGCATAACACGTGTGTAAAAGGGTCCCAAAGCATGAGCTTCACCATTCTTTTGGCAGAGCCCAAGTTTCTGGATGTCTGATGTCCTGGGGATTCTCACACCAATCTTCTTTCCCTGAGCTACTGTCAGCTTTTCTTCCCATGGCTCATGGACCAAAACACAGTCCAAATCTTAGCTAACAGCCACTGATGCCACCCGAGCTTTTGAAAGCCTGGCATACTGAGAACAGTACTCGTCTACCTACCAATAAAGGCAATCCCAAGAAACCAGTATTTTTCCCACTTAACTGTGTTTTCATGACTGGCCCAGTTTTAGAAGAACTAGGTGAACTCTTCTGAGCAACCTAAACCAAACCTGGCAGGGGCAAAGGGAGAGAAAAATACAGAGAGGAAGCTATTGATAAGTGACTGAGAGTTATCATGTGGTATTAATCTTTTCCCTGGGACACCCCCATGAGGAAGGGGACACAACTGAACCTTTGGATTCACGAACAGATGAACACGGGTACTGTTAAAAAGTTTAAAGCTGTGCATATCCTTGCCTCGCGCAGAATGGTGAAACTGAGAAAGAGGATTTTGCCTTTGTTAGTCTGAATGTGGTGCTGGCATGTTTTTGCAAGAGGGCAATTAGCTGTGATGCAAAGAACCTGCTGACTTCAGGGAAGCAGAGTTTCCCACGTTACCCTGTCAGGTTTTAAAATAAGGGCACTGAGTTCTTGTCTGCTCTCTAGGCAGAGCCAATTCCTACTCAAGTTTTTGGCTGTTTCCTCCTCCCTCGCCCACACACTGCCAGCCAGGCTCACATCCACCCAGCAGCCGGAGGGAAGGTGTCATATTCGGACAAGTCCTCGTCAAAGCCCAGCGAGTTCAACCCCTCAACTCTGTCCCTCCTCTGGCACAGTCACCTGCCTCTGGGAAGGCCCAGACTAAGAGGCCTCATCAACGAGCACCAGAAGGCACGGCAGAGGAGGTGACAGATTTCACCACTCCGATGCTTCGCATCCAAACAGGAACGTGCAGCCTTACCAGAAGCATAAAAGTCAGGGTCGAAGTATGCCATGAGGAAGAAGTTGAAGACAAGCAGCAGGAAGCCAGAAAACGTTATCAAATTTGGGGCCAGCCAGGTAGGGAAGATCTATGGGAAAGCAGCAAAAGAACACATGAACTCATTAAAACATATAATAAGGACCACGTGCTGATTCCCAGCCATGGCAGAGACCTGGTTACAATCGTCTGGGTGTTAGACAACACTGCTTAGTCGCATCTGGCGTATCACGGGGCAGCAGGAAGCTTTAGGCTGCAATGCTGTGAGCTCGGGGCAGGCTGCAGGCTGGAAGGCAGCACCCTTTGTAATTAGTTGCACCACAAACAAAGCAGGGCTTTTCAGCTGACAGTTTTACAGAGAAGACTTTGTGGCGACTAGAGTTTTGCTGTCCCACTCAGGGCAGGATGTCTCACCTTTACTATCGTGTTCCAGAAGGGATGCATGACGTACAGAGACAGGGGGTTGCTGTCCACTGCACTGTACTGTGAACGACAAGGGAAAAACAAAAAACAATAGTTAGGGCTCCACCAACACTTGCAAAAAGCCAGAGATCCTGAATATTGAGCTTTCCGTGAGGACACCTGCTACCCGAGTCTTGGTATCACAAGAACACTTGGGTCAAGGACGGAGTCTCACCAGGGACGGTGCTAAACAACCCAAAAAGCACCCACCAATTCCAGCGACGCTGGCCATGGACCCACAGAGGCAGCTCTCAGGTGCACATCTCACGCCTGCACCCAATGCCTCCCCTCCACGGGGAGCAGCCCCACGAGAAGAGAGCATGCCCACCACAACGGTTTTTGGAAGGCAGGAAGAGACTCAAGGACATGCGACCTCCTTTGCAGCCAATGCACCCACCAGAGCCCCACACCTCGATGGCTACACCGCAGGCCTGGTGGCACTCTTCACAAGCCGGAGAAGCAACAGTCCCGTGGCCCCGAGCACCCACACTGTGGGACCGACCCACCGAGGACAGCTTGGTGTGCTCTTGCTTGAGCAACCCTGTAGAGTCCTGCTCCACAAGACGAGCAGGACCAGGGACCTTGTCGGCTCAGCACCCAAAGGCACCATGCAGAAGGACAGGGGGAGACTTCCCCACCAACCATGAGAGCTGGGGCCGCTCCTGCAGCCCCGCTGGTCTACAGGCTCCTTAGCTCTCACACCCCGGCAACCCTTTTGCCAAAGTCTGCAGGAGGACAGCGATGAGCCCCCTTGGTGGGGCCCCCAAAACAGGAGACTGTTCTCTGATGGGCAGGATACTAACGGGGAGCTTCAAGGGATACAAGTTCTGGGCTGACAGCTCTGAGCGACCCAGACACAACAAGTGACTGACCCCAGAGGTCCTGCACAAGAGCTGGCGTGCTTCAGTCAAGGACTAAGCCCACTGAGATGGCAGCTATCACTGTCTCACCCATCTCCAGTCACTTGGAAGAGACTTTCTCCTCCGGGAAAGAGAGCAGATATTTATGAGCAAGGTCTTCAACTCCCTCCTTTGTCCTGCAGATACTCCAAAACACCATGTACACCATCATACCACCACGCATCCACAAGTATCTCCAAATCCCGCACATCCCATCACGGTTTCAGGCACAGAGGGTCATTTGGCACTAAAGAGAGGCGCAGAGGCACCAGCTTCCCAGGGCAGCCACGCAGGCGACCTGGGCTGGTTCGTGGGCACCACGGGACATGGGGCTCCCAGCCCCACCGCAGGAGGTAGGGACAGAGATTGGGGCCAGCAAGGGAGCAGTGATGGTAGCAGAACAGACGACAAGATTTCACTGTTTGGAGGTAAGACCCATGTCATTTTTCCTTATTCAGTTAGGGCAGAGCAGTTTGAAGCAGTTGCCCACTGACCTGGTGAAGGATCAGCATCTTGCTCCTTGCCTGTGTCCAGCTCGGCAAGCTGGAGCTCGCATTTCCAAAGGGGGAGGATTGGTGGGTGAACACCAGGAGGCCCGTGGGTACCCCACGCAGGACGTGTCTTGGAGGGTTCCTCAGAAGGGCTCCGCTCCGTTAAGGAGCTGAGATTTCTGCAGAGGCTGCTGCTGCCCTTGGGAAATGGGGAAGAAGAGCTCTTACCTCTCATCCCGCTGCTTTTAGATCATTTGAGGTGGTTGGGGTGTGCATGCGGTGGGGAAAATAAAAATAGAAATAAAAATCAAAGCCCTAGACAAGCCATGAAACAGTTTCCAGTTAGAAAGTTAAAATTTGACATCATTTGGCTCTCAAGAGCACCACGAGCTGTTATCTGCTCTCCAGCTCACAGCCCCTTCCTACCAAAGATTACCCCGTCTAAAGTCCTCGTCCCCAAGTAACACTTTGATAAGAATCCCAAGACAAATTTCATAGGCTACGAAACTCCTCAGCTCATGTGCTCGGTGCCAAGCAGGGCAGCTCCCGGCACCCACCCACCCTGGGCGACAAGCCCCACGGCTGGGACAACACCCACGCAGCTCCCCAGCATCGGCACCTGCCGCCACCCCACGCGAGTCTAATCCCAGGGGCAAAGTAACGAGCAGCGTCACGGAAAGCAATCAAAGCCTCCACCCCTCCTGCACCACCACGGACATAACCTATGCACCCCTCAAGATAAGGGGAGTTTGGTTGGTAAAAGGAAACCCATTAGCAGCTCCGGGTTCCCACCTATCCCACAGCGTTCAACTAGCCACCGTCTCTGCACCCACGGCTTGTTCCTCCCTCTGTGCTCCTCTCCTCGGCTGGAAACCCTATTTCCCCTCGAAGCAGTCTGCCCGTTTCAAAAGCTGGGAAGAAAGCGGTGGGAAAGGGCAAGCAACACCCCACCAGACAGATGCCACCAGGTCTCGCCGGGCTCTGAGCACACAGGCTAAGAGCTTACAGCATTTGTTCCTAACTGGGTGAATCCCATCCGTGGCAAGCATTTCTGCACCCCCACCAGCTCCTCCCTGCCTTCCCCATGACGGATCAGTCCGTCTCACTGGGGGTTACCCCCAGCGCTTACATCCCCATGACAGTAAGCCCATAGGAGCTGCAGAGCAAGCAGCAACAAAACCTCAAACTCAATGCCGTACAGAGGCAAGGTTTAAGCCGCAAGGAATTTCCATCCCAGCTTAATGCAATATCGGGGGACAGAATTCCAAACGCTTTACGAGATAATAGGATTTGAACCACTGGTTAGGGGAGGAGGAGAGCTGGAGACTGATTAAATCTCATTATCCCCAAAACAGCCTGGAACAAGAAAACAGACGCAATGCTTGGAGCAAGGCAGCGGAAGCGCTCTGGAGTTTCTAAGCTCGTGTTTGTAAGGTACCTCGGGGAAGTTTCCCCAGGCCCACGTCCTGGGAAGCTTTCTCCTCTCCCCGCAAAGGCTGGGGAATACAGTCAATAAGCAGCTTTTCCCCATGGTCACACACGTTCCCACCTTGCTTGCAGAACTCAAAGACCTAGAATGACCCATTTCTGGGGAGAGAGGGCAGCTGTTTTGCAGGGGTTTGCCGATACAACCACCCCAGCTTCAAACAGTGTCCTGGAGGGACACTTCTTTGCCTGCTGAGCAAAGCAGGTAGGTGCTCTGCCAGCTCGGAGGACACTAACAGACCAAAGGGACCGAGCTGAGGCTGGCTCTGGCTCCAGGCTGCCTGCCACCCTAAGGGACGGCACTCCCGGGCAGCCAGGACAAGGCTGGCTGCCCAGGACAGCCACCTGCCAGAATACCAATGACCTGCCAGGCACCTTCAACTACAAAACTAAAAAACATCCGCCATACCCAGCCTCCCTGCAACTGCTTTTCATCATCCGGTTTCCTTCCTACCACCTTTTCACCTTTCTGCACTAGCAACAAGGGGTTCCCGACCTGCACGGCATGCGAGCTCTCTGCTCCGCAGGGGACAGCAAGCCAGCAGCGCTGCTGGGGATGCTGGCAGTGGGCAAAGAAGGAAGGACAGGCAAGGACAGACAACACGGACACGGTCATCACCTCCTCTGGGTGTGGGGCCTCTGCGTGGTCAGAGCTGGAACCAAAGCAAGCTGTGGAGATGCTTCAGTTGCAGCTCTCACTCCTCTGGCCACTCACCTTCCAGCCCACGCCATGGGAAGAGAGCAGGTCACGCCACGCTGGTGACGGAGGCAGCAGCCTGTCCTTGAAGGAAGCCCTCAGCCAGGTTCCTCATTCCTGCATCAGCCCTCCAGGGCCAACGTTTTTGGAGACTGACATTCCCAGAGAAATACAGGCTCAGGATATCTGTCTCGATCTGCCTGTTCATACACGCTTGTGCCTTGGAGCAAAGCTGAGGAAGGCGCCCGACAGCCCCTGAAAGCACCAGGCTGAGGCACGGAGCTCGTACTCCCCCAAAGCTTGTCTCGCACTCAGCTGCTGCGGTTGCTCTGATGAAACACTCTGGAGGCTATAAACACAGTGGTGTTTTAGCTCACCAGACTCTGTCATTCACCCACCCCATCCTCACTGCAAATTAGCATCACCTTTTCCATTTTGGATCTCTACGCATTGGTCTAGTGACTCACACATGTGACTATTATCCTTCTCCAAGGCGTTCTTCTATCACAGCCGATGACTACCACCAGCTAGGACTCTTGATTTCTCCCTCATTTTCAGGGAGAGAAGGTCAAACCAAAAGTGCAAGTGCACAGAAGGAATTTCGTATGCCCCAGAGCCTCCTTCTCAAAGCAGACAGGCATTTGTAACGGGCCCTGCTCTAAAATAGCACTGTGCATGCAGACACCGCTTCTTACGATTGCAGGAAGGAGGGAACCCAGCCCAGACAGTCCCATCAGGATTTGGTTTTAAACTTCTTAAGAAAAGAGCAAAGCCAACTTTGCAGCAACAATCTCATCACTCGCACCATGCAGCAGCAGCCTCCCCTGCGCCCCGTCTGTGCCAGGACAGCCACGGGATCGCTCAGCCCCCAGCTCGCTCCATCCAGCCACCCCGCAGGGTGCCACAGGGCACCCCAACAGCCGGCAGATGGTCCTGGCTGCCACAGTGCCATCACGGGCGCAGCGGCGAGCTAACTGGTGTCGTTACGGGATTTAGAGACACGAATGGCTCATACAACTTAAAGACCACATTAATCATGCAACCAGGACATTTCTGGAAGATCCAATTATGCATCCAAGGAGGAAAAAAATACAGATTTATAGCCCAGATTCTACTAATAGCCTTCCTGTCCAGAAAAACAATCCCACTTTTAAGTAATCTGGTTACCCAGAGCCAGCGGCAGACCAAACACTGTCGCACGGGTGCCCTGGGCACACCAGTGTCAGACACCGCAACAGATCCGGGGTGGGCTGGGGGAGGACAGCGCTGGTGGCACAGGCACCCGCACTGGGGACAGCAAGCAAAGATGGATTTGTACACCCCATTTTGCTCACAAGCACTCCGGCAAGGTCCATGGCAGCCGGCACTGCCGGCCATGAGCCCGCGTTTCACTGCTTGCACCAGCAGCAGGAGCAGGGCAGAGGGAGCCTCGGCAGAGCAGCACCAGCAAGTCCATAAGGCTGTTTCCTATAAATCTCCTTAAGTACGAAGAGGGCTCAAGGGTAAGAGCCTTCTCCCATCAGGCTCGAGATAAGCCAGGAGGCAGCGAACTCGACAAACCCTGGCAAACGTAATTGAGCAGAGCTGTGCCAGTGCAAACAAGTCACGTTTGCACTATGCCCACACCGCTGATGCACAAGAAGTCACATCGTGCTTTAACGGTACTTATTAACTTGACTCCTGTTTATCTTTTCTAAGGTCATTTCTCAGCTGGCATAAGAAGGGAGCACATTGGCAGTGCTAAACCCGCAACCACCACACGAGCCGACGGGTTTGGCTCCCACCACGAGCAGCAGCAGCTCAGCAGACAGAAAAGAGCATGAAGGATGTCTCATCTGCCTGCCCCGTGGCCGGGAGGACTGCCCAAGCAGCCAGCAGCTCAAGCTTCAATGCCGGCATTGCTTCCCTCCTCCTGCCTGTTTTTTACCACGCAGGTTTTAGACATCTAGCAATTAAAGCTCAGAGCAGAGGGACTGCAGAGGGATAAAACAAGCACGCTTGGATGCAAAGCATCAGCAAGTGGCCCAGGCAGAGCTGATATAGAGCACATCTCCACCCAGTCTAACCCAGACCCGGCCCCTCCATGGGCCAGACTCGCTCTCCAGCACAGCGGCTCATGAAGGGACCTGCGGGTAGTCACCCCAGGAGCTCACCTTACAAAGACCCAGCTGATAGGGAGCCCACACTCGAGTCAATCCTTGGCTATGTGAGCTCCAGCCAGTTCATCCCAAGGGCTGCAGCTCCGTGCTGGCACCGAGGTCACCCCACGGTGGGACGGAGCAGGCAGCCAGCCCCACCACCCTACTGCCGAGTCCTGACCCCATCCCAACACCATGCTGCGGGGGGAAATCATTTCCCCACAGATACGTAACATAGAGCAACACTTGACGTTGATGGCAGGCTTCAGCAAACAGCCTGCCAATTTCCACTGCATCCAGAAGCTCTCTCTGTTTGGGAGCATTAAATATCCATGAATACGGGTCACCACCACTTCTGCTACAGTTCGAGGTGATCAGCTGCAGAAAGGATGCACAGATGGTGAGCACAGGAGTGGGAAAGATGAACCTTCAGGGGCCCGAGGCAGGGATGCAGTTAGAGGAGGATCTGCCAGTGGCGAGCCTCTGGAGTGGGAATCAAGGGATCAGAGCAGTGACTCTGGGGAAGAAAAACGGGGGGAGGAAGAAAAGGCAGAAGCAAAAATACACAAACAGGAAACCTGTTACAACAACGCTGCGACAGCCAAAAGACTTTCCTGCTGCTGCCAGAGCTGTTTCAGACTTCAAAAAAGAGGGCTGAAGTACCTGAGAGGGAGGTCAGACTAGTTTTGCAAGCCTGCTCCTAGTGCCCAAGGAGAACAGAAGGGACCAGGGTGAGCATGGCAGTGCAACCCGGGCAAGGGGGCAGGGGAGAAGGCAGCGGCCGCTCTCCATCCCCAGGCACACTTCGACATCCACCCTGTGCCCTCCCGAGGACATTCAGACCCAGCAGACCACCCCAAACCCCGTTTCCTGCTGGATCAGCGAGGTGAATCAGCCCCTCCAGGCTGGGCTGCCCCTCGCAGAGGCCGTGAGCCACCGGGGAGGTGCGGATGCTTGCAAGATCACAGCCCCAGTCTCCTCTCCAGAGGACCACAAGGCCACAGCAGAACTGGGCCGAATCCAGGAAAGAGCTGGGTTTGATGCCAACCCACCAACCAGGAGAATACGCGAGTCAGCGCCAGAAAGGAGAATTCGTTACAATCCCAAGAAGAAGAAATCAAGTTGAACTTTTAAGCATACCTATCAAAGGAAAACACAAGCCCACGCACATCAGGAGGTGATTACAGATGAAGCAAGGCACTGCAGGGAAGAAGGGGGAAGACTACCTTCAAGTTTCGACACAGCCTATGTGAAAGGCACAAACAAAACATTGTTTTCCAAAGCACATAACCCTCGATAGCACATAACACTCTGCCTCTCTATATCCCTCGTCCCGCCTGTCCACAATTAACAGAAAAAAAGATGCATTGCTTTGTAAGCCCTGACATCCTGCTTTGTGCAAGACTTGAAGCGCAGCAAGTCAGGTCAATTATACAAGCCCTAATAACGCAGCCATTTTCTGAGCCAGCTACGGGAAGTGATACTTTAATTTCCACAATGCACTCTGGTTCTCTTCCAAACAGTCCCAACAGCCAAATACTTGCTGCTAATTAGCAGAAAGTGACTTTTATGATGGAGTTCATTGTAGCCAAGATTTCAACACGCACCGACAAACACTGCAGTAAACTTTCAGTGCAATTAAAGAGACCAAAGATGGACTGACAAGCAGCCTACGCTATTTTTAAGTGACTGCTTTGCACATCTTGCGACACTGGGCGAGCATTCAAGGCAAGAGGTGCGACCCGGCTCTCCTCCGCATGCCATCCGCCAGCCTTGTCCCTCTGACAGGGCTAGGGAGGCTCCTCCAGCACGTGGAAAGGGGTCAAACAGCTGAATACACCAGCACGCTGATCGGTGTCACCCACTTCAACTCCTCCTTCCTTTCCACATCCCTGTGGTCATTCGTTTTGGGACCGGCTCTGTGCTGACACTGACAACAGGGATGGGGGAGCGCAGCAGAGCCGGAGCGCTCAGCCGGCTGCCTGCTCCCTACAGAGGGTGCGGGAGATGCATACAACCACCACAGCAGACTCCAAGCAGGACAGCAAAGGAGGAAGGTGCGTGCAAAGATCTATCAGATATCCAAAGCAAAAATGCAGAGTAAATAGCAGACTTTTTTTCTTTTTAAAGGGAATTGGAAGAGCAAAAGTCTGCTGAGGAGCAGCTCTGCGTCCTACTCCTCCACTGCACTCACACCCATGAGAAGGGCACCTGGTTTTAGCAGATGTCCCCAACCATCAGCTGGGGACAGCAATCTTCTGTTTCAGGTGGGACAAAGGATGCAGAGGTATGTGGGCAGCCAGCTGGGCAGAGCAGGAGTTGCATCCTTCACCTGCATAGCAAGAGAAGAGCCGGGAGGGCTTCTGCCACGGGACAGGACATGGACTCCACTACCCGCATCCATTGTGCACACAAGCTGCCCAGTTCATGCCTTTAAGGATAGGGACTACAGTAAAAAAAAAAGCCCACACAAACAACAAAGACAGCTCTCCTCCCCAGAAGGAAGGGGCAGAGAGGTGGTTTGCAGCAGCACAAGCCTCACCCTGTGAGCATCAACCAAACCACCCAGAGAAGAGCAGCCCTGGCCTGACAGTCGTGCTGATGCACCAGCTATTTGGCAGCCAATACAGCCAAGCTGCGTGTCCCCGGGCGAGTCATCTTCTCATACAAAAACCCACAGAGGTTTGAATTTCCTCCTAGGAAACCCTGCAGAACCCACCATGGACTGAAGTAGCAGTAGGTCCCCAACCACAAAGGGTTTCCTCACTGTCACTGAGTGGCTAAAAACAGAGAGTCTGGGAATCCTCCACCAAAACATGGTTCAGTATCTTTGATACCCTGTAGAGCAAAGGCCACCACTCAGAAACCAGACCCGCGGCAGCAGCAAACAGCACCCCGAGCTGCTGGCAGCAATGTCAGGATTGTTCAAGATGAAGAGATGTACCCACACCCAGACTAGGTCCCAGGAGTGAAACCAGCTCATCACTCCTCAAAACCTTACAACACACGTCAGAAGTGTCTAGAAAGCAAGATAAATCCCTTACCCTCAATCTCACTGCTTAACACAGAGCAAAAGCTCAGCTAAGGCTCGTGAGCCAGGTTGTTTCCAGTTAACCTATAAGCGCTGCTACTGTCTCCTCCAACCACGGCAGCTGGGCAGTTTTCAGACAAGAGCTGCAAGGGACACGCTAAGCTGGGCAGAGGTTCAAAACCCTGAATTTAACTGCAGAACAGGAGAAGAAAGAAGAAAAACACCTCTAACTTTTACAGCTGCCCATCTTAGAAGTCATGGATTCTAGGAGGACTTCTGGACTTCTTTACAGCACCCTCCGCAACACAGCGCAGCCGAGCAGCACCTTGGGAAGCTGTGTGCTGTTTAAAGGCAGACAGACACACAGTCTCCGAGCAATTAAAAGAGCCCTTGGGGAAGGAGTTAAGTGATTCAAGAACAGGGCTCAAAGGCTTCCCCTCCTTCACACCCTTCCTGCTAAGGACCCTGCAGAAGGTGGCAGGCTGGGGGTGAGGAATACTGGCCTTTTAACCACCATGGCCTCAAGCCTCACATCCACATCGCTAGCATCAAAAAGCTTTCCTTTCTGCTGCTCTGGCTACCAGTTCTGTTGTTGTTCCACTGGTCTGAACTGCCACCGGCATACATTGGTGTCTGCTCAGCAGTACAAACCCTGCAGAGATCTCTTTAGGGCTCCTATTTCCAGAGCAGTCTATAAAAGCCTGCCAGGGACAGTTTCCAGCCATCTGCTTCCCGCAGCGCAGCATCTGTAGCCCTGCTCTCCATGGCACTTGAAGTCTGAAGGCAAGAGGATTTCTTGAGGCTGGTTGAGGAGAAGAGCACCCTCTTCTTCAGGGCAGAGAGGACACCACATGGGACCAGCAGTCCTGCTTCATGCTGTTTGCTTAAGGGACCTATATAGAAACTGTTCAATCAACAGCCAAAGCGTGATACACACACAACTCGTGGATCTGCAGAGCCTGGCAGGTCTGCTGCCGGTGCTGGCTTGGGCTGGTGACAGCCCAGGAGATCAGGGGTTCCTACCTGGAAGAAGGGTGCAGAAAAGGGAGAAGAGCATCCAGGAGGAGAGTACTTTCCACAATAAAAGGAAATCCTTTAAGCTAGATGTCTAGCCCTTTGGTGCATTCAGTGCACCAGGTCTCCCAAGCTAAGGTCTCATCTGACACTGCAGGACAACCATGCTTGACATAGTGCAAACCCGGTCCGCTGTAGTGACCCTGGCCAGGAGACTGCTGTACTTCGAGGGGTCAGCGACCCACATCGCCATCAGCCTGAGCGTGCCCAGGCCCGTGCTGTGCTGCACAAATCCCTCAGCCACAGGATAAACTCAGCCAGCTTGTTGCAGCGGAGGAGCCTGTGGGCAGCTCCCACTTGGCATCACTGTCTGGGCCACCCGCCTGTCCTTGCCTTTATCTAGAAGTGCAGCAGGAAGCTCTCACGAACATCCTTTCCATCTGACACTGGACACGAGGAATAGAGTTGTTTTCCTGTAAGAAAATCCTATAATAGCTCAAATGATCAAAATGAGGGAAATATCTTCTATGTATGGGGTCTGCCCAGCACGCCGCATGTGGATCAGAGGCCCATTTGATGCTACACCACCTGGGGTTCCCATCATCTAAAGGCATGTAGGATTATCTATACTATTCTCTCCTTGCAGTGTTAGCTCTAGTAAGAGCATTTTAAATGGCACCTTACAGAGTCTGAGTGCCTTTCTTCCTGGGATAACAGACCAGCACCTCCTGGTGCAAAATCTCTGCTATGTATGAACCCACCACAGGGCTTGCATGTTCTCAGCCACACAGCTATGCTCAGCACAAGATACCTTCTCCACCCTCAGGAACATGCAATTGGAGAAGAGCCCTCCTTTCCCAAGGCGAGAGATGTCGCCCCTCGCTGCTGCAGCCATCCTGCAGTGGCTGCTCTGGGGAGCTCTACGCCGGACACCTCGGCAGGAGAGCGATGCTGGGACCTGCCGAGGTACTCCCCTCTGCGCTGCGAGAACGGAACCAGCTCACAGCAGATCGCCGGCCAAACCCACAGCAAAGCGCGGGTCACTGCAGAGAGAAGCTGGGATGAGCAGCGAGTCTGGACACTTTTTCTAGCACTTGAGCACTGCTGGCTGCTGCCAAGCCTCAGCCCAGCAGGCACGTGGCAGCAGACACCAAGAGGACTTTGTTTTACTGCCCACGCAGGTAACGAGACAAAGAACCTCTTCACAAGAGCCACCAGCGAGCAGGCTGCCGCCAGCCTCCCCCGTGCTGCTGCTGGTTTTGTGTTACCCATGGGCTGCCATCACCAGCTCCTGCTTAGAAGCAAGGACACAGAAATGAAAGGATTTTAGCGTGCAGCAGTTTTGCTATAAAAGGCACTTCCGAAGGCCCAATTCATTTTCCTCTTACTGAACTCATACTTGCTCCCAAAGCTTCTGGGGTGAGACACCAGCCTGTCCAACCTTTGGACCCAAACACGACACGTATCATTGCCTTCCCTCTCGTGTCCCTCCCATGCCACATGTAAGGAGCAGCACTCCCACATCCTCCTTCGCTGGCATTTCCCCCAAACCATTACTCCTGAGGATAACATGCAACCTTAAGGGAAGCCCGAGGTCCAGACAGCATCACAACAGAGGCTCGTACCTGCATTCCCACCTAGCTCACACGGTGAGGAAAACACACAAGCAGAGACTACTTACACACATGGCCAGAGCCTCATACACAACACACATCACTCGAGTACTTTCCCTGCTCCTACGTGAGCTGGATGAAAGAGCCATACAGCCACCACATGTCTGGCTGTAAGACATGCCCCAGGAATAGTCATCAGCGACTCCATCACACCAGAAGACACCAGTACAGTGGAGGACCCCACAGGGCAGAGCTGAATAAAGCAGAATCACAAGCAGCTCAGACAACACCGGGCAAGGAAGGGCTACAGGAAACGCAGGGCACGTGACTGGAATACAAAAAGACAGTGACAAACCATCGAAGCTGTCTGTAACTAACAGGACAACGTGAAGTTGCAGCACTCTGCCCTCACCTGCAGTCAGTCTCACTTCCCATAGCTGCTTTTGGCACCCTGGCAGCTGCGAGCGCAGCCTCCCAACCCACTGACATGAGCCACAAGAGTCACAATGCCGCAGAAAGCGACGTGCAGCTCATCAAGACGCATGAGCAGAAGTAATACGAGTGCTGTATGCAATGCACGAAGCCATCCTTCCCCTCTCCGCTGCGCTGGCGAGGCTCCAGCTCGCACGCTGCATCCAGCTCTGGGCACCATGCTCGGGAAAGGCAGAGACTACTTGCACAAGGGAGAGTTGTTTGGGTTGCTCTGTGAAAACAGGGCTCAGAGGCAGTCTGGAGGGAAGAAAGGGGTAGGTGTCTCTCCTAGAGAAAGCAAAGTAGGAGCAGACACCTCTGTGAATGTTCCAGACGGTCCCATTTTCTCCCCTCCTCATAAATTTATAGAAGGAGGTTGCCCAGAAGCCTGCCAGAAAGCGATGTGCAGACAGGTTTTTAAGAAGCAGATCTTGACCTCTGGCATCCAACTGCAAGGTTTACTCTCCGAAACAGCAGTGCCTGGTTGCATCTTTCTTGGCAGAGGACATTCAATACTTAACAGTAACAGAGCGTCTGGTTTTGGCAGAGGACATTCAACACTCAACAACAGCAGAGCGTGTGGTTGGCTTTTCTTCGGAAGGTTGACACATGCATCCTGCTCTACAGCCACAAAACAAAGGCTTTATTTTTGATATCACGACCTCCGCCCTGCCAGAAGCATCGGTCATCTACATTAGGCTGACAAGCCGGAGGAAGTGCTGGAGCAGACACGCTTAGGGTTTGTCCGGCTCTCTGACTGCCGCGTACAGCGTCTCCTCGGGGGAAGCCTCGGCACGCTGCCGCCAGGCAGGGCTGTAATGCGTTAGCTACAAAGGATGTATTTGTTCCAGCAGAGAAACCCTTCCTTCCCATTTTAGGTTAGCTTAACTTAAATTGTCTCCAAAGGTACGTACGCTACACCCAAATCACACAGTCTCCTACTGAAGAAGTGTTAGAGGTACAATTAAAAACTCTCCGATAACACTGCACTTTTTGCTGCACAGCTTCCTCAGGCAGAGGAGCTCTTCAGTGTCCCTTCAAGAGCAGCGAAAGGACGGTTCCCTCTACACCCCTACCACCCGTGGCACCAAGCCAGCCTGTGACAGAAGGAGCATACACCTACCTCTCCCCCAGCCAGCAAAAATGTGCACGCTGCAAAGCTAAAACCATCTGGACTCCTGACGCGCCGCTTCCCATATGCGCTCCTGGCAGCAACGGGAAGAGTAAACCAGCCAGGGCTGGAGAAAGCTGTGGATCATCTTGCATGAAGCTCTTCTGCTCCTGCTGTATCAGCTCCAGGGACACTAGCTCCTCTCCAAGGACATATTCCTTTCCTTGGACACATGTTGCCTCCTCCACACCCCCCTGAATCTGCTTGCTCTTCTCCAAATCTACCGCGTGCAGGCTGAAGAGCTTTTTCCAGGCACAGCTTAAAGGCTGAGGCAGAGTCAAAGGCTGCAGAGCTGTTTGCAGTAGGAACTGGAGGAGTCTTCCTGCAGAGGGTTTGGTTCTGACCATGCATCACCTCTTTGGCTGGTCCCACCTAAGAGCAATCGCTCATCCTAGCTGCCTTCCAGCTACGCTGGCTTCGGGTATATATTCAAGTTACACAACGTGAGCCACCTTCTCGGGTGACCTGCTGTGCTGCCACCACAGAGGTTAAAAACACAGGCCGACTTTGGGGACGAGGCAGAGAAAGCAGCTCAGCAACAGCTAAATTACTCTTCCGTTATTTTGCATTGCTATCCATACACATCCCACACTGCCTCTTCGTTGCTCTGTCCATTTGGGATGACAGTTTACGCTGTTGCAGAAGTTTCACGGGCAAGAACAGTTAGTTGTACCCAGAAGGTCAACCGGCTTTTCATCAACAGAGCGGTGATGGATCCAGAGTCACACCTTCAAGGCAAAGAAAGGCCAGAGCAGGTCAAACCTCAGTGCCTAAAGCAAGGCTGGAATATGTGACCCAGTATCAGAGATTTGTGCCTGGATCAGCCGCTTTCTCAAGGCTAAAACAGCAAAGGAAAAAAAGCTCCCCAAGCAAACAAGACACATAGGAAGGGAGCACTGCAGAGAGACCGACTGGGGCTTCATTACCCACTGCGGCAGTCCAGTGTGTCAGCACCGATTGCTCTTCTCAATACAGTTTATTGCCATCTCCAGCAAAGCACTTCCACCCGCAGGCGCTCACGCTGCCGGTGCTGCACAGCCCAGACGAGCACGCAAAGACGTGGCATCAGCTTAGGGCAGAAATGATGTGTGAACCCGCCCACTCTTATCAAGGTCCCTATTGACTCGGTAAAACCACAATCTCTCGAGCAAAGCTACTTCTGCCAGTAAGACCGCACTCCTGCCCTTAGGGCATACACAGCTTTATTGGCCTCTGCCTGTTGGTTCAGCTGTGCCAGGCTGGGAGCGATACCTCCATCAGAGACCCGCTTACACTTTTCAGCCCTATGCCATCCAAAACCAAGGCCAGCAAACACAACGCCAGTGCGTAACTGGTGACAGTAAGCGGCTGATGGGACTTTCCTCCTCGCCCTGGTCTGCATTCAGGGTCTTGTTCATAGATTTAACTGCAAGGGCATTTCCATCAGAGGCGTCTTCAGAAAGACCATGATGTGGGAGCAGGTCTTTGGTGCCTGCTACACAAACGAGAAGGTTGCTGCAGTTATCTGGACCCTCCCAAGTTCAACTGCCAGCACCATCTGTAGAGGGTGGAGACCCCCTCCTCACCGCACAGGTACTGAGAGGGAAGGCAGCAACACCACAGGTCCCTGCAGGCACTACTGGAAACAGGCTGAACACACAACAGTCTCTCTCTTTAAGCAAAAGCATTGTCTTCGCAGGAGCAAAATTAGTCACTTTGGGAGGCCTGGCTCAAAGCTGAGTGCGTTTTGCTTACCTTCTTCCAGCACCCACACAAAACCGCTATCTTTCACTGCCTTTCTAAACACACTTCAAGTTTACTGACGAATCCCCGTACAATCCATCTTCCACAGGGAACCTCATGCAACCTGTCACATTGGTCAAACTCGCTCTACTGAGTCCATTTATCTCCACCTCATCAGCTCTGAGTGTGCAGAAGGAGAGTGCAAGCAAGCCCTGACCACTCCTGCCTCCACAGACTGCTCCAGGAGGAGATCAGACCCATGCAGAGAGCCTCACCCAGCTATACAAGACAGCACGTCACCTGCTTCGTTCCCTGAACGCATCAGACTTGTCCTAACCGTCCTGCACGCTTAAATGACACCCCACGAACCACCCCGGAAGGACGACTGCAACGTGGCCCAATGTGATGGATCCTAGAACAAGAGCAAAAGCAAAGGAGAAGGTGAGGTGAACCCTTTTAGCTTCACTGCTAGTGTGGGAGAAGAAAAAATATGGCAAACACCCTCCCCTCCACATAAACACACAATCCAGTGTTCCCCTGTGTTAAGGATGCCACATACTTTGGTCCAAAATCAGCCCCTAGGGATTTAAACTGCCACGGCAGAGCCTCATAGCACTTACAGCGGCTTCCTTCAAAGGTTTCCAGTGCTTTGAACAAGACACAGACTGGCACGCTCGCACGAGGAGACGGGGATGATCTCTGGCACGTTTCTGTGGGTCCGACTGTGCAGGGAGCAGCCACAGGGCAGGAGCAACACGGTGCTGAGCTAAATGTGGGTGAACCCCTGGGCCGGCTGTGCTCCCACCGCGATGCAGACCTGCAGGCGCCCAGAGCTCCCTCCTCTGTGGCCCCTTCCCGGCAGGGGCGGCCACAGCACAACCTGGCAAGGTGCCGTCCTCGCTGCGTGCGGTGACACGCCACAGCCGCCTCTCTTGACCACGTCGCTGCCAGCCCAGGAAGGGGTGAGGGGACCCGCAAGCTGCCACAGCACCGCTCCCAATCGCACCCACACGGCGCCCAGCAATGCCCCCCACTCCCAGGGACAGACGGGGAGGCGGGGGCGGCACACGCATTGAACGTGATCACACCACACTCAGTAATGTTGTACCGTGCCGTACTTAGGACATGAAGGCGTGTCCCCACCCCAGGAGCACGGCTGGGGGAGCACAGCTGGCGTGCGATCACGCTGTCCCCATGCCGGACCCCACTGCAGGGCACACAGCCTGTCCTTCCCCGGGGGCAAACAGCCTGGGGGTGCCCACCTGGCACACAGACACGCTCGCAGCGCGTTGAGCCGGACGTTGTACCCCGCAGCATCGCACGTGGCGTCCTCGTCCCTGCTGGGAAACAGGCTGGGGGGGGGAGCCCAGTTTGCAGGCAGACACCCCTTGACTCACTGCGGGGCACACGAGGGTCCCCTTGCCCCCTCCCGCGTGGAGGGGGTCCCACATCTCGCACGGTCACGCCTTCACCGCACTGGTCCTCACTGCACCCAGCACCCCCCCCCGGGAAAGAGCTGGGGGGGGAGAGGGAAAGGAGAATGGAAAAGCATTTCATTACACTGCGTTGCACTGGCCCCACGGCACAGCCCACCCGGGGAACTGCGCATGGGAGTGGGTGGCCCTGCACGGAGCCGAGCACCCACCACGCTGCCCTGGACCTCATGGTGGGGCACCCGGGGGTGGGGGGGGACACACACACACTTCATACAACCACTCTTCCACTGCACAGCACCCCTCATCCACGGCACCGGGCCCCACTGCGGCTGCCCTCCGCCCCACAAAACCGGGCCCCACGGCTCCCCCTCCACGGGGCCAGGACCTACGGCAGCCCCCGCCTCCCCCCTTCCACGGCACAAGGCTCCACTACAGCTTCCCCCCCTCCAAACCCCGGGTCCCACAGCACCTCCCGCCCCCCACGGCACAGAGTCCCACGGCACCCCTCTCCACAGCACCTAACCCCCACCCCCCCACCCCCGGCACCGGGCCCCACTGCAGCCCCCCCCCCATGTATCTCCCTTCCAAACGGCGTCCCCCGAGAGCCCCCGCCCAGGCACGGCGGCCCCCCTCAGACACCCCCACCTCACGGCGCCAGGCCCCGAGGCGCTCCCCCCTCCCCGAGCTCCGAGCCCCACGGCCAGGCCCCCGACGCCCCCCCAACCCCCTCGGCGCGCCGGTACCTTGTACTTGCCGAAACCGGCCAGCTGCTCGGCAGTCACGTACTCCATGGCGGCCCCGCCGCCCGGTCACGGTCCCGGTCCCGCCGCTCCGCGCCCGCCCAGACCCCCGCCGGCCGCCGTAGCCCGCCTCTCGCCGCCGCATCGGCCCACCCGGCGTGGCCGTGACGTCACGGCGCCCCGCCCGCCGCGCGGCCAAGGCGAGGCGAGGCGAGGGGCCGGCTGCGGGAGGGCGCCCCCTGCAGGGTGGGAGGGCGCCGGGCTCTGAGGGGAAGCGGCCGGCCGGTACTGGCGGGCCGCCGCTTGCTGCTGGCAGATACCGGCTCTAAAAACTGGGATTTTTTTTTGGGGGGGGGGGGAAATAAAGACCTGGGGGGGGTCCCGTCGGGGTGGACCCCGCCGCAAGCGCAGAGGAGGGCGAGCCAGGCCTGCCTTGGGCACCTCTCCGATGCGGAGGCGATGAGGAGGGGAGGGAGGCCGGCTCTCCCTGGGGAGACAAGGGGATTGCCTCCCGCCTGGGTGAGGCCGGGCTCGCAGCCGGTATCCCGGGCAGCCTGGCTCTGCCCGGGGGCTGCTGACCCCTCTCTCCATGCCTGTGGGCCGGGAGGAGGTGTTTGGTTAAAAAGAAACCCCTCCTCAGGGGAAGGAGAAGGAGCAGGGGCTGCCGCAGGCGGCTGGGGCTCTGCCGAGGCGACCGGCGGCAGTGGTGGACTTGGCAGTGTTAGGTTTACGGTTGGACTCAATGATCTCAAACGTCTTTTCCAACCCAAATGACTCTATGATTCTACCAGTTTGATGCCAGTGCCAGCAATAGGTGCCCGGAGAGGGATCACAGGTCAGCAGGAGAGCACCTGAAGAGCAGCACAAAGGAATTCCAGCCCCTCCAGCCAGTTAGTCAGCTTCATCAGGGGCCCAACTTAAATGCCTCTATGCAAACACAGGTAGCACGGGGAATAAACAAGAGGAGTTAGGGACGTGCGCACGCCTGCAGGGCTGTGATCTCATTGGCATCACCGAGACCTGGTGGGATGGCTCCTATGACTCCTATGGAGTGTTGGCATGGAAGGATACAGGCTCTTGAGGAAGGACAGGCAGGGGAGACAAGGAGGGGGTGTCACCCTCTATGTCAGTGACCAGCTGGAGCACATGGAGCTCTGCCTGGGGATGGATGAGGAGCCGACCAAGAGCCTGTGGGTCAGGATTAACGGGAGGGCAGGGACAGGTGACATTATAGCGGGGGTCTGCTACAGGCCCCCTGACCAGGAAGACCGAGCGGATGAGGCCTGCTATAGACAGACAGGAGCAGCCTCATGTTCACAAGCCCTGGTCCTCATGGGGGACTTCAGCCACCCCAATATCTGCTGGAGGGACAACACAGCAGGGCATAAGCAATCCAGGAGGTTCTCGGAGCGTGTTGATGCCAACTTCCTTCTCCAAGTGATGGAGGAGCCAACGAGGAGAGGTGCTATGCTGGACCTTGCTCTCACCAACAAGGAGGGGCCGGTGGGGAATGTGAAGCTCAAGGGCAGCCTTGGCTGCAGTGACCATGAAATGGTGGAGTTCAAGATCCTTAGGGCAGCGAGGAGGGCGCACAGCAAGCTGGCTACCCTGGACTTCAGGAGAGCAGACTTTGGCCTCTTCAGGGATCTGCTTGGTAGAGTACCATGGGACAAAGCCCTGGAGGGAAGAGGGGCCCAAGAAAGCTGGTTAATACTCAAGGCTCACCTCCTCCAAGCTCAGGAGCGATGCGTCCCAACAAAGAGGCAGTCAGGCAAAAACGCCAGGAGGCCTGCGTGGATGAACAAGGAGCTCCTGGACAAACTCAGACACACAAAGGAAGCCTACAGAGGGTGGAAGCAAGGACAGGTAGCCTGGGAGGAATACAGAGAAATTGTCCAAGCAGCCAGGGGTCAGGTTTGGAAAGCCAAAGCCCTGACAGAATGAAATCTGGCCACGGCCTTCAAGGGCAACAGAAAAGCTTCTATAGGTACGTCAGTGATAAAAGGAAGACTAGGGAAAATGTGGACCCTCTCCGGAAGGAAACGGGAGACCTGGTTACCCGGGACATGGAGAAGGCTGAGGTACTCAACAACTTTTGCTTCAGTCTTCACTGGCAAGTGCTCCAGCCACACTGCCGAAGACGCAGAAGGCAAAGGCAGGGACTGGGAGAATGAAGAACTGCCCACCATAGGAGAAGATCAGGTTCGAGACCATGTAAGGAACCTGAAGGTGCACAAGTCCATGGGACCTGATGAGATGCGTCCACAGGTCCTGAGGGAACTGGCGGATGAAGTGGCTAAGCCCCTATCCATCACATCTGAAAAGTCGTGGCAGTCCGGGGAAGTTCCCGTTGACTGGAAAAGGGGAAACATAACCCCCATTTTTAAAAGGGGAAAAAAGGAAGACCCGGGGAGCTACAGGCCGGTCAGTCTCACTCTGTGCCTGGAGAGATCATGGAGTGGATCCTCCTGGAAACTGTGCTAGGGCACATGGAAAATAAGGAGGTGATTGGTGACAGCCAACATGGCTTCACTAAGGGCAAATTGTGCCTGACAAATTTGGTGGCCTTCTACGACGGGGTTACAGCACTGGTGGATAAGGGAAGAGCAATGGACGTCATCTACCTGGACTTGTGCAAAGCATTTGACGCTGTCCCGCACGACATCGTTGTCTCTAAATTGGAGAGACATGGATTTGAGGGATGGACCACTCGGTGGACAAGGAATTGGCTGGATGGTCGCACTCAAAGAGTTGTGGTCAACGGCTCGATGTCCGAGTGGAGAGCAGTGACGAGTGGCGTTCCTCAGGGGTCGGTATTGGGACCAGCACTGTTTAACATCTGTTGTTGGCGCCATGGACAGTGGGATCGAGTGCACCCTCAGCAAGTTTGCTGATGACACCAAGCTGTGTGGTGCGGTCGACACGCTGGAGGGAAGGGATGCCATCCAGAGGGACCTGGACAGGCTCGAGAGGCGGGCCCATGCGAACCTCATGAAGTTCCACAAGGCCAGGTGCAAGGTCCTGCACATGGGTCGGGGCAATCCCAAGCACAAATCCAGGCTGGGCGACGAGTGGATTGAGAGCAGCCCTGAGGAGAAGGACTTGGGGGTGTTGGTTGACAAGAAACTCAACATGACCCGGCAATGTGCGCTCGCAGCCCAGGAAGCCAACCCTGTCCTGGGCTGTGTCAAAAGAAGCGTGGCCAGCAGGGCGAGGGAGGGGATTCTGCCCCTTGACTCCGCTCTCGTGAGACCCGCCCTGGAGTACTGTGTCCATCTCTGGTGCCCCCAACATAAGAAGGACATGGACCTGTTGGAGCAGGTCCAGAGGAGGCCATGAAGATGATCAGAAGGCTGGAGCACCTCTCCTATGAGGACAGGCTGAGCGAGTTGGGGTTGTTCAGCCTGGAGAAGAGAAGGATCCAGGGAGACCTTATAGCAGCCTGCCAGTACCTAAAGGGGCCTACAAGAAAGCCGGAGAGGGACTTTTTACAAGGGCAGGTAGTGATAGGACAAGGGGTGATGGCTTTAAACTGAAAGAGGGTGGATTTAGATGAGATGTAAGGAAGAAGTTCTTCACTGTGAGGGTGGTGAGGCACTGGAAGAGGTTGCCCAGAGAGGTTGTGGATCCCTGGAAGTGTTCAAGGCCAGGTTGGATGGGGCTTTGAGCAACCTGGCCTGGTGGAAGGTGTCCCTGCCCATGGCAGGGGGGTTGGAACTAGATGATCTTGAAGGTCCCTTCCAACCCAAACCATTCTATGATTCTATGATTCTATGTATCTTCCCCTATGCTCCTCATCCCCCATTGCTGTTCAACGGGGAATTCTGGGATTTTATGACTTTCCGCCATATGGAAAGAAAAGCATCAACATTTTCAGTTTCCCATCTCGCAGGAACATCTGCCCAGTCCCAGTCCTGCTTATTCCACTTGTGCATTTTGCTGCAGTTTCATCATTTTTTCTTTAAAGGAAAGTGTAAGAGAAAGGTGGTCCAAAGGGCCCAGAACAGCGGGACCTGCCCAATGCAGCTGGGACTGGGAGCATCGCAGGCTCCATGCATGCTGAGGCCGGGACCAGCCAGGGAACCCCAGGAGCACGTAGGGCAGGGCTGGGGTGAGGGGAACCTATGGGCTCCACAGGGAGCCTGTCTGTGTCCCACCGGCTCCAGGGACAGGTAGGACAAGGGATATATATTTGGGATCCCACGGGATGGGGGGAATGAGGGGGGGTACACACAGGGAGGAGGGACAGGAAGGATAGAGCAAGGAAGCAGAGAAGATAGAGCAAGGAAGGGGAGAAGAGAAAGTGAAAGCAAAGTTGGTACACTCAGATCTCCCCATCTCCAGTTCCAGCACCATCCTGGCCTCCTCCCAGCCTGTCACCCCAGCCCTGTCACCTGCCTTCTCCAGCCCCCATCTTTCCCACCATGTGCATCAGACAGACCCCCACCAGACAGTTCCTGATGAGCTTTACATTCACATCCCAACATCATCAGGTCTTTTGCCTTCCCTAACGACTTCTTTTGAGAGAGTCAGTGCCACTGAGAACCTCAGTTACAAACCTTGCAGACAGGGAGAGCTACTGCATCCCTGTGTCACTTGAAGGAACGTTTGGATTCCTTCCCACAGCAATGCCTGCAAGGAAGCACATGCCAGATGATCCCCCTGAGGGAGATAGGGGCCGAGGTGGACTGGCAGAGACACTGAAAGGCGTGGGCTTCCATGTAGAGTACTGGCTCCCTGTACTGGAGAAGCAGCTGGGAGTTACTGGCACACAGGCCTTGAGACATCTGAAGGATGAAGATGACCTAAAGCTTGCAAGCAATGCACAGTACACGTGGGAGAAAAAAGTCCTGAAAGAGTGCTTCAGGCACATGGCAAGGCGAGGGTACCAGCACGGACCCTCCACCCGCCTGATACCCCAGCCTGGACCTGAGGCCACCCTACTCACCGGCTGGTCCAGCTTGAAGTTTGCTGGTGAATTCACATGTACGCCCCACACACACTCGGTTTGGGAGATACAGATGTGGGCTCGCCACCCAGCAGCCAGCACCAAGCACGTGGGCTGTGACCCACGGTCCTGCTCTGGCTGCTGGTGCTCAGCCCTTCACTCCCCTCATTCACACCGGTCCCCCCAGGTAGTTCGTTTTCAGGACACACACCATTCCCACCCCAGTGGCTGCAGGTTAAAGGCCCCCACTTGCTCCAGTAGCTGGCACCGAGACCCCTCCACTCACTCCAGTAGCTGCACTGGGACCCCACTCGCTCCAGTAGCTGACGCCATGGGCCAGAGGCACCTACACTCCCAGTCTGAGTCCAGTAGCTGGCCCCAAATCCGCTCACACACACACACAGAGGTCTCACCAGTAACTGGCACTTAGTCCTTGCAGCACACGCTCACACTGGCGAGGTTTGTTTCCTGTCATTGTCTCCATGTCTGTTTTGTCAGGTCTGTGTCTTGGTATATTTTGGGTTTGGTTCCCCTTTTTCCCCTTAGTTTCCCAGCTGACCAGCTCCCCGATCAGATAACCTCGCTGGAATAAACCTCCTCACCCTCCCACTCATCAATTAGTGTGACTGACCAGGCTTGGTTCCCACCACTGCCTCCCTTATCATTTGTCCGTCAGATTTGTTTAACTGGATGTTCTTGTTTATGGCTTCCTCCCCTTCTTATTATCGCTTGAGACATTGAAGAAGGTCCTTGACCGCACACCCTGAAAAGAGCAGACACTCTCCTTCCACACACCCTTCCACAGACCATCTCCCAGTTGCCACCTGCCTGTCTTCACAGCACAAACACTGAAGTCACACACAGCTGTGGCTCACCTGAAAACAAAGGATACAGAGACCAGTCCAGTCCAACTCGACTAGTTTATTAGTGAAGATTACAAGGGATTATACTGAATCACCACTTTGACCAACTCTCCAGGAGGGCTTAGTCCTTGGGTTTCCAGTGGTGTTGCAGGAACTGCGCAGCAAAACCTGCCAACCACCTCACTGGTGCAGTCCCAGCTGGTTACATGTTCTCCAGACCATGGCTCCGTTGCCACCTGCCTGCCTTGACAGCACAAACACTAACATCACACGCTGGCGATGGCTGCTGAGGAAGCTGCAAAGATACGTAGTTCTCCACATGGGTCATACAAAGGCTTTTGCTCAACAGCTAAGCAAATGGCAAGAGCAGTTACTATTGTGGCTAAGGGCTGGAGGAAAGTTCACCCAGCCCAGGCACTTGAATAGGAATGGCTCACCTTAACGTATGAAGTATACCTAATAATCATTGAACTAAACCATCAGCTAAATCCACACAGGCTGTTGCGTTAGCTGCTTTAATGACATCAGGGACAGAACAGCTACTGATCTAAGCACTAGCTCAGTTTATCAATAAGGGATCAATAAGGGAATGATAATCCTGAAAAGCAAAACAGCACAGCTGGCAGCCCATGTTGAGCTGCTCTCAGATCCCACAGCCCTTTCTTTAAGCGTGGCAAGTACTTGCTGCAGGAAGACTACTTTTTTGCCCGTGTCACTTATTTTCTCATAGCAGCTGATAAAATTGGCTGATAAATGTTTATGGCAAGAAGGGAAGAGGATTCTGACTTTATCATGAAGCAAGGGAATTTCTGAGCGATGGCAGGAGTAGCACGCCTTATTTCACCCAGCTTTGTGAGCAATCAGATACCATTTTCTTCATGTGGCTTGAGGTTATAGTCGTTATAACAATATTTTGCGGATAGACTTGTACTATGTTCTTCTCAAATGCAAAGCAGTTGCGGTTCTTCCTTCATATTGACTTGGCCTAAAGCTTCTGCAGTTCATCAAGCGCTTCCTGCTTTGTAATTCTCTGCCACAAAGCAGGGATTTCCCCTTTGCCATGAAATTTCCCATTGTAATATTCTTCTAGCTGTGTCCTGAAATGAGACACAAACCATTTCCAGTACAGTTGCATGGATGGATCAGAAGGAATGTTCCAAGTGGAATAAGGAGGTCCTGCATCCCGGTATTTCTTATAGGGGATCCATGTGTCTTCACCAATCCTGAATGAACAGTCACTTGCAACGCTGCTTGAACAAATATCAATGACCAGGTTGTCTGTTTTATGCCACCTGTATCCCGTCAAAACTTGCGGACGATGGAAGACAAGCTGATGGTCTCCATCATGATTTGGCATGGTGTTTGTGCAAACAGCCCCACAAAAGGGACACTGCTCCCAGCACCCTGCAAACTGTTCAGCCAGGATTGTGTGAGGCTGCCTTTCAAATGAGCTCATATTAGCACTAGCAAGCTCTTCCTTGAGATGATTCTTCAGGGGATCCAGTGCTTCTGTCATGGCATTATTCAGGAACTCTATGTCTGTTATCTCCTGATGCTCAATGCCCTTCAGGTCCCTTCTAGGCAAGCTTATCACCTCTCCAAGTGCGCTGCAAAATTCATCCAGCCAAAGAGAGATTTTGTCACTTCTGTCTTTTCTGTCTTTGACAACATTGGTTGATGAAAAAACAGCTGACTGGATGCTTTCATAGAGGTGAGAAAGGGAGTAATCTAAAAACTTCTCCAGCCTCCTGTTCTCATCTAAACAGTACGTCTCAACACGTGTCTCGATGTAACTCTGTAAAAAGTCTTTTGGGCAATGAATGTACTTCTTGAAATTCTCAAAATTTTCTTCTTGTGCCAGGTATCTCAGTATGCAAACTTCCAGAGAGGACCTATTGCCAGTGAAATCTGGGAATCTACCCTTCATGTCTCGAGCTATGGCAAGAGCTGTCCTCTCATAGACTGCCTGGTGAAGAGCTGGGGCAATCTTGTCACACAGGAAAACAGCAAATGTTGTGATAGAAGTGGCTCCTTGGCAGGAAATCTGGAAACATTTAAAGAAATCTTCTCTCTTGCTCTCCAGGTAGATGGTTGGATCATTTGCTTTTCTGAATGCTACGTGCATGGCTTTAAACCTTTCTGCTGCCATTCTGCACAGATACAGTGATAAATCTATTCTGTAATCTTTATTAAAACTATATTTTGCAGTGGTAGGGAGAGAGTTCATACCTTTCTGTACTTCATTTAGTATTTCATGAATAAAACTTCGACTGTAATCCCTTTTCTCCTTTTCCTTCTTATCAATGTTTGCCTTCACACATGCTATGATGTTATCTGTAATGCGGTGTATGTTGCTCACATCAGCATCATCAAAATTCATAGTCAAGATGAGCCAACGTTTTTTCTTAGCAACATGTTTCTCCAAGTCAACAGAAAATACTCTGTGTTTGGGAAATGTCCTGATTCGTGCATGTAAGTTAGGCTCCTTAAAGTGATCTAGAAGGACATCTTCTATTTCCACATCGATATCAACCTGTTCTAGAGGGGGAGCAGCAGAGGAGACTTCAGCAATCCAGATTGCCCAGAGAGAAATAAAGTTGTCTCTCAGTTCTCTTTCACTCAGACGCTGGCCTTTTAGAGACAGAGCCAACTGCCTACTCCTTTTCAGGAGCTCGTTTTCATACTCTGACTTCCTTTCATCCAGTTTACACTGGTTCTTTCTTAGTTCAATAAGATTCTCACACTTCTTTCTAGTTTCAAGAAGAAGAGACTCTTTTAGTTCTTTCAGCTTCAGTTCCGTGCTGCCTTTCCACTGGACCAATATCTCACAGTCTCTGTCTTCACTGAAATACTTTTCCATGTCTTTCATGATGCCATCACTTGTCCCTTGCACTAGTTTTTCAAGGTGTTGTGAGGTGACCTGCTGCAAGTCCCCATTCCGAATTTTGTTGTCCAGTTTCATTTGCAAGTCTAAGATGTGACTCCTCAGCTGCCAGGTCCACTGACTAAATGCAGTTTCCAGTTTCTTGTACGCAGCAATCTCCACTGAATTCTTGAAGCTGAAAATGAAGTTTTCATTCAGCAAAGCGTTCCAGAGGTCGCTAATACGAACTTTCAAACTCGAGAGCCTCAAAATGCTGCTCTGCGACTCCTTCGAGGCAGCTTGGAGAATTTTGCTCTTTAATTCCTGGACGTTCTGGCTGTAGGTGGGGTTGGGTGGTGCCATTGGGGGGTTTCCTTCCCACAGGTGAGCAAAGTAATGAATGTGGGTGTTCACATCAAAGCGGATGACGTCGCTGAAGCAGGAGACGTCACAGAATTCCTGCTGGGCAGCTGTCACGGTCATTTCATCCAGCTTTTCCTGCAGACGTCTTTGTCCTTCCATGTTCTGTTCCTTGGCAGTTATTTCTCCCACATTTTGGTGTACAAACAGGCAGCTTGGGGAAAGATTTACTTGCTTCATCCTCAGAAAAGCCTGCACAGCAATCTGAAGGACATCTTGCATTTCTGAAGGATTTTCTCCAAAGATATTGATCAGAGTCATGTTGCCGATGCCGATGACAAAGGTGGCCAGCTCGTTGTCATGATTAAGGGACTGTTTATTGGCCATCTCTATGGCACGAAGTCCCTCTGTGTCAACAACTAGCATGTAATCAAAGTCCAAATCTTGTTGCAGCTTCTCGTCCACTTTAATTAGCTGCATAAACGCTCCCCGGGTGCATCTCCCTGCACTGACACTAAACTGAAGACCAAACATGGCATTCAACAGGGTTGACTTCCCTGTGCTCTGGATGCCAAGCACTGAGAGAACAAATACTCGTTTGTCCCCTAGCTTCTCAATTAATCTGTCAAAGATTGCTCCGACCCATCGTAATGGTACGTAAGAAGCATCACCATCCATCAGCTCGACAGGATACCCTGAAACCATCAGATCAGCTGCAATTTCAGGTAGTTTGACAAAACATTTATCCTTTGAGTTCATTGATTCCAGAGCTTCATAAATCTGCCCTACCTCTCTCAAAATATGCTCAAGGCCAATGGACGAATCGTTGATTTCATTGGAGAGGTCATCCAACCTACTCAGCAACAGAGGTTTCACATTGTTTTTTTCATTGCTTTTCTTTATTGCCAGGATTTGAGACCATAACTGGTGATACTCTTTCTTCAGTTCGTCAAGGCGACCGGAGGACAGGTCATCCATAAAGACCTTCATCCACTGCAGGAAGTATTTCTTGGTATCTGCTGGCTGTGACTGCAGAAAGCCAAGGACGGATTTCATCAGCTGATTGAGGGGGAATGCTTTCTGTAGCTGCTTTCTTCTTATTGCCGACTTCTCTGATTCAATTTGGCTCCGATGATGCTCTATGCTCTTGTTCCTCTTTTCCTGCAAGCGAGTGAGTTCTTTGTCCTTTTTGCACCACGCGTACCACAGTTTTCCTTGAAGAGGCAGTAGCTGGGATTTGATCTCAAACAACTTCTCTTTCTTCAGAAGCTTCACCAGCGCCTTTGCCTTTTCTTTGGCTGTCACACACGCGTCTGTATCTTCATCAACTAAGAATCCATGCTTGCGAGCTTTGTCCAGGCAGGCGTCAAGGCTGAAAAGTGTGTTAGACCCTTCCAGGAGATCCCTGATTGTTTTTGTCAGCTCGCCAATTAATTCTGCTTCGTTTCTGTTCTTGATACCTATTCTTATGTTTTGGCTAGATCGGCCAGCTGCAACATTCTCTTTTTCAGTGAAAAGACAAACCAAAGGCCTTTGTGACTGCCACAGGTCACGTAAAATTTTCATCCCTTTCTTGTCACTCTGATCAGACTCGGATACGAGAGCCACGTTCACAGCAGATACCTCCTGCAAAAACTGCAGCTGTTCTTTGTGATCCCTTGCATCTCCGTGCAGGTTACAGAAAGCAACACAGCAGTCAAAGCTGTCATCGTCGCTGCCCCGGGGACAGTACCAGGAGATCTCCACAACACCTTTCATCAGCAAACAGTCTTTGGTGCTGCCTTTGCAATGTCGGTGGAAAAAAATGTCATGCTTTTGTTTGCTCAGCAGAGCATTCAGGATCTGAGACTTGGAAGAGGAGGGAGAACTGCCGATCCGTATGAAGGACACGATGGGTGTCTCTGCCTGATAAATGAGTTGGTTTTTGTAACTGTTAATTGTGGCCTGCTTTCCTGACTTCTTAGCCCCTTTCCAGCTCTTTTTTATCTGGCTGAGGGACCAGAGGGGGAACTCTATCCTTGAAGTGCACGGGTTTGGTACCAGGAGAGGTAGCGCAAATTGGCAGAAAGCAAGCTTTGTTGAAATGTACTGTCTCATGAAATCATCAGCGCAATGAAAAATTGCCATCTGGAGGTCCATGGGGTGCACACGACTGTCCTTGGTTGCAGATTCAGGGTCTTCTTCCTCCAAATCAGTGAAAAAGTCATCAAAGGAATCCGAGGATTCATGCTCTTGCTCTGTGGTTTTTGGCATGGGTCCGAGTCCTGGTTTGCTCTCGTCCTTGCAAGTCAGGTACCTCACCCGATAATCCACATTTAATAGCTTTTGCAAGAAGTAAAATGGTAGTTCATTGTCCTTGCTGGGCTGGCTGTCATGTAAAGATGTCTTGTATATGATGTGGAAATCTTCTGTCCCCATTTTTCTTGGATAGTGACTTTCTAGTCCAAGGCGCTGAAGTAAGTGGAGAAACTCTTGGTTTGCAATGGCTTGATTTCCTTTGGATTTGCTGCTGTCTGATTTGGATTTGGGCTGACTGGAAGGCTCTGTTCTTTGAAAAGTGTCTTCCATGTCTTTGATTATACTGTGTTTCTTCAGATCGTCACATGTGTCATCCAAGCGCCCATTGATGAAGGAATGCAAGTCACTTTCCAGCATCTCCCAGTCTTTGAATCCACTGTGCTTTTCGAGGAGAGTTTTTATTTCTGTGGACCACAAGTTTTTCATTTGATTTTCCATGAAAACTAAACGCTCATTCTTCTGCTCAGGGGACACCTCTTTATATTTGGATGTTATAGTTAGACCCGTCAGCAGCAGGAAGGCCTGGGCTCTGTAAATGTCTTGCTCCTTCAGACTCAGATACTCCTTCTGTCCCATTTGCATTTCATTTATCATGAAGTTAATTTCTGGACATCCAAGGAGGTACTGAAAAGTGCTCCTTTCCACCTGGTACCCCGTGCTGGTTGTAATTAAGAGCACCAACAGTTCTATGTCTTTCTGTGCCCTTTCCTGGAGAAACTGGAGTAAGGAATAAACAGCTAGGCTTGCAGTCAAGGTAGCTTTTATCTTTGCTTCATGAATGGCAGATGCAGAGGTTTCTGGGGCGTAGGTGACTTCCTGGATGTACTCCTTCATTTGCAGCAGTGTCTTGGTGAGATCTTCAAGCTCAGAAACATTGGGAGTTTCGGGAAGCATGTGCTCAGTATGGAAGACCCATTGCATAATGAAGGAAGACCCGGGGAAGTCCTTGACAGAATAGACATGAGGATCCAGGAGGCACCTCAACAGAGACTTGATATAGGTGGTGTTTTCTGGAGGTGACTTCTTGCAAAACAGAACGATATTCACCAGGAACTCCTGCAGTGCTTTGTCCGACAGGCATACGTTGATCCAGACACTATGGTTTTTGGTTTTTTCATTCAGATTCTGTTTGAAATCTATCAGCATGAGCAGTTTCCTTTCATCCACTGTCACCTCCCAGGCCTTCACGCACTCCATGAAAGCTCTGGCCTCTTCCACTGCACTGACCAGTTCCTCTCCAAACATGGTGCCGACACTGTGATTCGTTAGCGCTTCGTAGACACCCCTGAGGCTGCTGCTTATTTGATAGATGGACTTAAAATCACTGCTGTGATTGAACAGGATTATATCCCACACTGGGATCAGCTGAAAGCCTCGGTCAATAACACACCAGGTTGTGTTATTATTTACAAGCCCCAGTTTCCACTGAGGAAGAGAATCCGTCTCTGATGGGCCCCCTGTGTTGGCCACGTAGAGCTGAACTGCTGTGTGGGCACTCCTTCCATCTCTTCCCTGAAAAGAAGCCTCTGAGCTGGATTTCGAAACGTCCACGTCCACTCCCACGCTGACACCGAAGCCGCTGTAGCTGGCCCTGACGTAGCAGTTCAGTGCTTCAGATGCTTGTCGCTTCATCTCTTCCTGCTGCTCAGCTCTGAATCCTTCTGTAGATGCCTTCCACCAGAAGATCCCCCCAAAGTGGAGGGGACCTTGGTTTACATGGGACCCAAACCTGCTGAAGAAGCTCGCACACCTGCTCTTCAGCATGTTGGGCCTGTCTGCTTCCTGAGTGATGCTCAAAAGGTGCTCGATGTCTTGCAGCTCCCGCAGGGCTGCATCCGAGAGGTGAAGCTGATGCTTTTGGAAGTAGCAGGAGGCCAGAGGGATGTACTGGTACTTGGTGGTGCAAAAGTAGCTCTGCTCAGAGTGGGACCGGTGGGTGTCCTCCGACTGCGAGGAGCTGCTGTAATCTGCACCAGCTTCAAGATTAAACCCCCAGAACCCAGCTTTGGATGAAACACTGATGCTGAAGCCCAGCTGCTCCATGGACTTGGTGAAACTGGCTTCTGCTGCAGAGGAGGAGAACTCCTTCCTCTCAAGCAGCGACCCTTGCTCTGGACCGGCGAGCTTGAATCCGTTGGGAACCCTGATGAGCTGGTCTCGCTTTGACAGCACATCCGCAAGGCTGCTGGTTCTGTAAATGCCCTGCAGGGCCAGTCCCCCCGACGCCCGCCTCAGGACCTCCGTGTCGGAGACGTTCTCACCCCTGCCCACTGACAACTCCTGCTGCTCCAGCTGCTTCTGGATGCTCTCCAGCACATCCACCAATGACTTCTCCGGTGGTGCCCAGTACTCTTTGGGAATCTCCAGGGCTTGCCACAGAGCCTCCTCTTTCTGTCTTATAACATCCTTGCTGTGGCTGCGGCTGTTGTGCATTTCTTTCAGCTCGGTCAGGACTAGCTTGGCCGCTTCTTGTCTCTGCTTTGTCATCTCCAAGCGCTCCTTCTGCAGCTCCTCAAAAGTTGCTTTGTTGTCTGTTAGTTCCAGGAGTTTTCGGAGCGCCTTTGTTTCCCAGGGGTACCGTACTTCGCACTCCAGCTTAAGGTAGTCTTCATATTGCAGATGTTTCAGGGCTTCTCTGGACTTGACTCCCAGTATCTTTGACAGTTTGGGGAGCCAGTATCCATCATCCAGTCCTTCTTTCTCACATGCTTCTGCCAGTAGTTTTTTAGCAAGATGTGCCTTTTCATCATCCTCTACTATGTCCTCGTGTAAACCCATGGCTGTGGAAGAAGAAAACAGACTTTCTTTAAGGTATGTTATAAGAGGCCAGGGCCTTTTATAAGAGGGCTCTCCAGCAGCTCCAGCCCTGGGGATTCCTCCTGTCCGGCTGCTGGAGACCAGCCTAGGATGCCCCAAGACCCAGGGTTCTCCGTCCCGGGACAATGGATGTGCCTGCTGCTTTCCCATTTGCAGGTTCAACCCTGAAGCTGAGTGTGTATCCTGGAGACAACACACACACACACACACACAACACACACACACTCTGACTTGGCCACGCAACCTGCCATGGACAAGGTGCTGCCTTCAACAGCCCCCATGTATACCCAACAGGACTTATAAATACATAAGTACAGACAGCCGTGGGCATTCCTGGATCCCTCGAGCACCAGCACAGCCCCTCTCTCCATCCAACACCCCTGCCTGCATCCCGCACCCTCTTACCAGCCCCACGGGTCTCCTGCTCCTGGTCCAGCTTGGTGCTCGCCAGCAGAGGCACACACTCACACACTCATCTCACGGGCACCCCACGCTCATAGGACACACTCACCCCGAATACCCAGCACCAGGCACACGGGCTGTGACCTGTGGTCCCGCTCCAGCTGCCGAGCCCCTCGCTCACGCCCGTTCCCCCCAGGAGCTGGTTCTCAAGACACACATGGTTCCTACCCCAGTGGATGGGAAAAATCCCAGTTGTCCCTGTCCAGAGCTGTGCCTGGACCATCCTGTTGGCTCATCATTAGCAACTGGAGACTTTGGGTCTTTGGCATTGTCTCCGGGACACCCTGTCTATCCAGTTTGTGTCCCTGTGTGGTTTTGTTTAACATTTCCCCCTTCACTTATGATCCCATATGCATTGGAAAGGTCCTTGACTGCTAACCTTAATGGAGCTGACGCTCTCACTGTCCACGTGCCTTTACACCTTTTTTTTTTTTTTTTTAACACTTGTGGCAGGTGCACCCATGCCGATAAAGACCAAAACTTCTCGACCGCTGAAGAGAGTTCTAGAAGCCGTGGTTTGGGGGTCGAGCCGCCCAGCCAGGCGGTGACTGTGGTCACGTACACGCCTCGGTCGTGGGATAGGAAAGGCAAGGCCCTTCAGTCGACAGACAAGGCCCTTGGCCAGTGAAATGCCTCGGTCGAGAGAAGTTTCTAGACCACTGACCAGATATGACCACAGATCAGATTCGACTAGGGTATAAATGGAATCCCGCCGGAGGGAAAATTGAGTCGGTCCTCCTCGGAGCAGTGGGTCTGCAGTCGGGGACTGTCCCCTTACGTTGGGACACTGCCTAAGGAAACTCCTCGAGGTTGAGAGCCCTCGCCTTATTGGGTGCGTGATTGCGCATTTTGGGTCATCACCCCTATAACTTAAGCTTAAGTCGACTGTGTAGTATTAGTTCCCTTTGACATACATCTGAAGCTGTAGTTGACTAATGTTTGTCGGAGCGCTAAACAATTTTGATTAGAATAAATCTCATTTCGAGTACCTCTCGTCTATTTTGAGAGACTCTGCGACAACTGTCATACAAACCTGGTAATTGTCTCTGTCTCAATTCAGTTGGATACTGAAGAGATTTATTCAGTGCACAAAACCTTCCCGTGCATTCAGCTTTCATCCCACCAACGACACAAGACTCTTGCCAACACAGGTATTGATCTGAGGTGCTTGTGACTGGGCTCTTGGACCCTTTCAGAGCCTTTAGTGTCAGCTTTTCCTTTAAAGTCAGTGAGGACTTAGGCAATATGCTCAATGGGTGTGGGGTCTGATTCATCTCACCTCACAGCAGATGCTCCTTTTGGTCAGACGCTTGACTTCCCAGAGGACACAGGCAGCCAAGGTCCCCAGCTCAGCTGAGACAGCACACCATCACACGGCAGGCCTGGTAGACAAGGCTGGGGTGTTAAGAAGAAGATGAGGACGACCTCAAGAATTCAGGAGGAAAAACACCAGGAAGGAAAGGCCCAAAATCCTAAGGCAGAAGACCAGACAGTCAGGAGATGGCAACCCATCAACATGGAGGATTCATTCCAGGGAGCAGTGGAGGCCATCCCTTCTCCACCAGTGATGATTGCCCAGCCAGCAAAGACTCATCAGGGCCTTTTTGGGGTGGTGACCAGACTAGGGTTTCACCTGGGACCTAAACCCACGCACCCATCGTGTACATTAGCCCAGGGACAGTTTGCAAAGTACGTATCTCCTGCTTTAAGAGTCTCTTCTGCACACAGCAAAAGGTGCCCAGAAGGTGCCTCAGGACCGGACTGTCATGCCTATGCACCATAACAACATCACGGGGAGGAAGACCACGCCTGACCATGAAGTCAAAACTCGATCTGACTGTAATTTAAAAAGGATCCCCCAGCATAGGGATCCTCCTCCAGTACCCAGCTACCTGCTGACCTCTCAAATACTGGCCCTCCTGCCACCACCGAGCAGCCACCAGCAAGGGAGGTGTGGCAGGCGCACCTGCCCCGATAAAGGCCGAAACTTCTCAACCGCGGGAAGGAAAGAGTTAAACTAGAAGGTTTGGGGTCGAGCCGGCCAGCCAGCCAGCAACTGGAGTCACGTCCATGTGCCCCAGCTACCCAAGCCCGCCAAAAACACCTCAACCAGCGAAACCCCTCGGTTGAGAGAAGTTTCCAGACCACTGACCATCTATGACCACGAGCCCCGATCCCACCTAGGGTATAACTGGAGCCCCGCCGGAGGGCACATGGAGCCAGTCCTCCTTGGAGCAGCGGGTCTGCAGCCGGGGACTCTCCCCGTGGGTCGGGATGCCGCCCACGGAAACTCCTGCAGGTTGAGAGCCTCGCCTTATCGGTGAGTGAGTGCGCATTTTGAGTCATCATTCTAAGCTTAGATTTGGTTACAGTTCGGGTAGTGCTAGTTCCCAACTGACGTCCTGAACCCATAAACAAGTTGTGTTCGTCGCAGTGTTATGACCTAATATTCCTGTTTCATCCGGCCATTATACCTCAATACAACAGAACATTCCTGTTGAATTTGACCGTTACATATTCATAGCATTAAAGAAAACTGACTTTCAAAATACGTTGCTATCCGTCTAGTGTTTCTGCAACAATAATTGGCATAGTCGGCAGGATGTCGATCGAGGAACTATTACGGAGGCACGGCTGTGCGCCTTCTCCCCCGGGACTCGCCTGGGCAAAGGAGAAGTGGTACCACCCAGCAGCGGTCGTGGAGAAAATAGAACAATGCCGCGGTAAACGTCGGGATGGCAAGGGGAAAGGAACTGTGTGTGCTGACCTCGGCGCCTGCCTGACTCAGGCACAAGATCATTCTCAATACGTCGAAAAATTAGAAGAAAAAAATCTAAAACAACAGCTAGAGGTAGATTGCCTGAAAGATAAATTAAAGAGAGAGGAGGAGCGTACGTGTTTGGTAGAACAAAGGATTGAACTCACGCTAGCACAAGCAGAAAAGCCCCCCAGTGTTGTCCAAATCCAGAAATTGATTACAGGCACGGACCCAGAGGAATGGGATGGTGTCCTGGTTTCGGCTGGGACAGAGTTAACTTTCTTTTTAGTAGCTGGTACAGTGCTGTGTTTTGGATTTAGTGTGAGAATGATGTTGATAACACACTGATGTTTTAGTTGTTGCTAAGTAGCGCTTATCTTAAGCCAAGGACTTTTCAGTTTCCCATGCTCTGCCAGCAAGCAGGTGTGCAAGGAGCTGGGAGGGAGCACGGCCGGGGCAGCTGACCCCAACTAGCCAAAGGGGTATTCCATACCATGGAACGTCATGCCCAGTATATAAACTGGGGGGAGTTGGCCGGGCGGCGTGGATCGTGGCTCGGGAACTAACTGGGCATCGGTCAGCGGGTGGTGAGCAATTGCATTGTGCATCACTGGTGGTTTTGTTTGTTTGTTTGTTTGTTTTCCCTTCCTCCCCCTCCTTTTTTGTTATATTCCTTTTCATTACTATTATTATTATTATATTTCATTATTACTATTGTTAGTATTACATTTCACTTCAGTTATTAAACTGTTCTTATCTCAACCCATGAGTTTTACTTTTTTTCCCCTCTTTCCTCCTCCTCACCCCACTGGGAGGGGAAAGGGGGAAGCGGCTGCGTGGGGCTTAGTTGCTGGCTGGGGTTAAACCACGACAGCTGGGGACATCTGGGGAGACCCCAATGAAAATAACTGTAGAGAGCCAGAGGAAAGGGCCTCCGAGGAGGTGGAGGAATTGGAAGAAAAGGACGTACGGCCACTTATTAAGACAGAGAGACATACGGGCCCCCATGGCGGCAATCCCCGCACTACCATTTGCACGACCCCCTGGACAGGACCTGAGCTTAGTGAGCTCCAAGCCAGGTTTTGGCGCAAGCTGGGCGAAACCCAAACGGAGTACTTGTGGAGAGCTTCTTTGGCGGGGGGAGATCGGATACTGTTAAGCGAGGACGAGGCGAATGGGTATTGGGGTATTGGGGACCGGGAGTGTTTTTGAGTGACGGGCCAGCGGGTGATCGGTCGATAACGTCTCAAGTAGCGTATTAGGCTGGTGGACCCCAAGGAGAGAGGAGAGCCTGTTATTATTCAGGTAAAGGGATTGTCGGAGTTGGCAGAAGGAATGCAAAGAGCCGCCTGTGTTCAGGCGATGTATGAAAGGGGGCAGCACGGGATGCCCATGGCTGCACCGGTGGACCCCAGTCACCTTAGACCCCTCATTAGGGGACTACTGGACGCTTTAAAAATACCTGTCCAGTCCCTTAGGGAAAGGATTCAAGGGACCATAGAACGTAACCGGCGGGGCCCCAAGATCCAGAGCATGTACTCACTGGGGGGGAAGTGCTGCACCGTATAGTTACTTACGGGTGCAAGATGGAGTGGAGCGATCTGGGTGGCGGTGCCGACGGGAACAAGAGGGTCCAGCAAACTATTCGAAACTCTCTTTCGAAGCAGACCCCCTCCCCGGCCCCCCGACAGACTGAGCCCTCTCGAAGGAAGTCTGAGAAAGCCCATGACCTGGAGAGGAATGATCTCTGGAGAAAGGCATTAGCCCTAGGGGCACCTCGATGCTGCACGGGCAGCCCACCAGCCACATCCGCTGGCTAGTGACATTGCTGGAGGGGAAAGATAAGGGCCCGGGAAGCAAAGGGGTGACCGCCCCTCCTCACCACCCTACTGCCAACCCTTTTGCACCTCTGCAAGAGGAACTAAACAAACTAAAAAACTAGAGGTTGCAGTTTGGGATGCGGGCCGCCCACTCCGCATGGTAAATTCCTGCCAATGGTCCGCTGATAAGCAACCTTATATACATATCCCCGTGGGCCCAAGGCGAATAAGTTTAGAATTTTTAATTGATACAGGGGCCCAAATTAGCGTTCTGAACAGACAACAAGCTGATGAGCTAGGAATCAAACCATCGAGAAAGACTGTAAACATATTAGGTGTGACAGGGGTGGCAGAGAAATGTCCCATAGCTCGAACTCAGCTCTGGCTACCTGGGGAAAAGAGAATGATGGCTGTGGAAGTGGCTGTGAGTCCTTATAAGGGAAATATACTGGGATTCGATGTGCTAGCAGGTAGACAGTGGTGCCTGCCTGGTGGCGGGTGTGGAGTTTTGGAAGCAGAGAGGCAGAAGCCACGGATGTAAGAGTTCTGCAAACTGCTCCTGCACTACCACACTCCAAATTAACTTGCATTCCTCAATACCCTCTGCCCAGCGCAGCAAGACGGGGTATTACAGAACTACTTGATGATCTTGAGAGGAGGCAAATTATAAGCCGAACCCACTGTCCCTATAACTCCCCGGTTTGTCCAGTCCGCAAACCCGATGGACGGTGGTGCTTAACTATTGATTACCAGAAACTGAATAATAATACTCTGGCATTGACTGCCACCGTGCCAAGCATAGCCTCCATAGTGACTACAATACAAGCTGCTGCCCACCCCTGGATGGCTACCCTAGATATAAAGGATATGTTTTTCATGGTTCCTCTAAGGGAAGAGGACAAGCCCCAGTTTGCCTTCACCCGGGAGGGGACACAATACACCTTCAACCGCCTCCCACAGGGATACAAACACTCTCCCACCATCGCCCACAATGCCCTGGCTAAACTCCTTAATACATTAAAAGTGCCAGCGGGCATCCACATCTATCAATACATAGACGACATCTTGATTGGTGGGGATGAGAGAGAACAAGTGAGACAAACGGCCGAAGCCATATGGGACTTGTTAACCAAGAATGGGCTGGACTTCCAAATGTCAGGGTCCTGGACAGGAAATTAAATTCCTGGGAGCTTGGTGGATAGCTGGAGCGGTAGCAGTGCCCGATGACATTTTATCCGCCATAGAGAAGGGGCTAATCCCAAACAACAAAACAGAGTTACAACAATTACTAGGGACACTGAGTTATTGGAGGAAACATATACCGGGGTTTTTGGTAATCGCCCGCCCACTCTATAACTTGCTGCGGAAAGGCAGGGAATGGAACTGGACCTCACAGCACACTGAAGCCCTTAACATTTTAAAGGACGAGCTTAAAACCCACCAAAGATTAGGCCCCTTACATCCACAAGACCCACTGAGAGTGGAATGGGGATTTGCCACCCACGCCTCGTATGGCAACGAGTTCCAGAAGGGACCATGAGGACCAGCTAGACCATTATTGTTCTCCTCCACATCATTTAAGCAGACCGAGCTGCGATACTCAGACTGGGAGAAGGGAGTTCTCTCCCCTTACCAGGGCAATCAAAGAGGCGGAAAAATTGCGTACCTCGCAGGATGTTGTAGTGCAAGGCCTTTTTCCCCTTTTAAATTCCATCCTCAGTGGATCACCCCCGCCTGAGGGTGTAGCCCAAAAGGCCACAGTTCGGAAGTGGTATGCATATGTAGAGGGTGTTAGCCAGCTACTGCCCCTGAAGGAGGGCCCAGCCAAAGTGTCCAAACTGCAGCAACCCATAAACCCAGATCCAGCCCTATTAAACCAATCCTGTAAGCCCTCCCCCATCAAGGAGGCACCTGAATTCACAACTGACTCAGAAACGGAGGGGGGGTGGTTCACTGATGCATCTGCCAGGCGGATAGGGTTAAAATGGCAATACAAAGCAGTAGCACTAGAAATTGGTACCGGGAGGACTGTTCAGGAAGAGGGAGAAGGCAGTGCGCAAGTCGGAGAGCTACGAGCTCTCCTACTAGCCGCCGAAAATGGTGCCACTACTATTTATGCTGATTCTTATGCAGCCTATAAGGGCGCTACTGAGTGGATATGCCACTGGGAATCTAACAAGTGGGAAACAGGCCATACTAAGGTGTGGAGAGCGGAGGACTGGCAGTGTCTATTGGAAATAGGAAGATCACGACCCTTAAAAATAGGGTGGGTGAAAGGCCACGCGTGGGATGAGACCCCCGCAACTAAATGGAATCAGCAAGTAGACTATTTGGCACGAATCAGAGTAGCTGCTTGCGAAAAGGGAGACTGGGATCGCTTAGTTGAGTGGTTACACATTAAGCGAGGCCACTCAGGCAAAGCAGACCTCTACTATGAATACCGATCCCAAGGCTGGCCAATATCAATGAAAGCATGTGAGGCAACCGTTACTGCTTGCCCACAATGTCAAATAAGACTCAAAGCCAACCACCCAAACCAGGCTCCTCCCCAACACATTAGACAAGGAAAGGCCCTTTGGAGCACCTGGCAAGTCGACTATATTGGGCCCTTGAAACCATCCCACGGGAAAAGATACATCTTGGTAGGAGTAGAGGTGGTATCGGGATTGACTATGGCTACAGCAGTTAATGCCGCTACTGAGGAACAAACAGTCCGAGTCCTGAAAGAATGGTTTAGTGTTTTACCCATCCCTGAATGCATCCAAAGCGACAATGGGTCACACTTTACGGCCACCATGGTAAAGGACTGGCCATGAGGAGAAGGTATCAGATGGGTGCTTCACACACCATATTACCCCCAAGCTAATGGTATGGTCGAACGCACCAATGGTTTAATTAAGAAACATGCTGACGTGTCACGTCATAACTGGGATGCACGATTACCACAAGCGGTCTTCATTGTTAACAACCGCTGGGGAAGTTATGGAAACCCAAAAATTCAAGCCTTTTGCCCTACTGAGCCATTAACAAGTGACATCACCTCACCTGACAACCAAAGGAGTCGGCTTCCAACAGAAATACATGCAGGCCAACCCGTCATGGTAAAACTGCCCTCTGTTGGCATTGTACCTATGACCCTGACAAAGCCCAGAGGCCTGCATGCCTGGGAGGCCTTAGATAGGAATGGGAAAGGCCATCGCATAAGTGCTCGATGGATAATTCCTGATTTCTGAGACCCGGTTTGTGCTCTCTCGCAGGACCACGCAACAGCAAACCATTTGGACACTCCTGCTGATAGCAGCGACAACAGCGGGCATGGACAACAAGAATCTGGACAGCAATGTGGTGGCTCAACTGATAGTGATATTCGCGCGTATGGTAAACTTAACTTCGATAACAGCCTGTCTACCCACCCCTAAGTCAGTTGAGGACCCCCTACCAATCTTTGTGCAAAATATTAACGTATCACTAACCCTTGAACTTGCATGGCAACAGTGCAATAATCACAGCTGGGCCTGGGGAACAGATGGAAAGGATGGAGGTCACACTCACACCATCTATAGTTGGTCACCTGGCGTAATAAATGCCAATTCAGTATGGAAGGCAAAATGTAATTACCTCTTCCTACCCCCTGATAAAGCCACGGGGTGGAGTTTTAATGGTACAATGCCATGCTTCAATGTTCCCTGGGGAATTACTGAACCCAATGACCAATGGAAAACAGACGACCATTCCTTGCAATATACTGAATCGTTAAATGCCACGTGGTGCATTAAACACCCTGAGCATAATGGTAGTGATTGCCCCAACACTTGTCAAGAACCAGGGTTCAAGGGAGCCTGGGAAAAATGCCCCCTCAATTGCACATGGGGACCTGACTGCATTGGGCAAAGAAAGGGGCACCACCGGTAAAAACATCCCCACCTTGGAGTTGCCAAACGGAAATCCAGTGCAAGAACATAGATAACGTGCCATTATTGTGGTTATAAGCAGCACCCACTGCTTCTGCACCCCTGATAATGCTGACAGAGAGCATGCCACGGAAAATGTCATCATCAATGATGTCACCCAAATTATCCGTTTCAGCTCCCAAGGCCACGGGAGCATCCTCAGGGCTGCCTTCCCACCTGCCCTTCGGCCTTGCAGTCTCGCTCCGACACGTCCCAGCCCGGTCCTCTGTCTCCAGAGCAGGGAGGCAAACGGCACCAGGGTGCAGGTGCATGCACAGCTCCACAGCCGCCCCGGCTCCCGGTCCCCGGCATGGCTGGGCTTCAGGTGAGCGCACCCATCCTGACCCACCATGGGGCTGGGTTGTGCCCGGGGCGGGCAGGATCAGCCCCGGCTGGAGGAAGCATTTCCCAGCCCGGGCACGGGCTCACGACAGGGAAGGGGCTCTGCAAGGGGTCTGTCACCAGAGCAGACAGCAGGTCCCTCACCATCCAGCCCTGCTGCCAGCTCTTGAAGCCAGGCTTTGCACCTCTGCAGACACCAGTCTGCCCCTGAATCCCCCCCGGATGCCTCCTCCTTCCTCACCTGCTCCCGCACTTCCTCCTCTGCCTCCTTCCTGCCCTCCCAGTTCAACCCTTGCAGCACACACAGGTCCCGCGAGCTTCCTCAAGCAGGCTGCTGAGCAAAGGCTGCTTCCTCCATCCCACTTTCAGAGCAGAGCCCATTTGCTTGCTGCCCTCAAACCCCTTTTAGCCTTCCCTGGCGTCTCTCAAGTGATGGGAAAACGCATGAAATATGAAGCAGAAGACAAACAAGATCCCTGCTCGGTGCTGATCCCTGGCTCCCAGCCCCAGAGCTCATCAGCAAGGTCTTACCGTCTCCCTCTCACGCTCGGCAGCTCCCAGGCTGGTGTCAGCCCAGCCTCTCCCTTTATATAGCCCTCCCAGTCGCTTAGGTGGGTTGCTGCTTTCTGTTCATAGAGGCACCGAGGAGGACTTCTGCCTTACAGGAAATCTGGCCATTGCCTGGAATAGACTGTGAAAGTGAAACTTAGCAGGAGCTGCCTGCGCTGGAGCTAAGCCAGGAAGCTCAGAAGGCAGCAGCAGCCCTGGGCACCCACACCAGGCTCCCAAATTGTGTCCTGCACTCTGCACAGGGGGTGCCCGGTGGCACCCATCTGGCACCGGTGGGGTGCTGCCAAAGCTGCTGCCTGTAATCGGGGCGCAAGGCAGCAAGAGCTGGGCAGCGTTTGGGGCTCTTGGCTGGAAACCTCCCCGACCTGCTCCTCTTACTCCCGAATCATCGAATCATAGAATGGTTTAGGTGGGAGGGGACTTTCAAAGGTCACCTAGCCCAACCGCTCTGCAATAAGCAGGGACATCTTCCACTAGAGCAGGTTGCTCAGAGCCCCGTCCAACCTGACCTGGAATGTTTCCAGGGATGGGGCATCTCCCACCTCTCTGGGCAGCCTGTGCCAGTGCCTCACCACCCTCAGCGTAAACAATTTCTTCCTTATATCCAGTCTGAATCTCCCCTCTTTTGGTTTAAAACCATCAGCCCTTGTCCTATCGCTACAGGCCCTGCTAAAAAGTCTGTCCCCATCTTTCTTAGAAGCCCCTTTAGGTACTGGCAGGCTGCTATAAGGTCTCCCCGGAGCCTTCTCTTCTCCAGGCTGAACAACCCCAACTCTCTCAGCCTGTCCTCACAGCAGAGCTGCTCCAGCCCTCGGATCATCTTCGTGGCCTCCTCTGGCCCCGCTCCAACAGGTCCGTGTCTTTCCTGTCCCGAGGACCCCAGAGCTGGACACAGTGCTGCAGGGGGGGTCTCGGGAGAGCGGAGTCGAGGGGCAGAATCCCCTCCCTCGCCCTGCTGGCCACGCTGCTGGGGATGCAGCCCAGGACAGGGTTGGCTTTCTGGGCTGCGAGCGCACATTGCCGGGTCATGTCCAGCTTTTCATCCACCAGTACCCCTGAGTCCTTCTCGGCAGGGCTGCTCTCCATCCCTTCATCCCCCAGCCTGTATTGATACCGGGGGTTGCCCCGACCCACGTGCAGGACCCTGCACTTGGCCTTGTGGAACTTCACGAGTTCACACGGGCCCACTTCTCAAGCCTGTCCAGGTCCCTCGGGATGGCATCCTGTCCCTCAGGTGTGTCAGCCGCACCACTCAGCTCGGTGTCATCTGCAAATCTGCTGAGGGTGCACTCAATCCCACTGTCTATGTCGTTGATGAAGATATTAAACAGTACTGGTCCCACTACAGACCCCTGAGGGACACCACTCATCACCGATCTCCATCCGGACATCGAGCCGTTGACCACTACTCCCCGGATGCGACCACCCAGCCAATTCCTCATCCACCAAATAGTCCATCCATCAAATCCACCCCGAATCCTCCTTTCCCCATCTCCGCATCACCAGTGCCCTCTCCTCAGAGCCACCCTGCTTTGCATCCGCCATTCCGAAAGCCTTGCAGGATGTATTCACCCTCATCCCGACCGGCCTGCATCCCCTCCACTCCACGCGTTTTGTGCCGGTTTTGCACCGGTTTTGCACCGCAGCCGCTCGGGGCAGCCCCAGGGGGCTCAGCTCCCGCAGGGCAAGGGCTCGGCTGCAGAGAGGGGTCCCTCTGCCTCCACGGGAGAGTGGCTCTGGTCGGCTGCCCGCGGCGAGCTGCCTCTCGCTCCAAGCTTGGCTGAGCGAGCGTGGGTCAGGCCCCGGCGGCAGCGGGTGCTTCGCTGCATCCCTCCGGCTGCCCTGGGGGAGATGCTCCAGCCCTGCAGGTACTGGTCCCAGGGGCTGCGAGAGCACTGGGAGCACCCGGCTGGCTGGTCCCTGCAGGGAGCCCTGCCAAAGCGGCGCCTCTTGGCATCCTCCATCCTTGGGAGGGGTTTGGAGGATAAACTCTTGACCTGATTGATAAGAGAGAAAATAGGCTTTTTGCCTGAAAGCACATGAGCCTGAGGAGCAGTTTCAGTTCCATAGTCTGCCAGAGCCCTCTCCGAGAAGGGCTCTGATTTCCGAGAAACAGAGTGGCAGCGGAGTGGGCTAAGCATAAGCCAGGAGGAAAAATCAAAATTAGCTTTGAATCTGCCCGGAGTCTGTGCAAGGAGCAGCGGCCGGAGAGCGAGAGCAAACTGCTGTCTGCCTGCCCCCCAGGTCACGGCTGCAGATCACGGTCCCCCCCGTCAGCAATTAACGGGGAAGGGGGTCATTAACATCGTGAGGGGGCTCTCGAAGCCTGCCTGCAAACGTGCGTCGCCCTTTTCTCTGCCCAGGGGAGGTCGGCCAGCTCCCCGTTATTTGGCTGGAATTGCACAAGGGGAGCCCTATCAGTGCCCCGAAGCAGGAGGCGGACGGAGGGGAGCTCGGGGCCGCAGCGAGGAGCGGGGAAGGGAGCAGACAGCAGGTCCCGCAGAGGGGACAGGGATGCTCAGTGCCTCCTCCTGCCTCTGTAGGGGAAGGCTATAGGGCAGCCAGACCTATAGCCCAGGTGTAGGGGATGGAGCCGGGGAGGGAGGGATGGGGAGGGCTGCTCGCCAGCCGTGCTCAAGTCAGCAAGGTGCCTTGAACAAGCCAGGGATATCAGAGCCAATCTCCAAAACCATTAGCCATCATCCCCAAGAGCTCGTGCAGGATGGGGAAAGCCCCCGGGCTGGAACAAGGCAAAAAGAAGGAAGATGGGAACCAGGCACTCACAACCCCCCCCGGCACAGCTTCCACAGCCAGAGCCACCCAAGCAAATCATCAGACGATCGATTTATAAGCACCCCGGGGGATAATAAGGCGAGACAAAGCAGCCAACGCGGCTTTGCCAAGCCCAAATGCTGCCACGCCAACCTAAATTCCTTCCCTGTGACGTTCCTTGGCCATGGGGATGGGGAAGCAGCGGCGGGCATCCTATCCCTTGGCGCGGCGGGGCTGCCGGCCCCGGCTCCCACCACGTTTTCCAGCACGGGAAGCGGGTGCAGATAGTGCCGGCACCCAGGATCCGGGGTGCCAGGCCACGGGGTAAGGCTGCTCCCGAAAACTACCTCTCCTTTTGGGGTAGAATAGCGAGGATGATGCGCTGGGGAGGTTTGTCCTCCTCTGCGCAGCGGGGCGGGAGGGAAACCCCAGGGGCTTTGGGGCGGGGGGCAGAGAGGAGGAGGAAGGGAGAGGGTGCTCGGCGTTCCCCCAGGAACGGGTGCTCCCACGTGTCGGAGCGGGCTGAGGGCCCAGCAAAGAGCCCGCAGCAGGGCAGTGCACACACACACACACCCCGTGCACATACAAGCACACACACACACATGAACACATGCATATGTGTGCACACACATAGACACATTTGCACACACGTGCACACAGAGACATGTGTATGTACACACATGTGCGCACATGCATATGCAAACACACATACATGCATACATATGCACACACATGCAGATGCGCACATGCATGCAAATGCACGCACACACATGCACGCACATGTGCATGTGCACATGCACACGCAACATGCATTTGCACATGCACACATGCACATGTACACATGCACACGCATTTGCACATGCATACATGCGCACATGCATGCATACACACAAATGCACACACATGCGTATGCACATGCACACACATGCATATGCACACACACGCATATGCACACACACGTGCACCCGCACATGCCTGCATGCACACAAATGCCCACACATGCACAAACACACATGCACACACACGCACACCATGCATATGTGCGCACACGCATATGCACAAGCATCCACATACATATGTACACAGGCACACACGTGCACGTACACACACGCACACACACACACACACGTGTGTGTACACACCCCCCCACACCCACAGGCACCCCGGCTGCCGAGCCCTGGCTGGGCCCCCCGCCAGCACAGCCCAGGCCTCAGCCGGGCTCCGCTCCTGGACACTCTTGGGGTGGGCGCCGCGCCCCCCACCCTGCCCAGCACCCGGTGCCCCGGGGCCAGCCCCGGTTTGGGGACCAAGCACGGCCAGGGCAGGAGCTTATAGGGGCAGGACGGAGAAGAGACGAGCAGTGCGGGGGGCTGCAGCGGGGAGCAGAACCCCCGGCACCCCGCAGCCATGCCTGTCCTCCCCCTGCCCCGGGCGGCAGGGAAGGGGCCAGGAGAGAAGGGGCTGGTTTTCATGGAATCGTGCACGGAGCCGAAGAAAAGCGCGTGGGTAAAAAAAATGGTCTCCCAGCCCCTCGGTCTTCATTTGATCTTTACGGATGCTCCTTTAATCCCCCCTGGGGCTGGGCAGAGCTGGGGGGGTTCAGGCTCTCTGCGGGGGGACGGATGTCACCCAGAAGGCCACCGTCGGCTGGCACCGCAGCAGGACCCTGCTCTCCCATCCCCAGGGCCGCGGCGGTGGCTCCTCTCTGCCCTCCCTCCCTCTCTGCCAGCCACTCGCCCTGCCGAGGGGACGACGCTTCATGCTTTCACAGCCCTAAAGCACCAGCCTTTGGCCCCAGGGACCGACACGGGCTCTTGCCCCTCTGCTTCCCAAAACACCGTCTCCATCCAGCACGCGGGAGGCTGAGATGAGGCTGCAGACCAGGGCTCAGCCCCGAAATCCCCCCCCCATCATCCTCAATACATCAGCACAACCAAAATACGCCCACAGCTAACGCACAAATCACCCGGAATAATGCCTCCATGCAAACCGCCCCGGGGATGCACGGATCCGGGATAACCTCTCCCTGCGGTGGGATGGGGGCCGGGCACATCGGCCGGTGCTGGGAGGGGGATGTCCAGTCCTCTCCCCGCTTCCCTGACCACCTCCGGAGCAAGGGCTGGCGATGGGCAGGACGCGGGCAGCACCCGCGGTGCCACGGGATGCACGTTTCCCCGTGCAAACCGGCTTCACGCAGGGGACGGAGCAACAGCACTGGCAAACCATCCGGGTGCTCAGCCTTGTTTTGGAGGCGGGAGAGGAGGGACACAGACATCCAGGGGCGAGGACGGAGGCTGCTGCTCATCTCATCCCCCACGTCACCATGAAGCAGCTCACAGCAAAAACACGCTCGGTCACAAGGCTGGGGCGGGAAGAGCCAGGATCTGCCGTCGTGGCTGGCCGGCAGCAGGAAGAAGAAACACCAAAACCCAGCTTGAGGCACCGTGAGCACCGTGCACGAAGCAGGGCGATGCCGCTTACGCCCCGCTCCTGTGCCCCGCCGCTCCCCGTGGATCAGCCGTGCTTCTGCTGGCAACGGGCACATCAGCCACGAACGGGTCCGTGCCCATGCCAGGGCTGGAGAGACCCCCTCTGCCAGCCGCTTTCGGATGGGTGCCCCCACCCCAGGGTGCACCCCAAGGGCCTTTCCAGCCATGTCCCTGCGGCCACGATGTCCCTTTTGCTGAGGAAGTGGGCACGGGGTAAAGCACAGCACGGCTCCAAGCCCTCGGGGTGATGCTGTGTCCCCCGGCCCCCCCCACCATCGTCACCTCTGCACCTCACCCCGGGGAGCTGATCCGGGGAAGCCCAAAGGCACCCCATTAGGCATCACCCCCTCAACCACGGCCCTGCACCCAGGGTCCCCCCAAACCTGCTCCCCCCAGACCCATCTCTGCACTACCCAGCTGATGCTGCCTGCCCAGGGACTCCTCCACTTCCCGGACCCCCTCCCTCTTTGGGGGGTCCACAGGATCCAGCCGGAGCCTCCTGACCTCTGGGCCCACACGAGACTCGGGGTGCCACAGGAGGGTATTGCAGGGGGAAGCAGCGCTTGCCCCCGCTTCCTCCCCAGGGAATCAGGTCCCAGGGAGGGATCCTGCCCCCACAGCTCACAGGCACCCGGGAAGCCTGCCCGGTGCTGGCTGTAGCAGGGCGAGGGCTGGCCACCTTCCCTTCCCACCGCTGCAAAAGTTTAGGGCTGGGAAAATAAAAGGGGAGAGGAGGCTCCAGCCTCCCTCTCCTGGACCGCAGCAGAGCGGTGTGGTGGGCTTCGGCTTTCAGCCCCAACTGAAATTCGGGAGCAGGGACCCCTCCAGCACCATTACCAGGAAGGTGTTTATTGTGGCCGGCCGGCTCTGCGCTCCTCCTGCCAGCCCCGGGCACCGAGGCGACGGATTTCCCCAATGCAGCAACTCGGGAACTTGTTTCCCCCCCCTGGCGCCAGCCCCTCTGCCCCACGGAGGGACAGACGGACAGGCCACTGTGCCCCATTGCTGGAGGGTCCTCCTGGGGCTGGGCTGCCCCATGGTTGCAGCAGGATCGCAGGGGGCTGGGAGGGCTCCCCCCCAGCTTGCCAGAGCCGGGGGGACCCCACGGGAGCCAGCAGTGGTGCGAAGGGCAGCCACCCTCAACTTGTGCCGCCGGGGGCCCGGTGGCCACTTCTCCCTGCCTCGCCTGCCAGCACCAGCCAGGTTTGGGCTTCTTCTTTGGGGGGACGCGGTGACCTCGGGGCTCCCTCCAGCACCGCTCCTGCCTCGGGTGCTCAGTTCCAGCTGCTGCTTTGTCCTCCCGTGACGTCACCTCTCCTCCCAGAGGCTCCAGGACATCCGCAGGGACGTCATCTTCACTCTGGGGAAGAGAGGTGATGGTGACCACCATCCACCCGGGGGGAGCAGCCCATGCACCACCACCACCACCCCTCCCGCCCCCGGCACCCTGAACCCATGGTGCTGGTGTGGCGGATGCTCACCCCCAACGATGCTCAGCAGCTCCTCGAGCTCCTGCTGCAGCCGCAGCCGCAGCAGCTCCCGCAGCAGCTCCCGGCGCCGGCTCCGCGGGGCCACCCCCATGCGCCGCAGGGTCCCCTCCGTCAGCCGCAGCAGGACCCGGCCCGAGACTGCGTGTTCGCATGCCAGCTCCGCCAGCTCCTCGGCCCCGCTCCGCGCAGCCAGCCAGGCACCCACCTCCGCCACCGTCCACTGCCCCGCCGGGCGCTGCTCCCACCGCGCTCCCTCCGACACCTGCACCGGGAGGAGAAGGGTGAGCTGGGGTGTCCCCTCGTCCCCCAGCCTCTCCTTCCAGCCCCATAGAAGCTATAGGGTCAAGCTGGCTCCTCCATGCCACAGTCCCCCCTACCCAGCCTGAACGTGACCCTCGGTCCCATCCCCGCGCTGACACTGGTGGCTGCACCCACGTCCCCATCCTCCACCCGTGGGGGTCCCCCAGCCCCCGGGGCCCAGCCGCAGTTATCTGTGGGGTGTCTCCAGCCCCCGAGCCCCTGCCCACGCTCACCTCGGCCGTCGGGCATCCCTCCGGCAGCGCCTCGGCCCCATCCTGCACCCGGGTGTCCATGCGGGCAGCGGGCAGGGTGCGGGGCAGCTCCGGCTCCCTGCAAACGGGGCTTCATCAGCCGGGGGGTCCCACGGCTTGTCCCCGAACCAGCCCCCCATGTCCTGCCAGCCAAATAACCCCCCCAAACCCCCCGCCATGGCAAAGCACCCCATCCCATGGTCCCTGCCCACCGCCGCCTCCCCCGGGGGGGATGCGGGTGGCCGTCCTCCTCGATGCCACCCGCTCTGTGCCCCCCGGCCCCCCCACCAGAAGAAGAGGGCTGCTCACCGGGGCGCCAGGCCAGGGGCCGCAGCGAGGCCCCGCTGCCCGTCCCGCAGAGCCCGGCACACCCAGGAGGTGAGATCAGCCCCGGCTCGCCCCTGCCCGCTGCCTCCATGAGCCTGGCAGGGGGGGGGACACACCGGCACAGCACGGCACGGCTCCCCCAGCCCAGCCGGGACCCCTTCCCCAGCCTGACCCCCTCCTCCTCACCGCCCTTCACCTCACACCTCCGCGCCGGGTCGGTGCCAAGCACCGGGAGAGCGAAAGAAACCTTTGCCCCGTGCCCTGCCTCTGCGGGCACAGCCCCACGCGGGCCCCGACAGCCCGGCTTCCCCCGGCCGACAGCACGGCCAGGCTGCGAGGGACTCCCCGCCATTTCGGGGAGCCGAGGGTCAGCGCCAGGCCGGGTCAGAGGAGAGCTGGGCTCCGTCCGTACCGAGAGCCGGTGAAGGAGCTCTGCAAAGTCTCCTCCATCTCCCCTCCCAGTTCAATGCAGCCAGCCCGCTCCCATTTGCCCCGAGCACCTTGTCCGCACAGACCAGCACGGGATGCACCGGAGCAGCTTCGCCGACGATGACGGCGAGGGTCCCGGCGGGCGGCGGGGACACGGGACAGGCACCGGCAGAGCAAGGCGGGAGGAGCAGGATGAGCCCCAAGGATGAGTCAACATCCCGAAGGGCTGCGGCCCTGCCCTGCCGAGCGTGTAGGGACCCAGCCACCGCCTGCAACAGCCCACGGCGCGGCTCTGCCCCCGCCCCGAAACCCTGGAGGGGGATTAAATCCCCCCAAAAAAAACTGTGAAAACCATCCACCGTGGAACAGGCAGGCCAGAAGGGTCCGGCAGGGCCACGGGGCTGCAAGGGCTGCCCAGGACACCGGCAAGGCGCTGGCACCCGAGCCGTGGAAATACTTCACGCAGTATCAGCTCACCTCCCGGACAGAGCACAAACGGCATCTTCCCAGCCCCGAACACGCCAGCCCCGAGCGGCGTACATCCTTCAGCTCCCTCCGGGCCCTGCAGCAAGGCCCATCCGCAGCGTTTCCCCCAGCACAGCCACAACAGCCCCCCGCCCCGGGGCTTGCAGCGGGGGTGCTTGTGCCCCCACCTCCATCCATCGCTGCCCACGCAGGCAGGACGAGCGGGCTCAGCCTCATCAACAAAGCAAGGAGCTAACGCATTTTTTGTCGCGTGGTGCTACGTTATCTTTAAAGACAGGCAGAAAAGCCAGCGGGGCCCCTTCTCCCCCTCGCCCAGGCGGTTCCCACTTGCAGCCGCCTCCCCATCCGCGCGGAGCCACAGCATTGCACAAGATTTCCAAGCAGGAATAAACAAGAATCCACCCATGGTCGCGCCCGTCCCTTATCTCAGGTGTGCCTCCCGACTCGCGGGGCCGTACAGCAGCCGGTGGGTTGCAGAAGCCGTTTCCTTCATACAAAGGACTCGAAGGTTTTTGCAGGTTGTTTTAGAAGAATCTCTGTTTCCATCCCAGCTAACGGAACCAGAGATGAGCGAGGAAGATAACCCCGAACATTAAGCGAAAGGGCAAGAACAACCGTCTCATCTTCCCAAAATCTTGGGAGAAAGACCACAAGTCTGCACACCTGAAGTTTACCAACGACTTGATCCCGCAGAAGCATCGCGCCGCCTCTGTTTCTGAATTTTCAAAATGCCAGGCAATGGAAGTGTGTAATCCAGGCACCACAAAGAAGCAGGAGTTAGCAAAACAGTCTCAAAAGCACGTATTTCGATGATTCGTTGGGGCTCTGGAGCTCAGGGTGGGTTCCGGGCAGATTTCAGAGCAGCCGTCTCCCGTTGCAGAAAGCAGACACCTGGGGCCACCTCAGAGCACACAGCCCCCACGACAAACACCACAGAAACCGTCCCCAACGTATTTCAGGCAAGTGGAGGGAAAGAAGAAAGCCAGGCTATTTTTTTTTTTTTTCCTGATTTATTGTGGCTAACATCAGCGACACTCATTTGTCAGAAGCAACTTGCTAATTCCGATGCTGTTTGGACACTGCGCAGCAAACTTCCTCCTTACAAACCAGGTCAGCCAACTCAGTTTGAACCCATGCCTGAAAACGGTTGTTACTCCCTACAAGGACACATTAACTCGCCGACCTCCAGTACTTCACGTTCTCCTTATCGCCAAACTTAATTCTCTGTACGCAGCTTTGGAATCATTCTTCTCCGGGGGGAAGAAATCTTGCTTATCGAAGAGTTGCAGTAGAAATTACAAGGACTCTGGAGAGACTAAGAGCCACATTAACTTTTACTCTCCTGGAAGTGGAGTATTTCTTAGAGCGTGTTCATTAGCTGAAAATTACCAGCTGAGTAGCTAAACGGTATTTACAAAGGCCACCGAAAATCCTTTCCGAGAAGGACTGTACGTATGTTTTTATTAGTGCAGTAAAATGGCATTGCCAGGCCCAGGACATACGAATACCCACTCAGCAGTCCCCTGTCCCGTTACTGAGGGTAAAGCTCCACTATCATCGCGTGCCCCTGGAAGGAAGAGAAAGAGAGGGAACGGTGACCAAAGGGACTAATTATTACGGACACGCACTCAACAGGAGATGCTCATCTCCCGACTGTCTTAAAATAAAAGGGGAGATGAAAATCCAGAGCCAATTCACTCAGAGGATTCTGCAGACAGTGGTTTGACGGCTTCGGGACAGCACAGACGTGCTTCAGGCCGGCCAAGGCACCAGAGTCCACCCTGACCAACGCATCAGGCTGTCCTGAGGGCCAACCCAGGAATTCAGAGTGGAGGCAACGTCGGGAGCAGCACCCTCAGGTTACAGAGGGCCAGCCGTGCTGGGTCCCCACAGAACTGCCACCAGTCACTGCGGCCTGAACCAGGGCTCCCATCCACAGCCACAAGAGTTGTAGGAAGAGTCTCACCCCCATTTTTCTTGTAAAGACCTTTCTTCCCAAGATTAGAAGAATGATGCTCACAAGCCACAGTTTGGGAAGTCTTTGAGAGTCACCAAACGAAACCCTCAGAACATGGCAGAAATCTCTCCTTCCCTGGAGAGATTCCACTGCCCGGGGATGATTCGGAGATGAGCTGGAGAGCCTCTAAAGCGGACGAGGCGGTGGGAGCTCACTGAACTGAGCTGCGCTAAGGAGGCAGCCAGCCGAGCCGGAGGGGGTTATGAACACCCAGTGCCGCGGGACTTCAGAGGTGCCCCCACACCCGGTGTAACTGGACAGGGTTTCAGAGCACCAAGAGGAGCAGAAACGCAATCGCTGCCCCTCTCCAGAGGGAACAGCGTCAGACCGTACAGCATCGTTACCTGCCCTCCTGCAGCACAGGCAGCGACCAGGCCGTACTGTCCTCCCTCCTTCTTCAATCTGTGGGCAGCAGTGATTACCAGACGGCAGCCAGTGGCAGCGAAAGGATGTCCCAGCGAGAGGGAGCCGCCCCAGTTATTGAACTTCTCCAGAGGAGGGGCTCCGACCTGCAAGAAGACACAGAGGGACACACACAGTCCCCTGTCTGGAAGGAGACTGCCTGACCCACTCACGACAACAGCAAACCTACAGCGGTCCAGGCTGGCCGTATGAAGCGTTCCTCGGCACGTACAAGTGCCTGATGACAGGACAAAACTGTGCTCAAGGCTTTACTGCGTCGCCTGCAGCCACACAGGTATAGCCCGTGCTGTTAGAAAGCATGCAGAAGGACTGAGGCCCTCCCACTGTTTTTAATTCCCTCCTCTCCAACAATTACTATTACGGCTCTAGATCTCCGCCTCCTGCTGACAACGGGAATGCCGTCGTTCCCCAAGAAACTGCTCACATGGGGATTTGCTAACCCAGAGTTCAAGAAACACTGCTTCTCCTCACAGGACATAACAAAAGCCCTGCTTTGCAGCACTAGCATGCCCCGCTGCAAACGAGGAATTCAATTAATCCTGAAGTAAAACTAAACCAAGGACAAAAGTGTCCTGACTGCATCTTACCTTTGACTTTCTGCCCATGCAGTTTTGTGCAAACCAGTCCGAATCCATAGCTTTCAGGTTAGCCAGTATCTGCCCCTGAAAGGGAGGGGAGGGCAACGTTCACAAGGATAACGGCAGACTTCGAGGAAAGCCGACAGAGAGTACTAGCAAATAGGAGATATCCTGAGACTAGCTACAGCCACAAAACTAACACAGCCAACAGAAAAAAGCATTTTGCAGGATCAGCCCTGTCAGTCAGTGTTAGCTCAACCTCACCTGGAAGAAGATGCTGTCCAATTAACAAACCACCTCTCCATAGCAACACATATCCCCCACCCAATCAGCAGATGATGTAAAGAAGTGGTTTCCTTCAGACAGGGGCCTTGGGAAAGTAAGATTATTTTTTTACGTATTATTTTAGAAGAATCTGTATTCCTTTGGTGACTTCAAGCAACATAAGCCACTCTTAGCATGGATTGTGTCAATGTAAAAATGTTATATATTTTAAATACATACAGTACTTATATTTAGACATAAACGTAGAATTACACCTACCTACATTTAGTGAAGGTCTTAACAAGAGCTTTCACCAACACGAAAACAGATGTCTACAGAACGGCATTTTACGGTTAGAGGCATCCTTACCGTTCAGAGTACTTACAGCAAAAGCTTCGTGGAATTCAAACACATCGATATCAGCCATGGTTAGACCAGCCTTCTCCAGCACTTTGGGAGTAGCGTATGTTGGACTGAAGAAGAGTTAAGAAACAGAAGTCTTACATGAATATGCCTCCTCACATCATCGTCCCCTTTTTCCACAGCCACCCACATTACATTCCTTCTCTCTAGGGTCCGTGGTACAGCTCTCCGCCTGTCCCGCTCCAACTGAAACACAACCCCAAGTAACTACTGCTAGTACCAACTCGCTGAGATGCCCCCCAGCAAATCAGGGTGGGTATTTCTGCCACAGCTGCTCTCCTGCCTCCCCCTCCCAAGTCACACCTCACGCACCGGCTCTCCCACCTTTGCGAGAAAGCCCGAAGAGATGTAGTATCTCATGAGATACTTCCCAAAAAACCAAACACGTAATGGCAAGTCAAGGCCGCTGTGCTAGTACGGACTGTTAGGGGATGCTCTTGATCATCGCCACCTACCCCAGTAGCAGCTGGTCCTTTGGATCCTGGGACACATACACAAAGTCCCTGCACAGGAGAAACGCTATTAATAACAGAAAGAGGAGCAGAAGGAAGCAAGAGCAGACTTCAGAGGCCACGTAGAGCCGTCCCTTTTCACCTTAGGTAGGCCTTCGGTTTGTATCCCATTGCCAGAGCCTTCTCCTCGGACATGAGCAGAACTGCTGAAGCACCGTCTGTCTGAAACAGGCAGGCAGAAGTGAGGTCACTGCCTGAAGAACAAGCACATCCCGCGCACAAAACGAGCCCGAGCGCCCTCCTGCAGAGCAGCGGGCAAGAGAGGGCCCGAATATAACCAGAGCTTCCAGAACATCCCCCTATGATACGGGATAAAGAACAAGTCTGCATGACTGAGCTGACGGACGGATGGACAGATGATCTCCGAACGATGTTAGCACACACCTCGCTGAAGCACTTCCTTACAGCCCAGACCCACAACTTCCCTTGGTTTCAAACAGGACAGAGGTGCCTAAAAGCCCTGCCAGTCCTGAGGACAAGCTGGTTACCCCAAACACTCACCTGTCCGCTCCGCTCCACCCCAAAACCCGAGTATAATTCTGGGATAACACAAGCCACAGGCTCGCCACGTTGCAAAAATGAACATCATGGCTTTGGCACCGCTCCTTTCTGGGGTAACAGCCTAAGCTGGCCTACAGACCTGCGGCACAGAGCACACCAACAGCCTTTCAGCTGTCCCTAACACCAAGGCTGCGGCGTTACCAGGCTTTTGTAAGTCCCTGAGAACGCTAAGGAGTAAATAGCATTGCTGCTGAAAGAGCCCCAGCAGTAGTTACTTGCTGCCTTTGAAAGTGCTCATCACAAAAGCGTGAAACAGCCTTTTAAACACGCAAGAATCTGTCAGGGCTGCATGCAGGAACAGGACAGTCACCTCGAGCCCTCTGCGGGAGACTTTCAGTGGCAATCACCTTCTACTGAGTCTCAGGAACTGGGGCTCAGATACACCTCACCTCATTTACACTTAGACTTCAGCATCTGAAAAAGCTTCCTTTAAAAGCGCTAAAGAGAGAAAAAGGAGCATGTGCAGAAGAGAGCTCATCGTAGATGTGCTAGAGAAAGCTCTCCTTCCTCTGTGGATTACAGGGCAAGCCTTAAAGTGACAAGTTTAGACTAAAACTACTAACTTCTAGACTTACAATGTGATCAATCCCATCCTGGGACAGAATTTCTACGTGTGCCTTTGAATGATCAACCCTCATGAGGCAGCTACAGAAAAGCAAACAGGTAAGACAGACCGAAACTTCAGGGGTTTAGTTACTGATTTTAAAATGAAACAATCCAGTACCCAAGTTCACCAGATTACAATACAGTTCAAAGTTACCCTTCAAAAATCCGAAAGCAGGTGATATTACAAAGGAGAGAACTCATTCCCACAGATTATACCAGCTTGATCTACGTGCCTATGGGAGGCAGAGGGTAAACTGGACAGTTTTCCCCTCTGGCTCACAGTGATGGGAACACGCATTACCAGGAAGGAGGAGTTGGCAGCTGTGACAGTTCCGAACGGCTTGACAAAAGCCGGCTTCAGCTTGCCCATCTGCTCCATTGAGGAAGGACGGATCCCATTATCTTTGGTAACGGTATCTTTGCCTGTTGATGAAAAAAGCGTATTTAAACTCTGAAAGTCAGCAACATACATGAATTTGCACATCAGGAGTCCCGGAGGGGAGGGGGGGGGGGGGGGGGGGGGGGGGGGGGGGGGGGGGGGGGGGAAACCACCAGAAAACTGCTTTTTTATGACAAGCAGGAGGAGGAAAAAAGGGAAAAATCCATTCATGGTATCAGGATATTTAACATGGCTAAAAAACACCACTTAAAAATTGAAGCTACATTACTTTCTCTCTGAAGACTGCAAAAATGAAGTGCTGCAATCTATTTACTGTAAGAAAAAATTATCACATGGAAAACCCAGTTGATAAAAGAATTTAAATTCAGATTATAAAGCCTAAATTGGAGAACTGGGCCTAAATCAGTACACATTTATGTGCCAAGTTTTGAACCAAATACATGCATCTTCAACTATACCAACTGCTTAAATAAGCCAGTTAACAGAAAGTACCGATTTTAGGATAAAGACCATATGTAACCGTGGATCTACAAAAGGAAGGTCTCTCTAGGAAACTAACTACGGAGTAAAAGTGCCCCGAAGGAATAGGTATCACACCAAAGCGTGCCCACCGGCTGACGGGGGATGAGGGTAGAAATCAGGCCACAGAAAGGACAGCTTAAAGTTTCTCCCCAAACTGTTTCGCATCTGCGCAATGACTGTGAGGCCTGGTGAAGTGGAGTCTACCAAGCGGAACACATTTCAGCTCTTCCTATCCAGCACCTGATTTATCAGACCAGGGTTTCATTAGCCTTTCTATTTGTTGTTAATAGCTTGGGGTATAAAGATGGCTTCTCTTGTCTGACTGAAAGAGCAGGGGGATTCTTGGTCCAACCATTCTGATTCCTCTTGCTCTGTCACCACATTAGCACGGAGATGAGGTGGGTACGACAAAATATAGATATGTAAGGATATGTTTATATATTTAGATATGCATGTTTAGAAACATGCTGCTGTGTCAGTAGTTTTCCAGGGAGAAACAGACAGCATTTCAAAGACCTAAAATCCGTATCAGATACACAGAACATTATGAATCCGACCCCAGTACTTTCCCTCCTTTTCTAAACAAAATATTTCTGTATTGAACTAGCGCATGCTAGCAATGAAACGCGTGCACTTTTACCTGGCACTTTGAAGGGTACCACATCAAGTAGCAAGCCTTCATCCTGGGCTTTCTTAGCTAGCATGTGTGAGCGGAGGGCATACTCATCTTGCTCCAAACGGGAAACGGCAAAGGCAGCAGCCAAACGATCGGCGGAGTGCCCCATGGTCTCGCTGGTGGAGAACTCTGCCACAGCTGGGAGCTACAAAACAGAAAAATAAAGTCAGCACACACAAGTACCTGTTCCTGGGCAGTTACATAAAGTTCAGAAGTTGGTTAAGCCCCGCACAGTCAGCCAGCGAGGCCCTTCCGTTTATTGAGCAGTTAATATTAGAGCTATGCAATTAACACACGGTAACCATACCAGAAGTGACCCGGTCAAACATTTTAGAGGAACCATCACTTTCAAACATTTTAGAAAAAAAATGGATAAAAACGAGGTCCAGCCTGCTGCTTACTCCAGGGGTTCAAGAACTGTACTGCATTTGCACACGCAGACACAGAGCAGCTGCCTTGTGCATTTAACAAGGACTCCCCGACGAAGGGTGACCGGACTTCTTGGACTAAGGTGAAACACCACGTCCTGGGACCTTAAAACTCCTTGTCAAATACCTCCACAAGCGAAACCAGAGACAGCAGGCGATTCCAGCTTAGCTTTTATTCTTCCAGCAGCACACAGGAAATCCCTGCATGCATTTAAGTCTGCAATTTTCATATCTTATTTGGACTTTGGATCTCTCTGCTGTACGTACACTGTGCTTCGCTGCACTCACGCTAACGGCAGCCAGCAGCGGCACAGACGCACGCAGTTTTCTTTTGTGAAGAGCTCGGTGGTGGCAAGGAGGGAAGTGCTTTTCCTCCCAGCTCCACCATGTCGTAATTCACCTCTCTCATGAGCGCCAAGACAGAGAAGGGTGGCTCCCTCTACAGCAGACTCCTCACATGAACCAGCAGACTGCCGATTCTCATCAGGGCCCAAACATGGGAGCTGAACACATTCAGCACCTGGCAGGATTTGGCCAGGAACAGTAATCATAAGGCATATTTAGGATGCATTAATCAAACAACAATTACATTAATATACTGAGGATATTCCTCTCTGATATTAAGCATGTTACTTCTATTATCTAGGAAACAAATATTCTCCTGATCCTTTAGGACCCTTGCATAAGTTTTATATTTACGGGAAAAAGCTTCTACTACTAATCTCCAGCACAGTTTGTCTAGGAGTTGCAAAAGGAGAGGGAGGTTTTGAAATAAGTTAGGTTTACTGAAGACCAACATGTAAGAAGACAAAGCAGAGAGTCACGAATGCTATGAGATGCATTAATCAACTGTAGTTTTAACCTAAAGCGCAGGACAAAGATCCGATAGAGGCGAGCCACAGGCAGCCACCTTACCCTTTTTAAATCCTCTCCACTGAGGCTAAAAAATTACCTAAGCCAACATATTTTACACCTCCTTATAAAACAGTTTAGCTAAATATCTAAATGCCTGAAAAAAAATTACCTCAGGAGCAAAGTAGTCAGGGCGAATTTTGGAAATCAGGGCGAGCTTTTGGCCCAAGGTCTTGGCTCGGTTAAGAGTCAGCATAGTCTTCCTCATCTTCCTACTGTGACGAATGGGAATGTCTGACATTAACTCCACACCCCCCGCTACGACGACGTCGCACTGTCCAGCCGCAATCATACCCACGCCTGCAGAACAAGACAGAGTTTCCCATGAGAGCTGCGGGGAGAAGTGACGCTTACCCCATTAGTGCCTTGGATACGACCACATTTTATTTCCTTCTCCAGCCTCTGGCTTTGGCAGAGTTATACAACACGTGCTTAACAGAGACCGAGCAGGTTGAACAGAGATCTTCTGAACCATACTGGTTTTGCAACTTTGCTTCCACATCTCTTTGTCACACACAGCAGCTGGGAGAAGAATATCCTCCGCAATTTGAGACAGTAACCGGGTCTCAATTTTTCTGCTCTGTTTAGGCTAAGTCAAAGATGAAAGTAGCCTGAAAGGCAGCAACTTCCTTATGACGTAGTCTTTACCTCCCAAGCTAACACGGACACTGAGCAGAGACTCTTGCTGAATGCAAAGGGTGTCAAGCTGCTGGCAGGTCTACAGCAGACACTCGATTCATTTCATTGGTTCAAAAAAACTTTCCTTCCCTTCCAGAACTTCTTCAGATGCTCACCTATATTCACTAAGCAGTGCAAGTTAGACGAGGGATGTAGAGGAGTTGCTAAGCTCAGTCTCAAACCCACAGCTTGTTCTTCCAGCCAACATACCTGTGGTCATAGCCTGGTTTGAAGAAATGCAAGCCATGGTGACTGTATGGGCTGGAGTTTTGTCAGAGAAACCCGCTCCCAAGGCAGCCTATGAGCAACAAAGAACGGCTGTTAAAACCTACACCATTTGCTCCACAGGGTCAGAGCTACCTTCTGCCCAGCAACACACCTTTCCAGGCTAAGCTGAAAACAAGTACATCGAGTTTTCATTCAGCCAATGACTGCAGCAGCTCATCTCCTCCCCAGGCCCTGGGAACAGGAGGAGACGGCAGCTGCCCAGCTGCCAAGGCTCTCGATCGCATTATGCGGACAGTCACTGGCCCCCCATTAATAAAGGGACAAACTAATCACACACCTCACAATTTCAAAAGAGCTTCCAACTACTTGACATCGTCTTTGCTTCACCTTATTTGCAAAGGCAACACGCGAAAGGAATTATTTAGACCCCCTCAGCACAAGACACCGTGACTTGCTTCACACAGAACAGATAGCATTTCCTGCAGTTCAGAACGCAGCGCCTCATTTGACCCAGCTGAGAGCACGGCCTCCCATCACGGGAGAGCTGCTCACAGCAAGACCTTCCCTAGTTGAGACGTGGCCAACTAGTTTAAAGTTCAACAGTTGTTCCCAAGTTAAAATTACACCGCAGCCTCATCGGACTGGCTGGCAGGTGACCAAAGCAAGTATTTGCATATACAAGGCTAAAACTGCCGACGGAACTGGAGAGCTTCATAACCTCCTAAGTCTTTCCAGCCCAGGTTACGTCATGGTTTTGCCCAGTTGCAGAGAACAACAGCAGAGGCTCCAGGTTATGGAAAATCACATGCCGCCTCTGTAACATTCCTTCAGCGGACCAGCTTCTTTCTGTGTATAATACGCGAATTGTGTTTTCCGACTGCCAGAAAAAAGGGCAGCTAAGCTACTCCATTTCAAATCATTCAAAAGCTGCATCGGATCAGCCAACTAAAATAAAAAAAATACCACAGTAAAGCAATCTATCACAGCACGCTCTGGTCCTCTCAAGTACTTCGGACGAGCCAGCATTTGAGTCCCACTGGTAGTTAAGAGCTGAGTGACCAGCAATCGTTATCAAAAGCTTCCCTTTCAGGGAAGAATCAAGCAGAGGCTTCACAGCATTAAAATGCACTTGATCTACGGCAGATTTCAACAGGAGGCAGAGTCCCATACAGTTATTTGACAAACAATACTGCACAACTAGTTCACACTCTCAAATCACGTTTAAATGAACCATAATACTGGAATTTTTTTTTTTTTGCAAGCGTTTGTCACCTTCATACTAGTTGCAGAAATCAGACTCGCGAGGGAAACGCCGCACGTAACCCACCTCTCTGGCAACATTACTCGTTTTCACCTCCTGGATAACTGTGCCATAAACAATGTGATCAACAACATCCCTTGGGACACTGGTCCGGTTCAGCAACCCCCTAAGGAGAAGATGAAAACAAACAGAATTTGCACCATGTAAGCAATAACCTTGTCACAGTCCTCAAACATCCTCTTTCCACCAGCTTGGCTGGAGAACAAGGCAACAACGGAGCCACATCTTCTGCCCCTCGTTCAGAAGAAATCTTGTGTGCATATGTACTTAATGAAAAGTGTAATTGACTACGGAGCGCAAGTAATCATGGCGATAATATCACTACAAATGATTACATAATTTCATGAAAGCAACTACTCTGCACCCACCCCCATCCCCCCAACGACTGTTAGTATCTTCCCCAATTTGGAGTATTCTGACATCAAAATTAAAGGAAGAAGGCCTGAAGAGATAACAAAGCCAATCAACCTTCGGTGGAGGAACATGTAAAACTTCAATAAAGACACACAGAAAATAAGCAGTGTGTTTTCACAATTCATTAGAAAACATATGGCATAACTTGCCAGAACATCTTGACAAACATGCCGCCACAGCAAGTCCCATTGCAGGCAGCAACGTAAGGCCGCTGGGATTCAAATGCGGTTTCATGCTCTACAAAGCACCAAATAAAAATGAAACTAAAGGCACCTCAATCAATAACTTCTCTTCAGCAGCACACTAAAACCCGCCCAATATCCAGGACACAGCCCTCACGCATGACTAACACACTGCCTGTCAACCAAATCAGCCTGCCTCGGCTAAACATGGCATTCAGATTTGGCATGACCGCATCCAACCTCACGATCTTTCCTTGGGCCTTGAAATCTTCTTTCCCCCCCAGCCCCGGTAAAGCCTTCTCTCTTTTCAACAGCACTTTGCCCTGCTTCTCAACAAAACCAACCCACTGCTAATGACTACAGCTTTTGTCAAATCACTGCAGAACGGAAGGGACAGGCAAGATGACAGAATTAGCTTCGTTATTCTTGTTGCCGCTCAGTTTTCTCTGCATTGCCCAGATTGTTTTTCCCATGAATTGTAAGCACACCTCAACAGTAGCTATGATCTCTGTATTTAGAAAACTACAGTCAGAATTCAAATTAACTAAAATTCGTCAAGCAGGACAACAACGCCATCTCTTTGTAATAATACGCTTTAACACAAGCCTATTGTAAACCCTACCGCTTAAGCCACCTACTAAGGTGGTGGTGGACCATGAAAAATGAAGCACCCGGATGGTATCGTTCAGAGACAAAGCTAGAGCCTTCCTTGGCTTTCAAATCTGCTAAAGCCACCGTACCAACATTGGGACCCCAGCAGTTCAACGAGTTTTCTGGGCCCTTCTAGTATTCAATTTACTTACTGCAGTGCTGCTCTTGCCAAGTCATGTGGCATAAGATCCGCATACCTGGAAGTTAAAGAAGAGAGGCAGAAACTTAGGGGTGTCAGAAACCGATACAGATGTCTGCTTCACCACTGTCAGCGTGCATCAGCAGCAAAGAACCAGTGACATACCAGAAATGCTCCACTGCATTTATAATCAAACATTTCATACCCCAGGTTGTGAAGACTATCTGTGTATAGGTCAGCACACAATCGCTGTACTAAAAACACTGAAAAGCAGCAGTAACAGAATAAAGAAATCCCCTATCCATCCTAACTTTAGGTCTGGTCCTAATTCAGCTGTGAATTTGGTGGCTTAACAGTCCAGTAAGAAGAGTCTACAGCAGATTCTCTGCACCTGCCCTGCTTGTTCTGTGAAACTTGTTGCTTTATCTGCTACAGATTCACCAACAGCTTCCTCTAGACGTGCAGCATAAACCCTCATTCTTCTCAGAATTCATATACGTGGGCAAACTTCTTCAAACCACGTTTTTTAGTTAGGTAAGCCGGAATAACTGTAGCAGCCTAACTCATTGCCACTTCAGTACTTTTAGGCATAAGAATAACTACAATAAAATGAAGGAGTAAGCCAACTTTTTTCACAGAAAGATTCTACTATTACCCAAGTTAGCATGTATTTTCTTCTTATTTTATACTTACGAGGTGCCAGACTGCAAAAATGGAATACGGACACCCTCTACCACAACAATATTCTTCACGCCACTTTTGGCTAAGGTCTTCTTGCTCTTAGGCTGAACTGCTAAGAGAGAAGTGATGTTAACAAGAATACCAGCAAGCTTAAAGTAAGACCCTGTAAAAACTACTAGAAAACTAGAGAAATTGTTCTCTTTTGGTGCATGTCAGAAGCAGAGTAGGTAGGACACCTGACGTGTAATCTTGTCTCTGTCTGGCTAATTACGTGATCTGTGAAAAATGATTTAACAACTCAGTACGTCCCCCATCAGCAGAGAGATTAATCTATAGCTACACTGAGGCAATGGTACAGCTGAGAACAAAGGCACATAACTCCCAGCCTCTGTTACCACTGACAAGAATACTGCAGGAGGAGGTTCCTCTAAAAACGCTGTACAGGTTACAATATGAATGAGGCAGACCAAACTCAAAGCCTGAGTAAGATCTCTCACTTGGGGAGCAGCAAGGACTGCAAATAGCAATCCACCTTCCACAGTAACTGCCTATATATGCGCTCTTACTGCACAGTAAAGGTGAGATAATTCAAGGTAAGTCAAAACACAGTTCAAGAAGTCAACTAACTTCCACTCCCGTAGGAAAGCAGTAGCAAGAAGAGCGCATGTAGTTGCTGTGAGTAACTTGCTACTTCTCCGTAAGGTGTCCGAGCATCTCAGGTTCAAGACAAAGCATGTCATGATACAGTATGTTCAACAGGCCACTGTCAGTGCCCTTCTGGAGCGATGATTAACAAAGAGTTCAACGAGAATTTCCAATGCAATCAAGCCTGCAGATCTTAATGAGCATACACGGCAGCATGGGGCAGCTCCTTTTACAAGCAGGAAAAGGACAAAGACACGTAAAAGCAGATTAAGTCCAGCTAAATACTGTGCTCAAGCAAGCGCGAGCACCAGGATGAAACTCCAGCACTGTCTTGCGTTACAGAAAGCTCTCTGTGCAAAGCCAAGGAGACGAGGGGGAGCTGCTGTCTAGGCCCGTTTCCCAAATCCAGGCAGCTCAAAGCATTAATCACCTGAGCAACCCCCCGACAACGAATCCCAGAACACCGGATCACCCCGACCGCTCACTAAGGGCCACAGCTAAAAACCCACGCAACTGTGCACGCTCAGCGGCTCCACCGAGACCTGAGCCTCTTAGTGGTCTCGCTGGGCTTCAGAGCTAATTCCACAAGCTTCTCCTTGTCAGGGACAATCCCCTCCCCTCTGGGCAAGCGATCTGGTTATGCCCGGACAGCTTATAAACCCCAAGCTCAGCCTCTCTGTTTAGGTTCTAGAAATAGCAATCTATCGGGTGACGATGGGGACTGGGCATAGCTGCTGGGAGCGAGGGCATTCAGAGGTTGAGAGGACTCTGCAGCGAACAGTGCTTTGCCTGTAGTTTTATTTGTTTGCAACGTTCTTGAACTAAGGCAGTCTGCATTGCATTTCTGAGATTTAAGTAGAACGAGACTCTGGGAAAGGGAGGCAGCTTCAAAAATAGACCTTCTCCAGCACAGACCCACTGAGATTCCCGGTGTTTTCACTCTACCTGCGGCTTGTAACTGTGAAGAGCAGCTGAGCGATCGAGCGACTGAAAAACAAGAAAGGAAAAAACAGGGTCTGTCAAACCTGAAATGTTAAGAACATTTCTAGTTTCCCTAAGAACTGTTAAAAAAATAAGATAACGTCATAGTAAGACAACTGCACCTGAATATCTGTCACATATTTCTTAGTTTACTCTGTTCATAAAAATGACACAGTTCATATTACCTGTTAACGCGAGATTCCTCCCACATCTGATGTGGGAAGGGACAAATATGGCAACAATGGAATTAGTTATTTTAAAAAAACCATTGTCATCTTTTTTAAGATGACAACGGAACAGAAATTCAAATACAAGCACCCATTCCAAACCCAACACTTAAAACAGAAATTTATGACCTCCCAATTCAAGCTTTTAATAAATGTAAAGATACTTACAGACCCTGGCGGCCCATGCTGAGGAAGCAGGGAGGTTTCTGATGGCATGGGTCAGCATGGAACTCATTTTGATATCTAGAGAGCTGGAAAAAGACTGATATTAGTCCAATCTGGTCTATTTGGAACAATTTCAAGGTAAGCGATCCGCCTGCTTCACACAGAGCCAAAAAAGCGAAGAAAGAGAAGACACTCCAAGGGCAGCAGCACAGAGAATTACTTCCTATTACACTTTTTGAACAGCATCTAACACACGAGGAGTCTGGCTTATGACTGTGGCCTGCAAGTGTTCCTGTAAATAAATACTCACCTCCCCAGTGACCCAGCACTGTACTAACAGCAGCCAGCGCAGTTTTCGATTCCCCTCCCAATAACTGTTCCACCACTTCCCCACTGGAAAATTGTCCCAGTGCCCAGCCAATCTCGCTGCCAGCGTCACTCTCCTGATGCGCTCTCCTTGGCACAATTTCATGCCACTACCCCTCGTTTTAACTGTTGATACTAACCTCAGTAACTTCTGTTGCGTATCCCCATGGGAAGCAGAACCAGTTGGTATCCGCTACCGCAAAAACTTCCTCTGTAGCTTCCCCAAAGCTCATTCCAAAATAGGGTTTCACTACAAACAAATCCTCATCTGCAGTTTTTATTGCCCAGGGGCAAAAAAACAGTCCTCAGAGCTCCAGTTCTTTGGCTGCTTCACAGCAACGTTCACCTCACTCCGTCACGCTTTTAGCGTTCCAGCTAACAGCACTCGCTCTCCCCCAAATACACACGCTTTCCCTAGAGCGTTATGGAAACACCCGCAGTCCCAAGCCCAGCTCGCCCAGGTACTGCAGCTCCCTACAGCTTCTCAAACCTCAGCGTAAGCTGCCAGCCAACCCCTTCCACTTTTACATCTCACGCCCTGCAGCTCCTCACCTGCGACATGCCACGCAGCGTTCCTTGTTCCCCAGCCCGCTCCGCCTACGCTGGCATCCCGCAAACCAAACCTAGGCTCCTCACGTCAGTAAAGGTCCAGAAAACAGACCTCCTCCCCGGCACCTTGCTCTGTCTCATCTCTCTGCAGGGAGTGCTCTTCCTCCATCTGTGCCGAGCTCCCTCCCCACACCTCATTGAAGCTCTTCCCCAAATCTTCCCCGCCCAACTGACAAACCCAAACCAGACCCAGGCCCTGCACAGCCGCTCTCCTCGCAACGTACCTACTGGCCTCACCCCCCCACAACACACGCTATGACCCAGTTTTCAACAGTCAGCGGCTCCCCGGGCACCTCAACGAGACAGCCCTACACAAATCGATCCGGCCAAAGCTCCTTCCAGAGCCTGCAGCATCTGCCCCGCTCCCACAACGGCCACCGCTCCCCCTCCTCTCTCCACACACACAACACCCCTGACCCTTGTATGCACCGCAACACCTTTCACGTACGCGCTCACGCACTACACATCCACCCCGCGTACTCACAGCGCACACAAGCTACGCCCCCCCACACTACACACCCGCTTCTCTCACCCCTCTGTCCTGGTTTCGGCTGGGATAGAGTTAATTTTCTTCCTAGTAGCTGGTACAGTGCTGTGTTTTGGATTTAGTGTGAGAATGATGTTGATAACACACTGATGTTTTAGTTGTTGCTAAGTAGCGCTTATCTTAAGCCAAGGACTTTTCAGTTTCCCCTGCTCTGCCAGCAAGCAGGTGGGCAAGGAGCTGGGAGGGAGCACGGCCGGGGCAGCTGACCCCAACTAGCCAAAGGGCTATTCCATACCATGGAACGTCATGCCCAGTATATAAACTGGGGGGAGCTGGCCGGGAGGGGCGGATCGCTGCTGGGGTGTCGGTCAGCGGGTGGTGAGCAATTGCATTGTGCATCGCTGGGTGTTTTTCCTTCCCCCTCCCTCCTTTATTTTGTTATATTCCTTTTCATTACTATTATTATATTTCATTATTATCGCTATTAGTATTATATTTTACTTTAGTTATTAAACTGTTCTTATCTCAACCCACGAGTTCTGCCTTCTTTCCCGAGTCTCCTCCCCATCCCACTGGAGCGGCTGCGCGGTGCTTGCCTGCTGGCTGGGGTTAAACCACGACACCCCCCCACCAAACACCCCCACACACACCCCCCACGTACCCCACACCCGCTCCTCACCCCACGCACCCCCCGGAGCCACTACGCACCCACTCCTCGGCCGCACACACGCCACGCACGGGCAACCCCTCCCCAGGCACACACTCACGGGGCCCCACGCACACACACACCCCCCCCCCCAAATGAAGCAACACCCTTCCCCCACGCACCCGCCCCTCACGTACCACAACTCACCGCCCCCCCCATCCGCAACCGACCGACCGACCACCTTCCCGGCCGCCGCCCCCCCAAGCCGCCCGCTCACCTCCGCCCGTACCCAGCACCACCCCGCACTGCCGCCGCCGCCGCCGCTCGCCGCGCCGCCACTCAGAAGGACCCTGCGCCCGCCCCACCCTCCGGGCTGCCCGCTGTCCGCCTGAGGCACGCCGCCCGTCCCGCGGCCCCTACCGGCGCTCTCCCGCTCCTCCGCCCGCCGCTTCCTCTCGGTTGTGGACTAGAAACGTCCGAGGCCTTGCGGTGAGCGGAGAAGAGGGAGGGAGGGGGGAGCCGGCGGCGGCGGAGCGGACAGGCAGCGCGGCGGGCAGCCACGGGCGGGGACGGGAGGGCGGGGACGGCGCGGCCAAGCCGCCGGGCGGCCTCTCCCTCATTCGACCTCGCGCGCAGCAAAGATGGCGGCCGCGGTGCGCGCTATCGGCAGCCTGGGGCGCTTCACGGCCGCCGCCAAGTACAGCCCGTCCCGCCGCCCACCGCCCGCGGGTGAGCCGGAGCCTCCGGGGCGGCGGTTGCTGCCTCCTGCGCCGGGAGGGTTGGGGGGGAATGGGGGGAAGTGGGCGCGGTCTCTCAGGGTGGGAAATCCTCGCGTGAGCGTGTCCCGGGCGGTGTGCCCACGCGTGAGGGTGGAACTGGGCGGGGGGAAGAGGGACGGGGTGTCACTGAGGGGGGTATGCGTGAGGATGGCACTGGGGGGAGGGGGGCGGGCCTGTGAGGGGCAGCGGGTGGTGTGCCCACGCGTGAAGGTGTTGCTGGGGGGGGGGCGTGGCGGGCAGGGTGTCACGGAGGGGGTCGCTGGGCGGTGTGGCCTCGGGGGTCAGCGCGGGGGCTGCGAGGAACGGGGTGTTACCGGGGAAGGGTCTCTGAGGAACGGGGCGGGGGGGGCCGTTCCCGGTGTGCGTGTCCCTGGGGGAGCTGTGGGGCGGGGGGGGCTGCTGCCGCCCAGGTGTCCCTGCGTGTGTCTGTGTCCCACGCGAGGTGGGTTGTCCCCACGGCAGGAGGATCCCTGGCGTGTTTCTAACCGACACCCTTCCACCCCCCCCCTCCAAGGTTTCCCCAGGGCAGGGGTCCATGCCTCCGTGTCCTGGGGGGCCACGGGGCACGTGGGGGTGTGTGCGTGGGTGTGCCCCGACAAGGGAGATGCTGCCATGCCAGTCCCTGAGGCAGGCCGGCTTTCGTGTGGCCAGCCATGGTCCCTGTGTCCTCGCACATGGGCCCATTTTGGGAGTCCCTGTATGGCTCTGGGGGAGTCCCCGTGACCCTGTGCTGCGGGGCCGGGGGGGGAGGACATGGGGGACACGGACCCTCCACGCAGGATTGTCCTCGGCACTTGAGCTGATCCACAGGAAGAGACTGTCCTTGCGTCCTTACACGTGTGCGTGTCCCTGGTGCCCCCCTGTGTGCGTGCCTGGGGCGTGGGGGGGGAACGTCCCCATGTCCTTGGATGTCTGGATCCTGGGGCTGTCCTCCAGGCACGCAGGTCTATCTGTGGGAAGGGGGTGTCCCCGCGTGGGTGGGGAGAATGCCCCCAGGCGTGTTAGCATCGCCAGGTGCCCCAGGATCTGTCTTTATTTTGGTCTACAGGCACCTCAGCCCGTTGACTAACGCTCCTCCCTTGCCATCTGCCGACCCGGGCAGGCCATTGGCACTCTCCTGCCTGTTTGCGGTGCTGGGTCGTGGTGCTTCCTTGCCGAGCTACCAAAGCAAGGAGTCACCAGGTTGCCCCTAGGAAGGCCGAAGGGCACGGCTCAGAGGCATTGGAAACCGGTTCTTATTTCTGCCCTTTGAAGGACCTCAGGGTCTGGTGTCGATGTTGAGCTGAAATCTAGCAGCGTTTCATTTAAACCTGATACCTGTCTTACGGGCAGCGTGGGAGCGAGTTTTGTAGGTGAGCCGGTTGCTCCAGGAGCAGGGTTGCTGCAATCGATAACGAGCAGAACGGCGGTAACTCAGCGAGTGCTCAGGCTGTCGTTGGTTGGGCTTCTTGTCATGACTGGCAATATTCTTCATCACAAACGGTCCTGGAGCTGCTATGAGGACGCTGTCACTCACCGTAATTAATAGCGTTGTTCTGCCCTAACAAAGTGTTTGTTAAACTGGATGCAAACCTTGCCAGGGCAGGCCGAAAGGCAGCAAGCAGGCAGAAGACAGTGTGAGCTCGAGAGCTGGCCGTACCTGCTGAGCCACATGCCGTGTGCTAGCAGGTTCCCAGAGGGACAGGAAAGTTCAGTTTGTCAAAAGTTTCCCATCTCGCGGCTCGCAGTTCGACGTTCTGTGCCATCAGCTCACGGGTACAGGCTGAAAGCGTGGGCGGTTGTCGTCCTGAGCTTCAGCTGGTTCGCTCTGCTGGTGCTTGGCTTGATCCAGGACTGCAAGAAGGCTTTTCTCCGGAACCATCCATGGATGCTGTTCCCACTTCAAGTGGCATGCCGCATCTGGGTGAGTGGAAGGGTGGGAAGGAGAAGTGCTGGACAGGGAAGCAGCCGATGAAATAATAGAGAAAAGAGAAAGTGGGAAGAAGCAGGTCCTGGCTGGACTGTGTGACGGGGGCGTTTTCTGTTCTCTGCTGCATCCAAGTTCTCGGCAAAGTCCTGAGAGCAACTGTCTGAAGCGTTGGTGTCCCCGTCTCTAGACGGTCTTTTAATTGGAGTGAGTGAAATAGTGGAAATGGAGTCGATATTCGAGGCTTTTAATTCTAGAGTGAACGGTAGTGAAATGGCGGAAGCGTACATCTGGCCTGCTGCTTCCTTCAGCATTTTGAAGGAGGATTTTTCTGGCTCCGATCTTGGCAAGTTGCCATTGTACTGCTGAATGAATCAACGCCTAAAGCAGATGTGCTGTGACTGTGACCAAGTAAATGTGCTTTTCGTTTTAGACGTGTTTTCCACAAGTATTCTGGGCTCTAAAATAAAATACTGTCAGGCTAAAGACACCTCACTCGAATATTAAGCAGCTGTTACTCTAATGACAGTATCTTTCCCAAAAGAGTTTACATTAAAATGTAGTGAGATTTGTTCAGTTGTGCCCTTGATATTTTTTTTTTCCTAGTTCATATCTTTTGTTTTGCTAGAACTGAAAGGCAAAGTGGAATTCAAGGCTTACGGTTTTCATGGAAGCAGTCTGTTTGGAAACTGATATGAAAGAGGAAAGCATGTTGGACCATAGAAAGAGAAAAAATATAATTAATCCATTCACTTTTTATTTTTAATTGAGATTGTGTGTTTTGCATGCGATGTAGTTTTTACTGCATAGTCAGCGCTTTGCTTTTGGTAAGCGTTGGAGAGCGATGTGCTGCTTACCTTCCCGCATCCCAGCCTTAGCAGACGCCTGACCGAGGGTGTGGAAGGAAGACATCATCACTTGCCTTGCAGCTGAGATTTGTTTGGTCTCATTCTCCTTCCTGCCGTGCCTAGCCGCATGCAGCGATACAGGATTGAAGTGAATGAATTCAGTAAGATCAGTCCCTTGCCTTCTTTTTAAAGTAGCGGGGCTGTGTGGCTTTTATCGCGTTAAAATACTGCCATTAGAAGTGCAGCATATTCTGCTGAGGAGCGTCTGTCAGCAGGGAGATTGTTGTCAGACCACGCTTGGTTTTGTGAGAAATGAACGTTGGCGCTTATTTTCAGAAGTACCTGACTTTAGCGCATGAAAAGTTTAGGGAAATTAATGTTGGCTACAGCAATCACAATCTGGGTATTGTCCTAGTCAAGAAATACTTTGAAGTAGCTTTGGAGTGGAAACCAGTTCAATGTCTGTTTATAAAATGGTATTATGGCCACATGACACACACGCGCGCACACACAGACCTGTTTGCCGGCACAGACCGACGCTGAATTTCCATCCCCGCAGCCTCTCGCCGTGTGTCCTGGGCTCGGGGAATGGAGCACAAAGGTCAATCCCTACTGCCAGCACCGGAGACAAAGTGGAAAGAGGGCCAAAGTGCAGCGGAGCTCCAGCCCTGAGCCCGGGTCACGGGGCTGGGGGCAGCGGGAGGCACCTGTTGGTGAGGTGCAGGCTGAGGTTTTAAGCTTGTTTCCCCTGTGCTGGATTTTCTGCTTTCTTGCTGCTGGGAATGGGAATGTTTCGTTCCTAAACATTTTACCGGCGTTGAGCCGTAAATCTCCCCTAGCTAAATGGCTGCGTTCCAGTTGGTAGGTGTGCGTGCGGTGCTTAAGAAGTAACGCTTTTACTAGATTTCAGACTTAAAGCAGCTTTGGCAGGGATTCAGCCTAGATCTGCGTTAGAGGATCCTCTCAGTCAAGATCAAGGTCGCTCGAATGGAACTGAGATTCATCTGTGTACTGAGATCATCAGGCCAAATACAGTTTCTCAGCAGAAAAAGGAGATCTGGGATTTATGAGCCAGAAAAGTGGCATTTCACTTGTGGACAGAAGTTGTTCATACTGTGGCCTGAGTTTTCAGAGTGCTTTGAAACAAGACAAGTTTGTCTAGGTGCTTCCATATGTAATTAGTAGAGATGGATCAAATATTTTCATGATAGGTCAAGGCGAGAATAAATATTTTGTGTGCTCTTTTTGTGGTTCACCAGATGTACATACCCTGAGATCTGTGAAGTAATACTTGGGGTGGCACCATTCACTGGCACAAGAGTGTGTTTTTGCAGAAATATTCTAGGGCGGTTACGTTTGATTTGCGGAGAAGTTAACTTGCAGGCTTGAAACTCTCCAAAGTGCAGCAAGGTCTCTGGTTTAGCATGTGAAGAAGTGTTGAACTGTGCATGCTGACCCAAAACACCCCTGTGTGCCACCGGCTTCACCTCTTGTCAGCTCTTTGGGAAGAAGGCTTTGATTTTTATTTTTTTGCTCTCAGTTTGGCATTGCTGATGTTGGAAGCTGCGGTGTGGAATTTGTGCTGCGTAGGTCACTTCAATAGCGTGGAATCTGCTGAACTCTGGTGGTGGCACAGGTCAGGCCGTAAGAGAAGGAAGTGGCTCATACTCAGGATTTTCCGAAACACTGTACTCAGCAGATGAGGGGAGATGGGAGGATGCATTAATAAAGGAGAGTTGAGCTGAGACTACTGAGAATTCCTTTAACATCTGCAACGTCTTTTCTTTAGGTTATGCTTGCCGTACCATCTCCACCTCCACTGCTCTTCAGAGTAAGTGTAAAGCTTTTCTACGTGGGTTCATTTTCTTTCTTAAAATCCACTGAGCATAAGCTGATAACGCGTTTCTGTTTGTTTCCAGCTAGAACCCACGTTAGCTGTGATATCAAAGGAGATGTTGCTGTTGTACGCTTCAACACACCAAATTCCAAGGTACTGTTTTAGCTGGCTGTGGTTAATAGGCATATCAGTGGAAATGGCAGAAATAGCAGTCGTATGGAGAAGGCATTGAAAATTCTAATTTAAGACTAAGAACTTCCCTAACCTGCAGCCTTTCAAAGTTGCGAGCAAAGTAGAAATAGGAAAATGAGCATTTGGGCGTTTAATGAGACATCTGAAAATGCCTCATGGAAGTATTTTGTGTGTACTAAGCTAACTTGTCTCTCTCACTGGCACAAGATACCACTAAATCTTATTAAGTTCCTGGATTCAAGATGGTTAAGGAGAGTGTCTGTTAAATAGAAAAAAAAAAAACAGCTTAGAAGCTTATAAGATCTGTGTTTGAGGTCACAAACCCACTGTTGGTGAGGTTAAGGAGGAACTTCTTACTAACAGATTACTTGATGACCTGCTGCAGGGTTTCATCTTGGAGGTTTTTTCTCACTGTATTATGACACAGGATGAACTAACTTGTATAGCAAATCTGGGCTCAATTTGAGCGCCCCAGAAGTGTTATAATTGTGCCAAGCAATGGTCTGGCTGTTGGGCGAATTCCTGGATGGTCTTGTCCTGGTTTGGTTCCCCCCCCGCCCCCCCCAGAAGGCAAATCTTGGAAGGCTGTAGAGCCGCTGCTCCTACTGACTTGGAAAATCCATTCAGACCTACCATTGGCTTTGGCTTTTTGTTGTCAGTCTGTCTTCTGTGCAAGTTTTCCTGATGATACGATGGTTGAGTCCAGTACTTAATCAGAGGTTAAACTCCACTGTCTCCTGGGCTCCCTATTTACAATGCTTATTTGCCGCTTTCAGGTGAACACTCTCTCCAGACAGCTGAGCTCAGAGTTCACTGATGTAATGAATGAGATCTGGGCCAATGAAGCTGTCAAAAGTGCCGTCCTCATCTCTTCAAAGCCAGGATCTTTCATTGCTGGAGCCGATATCGAGTAAGTATGGAGGGGTTAGAAGTTACGCTGATGGAGCTTTCTCTGAAGTCCAGCATCGAGGGGCAGTGGTCTGGTGTGCTGTGAAGCCCGAGCAGTTTGTCACTGACATCTCCCCAGGGCTGAGGCAGAGGCTGGGAATGAAATCCGTGTGCGCAGCATGCCTAACTTGCTCAAATGATGTTAGGACCTTGAAAAAGAGGAACATGGCAAGTCATTAAACCCCATTTGGCTGTAACGCTTGGTCACTCCTTCCTGCGTGCTGGGGTGCAGCCAAGGAAACCCATCCTGGCTCCGGGGTGAGCATTGTCCTTTGGTCTGGGACACAAGAAGAGCAGATAATTTACATGCAGAACTTCATTTAAGCTGGGTTTGAGTGCCGGGCGGTCTGCCAGCGTGGCCCCTTGATTAGGCAGGATTCGGTGCTCTGCCATGCGGAGCATCTGAGCAGCCTCCCAGGCGATTCAGCGTGGGTAACTTTTGCAAAGTGTGGCATGACCCATGTGGGTGCTCTCACTGGGACCTGGAGTGCCATTGGCTCCTAGTCCTGACATTGGGCAGGACTGAAGAGTTGTTTAAAGACATTAAAAGCCAGAAAGCTCTGAGGAAAGAAGGTAAATTACAAACAGACCCTTCAAAACCTTATTACCTTTTTGGCTGGTCTTATTCAGGGGCAGAGACTTGATATATGTTGTGGTGGGAAGGAGGCAGTAGCTAGAGCAAAAGGGCAGGCTGTGTTTAAGAGGTGTCTGCTGGTCTCAACGCTACGAGCCTCCCGAATTGTGCCTGCCTGGCAAACGCTGCTAACCTCCGTGAGAGTAATTGGCACGGGGAGTCTCTAATTGGCGGAGTGCAACATCGGAGCAGTGGCCATCTGCTCCTCTACAAAGTGATCCCGGGCTCTCCCCTCCACCCTTCCTGGCAAGTGCTTTGAGGCTTCCTATGACCCTTCCTCCTCTCCCCCAAAGGCTTTCAAAGCTCTGACACAAGGAAACTCATTCACTGCCTGCAGGCGCAGCCCAGTGTCAGCATGCAGTGACTTAACCCACTGAATTTAGTAGTCTTCCTGTGTTGTCTGTTAATCTAAGACTGGGGGACTAAATAGCTCTTGCCTGTCAGTCAGTCACTGGAGCTTTGTGGGAAAAGAGGAACAAACTCGTTGAAGCACTCTCATTTTACTGCTGTTTTCTCAGTGCTTTTCCAATTCTGATCAGCCTTTCTGCCTCACTGCAGCATGATTGAAGCCTGCAAGACTGCTCAGGAAGTGACTCAGCTCTCTCAGGAAGGACAGAAGATGCTAGAAAAAATTGAGCGGTCTCCAAAGCCCGTAGTTGCTGCCATCAGTGGCTCCTGCCTGGGAGGAGGACTGGAGGTATTGAACAGTTCTGGGTCTGACAAGCAGGAGTGGGAGTTGATAGCGCTGGTTCTCTAAACAATCCAAATGATGCCTGCAGGACTACTTACTGTGAGAAGGATTTGAGACCTGACGTGGGCTCATTACATCCATTCAAATGAGTTTGTGGCAAGTTAATGGCTTGGTTGTGCTTCAGGGCTCTGCCATGCTAATTTTTCTGCTTCCGTTGAAACAGAGCTGATCAAATATGAATCTGTGTGGGCCAGGCTAATATTTAGATGAGAGCGTCCCAGGGAAAACCGGCTGTTTCCAGTAGCCATTGGATCTGGATAAATGCTGCTGGCAGAGTGCAGGCTGGAAATTGCTGCTTTTCAGATGAACTGAGTCTTGTATCCCAGCAACTTCTGTTCTTTAAAAGGTTGTTTAAAGGTTTTAAAGGTTGTAAAGGTTGTTGTGAGAGGGATGAGTGTGGGGAACCTGGCCAGGCTCCACCCTGGCCTGCGTGCTCTGCTCCGTCCCTTGCCACTTCAGCTGGGTGCAGTATTTGCTTCGTAGTCTCCATCTAGGATTTTGTAAACTGAAAGACTCTGTGGTAATTCCTGGAGCAAAGTTGTTACTAAAACAGGATGGCTTTGTGGGAATGGAGTCTCTTCAGTTCTGTACTGATTTCTCAAGCAGTCGCAGCTTTTTACAAGCACTGTGGTGACAGATCTGGACTTGGTGATCCAGTGATAAACCAAGTGTCATGGCTGATCTGTAAATGGGACCGTGCTCTCAGTGTAGTGAATGAATGGTCTAGATGAGATTTAAAAATAGCTTGGCTCAGTTTGGTAGTTTCATGTGCATGTCTTAGCTGCTTGCTGTCATCTGCCTGTGTGCGCGTCTTGTGCTGGAAGAAGCCATCAGTGAGCACGGAGGGAATTTGGGCAGTTGAATTAGGGAATTGGGGTAGGGTTGGGAGGAAAGTTGAGGCAGTGTATAGAAGAGACCTTTGTGATAGATGCCCGGTTCTTCTGTGGTCTTTCACAGGGAAACCTTTAGTTTTCTCTTCCTTTTTTAAGGTTGCCATTGCGTGTCACTACAGAATAGCAACAAAGGACAAGAAAACAATCTTGGGAACACCTGAAGTGTTACTGGGTCTCCTGCCAGGGGCAGGAGGTACTCAGAGGCTGCCAAAGATGGTAAGTAAGAGGAAAAACTTCACTCGATAGCCCCTTCTGCTGCATGGCACGCTCCCATTCTGAAATCCCCTTTCTGCCCTTCCAGGTAGGACTTCCTGCTGCCTTTGATATGATGCTGACTGGAAGGAACATCCGTGCTGACAGAGCAAAGAAGATGGGTCTGGTTGACCAGCTGGTGGACCCACTAGGTCAGACATGATGCCTCTCAGTTTCTTGATCTGCTGCCTGTCAGTTAACCTCTCCACCTTACTGAAATGGGTGGAGAAGCCACTGATGCAGTCAGCAGTCTAGTGGGGGCAAAGCATATGGACTGCAAGGTCCTTACTGTGCTCTGCAGTGCAATCTCCATTCCCACCTTAGAGGCATGTGCACAGGGACCTGGAAATGTCAGGCTCCTGCTAAAGTGAAGTGAATAGGGAAAGGTTAGCATAGAGGGCAGGCCTGTTGGCTCTCTTGCGTAAGCTAATTACAGATAAGGACCTGCATTCCTCATTTATCATGTCAGAGGGACAGATTGCAACCCATAATGAAAGGAGAATAGATGACCGATGTCTGCATTTATGCAGCCTGCAGATGTTAATCTCTGTGACAAGATCTTGAGAAGAAGCCAACCCCCGTGGCTTAGGCGCTCTGAATTGCCAACTGACTTTCAGTTGGATGGAGAAATTCCTTGCAAACTGCAGACTTCCAAGTGCTGAATGGGTTAGTGAATAATTTCTTGCTCCTGCTGTTCCTTCACTAGCGCGACTTTCTTGGAAGGTGACTAAATGGAGGGGCAGACCCTCCACAGCCTCCTCTGAATGGTCTGAGCAGCTACAGCCAGGAGTTAGAATGGAAACCACTGTGCCAGCTGGTGCTGCCACGCAGTTGTGCTGTGCTGAGCTTGGTTTCCCCAGGCAGAGCGTGGCCAGAGAACCCTGGTGGCCCTTAGCTCCTGAAGTTAAAGGAAATAAAATAAACAGAAAGAAAAGGTGCTGCTGCCTACCCTGAGAAATGCAAGGGTAGCCCTTGTGTCTGCTCTGTCTCACATGCCAGCGTTCAGCTGGATGAGATGTCCTTAGCTGTATTCTTGCTTATAAAACAGATCACTGGTACCCAGGCTTGAGTTAAAATTGCCTGAATAAACTTTACCACTGTATACTTGCTTAAATGTGAATTGGCTTTTAAGAGCCAGCAAATGCGACTTTTTAAACCAATGATTACACTGGCTTGCTTAAAGGAAGCCTGAATTTTTTGAAGAGCTGTTTGGAATCCTAGCTCAGACCAGATAAGCATGTAGGAGGAACACAAAAAACAAACTACATGCAAGCATTAGAGGCATTCCTTGTTCATTCAGATAGCAGCCAGTGCCAGAAGGCCTTCCGCTGAGTATTCTCATTTTCATTCTTAATGTCTGGGGGAAGGCAGCTTTAACTGGAGTGATGCTTCAACTAATCATTGAAAGCTTTCAAGGAGAGAGACAGCATTAATCAGGAGGCAATTTCATGGCGTGCAATCAGTTCTCCTTCAATAGGGAGCTCTACAGCATTCTCTTGATCTGTTTACTACTGTGCCCAGATCTGATTCTGGCGTGTGCCTTTTAAATAAGAAAGCAGATGGAAGCAGACAGCTTGGAGCTCCTGGGTTAGGACACTACAAAATGTTGAGCGGTAACCACAAGTAAAGTAAACCCACGTATGTCGGTTTGACCACCTTGCCTGAATAGTTCTTATAGCTCAGACTTACAAATAAACAGCTCTTTTCTTCAGCTGTAATATCAAAGTCCAGCGCTTGTTGACGTTGAACACCCAAGCTAATGGAAAGGGGAAATCAGGTATTCGCATCTCGTAGCACACCGGGCCACTGAAGCTGAAGGCCTTGGACGTGTTGCCTTGAAGGGGTGGGAGGAGAATTTGGAAGCTGGTAAGGTTTGAGCTTTGAAATCCTAAATGCTCTCAAATTTCCAATAAATTCTCTAAAATCCACTGGGCATTGCTGAAATGTAGATTATGCAGCAGCTCTGGGTTAAGTTTTCTCAGCTGCCTGTAAAATCATAGAATCATAGAATGGTTTGGGTTGGAAGGGACCTTCAAGATCATCTAGTTCCAACCCCCCTGCCATGGGCAGGGACTCCTTCCACCAGGCCAGGTTGCTCAAAGCCCCATCCAACCTGGCCTCAAACACTTCCAAGGATGGGGCATCCACAACCTCTCTGGGCAACCTGTGCCAGTGCCTCACCACCCTCACAGTGAAGAACTTCTTCCTTACATCTCATCTAAATCTCCCTCTTTCAGTTTAAAGCCATTACCCCTTGTCCTATCACTACCTGTCCTTGTGAAAAGTCCCTCTCCGGCTTTCTTGTAGGCCCCTTTAGGTACTGGCAGGCTGCTATAAGGTCTCCCTGGAGCCTTCTCTTCTCCAGGCTGAACAACCCCAACTCTCTCAGCCTGTCCTCATGGGAGAGGTGCTCCAGCCCTCAGATCATCTTTGTGGCCTCCTCTGGACCTGCTCCAACAGGTCCATGTCCTTCTTCTGTTGGGGGCACCAGAGCTGGACACAGTACTGCAGGTGGGGTCTCACCAGAGCAGAGTAGAGAGGGAGAATCCCCTCCCTCAACCTGGCCACGCTTCTTTTGATGCAGCCCAGGATGGGGTTGGCTTTCTGGGCTGCGAGCGCACATTGCCGGGTCATGTTGAGTTTCTTGTCAACCAACACCCCCAAGTCCTTCTCCTCAGGGCTGCTCTCAATCCACTCATCGCCCAGCCTGTATTTGTGCTTGGGATTGTCCCTGACCCATGTGCAGGACCTTGCACTTGGCTTTGTGGAACTTCATGAGGTTCGCACAGGCCCGCCTCAAGCCTGTCAGGGTCCCTCTGGATGGCATCCCTTCCCTCCAGCGTGTCGACCGCACCACACAGCTTGGTGTCATCAGCAAATTTGCTGAGAGTGCACTCGATCCCACTGTCCATGGCGCCGGCAAAGATGTTAAACAGCGCCGGTCCCAGTGCTGACCCCTGAGGAACGGCACTCATCACTGCTCTCCACTCGGACATGGAGCCGTTGACCACAACTCTTTGAGTGCGACCATCCAGCCAATTCCTTGTCCACCGAGTGGTCCATCCGTCAAATCCATGTGTCTCCAATTTAGAGACAACGATGTTCTGCGGGACAGTGTGCACATCTAACACCTCTTGTTATTCCCCATGCTATGTGCGTTTGTGTAGAGGCATTTAAGTTGGGCCCCCGATGAAGCTGACTAACTGGCTGGAGTGGCTGGAATTCCTTTGTGCTGCTCTTCAGGTGCTCTCCTGCTGACCTGTGATCCCTCTCCAGGCATCTATTGCTGGCACTGGCATCCAGCTGGTAGGAGTAGGATGGACTGAGGTTCCCCTGCCCCAGCAACTTTAGTTGAAAGCCCTCTTCACCAGCTTGGCAAGCCCATGACCGAAGATGCTCTTCCCCTTCTCTGACAGATGGACCCCATCAGCCCCCAGTTGACCAGGTGTCTCTAAGCGAGTCCCATGGTCTAAGTAGCCGAACCCCTGGCTGTGGCACCAGTCCCGTAACCATTTATTGATTCACCAGATTTGACTGGCCCTTTCAGACCCCTGTCCTTTGGCCGGGAGGACTGAGGAAAAAACTACCTGCTACGGTAGTCTCTCCATGACGTCCCTGATAGGAGCCCCCGGTAAGCAGCACACCTCTCTAGAGAGTGCGTCAGGTCAGCAAATGGGTGCCTCCGTACCTCTCAGAAGAGAGTTGCCTATTACTGTCACCCATCGCCTTTTCTTACGTTGTCTTACAATACGTTGTTTTGTTTGGACTGTTTTCCTCTAGAATGGCTCTGACATACTGCCAGGGTATGAGCGGGAGAGCTGAAGAGTGAGCTTTCATGGTCTGGTCAAAATGTACATGCTACTTTATTTGCTTCTTGCTGAGAGACCCTCCAGCAGGCAGCAGCATTTGGGGTCTGCTGAGTATATGCTCTCAAGTCTTTGTGAGAAGAGAGGTGAAACCTTAAATTTGAAGACCTTGGCTTTTGGTGGAGGGCGAGAGTAGTGGGAGGTGAAAGGAGAGGGGTTTTCTGGTTTGTTTTTGTTCTTTAACTGCCTCCTGTGTCAGGGAGTAGTTGTCTGCTGTGGTGTTTTCTTAGATCTGAAGGCTCTGTGCAGCATCTGGGTGTGGTTGGAGCAGCTTACGGTGAAGGTCAGTGAGGTTGCCCAGCTGTAAGGAGACAGAGCTGTGGCCTCATCAGGTTTGTTCTGCTAGTTCAGAGGCAGCCCAAGGCTGCACGTTTAGCTGGTGGCTCTGTGCAGAATCGCTGGGCATCGCTCTTTCATTAGTGACTCATGGTGTTTGCCTCTAGCAACTTTACACAACTGCCTTTTCAGCCCTGTACTCTATCCTCCTGTACTGATGATACAAGTCCTGCACTTGGAAATTGTGCAACCCACCCTCAGAGATTGCTAAAACTCGTTTTGCGGTGGCTTGCTTCATTGTTTGTGGGACAGCTTTAAGTTAGGCTAGGTGTTGCTGTGTGTCGCACTAGCTAAAGCAAGTGAGAGATTTCCTGCACCTGAGGTCAAAGGTTGAGGTTTCACTGGACATCAGCTCCAGTACAGGCAATTTTCAGGGACACAGTGCTTTGTAACTGTTGTCTGTATGTTTAATAGCAACAGTGTTGGTACAACGTGGTTGTGCAGACTTACTGTAGCACATAAGGGAGGGGAGGCAGAACACTGAAGTTCTGTTGAGATACAGGGGTGCCTGCAATTATGCAAAGTGAAAGGTTGAGGAATAAAGGGCACAATTTGCAACAAGATGGTCAGGCACTGAAACAGGGGTCCAGAGGGGTGACGGGACCTCCGTCCTTGGAGGTGTTCAGAGACTGGCAGAACATGGCCCTGAGCAACCTGATCTAATTCCAGAGCTGGATTTAACTTTGAGCTTGGCCCCACTTCGAGCAAGTGGGTCAGACCAGATGGCCTCCCATGTCCCCTTCCAGCCAAAGCTATTCCGTGGCTCTGTGAAAGCAGTGTTGATGTTTAAGTGGCATACTGCTGTCTGCTCCCATTAGGAGCTGGCGTTTTGGCATTTCTGTATAATGCCGTGTATGTTAAATGCCTTGGGGCCTTCATATAGTTGCCTGTTGAGCCTTTCCATCATTGTTCATAATCAAGAAAAGTCAGACGGGCGGGGGGGAATAGAGGGGTAGCGATTCAAAGGAACATCGTGTTGCTGTCTCATCCTTGCTTTTCTGCATCATCATCCATCAGTGATAACTTCTGCTGCATTTCCTTGAGACTTCTTTTTTTTTTTATTCACAGGGCCAGGTATGAAGGCTCCAGAAGCACGAACAATTGAGTACTTGGAGGAGGTAGCAATTGGCTTTGCCAGAGGACTAGCCAACAGGACTGTGTCTGCCAAAAGATCGAAAGGGCTAATACAGAGTAAGTCTGTGGGCATCACGGCCAAATCCCAAGGGACTGTAGTGAGTATAATCCAGCTTTGCTTCTCAGGGATGTGTTCGTGCTCCTACTTAATTCCATTTTCAAAACAAAGTTATTTCCTGTTGTAATCGTCTCTTGAGCCAGGTGGGTTGGTAGAGAAAACATTGCTCTGCAGATCTGATCTTCCAAGCGGCATTGCCAGAGCTGCACATGGCGGCTCCTGAAGTGTACTAGAAGGGAGCCAGGCCTCAGGGAGAGAGCAGCAGCTACCTCCAGAGGACTACCCGTCTTCAAAGTTTTAGTAGCAAGTTCTGTAGCAAGCTTGTGTAATCAAGCGGGAAGAGGCACATGGGTCTGCTCTGCACTAATCCTCTTTAGCCAAGCCCTTATGCAGTTAGCGGAGCCCAGAAATGATGACATCTTTGTGCGAGTTCTGCTCCCCAGAGCTCAGTGTGTCACCAGTTGTATTAAGAGGATACTTTAGCCCTAAATGAGACTTGTCTGTGGAATGAGCCATAGAAACCCTTCTAAGCAGACCATGCTACCTGTGGCTGAGTTTCAGGTGCTTGTTTCTGTTGCAGATATGCAACATTCACATCTATACTTTTTAACTTTCAGGTTGATCATTTAAAGGCTGATTGTGCATATAGCACCGTGCTGAAACATGTTTTGTCCCGTCTTGCAGAGATAACAGACTATGCTATGGCTCTTCCATTTGTGAGGCGGCAAGTCTACAAGACAGTGGAGAGCAAAGTTCAGAAGCAAACCAAAGGACTCTACCCTGCTCCACTGAAGATCATTGAGGTAACCCCCACCGCGAGGCCCAAGAAGCTACAGTGAAGGTGGATCTGTGGGATAACAGGGCAGCAGACAGAGGGAAGGTGGTTCCTTCCTCTGAGTCAAGCCATACGTCCTGATGTTCACAGAAGATCAGTCCTGATGAGAGCTAGCTATGTGGTATATCGAGCAAGCATGGTAAAATTCAGAATAGCTTCCCAGAATATGATCACCAATTTATGTGGGACTGGTACCGGTAAGGGGTAGATCAAGAAACCCAGTTGAGGGAAGGCTTAGCTGGAATACTTTGTCCATGAAACTTTCGGCTGCAGTTTTTCCAGGTTTCCTATACAGTTTCTAAAGAGTTGGGTGAACCTCTTGGAAGCTAGGAAAATATAAATTGCTGTTTTCATAGCACTAACCACACAATACTCTAAAAGTTAGTCCCCTGAGTTACACAGGCATTGTACTACTTACAGACACTGTCCATGGTTGAATCCTTATTTTAAAATGACCCTTCACTATTTAAGTTATTGCCAAGACTTCTCTAAAACCTGTGAATGCCCCCCTCTGACTCTGAGAGCAGTGACATTACAGGAGCACAGTCCTACTGAAAACAATTCCTGAAACCACAAGGTATGTGTAGAAATTAACCTGATGGAAAGCTCCTTGCCATCGTAGCTATTCTGTGCTAGAAGGTCAGGGTGATTCATAGCTCCGCGTTGAACAGCGTGGACAGGACCCAGAGAGTCTGACGTGTGCCTTGAATATTGGGGAGGGGTCACTTGTGAAAACAGGAGGTGCAGCTAAACAAGTAATCTCATTAAAGCATAGCCGTTGGCAGACATGACTTAGCAGCGGTGTATCTTTATTGTTCTTTGACTAGGTTGTAAAGACTGGTCTTGATCAGGGGCATGACGCTGGATACCTCACTGAATCCCAGGTAAGGAGATTAGATCCCTGGTAGTAATCAGTGAATTGTGTAGTCGGGGGGGGTTGCATTTAACTACGCACAAAGGATAATGCTCGTCACAGGCTGCTCAAAGTGGTGTCTTGCTCCCTGCCCCTTCTGGCAGTGGGGCTGTGAAGAAGGTCTGTCTTGAACAACAGAACTGTTTGTCAAGGTTCTTCATCTGTGAAAACAGTTTGTGCCTTTTCTCATTCCTGTCTGTGTTATCTTTTTGAGTGGGGAATAACCAGACAGAGTTCACCGATCTAGGTTTCACGTAACAGGACTTTGATTTCTCTGTGTGTCTGAGCACTGTTTTTTCTGATTGTCACATGGGACAGATAACCTAGAGGTGTGGCTATAGTGCTGTCAGTCTCATCAGTGTTTCCAGGCAATTTGGTGCAAACAAGTCATTTCCTCCAAGAATTAACTTCCATTTTTACCAGTGTTCTGTTTACTCTATCGCCTTTTTTCACCATCATCTTTGTTCAGGGTGTTAATTCTCCATTACTCTTGTTTTGCTGTTTGTCCTGTTTTCCAGTCCGGGTACTTTGCGCTGGTCCTTTTTCACCCATTGATAATTTTGGGTACTTCTGAAAATTAGGTGGGTTTTTTTTTTTCAGTAGTGGTTTCTCGCCCAGAACAGGACTTCTCTCTCCTTATCCCTTGGTCGAACTTACCTTATTTAGTAGCCACTCCAGTCAGCACACTGGCTAGTACTGGCCATTCAGGGGGACCTCAACAGACCAGAGAACTGGGCAGACAGGGACCTCATGAAGTTAAGCAAAGGGAAATGCCAAGTGCTGCCCCTGGGGAGGAATAACCCTGTGTACTCGTGCAGGCTGGGGGCCAGCTGACTGGAGAGAGTCCAGCGAAGGGCCACAAGGATGATTGAAGGCCTGGAGCATCTGGCACACGAGGAGAGGCTGGGAGACCTGGGACCGGAGAAGAGAAGGCTCGGGGGGATCTTATCAATGTATATAAATACCTGGTAGGAAGCAGTAAAGAAGGCATAGCTACACTCTTCTCAGTGGTATCCAGTGGCAGAATAAGAGGTAATGGGCACAGACTGAAAAGGGAAATTCCACTTAAATACGCAAACCAGCTCTTTTACTGTGAAGGTGATTGAACGCTGGAACAGATTGCCCAGAGAGACTGTGAATTCTCCCTCCGTGGCGATACTCAAAACCCAACCAGACACAGTCCTAAGCAGCCTGCTCTGGTTGATCCTGCTTTGAGCAACGGGGTGGGACAAGACAATCTCCACAGGTCTCTTCCAACCTCAACTATTCAGCGGTTCTGTGATTCTGTGAAACGAGCCTCTATTTCATTCTTCCTTTCCCTTCAATTCTTTAGTTCCCTGGCACATCGGTTAAGTCTAGCACCAGTGATGACTGTTAAGGGTAGTTAAGTCTTTTGCATTTTAAGGCCCGAAAGACTTCACCTCTTGTTCTGCTTGCTGCTTTTCCCCTTCGTAGGTCCAGCCAGTGGTGAGGCTGAGCCGATATTGCAGAGGTGTGGGTACACACACACGTGCGTTCACAAACACAGAGTACACGCACGGCTGGCCGCACAGGCAGCGCCGTGCCTTTACTGGTGACACCCATGTAAACACAAACCGCTCACAGGCATGGCCAATGATTTGTACTGGTCAGAACTGAAGTTCACGCGCGGCAATAAGTGCACATGTGCGCACACACACCCACACGCACCCCTTTAGTAGCTGGCTGTAGATGTTTCATCTGTCAGTTAGGTGGCTGCAGGGCCTGGTCTGACCAACTGCTGGCACATGGACCTCATGTCCTAAATGCCATCCAGTCCTGCTTGAGGTTTGCTAGTGACACACTTGGGAAAATAGGAATAGAGTTTAATATGGGGGTAGGACAGACTGTGGTGGGCAGATCCAGGGTCTGAGCAGGCAGGCGTACTCACCAGCAACTTGCTTATGCGTGACCCTTTTATTCCACACACACACACACAGAGTCTTTGTTTTCTCACGCTTGTTCATCCTCAACCATCTCGATCCCTCCCTTTCTCTGCCCTTGCCTCTGCCTTAATAAACAACCTGCCCCTAATTAGTTTTTCCTCGCTGGTCCCAGTTTTGCTGCATCTGTACTCAAATTTGTTATTTTTGATACTGAAGAGGTAATTCTGGCTGTGCACAGTGTCACTGGTGTGGTTACCTGGGCACTGCTGGCTCTGCAAGGCCTGACTGCCCCAGAAGACCCACAACACTCCCATCTGGTTATCTGTGCGTGTGGGTCATCTCTTACATCGCTGGGGGGAAATCCGTCTGTCCCCCGCAGTACTATCTGTAACTTTCACCAGCTTCTCACGCTGCTGTCTGTCACATCCCGCAGTCTTTCCTGCCGTGCTTAGTAGCTCCTTTTGTTGTCTTCTGGTGACAAGGTCCTGGTCTGAGATGTAGCTGTCTGCCTCCTACCTTAACAGTGACCTCCTGGGTATACCCCATCTGTTCTGGTTATGCATTCCACCACGTTTGGTCTGGTGCTGAATAAAAGGCTTGGGATACTCTGTTCTTTACAAAAAAGAATGAATGTTTTTTCCTGAGAATAGCGGCAGGATGGAGATCTTCCCAGAACCCTCTAAAGAATAATAAGTGTCAGTGTCGTGTCTTTTTTAATGCCTCCCTCTTTCCCCTAGGATAGGAGACTTGCAGATTCTCTTCCAGGCTTTGTGTTTCTGATATTTTAACAAGCCTTTAACTGACAGGACAGTGGAGAAGGAAGATACAGCCTGCTCTAAACTACATTGCGTTGGCAGCTTTCCTTAGCTGACTTGGCTCAGGCAACATTAGTTTTCTGTCGCCTTACGCTGTCTTTTGTCTTCCTGACTACTTTCCCGTTTCATGCTGAGTGCTGGGAGGTTATGCAGGCCTTAGATTTTGTTGCCTGTCTATGATCCTCCGAAAATAGTATCAGGCTACTGCTGTCAGTGAGAATTGGCCTGTTTAAAGATTTTTCTCAAAAGTCTCAGGGCAGGGCCCTTCCACCTGGAAGCCGCTGGGACAATGGCCCCGGCTGGTGCAGGATGCACATGGGGGAGAAGGGGTCTCGTGTCGGTGAAATACAGTCGTGCCACTGGGGAAGCAGAAGTGGCTCCTGCATTGATCTCGCAGGACCCTGCAGCTGCCGGCTGGCCGAGGCAGCCGGATCACTTCTGGCTCACCATCACGCCAGTGAACTGCCAGGGAATGCTCCTCCCAAAGCTGTGCTGGGAGGGTGGAAGTGAGCTGTGAATCATTCAGGGGGTAGGAATGAGATGGACATGGAAATACTGTGGCTGCTCTTGTTCCCTGGCAGAACCCCTGCCCCTCCAGACACGAGTGTTAGAGGTACACACTCTTTCAGATGCTTTAATTATATTGTTTATGGGAAAGGACATTGAATGAGCAGTTTCCTGCTGCTTTCTGGCAGCCCATATGGGAGGCAGCGGTGCAAAGTGGGCTGTGCTTAGCACAGAAGGTGCCTCTGGGCAGAGGATACATATGCCCTGTCCGTTCTTCCTTTTCTAACCAGGTTACCAGTCTGTCCAGTTGCACTGGTGGCTGTGCTCTCCCCTTGCCAATGTTTTTGACGTGTGCGTGCTGGAAGCGAGACAGCTGTTAAATGTCAAACTCTCTGCTTCCCTCTTCCCTTTCTTCCAGAGCTTTGGCCAACTTGCAGTGACTAAGGAATCCAAGGCGCTGCTTGGACTTTACCATGGGCAAGTGCACTGCAAGAAGAACAAGTTTGGAACACCTCAGCGAGAGGTCAAGTAAGTGCAAGCGTGGGATGCCTGAGGAGCAGTCGGAGGACGTCTGCTAAAAGGCTCTTGGGACCGAGTGGCCTAGAGCCCTGAAAAGCAGTGTAGCAGAGCAGAGTGATTTGCAGCCTCCAGAAGGCTAATCCTGTGCAGTTTGGAGGTCTCACCCGCAAGTGAAATCTTTTTGCATGACCTCACTAAAAATAGTGCCTGGGTGGACAGGATCTGTGCGAGTCTGACAGCAGCAACGGAAATTCAGCTATTTCTAGCTTTGAATGTGTCCCCTGGTCCTTTTCTGTGCAGGACTCTGGCAGTGCTGGGAGCAGGGCTCATGGGAGCTGGGATCGCACAGGTTTCAGTGGATAAGGGACTGAAGACCATTCTGAAGGACACATCACAGCAAGGCTTGGACAGAGGACAGCAGCAGGTCTTCAAGGGGTATGTGAGTTAAAAGGAATTTGCTCGGGATGGGATGGGGCTGCCTTTAGTCAAAATACTCCTCTGCTTTCAGGCAGTCAGGAACTCCTGACACCTCTGTTCCTTTGGAGTCTTCTGCCATCAGACGTGACAGAAATGCTTGCTTTTACAGTTGCCCTATGCAGTGTGGTGGGATATTGCTACAAAATAGGCCCAGTGTATTCAGCCTTAGCTCCTTAGGTAGGTAGATGACCTAACAGATGATTGCTTTAGCTTTTAGATTTAGCAGTAGCTTATAGACCTAAGGGGAGAGGGAGTAATCCTGGCTGCCTAGAGGCCGGTGTCAGGGGAGGCATTGGGTCAGACTTCTGAAAAGCTGGATTTCTTTCCCCTGTCCTCCTGGCTCAGCAGTAACAGTGCTTAGCTGTGCATTGTCAGGAATATCAGCGACTGACCTTCAGGCTAATGCACCAGCTGAGCTGCGTGAGCACGGCTCTCCTTTTTCTAGATGGAAGGAGGGGCCAGGAGTGACAGTCCTGCTGGACTGGAGATGGTGTTTTGGGTCCCGGCTCTGGGAGGGAGGGCTGCCCTTGGTGTTGTGGTGCACCTCCAGCAGTCTGGGCTGGCCTGCCCGGGAGCTGTGACAGAGCTGTCCTTCCCTAGGCTGAACACCAAGGTGAAGAAGAAGAGTCTGACATCATTTGAGAGGGACTCCATTCTCAGCAACCTGACGGGCCAGCTGGACTACAAGGGCTTTGAGAAGGCAGACATGGTGATCGAGGCTGTGTTCGAGGACATTAACATCAAGCACAAAGTGCTGAAGGAAGTGGAGGCCGTGAGTATCGGTTCTGAGCAGCTTGTGCTAGATGTGGCCCCTGTATGGTGGAGACTCAGGGTGTCCTGTCCTGTGCTGCTGGGTTTGTCACATCTCCTTTGTGCTGCACTTTGGTGCTTGGTGCAAGTTATTTATGTCAGTACCTGGGGGAGTGTCAAGGTTCAGCCTTCCTATTCACTAAGGGTATTCACTGTTCAATAAGCAGTCACTAGTTCTTAGCTGACTGGGGCAGTTCTGACATTCCCTGACTCCTGGGAGCTGCTCCAAAAAACCACTGATACGACAGTAACGTCTTTTGGTATCTCCACAACTTACAGTTCTTTACTTACTATCTCTAGCTTGCTGCCACTGCTCTTTTCTGTTCAAGAGCACGCTTGGGGAAATAACTGCATGGTAAAGGAGCTGTTCTGTGCGCCTTTCTGAAGCCCCACCCTGCAGTGTCTAATGTGGTTGCAATGGTTTGGCAGAAACATGGGGACTCTCAGACTAATATTGCAGACCTGGAGAGAGTTCAGGGGAAGTCAGATCTGGCTGACTTGGGCTGTTGCTTTACAATTAGTTTCTAATGCTGTCTGCCCTGACAGAGAAAATCGGGTTTGCCTTGTTTGTCGGGGTTACCAGGTGCTGGTACTGTTCTCTCGGGGCTCTGCACACCCGACTCTGGAGCCTGTGCATTTACCCTGTCTCTTCCACCCCCTGCCACAGGTGATCCCTGCTCACTGTGTCTTCGCCAGTAACACCTCTGCCCTCCCCATCAACCAAATTGCTGCTGTTAGCAAGAGGCCAGAGAAGGTGAGTACCCAGTGCCACGTGCCTGCTATGAGTCTGTGCTGTTCGTGGCAAACTGCCTTTGCTGTAGGTGAGCGCTGGGATCTTCTGCTTCCTCCTCAGAACATGAAACAGCTCAACCTTTGTCCCCAGTGCGAGCTTTGAAGAAAGAGCTTGTGATCTTTGGACAGGTAGGAGGGGGATGAAGGTAGGCTCACCCCAAGTGCGATGTTGGCGAGGCAGGGTGCAGTCGGGAGGTCAGCGCACTTCAGGAAACGTTAATGCACATGGGGGCAGAGAAGCTATGGAAGGACTCGAGCTGAGAGAATTCCAGCCAGGAAGACTTCAGTCGTTTTGATAAACTGATTAGACATAGGAGTGACTTGCCATGATGGGAAAAGGCCTTCTCAAGGAGAAGGCACTAACCTAGCAGCAAAAAGGGAAGAAAAGTCGGTGGCGGGAAGCTGAACTCAGAGGTCCTGAAACTGAAGCCTTGGTCAGCCATGGGATCAGCTCCTGAGGGGGTGGTGGGGTTTTCTCTCTGGCTCCAAATGATCCCTGTGAACAGGATACCAAGAGCAACATAGCAGCTTGTGGCAGAGGTTTGGAGCAGAGGACTTCTTCATCCCTTTGCTTGAAGTCTAAACAGCATATAAAGTAACTGCCTCCTCATCCCTTAGCCCAGGCAAGCACAGCGGAGCAGGAACACTGCTTCATGTGGAGCAGCCTGCCCTGAGGGACGTGCTTGGTGGAGTTACTATCTGAGGGGTGTGAATGCGCGGGATTGGGAGGAATCAGCTGCACACTGTTTTTCATTGCCGTCTGTGGCTGCCAAGGGTACCTGTGATACCTGCTAGCCTGAGGCTGGCAGATCTGACACGGGCCGTACAGGAGACCTGCGCCCTTCGGGGAGCAGCGGCAGGAGACCAGACGTGACACTGCAGCGTCTGAAGTAGCGTGGGGGATCTGCGTGACCAGGGGGAGTCACCTCCCGAGGGCTAAGCGTTGATCTAGGGCAGCCGTGATATAAAAAGGGGGAAACGCTTTCCCCTCATTTGAGGAATCTGCTTTGCCTACCTGGGGCTGCAGAAAATGAAGGAAAGGGCAAGCAGTTCTCCTGTGAGATAATCCCATCTCCCTCTCTAAAAAAGGTGGGACAGGGACGAAGTAGCAGCTTGGGCAGAAGGAGGGGGAAGCTCTAGAGCTCAGTTGGAAAGCGTTACACAAATGCAAAAGCAAAAGTACCCTTGGCTGGTTCCCTAAACTCCCGCAAGGGTCTCAAGCCTGCCCAGGGCAGTGCGTTGCCTCTGCTACTTGTCTTCCTGCAGAAGTTCTGTGATCATCTGCAAAGTTGGACTAGATGATCATTATAGGTCCCTTCCAACTGAAATATTCTGTTCTAAAGTCCATAGGGTGACAATGTGTGTCCCAACTGTTGGAGGTTCCTGTGACCTTCGTGATCTTCTTCCTGGTTTGCTGTCGGACCTTAGTTGCATCGGAAATGCAAACTGAGTCATTTGTTCAGACTTGCATAGAACATCCTCTGATGTATAAATTGCCTGTGTAATGGCTCTTTATGGGGAAAGTAATAGGAAATCAGTTAACTAATTAGTGTATTTTCTTTAATTAGTTTTGCAGTCTGCAGCTCTCCTGCAAGGTGCCTCTGACTTATACAGATCTTAGTGCCAAGTGTAGCTTCCAGGAGGCATGAAGGTGACATGCTGATTACATGGTCATGTTAAGAAAGTGAGGCACGCAGCCGAATACTCTCCACTTAAATGCTGTTCCCAGAGGAAGGCTGCACTTACCTCTGTAATTGGTTTCTGGAAACGTGCCGCCTTGTCCTTAGATTCACTTCATCACAAAAAAAAAAAAAAACAACAAAACAAAAAAACGCACCAAAACAAAACATTCACAAGCAGAACACAGGGACTCTGCTCAACGTGTCTCTGTGACTGCTGTTCCACTCTCATAGTTCAGAAGAAGCACCACCCAGGCGTGTGGCTGCTCTGCCAGCTCAGATAGTACCTGCAGATCACGCAGCGCTTGTCATTCGCCCGAGGACTGAGCTCGGCGAAGATTCCCAGACAGGTTTTGCTGCCAGACTATTAACAAGTACAGAGAGAGCTGAGCAGCACTCTTGGTCCTCTAAGCATTATACCTAAATCCTCACTGAGGCAAGAGCAGTGGGGCATGTGCTGTGTCCTTGGGAAAGCCGAGGAGAGAAGGGGAGTTGGAGAGCACTCCCGTCAGGGAGGGATGCAGTGGAGCACGTGGCTGAATGGGTAGCGCACTGTGGTGCCCATGCTGGCCTGCTTCCCTCTGCAGCTGGGCACTTGACTTGCCCAGCAGATTACTCTGGGAGCCAAAGTCTGTCTTAACCCTGCTTAACCCTGAGCTCTTCCTTCTGCCTAGGTGATCGGGATGCACTACTTCTCCCCTGTTGACAGAATGCAGCTGCTGGAAATCATCACCACAGACAAAACATCCCAGGACACGGCCGCTTCCGCTGTTGCTGTTGGCCTCAAACAGGGCAAGGTCGTCATCGTGGTAAAGGTGAGGGAACGCTGCACAAAATATGAGCTGGGATAGTAAATAAAAGGGCAGGCTTGTGCACTGAGAGGAGGCTGAAACATGGCTGTGAATACACCGGCATTAGCTACTTGTGCTGAGAAGTAAAAACGGAGGTTAGAAGGCGGCAGGTGCCCAGGTGATCCCTCGAGTGTCCTTTGGAGCAGCCATGGAAGGCCAGAAGGCGCAGACGCAGTCTGATCGGCTAGCACGAGGAGCTGGCAGTCCTGCTCCACACAGCTTCCAGGAGGCTGAAGTCTGTAGTGGCATCCGAGATGGAGCAGAGTCTGGGCAGGACTCTCACCTCCTCTTCTCCCTGGCAAGCTGCAAGGACAGAGGGTCAATGAGCAGTAACCCTCCTCTTTCTGGATTTGAATCTCGTGTGAGAAGGAGCAGAAATACAGACAGAAGCGCAGGGGAAGAGCTATACCAAGCAGAGGGAGAAGGCTGAGCACAGCATAGCAAGGCAGCAGTTGAGAACAAACTGCTGTGGTCTCTAGGAGGAGGCAGCAGAGCCTCAGAAAAGCCATGGGCTTTGAATGGTTTGTTAGGCTCACAGCCGCTGTTGAACACGCGGCCCTCCAAACGGAGCTGGTCTCGTGCTCCATGGTAGAAAGCATCTGTGATGCTATTTCAGCTGTGTGGGAGGTTCAGCCGGTAGGCTCAGGGCAGTTTGATGAGCATATTTTTGGATTGGTCTTTTCACTGATGTGTGAGGTTGCCAGCAATGCTGAGCAGGCCTCTCCTGTGGTGCGGGGAAAACTGGCTTGTCTAAAAGTGCTCTAGGCATCTCTGAAGGCCAGTGGAGATACAGCGCTGCTTCTCTAACACTCATCCCCACATCAGATCCTTCCCTGAATGGCAGTTTGCAGCTAACCTGTTGCTTCCTGACTTTATGAGCAATATCAGAGGTGAAACAACTGGTTTATGCCTATTTCACTTGTGCTGAGCACCCTTTCCCCCTGTCAGCCTGTTGGGCTTGGTGAAGCAAGGGGACTTCTGCAGCCTGCTTGGGACCTCCAGGCACGATGTCAAATAAAAACACTCTGGTGGGAACTTCCAGGGAGTAAGTTCATGGAAGTCTTCAAACACTGCTGAGCCCTACAGGAAAAAACTATTCTAGCAGTCGATAACGTACTGTTAGAAATGGAGTTCAGTGTGTCTGGCCTGCATGTCAGCGCCCAAACTGCAGCCTGGGCTGTGAAACGCAGTTCTTGTGCTGCCGAGAGAGGCCGTGTTCCTGCAGTTTTTACTCACCTGCCTTCCTGCCGCACTCCTCTTCCCTAGGACGGGCCTGGCTTCTACACCACCAGGTGCCTGGGGCCGATGCTGGCAGAAGTGGTCCGAGTTCTCCAGGTGTGTATCCCGTCGACTACCGAGCATCCCCCAAATAGTTGTGTAAACTCTGCTGCTTCCTTGCCCCCGACCAGGCTGACCCCAGCCCTGGCCAAGAAGGGAGGTGGGTAACCAGCCCCGGTGCTCGTGGTCGTCCCCAGCCTGCTCTTGGCTGAGCTGTGGGCTGGTGAGACCTGGTGCAGGCGGTGATGAGGCTCTTTCCTCCCCACACGGCACCAGGGGAGGGTCAGGAGCGGTGCAAGCACGATTACACTGCTCCCATCTGTAATCAAACAGCTAACGGGACTGGTCGCAGTCTGTGGCCCCAGATGAGCGAGGGCTTTCTGCCCCCACGCTGGTTTTCCAGGACCCTCACCCAGAGATACCATTGCTTCCCCTTCTGTTCTTGCAGGAGGGCATTGACCCAAAGAAAATAGATGCCATCTCTACGGCCTTCGGCTTTCCTGTGGGTGCTGCCACGCTGATCGACGAGGTGGGTGTGGATGTGGCCACGCACGTGGCTGAGGACCTCGGCAAGGCCTTTGGCGAGCGCTTTGGAGGAGGCAGTATCGAGTTGTTCAAGCTCATGGTGGAAAAAGGCTTCTTAGGTGAGACGCTAGGCTCTTTTGATCGAACACGTTTCCCCTTTGTTCAAGGAAGAGTAGTAGCGTCCATCAGCCTCTTCTGCCTCGGGTGAGGGCAGTCAGAGAACAGTCCTGGGAGTGGGTCGGGAATCCCTCCCAGCTGTACCCTGGGCAGACCTTTGGCTGCAGCCAGACCTTCCTTTGCAGAAACGGCGGCAGCAGCAGCAGGCAAAGATGCTGCCCGGAGCAAAAGCAGCAGGCAAGATCTCATGAACCTCTGTCTGACCCTTTCATTAAATCTGTACAAGTGCTCTGGGATATGGGGAGCAAGCGGCTGGAAATAAATGTGCCCAAGTGAAACAAGCCCTGAGCTGAGCTTTAGAAGCTCTGCGCAAGGACAAATTACGTCTCTGTCTGCATGGTAGAAGCTGTGCCGCGGTGGCACTGGGTGCCAGAGGCGGCTGTGCCTCTGAGCGCACACCAGGACGGAGCAGTGTCCGTCAGCGGGACCTGCGCTTGGGCCACGACAGCTCTCACCCTCCGATGACCCTTGCTGTCACCAGACCCCTGGCAGTGCGGGTTACTCAGGTGATCTTGTCGTCTCTGTCCCTTGCTCCCAGGTGTGGACAAGGACCGTGTCTTTTTGCTGCTGTAGCCACGGAAATGGTGGCGTTATGTGACTGTCCTCTGGACAGCATTAGCGCCTGGCACAGCGGCAACGTCTTGCCAAGGAGTCAGCTGGACATGGGCCCCCTTTCCTCTGTCCTTGGTGAGGCAGCAAACAGGCTCGCTCTGAAGTGCAGAGAAGCTGCCTGTGCCGGGAGGATCTGCTCGTGCTAGCAGAAGCAGGAGTTACAAGAAGATCAGAGGTGAAGGTGTCAGGAGCAAACGGGACGCGTGGCAGGATGTGACTGTCTCTTTTTATCCCTGGCAGGTCGCAAGGCAGGGAAAGGCTTTTACGTTTACCAGGAGGGGGTGAAGAACAGGAGCGTGAATTCTGGCATGGATGAGATCTTGGCGCGGTTCAAACTGCCAGCCAAACCTGAAGTGTAAGTAGCTGTGCATGCTTGAGCGGTGGTGTGGGCTGGCTCTCACCCCAGCTCCTTCTCCTGCCTCTGAGCAGCAGCATGAGGGCTGCACCAGGCAGCACGGGAGGACATTGCTGAACACGGAGTCGCTCCGGATGGCATTGGGCTGTTCCCAGCTGGCGGGCAGGGGGGCAGGCTGTTGGCTCTGGAGAGCCTGTGCTAGCAGGAATGGGGCATCCTCGAATTTATCAGCGTTTGCTTGGGCACCTTTGCAGAAAGCTTTCCTGTGGTGGGGCTCATCCCCGGGCATGCGGGTTGGTGCAGCCCCTGCTGTGACCTTCCTGGCGTTGGACCTGTTGTACAGCCTGGCACTGAAACATCTGGAGCAGCTCCCATCTGGCCTGGTCGAGCCTTTTGCCGTTCTTACGTGCCTGCTTCAGGACACGTCACAGAACTTTAGTCCTTGTCCTCATGCGGATAGGGGCAGTCTCAGTGAGAAACTGTTCTCTCCCCTACCCCAGGCCTGGCTCTGTCCCCAATCTGTGCTGGTTTCACGTGCTCCTCCATCCAGCTGCTGTGTTACCTGCACAAGCCCTTACAGGCTCTTTCCTTGCAGCTGCACTGATGAGGACATCCAGATGCGCTTGGTGACGAGGTTTGTGAACGAGGCAGCCATGTGCCTGCAGGAAGGGATCCTCAGCAACCCCGTGGAGGGAGATATTGGTGCTGTGTTCGGCTTGGGCTTCCCGCCGTGCCTGGGAGGTAAGCGGTTTCAGCTGGGGTTTGGGCTAGGCTGCATGGCTTGGCTTGAAAGCTTCATAGTGGGCTTGCCTAGTGGGCTCTAGCCACCAGAGGCGAGTGAGTCAGCTATTCAGGCCAGGTTTGAGCTGCAGTCTGACAAGCCTGAGTGTCCTTCTCCCCTATAAAGCCTGAGCCAGAGGTTGCTCCAGCGTTCCCACCCCACGAGAGGTGGCAGTGAGCCTGAGAGCTGCTGTGAGACTTTTCTGCCAGGACCCAGTGGAGTTCCTCTGCTGGGACAGCTGTTTCACAGAGCGGTGGCTGGTGGGGATCAAGGGACTCTAACCAGGCCATTTGCTGTGTCTTCAGGTTTGAATAAGAAGGCAGAGCTATGCTGGCCCCAGCCTCATCAGCACTTCCCGTGAGAACTTCAGAGAAAGAGCTTTTACCGTGCCTGATAGTCATGGGCACGTAGGTGGGATGGGAGACTTGCAAAGGCCCTACATTTTTAAGAAATCCCTGGCTTGCTTGTGTGCAGCCGTATGGTGCTTGGTGAAAAACGAGGCTCTGGTATCACATCTCTTGCCACTGCTACTTGCCTGCGTGGGCAGGCAGGCGTCTTTGCAGCACTTCTGGAAACCTGGTCTCGTGCTGCACGTAGAGTTGAGAAATGGTGGCCGACGACCCACTGTTCCCCGCCATGCCCTCACATGGCACAGATAAAGCTGAGCTGATAACCTCAGCCGTGGTGCACAGCACTTTTCAGGCCAAGGTACTTGCTGGGCCCAGCCAAGAGCATGGGCAAAGTTCTCCTGGACCCACCTGCAGCCTGCCTGGGTGGCCGTGGCCATGGCCTGGGCAGTGGATGAGGCACGAGCTGAGGTTTGGGTCACAACTGAAGGATACCAAGGGCTCTTGGGCATGGGGTAGTGCTTCTGCCAAGTACCTAGCACTTTCCCTCCTTGAGGCAAGCTCAGACTAAGGGAGCAGTCCCAATTATCTGTGCCCCAGTTTGGCCCCAGCAATCCAGTCTGCCTCTGCTCAGCGCAGGTGGGCAGGCAGGGAGCAGGGTCCTGTGTTGCCATGCCGAGAGACTGGGAGGGGGGTGTCTCTTTTGGAGGAGGACGGATCGGCTGAATCCAGCGCTCTCGCCCTTGGTGCTTCTCGCTTCCTTGGCACGGACGTGTCCCCCTGTCCCCGGCAGGTCCCTTCAGGTACGCAGACTCGTACGGAGCCAAGCAGCTGGTGGACAAGCTGCGGAAATACGAGGCCGTCTACGGCAGCCAGTTCACACCCTGCCAGCTGCTGCTGGACCACGCCAACAGCCCAAGCAAGAAATTCCACCAGTGAGCGTGGCCCGAGGCCGCCCGCCCGTGACGCACCGACAGCTCGAGCTGGGGCCACCGGCTCTCCAGCGACACCCCATTCTCTGTAGGTTAATCTGCAAAGCACCCGGGGGAGGCAGGGAAGGAAGGAGGGTGGCAGCGGATTGCCTCATGGCTTGTAGTCATTTCAAGTGCCTTATCCAGCTACTGTGTGTTGGGCACGTCCGTCCCGTGCCAGCGTGGGCCTGGTGGCTCCTCGCTGGAAGAGAGAATTTCTTCTGCATTCACCTCCGTGCTGTGACCTCCAGAGCTCCCGGTCTGGCAGGCAGCATCCACCATGCAGCTGGCCCTGAGGCCTTGCCTTTCCATAAACCTCCCAACCAAATAAATCCCCATCTCCTGGGTTTGGACTCCATGCCTGCTTCTCCTCCTGTCTCGCTGGGGCAGCAGCCTCTCGGCACCGAGGAAGGGAACCGCTCGAGTCAGAAATAAAGCGTTCAGGCAATCCTCTGGGGTCCTCTCTGTGCTTGCCGGCTGAGAGACCCACAAAGGGGCTGCTGGCAGTTGCTGGAGGGTGGGGAAAGGCAGGGGATGGCGGCAGTGCAGAACAAAGACCGGCTCTGTCACCTCTGCCATCAATCAGGGTCTGTGAGGAGCCTCCGGCTCTTTTGTCTGGCCCCGAGCGCTGCCGCCGGGGTTATCCTGGCAGATGGACCTGCCTGTAATTGCAAATCAAGCAGCCAAGGGCCAGAAGGGTCCCCCGTGGGGAGAGCTCAGTTTAAACTAAAAGGCTTTAAATCTCTGTGTACCTGTCACTAATTTCAGAGCCGGCCTGGCCTCCACCTCCCTGCCTTGCTGCGGCGCGGGGCCTCCCCAGGCTCCAGCCCTTTTTCCTGCGCCCTGGCAGGGCTTGGGCCAGGAGCTGGGTGACGCTGCTCTTTTCACGTCACGTCTGTGCTCGTTTCTCAAAAGCTAACAGGACAAAAATTAGGCTGAGACATCATCTCGTCCTGCCTCTGCTGCCTGCGGAGCTGGTAACCAGCCTTCAGCCCTCCTTGGGGGGGGGGGGTGCGGGATGCCGCAGCCCCCAGGACCTGCCCCCTGCATGGAGGGCTGCGCAGGAGCTGTGCTTGCAGGGTGCGAGCAAAGTCCGGGGCAGCCCTGCTCCCGCTCCGTGGCCGAGGGACTGGAGTCGGGGCTGGGGAGGTCTGGTCCCAGACCCTCCTGTTGCTGTGGCCCCATCGAGCTCTGTGCAGAGCAGGGTTTGGGGAGCTTGGGGATCCTTGGGGTACCTCACGCCCTGGGAGAGTCGGGTGCACTGGGTGGTGGATGCAGCCCTGAGGGCAGGTCTCTGCTTCCCTTCCCCAGCATTGGCCATGTCGGTCAGGCAGGGAACCTTCGTTCCAGGGCCATGAAATCACCCTGGGGTGTGGGCAGCCCAGAGCAGCTCTGAGAGCAATGCTTTCCCTTGCATGGAGGACACAGGTCCCTTCCCATGAGGTGGGAAGGGTATGCAAGGATGGGAGCAACCCCCGGAGCCTCCATCCCCGCCAAGAGCCCCTTTCCCCCTCCTCCCTGAGCAAGGGGCTTCTCTGGCAGCTCGTTTTTCTCCCATACCTTTATTACGCTAATCCACAAGGATTAAGTTAAACCAGTCAACGCAAACTCCAGTATTTTCCAGCCCGTTCGGGCCAAAATTACTGTCCAGTGTTAAAAGGGAAAGGAGGGAGGGCTGGGTAACAGGGCCGAGCGGCCGGGGAGGAGGAAAACCCACAGCCGGTGGGCACTGCCAGAGCGGGGCAGGGGACGGGAGTGGGGAGAGCCAGAGCCGTGGTCCAGGTGGCTGGGGGACCCCCAAGGTCCAGGGGGTCCCCAGCGTGCGGCTAGATCTTGGGACGCCAGCCCTTGATGAACTGCATGATCTTCTTCACTTGGAGCTTGGTGAGGCGGAAGTCGTCGGCCAGGATCTCCTCGCTGAGCTGCACGAAGATGCTGCCGTCGATGCGTTCGCGGGCAAAGAAGCTGACCACGTCCTCGGAGAGGCCGATGAAGCGCAGGCACTTGGAGACCTCCTCCAGCGAGAGGGCCGAGAGGTCGGCGGGGGGCAGCCAGGGAGACCCGTCCCCGCTGGGACGGGGGGCGGCCGGCGGGGCCCCCCCTCGCCCCGCGCCGCCGGCGGCACCTCGATGACGCCCTGCGCCAGGTAGACGCGGGTGACGCCGCCCTCGGCCCCACGCAGGACGGCGGGCGAGAGCGGGGCCGCCCCACGGATGACGATGCTGTCCCCCTCAAAGCCCTTGGGTGGGCGAGGCGGGGGCGCCGGCTCCTCGACGGGGGCGAAGGGCTCTGGCGAGGAGGAGGAGGAAGGGGCGGCCGGGGCCGAAGGCGGCTTGGGCCATTCCGGGCTTTCCGGCCATTCGGCCGGGCCGGCGAAAGGGTTGAGCGCCCCGAAGGGAGCGAAGCGTTTTTGGGGGTGCGGGGGCTTGAGGCGGGGGCAACTGCGGTAGGGTTTCAGGGGGGGCTCGGCCCCGGCAGCGGGGTCGAGCAGCCGCTGCCTGCCTCGGCGTACGCCCAGGGGTCCGACCAGGAGGTGGGGGTGGGCTGGGTGGCAGGGGGCAGCGCGGCGGGGGGCAGCGGGCGCCCGGGGGCCTCCCCGGCTTTGCAGTCGCCCCAGGTGCAGGGGTAGCAGTACAAGGAGTAGGCGTCGGGCGAGGGCGAGCCGCTGCCGCTCCGCGGGACCGACCTGACGGAGGAAGGGGAGCACGAGCATCACCATCACCCCGGGGCTGCGTTACCCCCCCCATCCTCAGCCTCACGCTGCAGGGACATCCCAATTCGGGGGGTGTCAACCTGCCACCCCATCCCCACCACAGCATCCCAACGTCCCCAACCGTGCCGGAGCCACTCACCCATCGTGGAGCCCTGAGGAGTAGTAGGAGAGGCTGGGGCTGGGCGAGGGAGTGGGTGCCAGCTTCGGGCAACGCAGGGGTGCCGGGGGGCTGCAGGGTGCCGGGGGGCGGCTGCCACGGGGCGGCACAGGGGGTGCGTTCAGCAGCCGGCATTCCTCCTTCACCTGGAAGGGGGGCAAGCGCCGTCAGGCCCCCAGTCACTGGTGCCGGGGGATCTGCCCCCAGGACCCCGCGGCTGGAGGGGGCGATGAGGGGCTCAGGGGCAGCCAGCCCCGGTCGAGCCACGAAGCTCTGGGTACCAACGGGGAGCCCCAGGGAACCGCATACTCCATGGTTCAGGGAGCCCCAAAAATTTGGGTACCCCAGGGTGAAGGGGAGCCTGCAATTTTGGGTACCCCGTGGTGCAGGGGAGCCCTGACTTCACAAGGCATGGTGCAGGGGAGCCCAGAGGATTTGGGTACCCCACGGTGCTGGGAAGCCCAAGAGATTCCGGTACCCCATGGTGCAGAGAGCCCTGGGGAACCAGGGACCCCACGGTACAAGGGTGTCCTGAGGATTCGGGTACCCCCTGGTGATGGGGAGCCCTGGGGAACTGGGTACCCCGTGGTGCCGGGGAGCCCAGAGGATCTGGGTGACTGAACAGACCTGGGGAGGGACCCCAAAGCCAGGGGACTGGGCTCCCAGCCCAGAGCCCTGCAGCACCCGGCGGGGGGGGACGGTCAGGCTGGCTGTGCCATGGGGCCGGCTGTGCCATGGGGCTGATGGCACGGCCCCGGGGCTGCGCACCCCCTGCCCACGGCGCAGGGCTGCCAGCGGGGCCGTGCCGGGGCTCGTGGCCCGGCTATCCCGGTGCATCGCCCCCAGCCAGGGCAGCAGGCGGGACCCCAGGATCGTCATTCCCCATCCCCAGGGGACAGGACCGTGGCTCTTACCGCCTCCGACTTGGGTGGCACGGGGGGGGGGGCATCCCCGCGGGGCTCGTCCCCGGGCACGCCGGGGCGGTGCAGGGAGCCCAGTGGGGTGACGGCCCCGAAGGAGACGAGGTCCTGCCGGCCGACGCCGCTGCCCGGCTCGCAGCAGCCCTCCGGGCTGGGGTTGCTCCAGAGCTCCTCGTAGGGGATCTCCAGCGGCTCCTGAGTCCTGAACTCGGGCTCGGCCCAGTCGGGCGTCATGTATTCCCGGTCGGGGTCGGGGAATTCGGGCAGCGGCGGGCGCGGGGTGCCCCCCACGATGCCCCGCGGTCCCTGGCAGCGGGCGGTGGGCTCCCGGGGGACCCCCGTGCCGCAGGCGCAGAGGGAGAGGCGCTGGAGGGGCTGGCTGAGCTCCTCGCGGGCGCAGGCCGGCAGGCAGAGCCGCAGGCGCCGGGGGCTGGCGCACTCCTCCGAAAAGTCAGGTTTGGCTTCCCGCACGGCCCGCGAGTACTCGTCGGGGTTGAAGCGGTCGTGGCAGTACGCGGCGCTGTCCCGCAGCAGCTTCTCCAGCTGGGGGTCCCCGGCGAGCAGCCCCTCGGGCAGCTGGAAGCGGGGCATGTCGGTCAGCAGGAGGAAGTGGAAGGGGACCAGCTCATCCCGGCGGAGGATGCAGCAGAGCACCACCGTCTTGGAGATGATGCTGACCAGCTTGTAGCAGTGGCCCTCGCGGATGGCGTGCAGGTCGTAGGGGTTGCGCGCGGGGCGGCTGGGCACGGCCACGTTGACGGGCAGCCGCACCTTCTCGATGATGCTGCGGATGGTGTGCTCGCCCTCCTGCAGCCGCAGCTCGAGGGGGCTGCGGGTGCTGAAGCGGCCCTTGCACTGGAAGGGCAGGCTGAGGCTCTCGTTGGTGCGGTGGTTCATGCAGATCAGGCAGGGCATCTTGCCCTTCACCTGCCTGGCCCCCGCCGCCGGCGCCGCCTTGCCCAGCTTCCGCAGGATGGTGTTGAAACGCGACTTCTCCTTCACCGTCTTGGCGCAGAGGATCTCCGCTTGGCCCATCAGCGTCAGCTCGTCCCCCGCGTGCAGCGTGAAGTTGTACACCTCGCTGTCCTCGCTGAACTCCCCCGACACCACCTGCCCCAGGACAGCCCCACCATGGGACCCGCTGCCGCGGCACAGTCCCCCGACCGTCCCACCACCATCCTGCAATGTGCCACCACCATCCTCTGATGCCCCACCGCCATCCCCTGCTGTCCCGCTGTTCTCTCCTGATGTCCCACCACTGACCCCCAATGTCCCACCAACAACAACCCTCAATGTCCCACCACCACCCCTGATTCCCACCACCATAGCCTGCTGTCCCACCACTATCCCTGAGGTCCCACAATCTACCCCCAATGTCCCACCACCATCCCCTGATTCCCACCACCATCCCTTGCTGTCCCACTGTCCTCTCCTGATGTCCCACCACCTACCCCCGATGTCCCACCACCAACCCTTGACTGATGTCCCACCACCATCCCTTGCTGGCCCACCATCCTCTCCTGATGTCCCACCACCATCCCCTGCTGCCTCACCACCGCTCCCTGCCATTCACCTGCTGCCCTACCAGTGTCCCCTGACGTCCCCTGACATCCCCTGCTGTCCCCATACGGACCTTCACACTGAAGGTGATGGCCTCCATGACGAAGACGCGGTCTGGGAAGATGCTGGCCACCTCCTCCACGCTGTTGAAGTACTGCACGGGCTCGCGGATGTCCCGGTCCTGGTCCAGCAGCTTGAACTTCCCTGCGTGGGACAGCCAAACCCATGGTGGTGAGAGGAGCCCATCTCCAGTGCTTGGCCCCAGGGACCTGCTGTGACCCACCTCGGGGCCAGCACGGCCCTTCGTGGGGGGCAGCCCCCCTCGAGGACGGCCTGGGGTCCCCCATCACATTTTGGGGGGGGCATTTCTGTGGGCTTCACCCAGTGTGTCCAAGTGCTGCGAGGGGACACCAGAGCATCGCCCATACCTGTACCCCACACACGCAGCATCAAGGGGGGGCTTTTGGGTGGGACAAAGCACAAAGCCCCAGGCACACGGGGCATCTCGGCGATGCTGCGCCGGCACCCCCGGCGCTGCAGGGACCACCCCAAAGCAGCCACAGAAATGCCCCGTGGATGGAGGAACCCGCCTGGAGCAGGGCCAGAGGAGCAGCCAACGTTGCAGGGAGCCCCATTGCCCCCCAAAACCCAGCTCCAGCCCCACCGGGGCCCCACAACTCCCCTCTGCCCCACGCCTCGGGCAGGAGAGCCACCGGGGAGGGGACGGGAGGGCTTTGCAGCAGGGACGGTGGCGGAGGCAAAGGCAGGAGCGGGGAGTGGGGAGGGGGGGGGGGGCTGCACCCGGCAGCGAAACTGCCGCCATTGGCATCGGCTCGGCGGGGACAGACCTGAGGGGAATATTAATCCCCCGACGCGCCCGCGCCAGCCGGCTCCGCCGCCGCCAGCCCCGTGCCGAGCGGTACCGGGGCCACGGCTGCCCCTCGCCGGGCAGGGTCCTGGCCAGGGCCACGGCACCGGGGACGCAGGAGTCGGTTGAGGCTGGAGCCGGGGTGCCTACACCAGGGGCAGCCCCACGTGCCGGGGTGGCCGGCTTGGGCACAGCCGAGCCCCCGAAGCCGGTTAACACGCTGCCCAACCCTCCCCTCCTCGGCCCCCGCCTTGGGATGGGCGATTAACCCCTCCCCCGCTCCATTTCCCATTATTTATTTATTAGCAGGACTCATTACCGACATGGCGAGCACTTAGAGTGGTCATTAAGGCTCTTGCTACAGCGGGCGCCGGCATCTCAGCACCTTCGTCTGCATCACCAGCCCCAAGCCCGTTCCCATCCCTGTCCCATCCCCATCCTCATCCTCATCCCCATTCTCACCCCATCTCATCCCTGTCCCCGTCCCCATCTCCATCTCTGTCCTCATCCCCATCCCAGCCCATCCCATCCTCATTACTCTCCCTGTCCCCATCCTATCCTTCCCCATCCCCATCCCATCTCCTCCCTGTCGCTGTCCCCATCCCATCCTCATCCCTCTCCCATCCCCACCCCATCCCATCCTATCCTGTCCCCATCCCTGCCCCTGTCCCCATCCTTGTCCCTGTCTGCATCCTATCCCATCCCATCCCATCCCATCCCATCCCATCCCATCCCATCCTGTCTCCCTGTCCCTATCCCATCCCAACCTTATCCCCATCCCCACCCCATCCCTGCCAGCCCCCCCCCCCAGCACCCCAGCTTTGGGCTGAGCGCTGGCAGGGCAGGAGGGGCAGAGAGCATCCCCCTGAACCAGAGCATCTCCTCCCCCAGACTGGGCCCTACTGGAGCACCCCCAGTTCAGCCGCCGGAGGGGGGGTGTCCCAGCCCTGATGCCCCAGGGGACACCGACACCCTTGTCCTCGCCCCTCGCGCCCCGGCCCCCCCCCACCTGGGTACTGGAGCGGGATGTCGATTTTGGGGCCGATGACGTAGTGTCCCTCCTCCAGGCTGTGAGCCGTCACCGTCGTCCACTGCCGGCAGGAGTGGACCAGCAGCACGTCCTGGGCGCTCACCCCCTCCACGCGCTCGCCTGCCGGGGGGACAGGACTGTCACCATCCCCAGGACACCCCCCACACCCTCCCCAGGGGGCACCCGGGGGTGGACGGACGGACGGATGGACGGACGGCCAGCCGGAGGGATGAGCAGGTGCCCGCTGCCAAGAGCCGCCAGTTGCCCAGGAAACAATTTCTTTGTCCCCCCTGAAAAGCCGCAGCCGCCGCAAACAACAAGTTTATTGAGACGGGGCCGGCACGGGGGCCCCCGCCGCCGCTGCACCCCACGGCCCCGGCACCCACCCCCGGCATGGCCCCGAGCACCCACCCTGCTCCGGAGGGATGGACCCTGCTCTGGGGGGGTGAGGGCCACCACCAGGGTGCCCCTGTGCACCCCACAGCGCACCCCCGCTCCCCACCCAGCCTGTGCGTGGGGGTCACAGCCAGCCCCCCCCCCCCCCCCCCCCCCCCCCCCAGCCAGGCTGTGTCCCGGGGAGGGTGGCGAGGGGACGCGGTGGCTCCGAGCCCCTGCCAGCCTGGTGCCACCACCTCCGGCGTGTCACCCGGAAAAGGGTGGCGAGGGCAACCCGCGCCCGGCCCCACGGCTGGGGGGGTGGGGGCAGCCTGGGCCCCACCCTCACACCCCCACCCTCACACCCCCACCCTCACACCCCCACCCACGCCCATGGGTGCTGGCCCAGGCAGCACATCAGGCCCGGGACAGGAGCCCCAGGGATGCAGGTGAGAGCCCCCCCGCTGCCCCCGGCCCCCTGCCCGGCGGGGGCAGCCCCGGCCCCCACGGGAGACGAGTCCGAACAGCAGCAGCCCTGGACCCGGGACAGCAGCTTGGTCACATCTCACCTGGCCCTCCAGCCTCCCTCCCTCCTCCTCACCTCTCCAGCCTTCCTACCTCCCTCCTCCTCGTCACCCCTCCAGCCTTCCTCCCTCCCTTCTCCTCCCCACTCATCCAGCCTTCCCCTCTCCCTCCTCCTTGTCCCTCCAGCCTTCCTCCCTCCTCTTCCCCATCCCTCTAGCCTCCCTCCCTCCTCCCTCTACCCTTTCTCCCTCCTCTCCATCCCTCTAGCCTTCCTCCCTCCTCCTCCTCACCTCTCCAGCCTTCCTATCTCCCTCCTCGCCCCTCCACCCTCCATCCCTCCCTCCATCCTTCCTCCCTCCTCCTCCTCATCTCTCCATCCTTCCTCCCTCCTCCTCCTTCCCATCACTCCAGCCTCCCTCCCTCCCTCCTCCTGGATCTCCTCCATCCTTCCTCCCTCTCTCCTCCTCCCTCCTCCTCCCCATCACTCCAGCCTTCCTCCCTCCCTCCTCCTCCTCTCTCCATCCTCCCTCCCTCCTCCTCCCCATCACTCCAGCCTCCTCCCTCCCTCCTCCTGGTTCCTCCAGCCTTCCTCCCTCCTCCTCCTCCTCTCTCCATCCTCCCTCCTCCTCCTCCTCCTCCCCATCACTCCAGCCTTCCTCCCTCCCTCCTCCTCCTCTCTCCATCCTCCCTCCCTCCCTCCTCCTCCTTCCTCCAGCCTTCCTCCCTCCCTCCTCCTCATCTCTCCAGCCTTCCTCCCTCCTCCTCCTCCCCATCTCCAGCCTTCCTCCCTCCTCCTCCTCCCCATCACTCCAGCCTCCCTCCCTCCCTCCTCCTGTTCCTCCAGCCTTCCTCCCTCCTCCTCCTCCTCTCTCCATCCTCCCTCCCTCCTCCTCCTCCTCCTCCCTCCCTCCTCCTCCTCATCTCCAGCCTCCTCCCTCCTCCTCCTCCTCCCCATCCCTCCAGCCTTCCTCCCTCCTCCTCCTCCTCTCTCCATCTCCCTCCCTCCTCCTCCTCCTCCTCCTCCTCCTCCTCCCCATCACTCCAGCCTCCCTCCCTCCCTTCCTCCCTCCTCCCGGTCCCTCCAGCCTTCCTCCTCCTCCTCCTCTCTCCCTCCTCCTCCTCCTCCTCCCCATCACTCCAGCCTCCCTCCCTCCCTCCTCCCGGTCCCTCCAGCCTTCCTCCCTCCTCCTCCTCCTCTCTCCCTCCTCCTCCTCCTCCTCCCCATCACTCCAGCCTCCCTCCCTCCTCCCGGTCCCTCCAGCCTCCCTCCCTCCTCCTCCTCGTCCCTCCAGCCTTCATCTCCCCTTGTGTACTTCATCCCTCCCTCCCTCCCTCCCTCCCTCCCTTCCCCCCCCCCCCCCCCCCCCCCCCCCGCCGCCCCCGGCCCCGGCGCCGCTCACCCTGCCCCAGGCAGACGAGGGTGGGCAGCCGGCACTGGCTGACGATGGCGTCGAGGGGCAGCGCCGCGGGGCTCCAGCGGAGCCGGGCCAGCCCCGCCGCCAGCTTCTCCATCGCATCGCGGCTCAGGCCGGCCCCGGGCCGCGGGGGGGGGCGGCCGCACCGGGCTCCATCGCCGCCACCGGGCCGGGGCAGCGGCGGGGCCGGGGCCGGGGGCGGGGGGCGGCGGGGAACGGGGCAGCCGGGAGCCGCCCCCCGCCCGCCCCCGGCCCCTCCTGCCCGCCCGCCCCGACAGGCGGGACCCCCCCCCACCCCCCGCGGCGGGGGCGGGGACACCCCCCACACACACCACCCCCCCTTTGGCCGGGCATCCCCCCGGCGGGGACCCCCCCGAGGAGGGGGCTGCTCCCGGGGGGACACACACACGGACAGACAGACGGACACGTTGCCCCCGGGGATGGGGGCTGCTCCGCCCGCGCTGTCCGGAGGAAGCGAGGCTCTACCGGGGGGCTCAGCCCCGCCGCCCCGGGTCCCTCCGGGGTACCGGGGGGGTCGGCTCCCTTTGGCCGCCGAGGGGAAGGGGGCGAGAGGCGAGCTGGAGCCCGGCAGCGGGGGCCGTGCAGGGCGGGGGCGGGTGGGGGGGGGGGGCTGAGACCTCGCCGGGGGTCTCCCAAGGAGACAGCAGGGCTGGAAGGGCTGAGATGCGGGTGGGGGCTGCGGGGGGCCGGGGGGTACAGAGGGCCCAGGTGGGGGACAGGCGGAGAAGCCCGATGCCGCCCTGCACCCTGATCCCCCAACGGGGACCCCCCCAACCCAGCACTTGCCGCACAGACCCGAGGCACGAGTGGCAGCAGCACAGGGAGCGGGGACCCCCCCCCGGCAGGGACATCCCCATCACACTGAGCGGGGACCCCGCACCCTGGGGACTCACGGCCACCCTGAGCTGGGGACGCCAGGCCCTGGGGGGGTCCCCGCACCCTCACTCACAGCCACGGAGGCTGAAAAAGCCCCGGCCGAGCTCAGCAGCATCGTGCACTGGCCACCGTTTTGGGGTCTCCTCCAGCCCCGCCGGTGCCGCAGCGGGGAGCAGAGGGGACACAGCACCCCCGGCCACCACCCCAGGGTGGTCAGAGACCTGGGATGAGGATGATGAAGGAGCAGAGAAAGCAGCAAGCATCTGCAGGGCCACTGCCCAGCCCTGGGGCCCTGCCACCCGGCTGTCCCCCCCCCCGAGCACCCGCAGGCAAAGCACGGGGGCTGCTGCCAGAGGCCCCCAGCGACGGGTGCTGAAGACCCCGACCCCTCCTCAAGGGCCTGACTTGGCATAGGGGTGGGGTCCTCATGCGGGCTAGCGGGGGGGGACACCCAAAGGTGCCATGGGAGCAGCAGTGGGGTCCTCTGGGGCAAAGCCCGAATGTGTTGGGACACACAAAAAACTTGCCAGAATAAGCAGGGACGGGGACGGAGCAGGGACGGGGACCGAGCAGGGATGGGGAAGGAGCAGGGACGGGAAGGAGCAGGGACAGGGATGGAGCAGGGATGGGGAAGGAGCAGGGACGGGATGGAGCAGGGATGGGGAAGGAGCAGGGACGGGGATGGAGCCGGGATGGGGATGGAGCAGGGACGGGGATGGAGCCGGGATGGGGAAGAAGCAAGGACGGGGATGGAGCAGGGATGGGGACGGAGCAGGGATGATACAGCAGGAGGAGGAGGATGGGGAAAGACTCAAGACTCACTGACAGGGACGACACCGACAAGCGGGACACTGAGAGCTGCCGGCCGGTGTCCGTGGGGGAAGGTCCCTGCCGGGCCCCCTCTCCCTGAGCCCCCCCTGGGAACCCCTCGCACAAACCCCACCGTGACGGCGATGGCTGCGCAGAGCTGGCACGCCGTGAGCCCCCGGGCCCTGCCACGGTCCACGAGGCCCCGGGCTCCTTGTGGTGGCAGCAGCCAAGCCGAGGTGACTCGGCCAGGCGTGAGCTCTTCCCTCCCTGCTGCAAAAATGCTAACGAGTCTCCGGGGATGGGGAGGATTCAGGATGGCTGAGCTGCTCCCCACGGCCTCGTCCCTCTGCGAGGGGGACCCAGGGGCTGCCGGGGGGCTGCAGCCGCAGCCTCGGCAGCATTACTGACAGCAGCACAAAAACACCCTCTCCCGGTTACCGGCACCATGGCAGCGGGAGGGAAGAAGGAGAAGCACGTCCCCGCTCTGCCATCCCATGCCACGGTGGATGGGGACAGGCCCCTCGCCGAGCTTTCGCAAGGCGGGGGGTGATGTCCCCCACCCAGGAGTGCCCAAAGGCTGTGGGAGACCCCGGGGGCACCCGCTCCCTGTGGGCAAGAGAGCTCGGGGAGACGGGACTGGGAAGTGAATGGATCCTGCTGGGTGGGGAAGGACATCAGCTCGGCTGTAAATACAGCCGGCTGCTGGCACGGCAGCGGGGGCTCTTGGAAAGCTGGCAAACCCGCCCGTAGCTCGCACCCACACCGGGACCCGGGGGTGCGCAGAGGGAAGGGCTGAAACGGCCGTGTTCCTTAAATGCGTTTGCAAAGGGCCGCTCCAAGGAGCCGGGGATTCCCGGGGTGCTGCAGTCGCGGGCCCAAGAGCCGGGTGTACCCCCACCCACGGAGGCTCCACGTTAGGAGCAGGCAGATGCCAGCCGCCTCGGACACGCCGTTGCACTTAATACAGTCCTGCCCTTGAAAAATAACAGCCTAAAGCTTTTCCGTAGAGGAGAACAGCTCGAGCCCCAGCCCGACGACGTCTTAGAAGCAGAGACCAGCTTGCGCCATCCAGGTTTTATCAGCGGTCACGGCTGCTGGGGCTGAGAGCAGCTACAGCCCAGAGGTAAAGCTTTGCAGGGCGGGCGGGAGGGGGTCTTGTCCCAGCCCCGGCACCCACCTCCTCCGAGGGGCAGCCGCAAGCGGGGCCGGTGCTCGGCCCTCTCCCCCGGCACGCAGGGCCACCGGGGCCCCGGCCAAGGCTTGGCGAAAGGGAATTTAACGGGGCCAAGGAAGTAAGCAATGCAAGTTTATAAAAGCTTTTATTTGCTCTTGGTATGACCAAGAATGGGACAGTGATCTTTTATACAATTTGATACAGTAAGTGGTACAAAAGAATGTGTTTTAAATAAAAAGCCAGAGTGGAGTAGCAAAAATATTAAAAGATTAAGTAAAAAATTGTAGGCATGGGAATTAATCCTAGACCTTAAGTTGATGCTGTTTTTCCACCATCCGAGTCCGAGAGCACGAAGCGCCGCTTTTACCCCTGCCCCGCACCGCCGCGGCACCAGCAGCTCCCCGGGGCAGAACAGAACAGGACAGAACAGAAAGCGGTTCACACACTGGTAGGATAGATTCGACCTCGGGTTTTAGTTTATCATGACCAATTTAATCAAGTTACATTTTTTTTTTTTTTTTTTGCCGTGACAAAAAGGTAGCGCTGAATCTTCCTCCGCCGGCTAGGTCGGCCTAAAGCCCCCCCAACCCCCCCCCGACCCCGCGGCAGCACCGCCGGCACCGGCGCGGCACCGGGCAAAGCCGGGCACCGGGGCGGCTGGCGCGGGGAAAGCTGCTTTCGCATCCTTTGCTAGGCTGGCCTTAGGCTTGATTCCACGCACAGGGCTGGGGAGGGGGGGTGTCTTCCAAGTAGAGGTTTCACAAGCAGTTTAGTTTGCTAGCTAGCAGGAAGTTTAGATACTGGCAGAAATAAAGTTACTGCAGATTCCTCCAACATGATTATTATTACTTTTTTTTTTTGGTTTGGTTTGTTGTTGGTTTTTTTTTTTAGCATCTGCATCGACTCTTGTTGCTCACTCCTCCTCGGCTGGGCCTTGCACTCCACAACACAAAACAAAAGCCAAGCCACATGGTTAAAATTCATGGTTTTTATATGAACAGAAGTAGACCGTCTAGAAATATTTCAGTTTATTAACTCGGTAAGGAGAATACGAAACGGAGGTGGTAGCTAGTAGTACCAGCGAGTGGCCTGTTCTCTACCTGTTGGCTTGCAACGAACACAGCGTCTACAGAGGATCCCGAGGGATTTACACAGAGGGAGCCAAGCCCCTGGAAGCAAATAAAAAGCTCACGTTGAAAACAAGGATTATACAAAAAAAAAACCCAAACCCTTGATGTATATTTCTCCATTTTTCCCTTTTTGATAACGTTAGAAAGTGCAGGTTTAACCAAAAAGTAGCCGTACTCTATTTACAACGCTGACCGGCAGGCGCGGGACGTGAGAAACGCAAGGGTGCCGATTTATCCGCCAGCCCCCGCGTCCTGCCCGACCCCAAGAGCCACTCGACTGGGAAGGGTTAACACACACGGAGACAAAAATGCCAAAATACAGAGGAAAAGGGAGACACCTCGGTCAAGTTACTACACGGGAAGCCGTTCAAAACTAGAAGTTCAATGTTGTAACACCGTCATTTCATTAAAATCGAATCAGCGTTATTGACTACTTAATTATTTACCGGAGACAGTCCAAAACCCAAGCGGACAAGAGCGAGGCACAAGCTTGTCCAACTTTAAAGGAGAACGTGAGGCTTGGGGAGGAAGAAGCGTCTATTTAAAATATCTTTTTGTCCTTGGCCGGAGCAGCTCTCCTACGTGGTATTTTAAATGCAAGGCAAGTGAACGTACAAACGCTCCTGCAGACTGAACGCCCGATTCGGCAGGAGCACTCGACAAAGTCAGACTGGCAGTCCTTAACCCCCTTCCTTTACAGAAATGACGAGGCCACGCCATCGGTGACACCGGAGCCTGGCCGGGGCAACGCAGAAGGCGAGCTGGAAAAGCAAGTTAATCCCAGGGGGGGCTCAGCAGCCCTGCTGGGATCACCCGCCGCGTTCCCACAGCACGGGATTGAGAGCAAGACTGACCCAAGTACCAGTGACTCAGCTTTTAACACTGGAAAATGGAAAGTTTTCAGGGAGGTAATAAATTAAACTGCCAACTTTTTTTTTTTCCCCCTCCTTTCTTTCTTTCTTTTTTTTTTTTAACTCTAGTTTCACTCAGCCTTTTGCTAGGCTACCGCACAACTTGTTGGAGCGGCTAACAGTAAGAGAGAACTTAAAAGTTCATGTTAACTGCTGTCAGTTTGGGAATTGCATGTTATATTCATACACATAAAGTAGACAACCACATCACCCTCCATAGAAAACTAGTGCATGCAAATAACTCTTCCATATCATAAAACCCAACGGCTATGCAGGAGGAGAGAGAAGATATACTAGTGAACTGACATTGGCTAGAGGGAAATTAGTAGGTATCGTCAACATTTTTACCTTGAAAGCTAAATCAGTGCTTTGTATTAAATTTTTGGCAAACATACCACGTTGCCATCCTTTTAATTAACACATCACACCATGAAGAAATGCAAATAAAAGCAGCATGCAGGCAAAAAGGAAAGAGCTGCAAGTGAGGAAAAAAAAATGGCAGCAGGAACAGTTCTGAATGGCTAGATCACCAAAAAGGAGACACAGCAGATTAAATGCAGTATTTTTTTTTTTTTTGCACCACCCTTTGTCCTCGATGCATTACACGAACAATTACAGAAAGCAATCACAAAAGAGTTCAGTATTTTAAAATGGTCAAGTATGGATGGTATGTCTCCTGCACATGCTTCCACCAGAAGAAAAGAAAAGGAAAAAAGTGAAAACAAAAGTTCCTTTCCACATAAGGCACAGGACAAAATAAACCCCATTCACAGACTCAAGGCGAAAATGAGTGTTTTCCTGGCTCTTCTGCTGATGCATCTAGAGAACATGGTGACTCAAGCACATTATCCATGACAGAAAATTCCACTGTTGTACAAAATAAATTGTTAATTCTAACTTTTATTCTTATACAATTTGCAGAATAGAGTTGAATATGATTGCTATATGTTTTAATGTCAGGAGGAACAGGACTATAATACAACCAAAACGTAGTGGTAAGTTGAGCAGGTACATTAAAAAATGAAGTCACGGAGATGATTTTCCTATACATGTTGTTGAGAAAATTATAGTACGCAAGCTGTCCTAAACGGAATAACAAAGGGAGACAGGAGCTTGTTAAGATGAGGAACAAAACATTGGTTTAAGGTTAAAAACGGGCAGAGTGGTTTGTTTTGCAGCGAGAAAAAAGGGGCGGTGGATGGCGATTGGGGATATAGGAGAACGTTCAGCAACACTTGCTCTTCCAGCCTGTCACCCCACCTCCACTGCTGATATCTACATTTTCACTGTTGGGCTCTTTTACAGGGGTCTGCAATGAGACAAGTAAAAAGAGTTAGATGGCTCTTGAGATATTCTGAAATAAAGTATTCAGAGCTGAAGAGACAGCGGCTTACAAAAAGACATCACCAAATAATATTACGAATAAACTCTGGACAAAGAGCTCCACAGAAACGTAGGGAATCCTCCTCCCCCCTCCAGCAGAAGTACGCAAAACCAATTTAAGCGTTTTTTTGTTTGTTTTGTTTTAAATAAACAACTGGAAAGCTGGGAAAAAACCAAAAAACTTCTGAACTTGGACCACCCCAAAGTAAACTAAAACTATTTCTAGATCCTGCTCTTAGGACTGACACTTGGACTTTGGTGGAGTAAGTAAATCACAGCGTACAACTAACACAAGCTCAAGTTAAATTATGTGAACTAATGACCTTAAAAAACCACAGAGTAATTTATGGATAAAGAGGGGTTGTTCAAAAGCATCTGCCTTCCAGTTAACCAGGACACCAGTTTCCGAGGCAGTGGACAAAACAGGCTCATCTGCGTCATGGGATGTAAACTTGGTTAGACCAAAGCAAAAATCAAAGTCAAGTGGTTTTGATCAGATGCTAACATCTACTTTCAGCTGTTTAGAAACGAACCTAAATGTTCATGAGACTACTGCAGTTTGGTCTCTCTATTCCTTTTCTGATACTCTTTGTCACAGCCTTGCAAAAGCAAATCCCCCCCCTGCTCTTCAGATAAATACGCTGAGGCCCAAAATAAAAATTTAAAGGTCAAAAGGGTCAGTAAGACTTGCTAGCCTGACCTCCTGTTTACCAAAGGCCAGGGATTGTCATCCAGTTTCTCACATAAAGCTTGTCAAAAACCAATTAAGAAACAACTCAGAACTACAACGGCAAACCAGACGTTGTTGAGCAGATGTGTATTTAAAAGGGTCGTGAAAAGATTCACCATTGACCTTGCACTAAATTCCTAGCCAATTAACTCAGACGACATTATCAATAGCATGCATGCAGGAGAGCAGTGGAAGACAGTGATGAAGGCAGCCTCAACAGGAGGCAGTCCCTACCGCCAAGATGGAGCACAGAAAAAACACGCAGGGTCATTCATTTAGGAGCAAAAGCACATACGCTAGAGTTGGCCAACCCATGTCTCTTGAGCTCCACAGAGTTTCAGCGCTGGAGAGGCAGGACCTGACCGTAGGCAGGAACGTGCTAGCACAGGGGTTACTGCGTCAATCAAGCCCTTGGCTATGGGAGCACATCAGCTAACGGGAACCAGCCCTGGAGCCACCCACGTATCCAGCCCAGCTCAACCCCGCAACAAAACAGCGGCAGCCGATGCATTTTCTACTCATGAAAGGTATCAGGGACACAAGCATAGCAGTACCCTGTAGCTCTGGGCATACAAAGATTTGGGTACAGGCCACAGAAAAGACAACCATCTTTATGGTATGCTGTACGTTTCAGGAAGGGGAGCCAACCACCAGGATGAAGTGGGGATCCACGTTCTTCTCTCGGTTGCCATATAACCATCCAATAAATCTCCAACGAAATGCAGAGGCTGAGAGGGCTAATCACTGGAAACAAGGTAGGAAGTGACAGAGCTCCTTCATCTGTTCTATCAACCACACCTAAACTCTTCCCAACAGGCGCTTAAGAGTTTTTAGACAATGTTGTGTATTGATGGAGACGGTGGCAGGGAAAGGACAATTCTCTTCCACGCCAATTGGAATGTTTTAACTCCAAGCACGTGTACGACACAACCACGAGTTTAAGGGCCAAACAACTATGAGTTGGCTCTTTGATGTATACTGCTCTCTCTACATAGTAGCCCTACAATAACGAAACATCAAACAAGCTTCAGAAGCTTAGAAGCTTTAGATGTACAATACTCCTCCTTCAGGGACTCATTTGTCTTAGCTTGCCAAAGTCAAAAGCTGCAACAATTCAGGAAAACATCAAAAGCAACAGGAGCTGAAATTTTAAGGTGTTTTTTTTCCCCAAATGAATCCTGTAAGCACCTACCTTTCGAAGAATGTCTTCTGCTAATGTGAGGAATGCCTTCTCAATGTTTATATTTGCTTTTGCACTAGTTTCGAAAAACCTAATACCATGCTCCCTAGCAATCTAAACCAAAAAAGAAAGAAGGTGGTTAGCGTTACTGTAGAGTTATTCAACTGGTGCTGCTATAACTTCAGGGATTAGCGGCATTTATAAGCATGTAATACTCTTTCGGCCGTAGCAGGCATCAGAAGTACTAGCTAGGCAAAGTGTCACAGAAGACGATTCGGAACTTAATGATTCAGAAAAAGCAATTAAAGTGTATTAAATCACAAGTCAATGTCTGACATAAGACAACAGATACCATCCAAGCCTGTCACATGGTAACTTAACAAAGGATGCCTGAAAATTTTTAGTTATCAAAGAAAGCAGAAACTGCAGCTGAACTCCTTCCATTCATGGCAGTTGTTTGCAATGCAGCTTCTGAGAAAAGATTCCCTAGACTTACAAACCATTAGCAAACCCAGCTACCTCGTTCGTTCCCTGGCACATCCCGCTGTGGCATCTCAGCCACGTGGAGACGGCGGGAAGTCTTGGCACTGATTCGCTTACTTTGATAAGCAAGTTTTTGTCTGACACTTACCTGTTCGCCTTTTGCTTTAGGGACAACTCTTTTATCTTCCATGTCACACTTGTTTCCTAACAGCATCCTCTCCACATCTTCATTGGCATGCTAAAATGAGACAAGAGACAGGTTTACACATCTCCCCCAACAAGCAGTAAATATCTACTTCACTTTTGTATTTCCAAGCTGTTTGAAGTCCAGCATGGCGTTTACAGGCCTCGGTGTCCTGCACTTGCCTGAGTTGTAACAAAGACTGCTAGAAATCATTCTTCAGGCAGTGCCTTTAGACTAAATTGCTCATATAACCTGGAAGTGGAACGAGACAACAGCTACAGGTTTGACACAGCTCTATTGCCTTCCCAATGCCAGTTATTTTCCCCCTTCCTTTTTATTTCTGTAGTTTAAGCGTGAAGTCTTCCTTTCTGAAAAAGACTAAGTGCTGTTCTGCAACACAGATCCTTCTAGTTAATGACACCAGCCTACCAAATCTTCATTAGTTTGCATTCAGTGACATGGGACAGGAATCAGCTTCCTGCCTGGCATGTAGAGGTGTCAGCTTTTATGTGTGCTAGACAAGCACATCACAGAAGTGATGCCACAAAACGTGACAGGACAAGGGCAGCCCCGCATCTACAGCTGCCAACAACCAAGCTTCATGCACTGGAGCAGCTCTAGCTGACACTACTACTTTTTTGGGGTTTAAAGGGTCCTTTGCATAGTTTTATTGTAGACAGGTAAGTCTCCTTGACAACTGCAACTATGCTTTTAGCCACCGCAAAGCCAAGTAATGGGGAAGTTAGTAAAAAACCCTTTTGCCTGTGATTTTTTTTTTTTTAGAGGAGTTACTGAGTTAACTAACAAAGGGAAATTACAGCTCTCTAGCATCATGCTGTTGCTCTGATGTCGCAATCATCAGAGCAAGACCGCATGTCAGCTTTGTGCTTTAGCTCTATCTGCTAAGTACTTCACACAGATGTTGAGAAACTCACGCAGTGAAATGGAACGCAGACTGTATACCAAGCACACATAAACCAGGACATCGCAAAGGGAAAACTGAAGTGAGCGCCATCCTAATGCTCAGGATCCAAAGAAAAGCAGGACCACATACACAGGGAATCACCTTTGTAAGGCAAACACAAGTGCCACTGCTTTCTCAAGGAATGCTGAATGAGCAAAAATACCTTGGCTGTTCAGTTATCGAAGTACTGCCAATATCCATCATAGTAAGGAAAGAATATGCCAAAGATATCTACCAGGCTAGCAGAAAAGTTCCAGCAGCCACAGCACAAAGCATCACTTAAGTGGATAACTGAAGTACTTTGAAACCTGCCATGAGAAGCTTCTTGGAAAGCCTAATCTGAATTTACTTTCACTCCAACAGCCTTAATACTACTTTACGGTAGCATTACCAGTAGAACTACAGAGGCAAGAGATCCATGTACCCAGTACTCCTGCTTACAGTAACAACCCATTTCACACTCCTCAGGAGAATCGCCTCCATTTTTTTTTTCCTTCAGGTCACAAGGCGGAAGAGCAACCAGACGGCAAAGGTAGATTAAGATATCATGTAGAATAAGACCCTGAAAATGTTAACTTTTCATGCAGACACGCTAAACTGCTTACACAGCAACAGACTTCTTTCAAATACAGCCAGCCCCAACGTACAAAACTGTGCACTTGAGCAACTCAACTAATTCCTACTAGCCCAAAGCAAAAGTGCATGGCATAGTACACCTCTGCAGAACGTGTGAACTTTAAATAATTAAGTATTTAGCAAGGATGAAGGTGCAACTTCTCCAGGTTTCCTGGCTATTTCTAAATCAAGGCTTAGGCATCCTGTAGAAGAGCCTCCTTGCACAGAATAGCAATTCAGAAGAGCAGCTGGCTTACTGAAAATTCTCCTCCTTGAGACAATATCCTCGGCAATATTAACTCCTTGTAAAACCAAAGCACTTAGTTACTTCATGCACAACTATCATTTGCAATCCTGTACGTGAGTGGGTAACACCTGCCACACATTTTAGTGAGAAGCCTCAACACTGCATCCAGAACCTCAGAACATTGACTTCACTCGCCATTTCTGCAAACACACTCCGTTAGTGAGCTTGTCCATAATAAAAAAAGCTTCCTAAGGTGTCAAACATCCCTTATAAAACTGCAGTAACCATGCAGCCTTCACAATGCACCTGAAATGAGCTGCAGAGGTTTGTGTGACACAGATTTAAAGACATGAGGTCAGCAAACATGCTCGCTTCTCAGACACAGTGGTATGAATCACATCCACTACTCAACTTCCTGGATACTACTGAATTTTTTAAACAAAGCAACTGCAGAATCTAAAGGCCTTGGTTTCAAGTTTACATTCAACTCGTCGCTGAGTCTCTTCCTGTGCTGCCTTACTTCCCTGCCCCCCGCTTCTGTACCCACCAAAATGCATACCTTTCCATAAACAGTACAGTTTCCCATTTATCATGCTAGGAAATTAAAGTTCCAATATCACATTTTTGCTCTGGAAGAACCTTTCACCAGCTTCAATGCTTCAACTAGCAATGCCTGACAGCACCCATCTGCTGACGCTCAATTCTACAGGGCCGTCTTCATGCTTTCTAGGAAAATAATTGTCGTGGTTTAACCCCAGCCAGCAGCCAAGCACCACGCAGCCGCTCCCTCACTCCCCGTCCCCGGTGGGATGGGGAGGAGAATCAGGAAAGGCGGCAGAACTCGTGGGTTGAGATAAGAACAGTTTAACAACTAAAGTAAAATATAATACTAACAGTAATAATGAAATATAATAATAGTAATGAAAAGGAATATAACAAAAAAGGGGGGGGGGAACCCAGTGGTGCACAATGCAATTGCTCACCACCCGCTGACCGATGCCCGAGCAGCGATCCGCCCCTCCCAGCCAACTCCCCCCTGTTTATATACTGGGCATGACGTTCCATGGTATGGAAGAGCCCTTTGGCTAGCTCAGGTAGATCTGGATTGGCAGCATAAGGGTGAATTATTTCTGGCTCGGTGGGCCCACGACACCTTGTCCTGGTTTTGGCACGGCATTGAGTGGGTGTATCACATCCCCTGTCATGCACCAGCCTCTGGGAAAATCGAGCGACACGATGGATTGTTAAAGACTACATTGAGAGCAATGGGTGGTGGGACCTTCAAACATTGGGATACACATCTAGCAAAGGCCACCTGGTTAGTCAACACTAGAGGATCTGTCAATCGAGCTGGCCCTGCCCAATCAGAACTTTTACGTGCTGTAGAAGGGGATAAAGTTCCTGTAGTCCACCCTTTCTATGCATACTGGCAGAGTTTTTGTACTCAGAAAAACTTTGCTTGGAAAGAGAATATGACAAAACTGAGTGAAGTGCAGTAGCAATGGAACCAGGACTGACTTCAGCATGCAACAATCCAACACCACACACCATCCTCCTGCTGCGCCCAATGTCACCCGCCCGCCGCACCACACCGAAGCCCAATCCAGTTCTGCCGACTGAGCGGACTTTGCATCATCCCTCCTGCCCAGACAGACTGTTACGACAGATGGAGCCCAAAGTCATGGACTGAATGAACTCAACAGACATTGGACAGAGATGGCCCATAGACCGCGGGAATGATATCTGTGTGTATATATATTAAAAGACAGGAAAAGTGATGGTGATTAATTGGAAATGTATCAGAAAGCATGGGATCTGGGCATAATGTAAATGGTATAGAATAAGGGGTGGATATTGTCCTGGAATTAACAGAGTTAACTTTCTTCCTAGTAGCTGGTACAGTGCTGTGTTTTGGATTTAGTGTGAGAATAATGTTGATAACACGCTGATGTTTTAGTTGTTGCTAAGTAGCGCTTATCCTAAGTGAAGGACTTTTCAGTTTCCCCTGCTCTGCCAGCAAGCAGGTGTGCAAGGAGCTGGGAGGGAGCACGGCCGGGGCAGCTGACCCCAACTAGCCAAAGGGGTATTCCATACCATGGAACGTCATGCCCAGTATATAAACTGGGGGGAGTTGGCCAGGAGGGGCGGATCGCTGCTCAGGCATCGGTCAGCGGGTGGTGAGCAATTGCATTGTGCATCACTGGGTGTTTTTCCTTCCCCCCACTCCTTTTTTTTGTTATATTCCTTTTCATTACTATTATTATTATTATATTTCATTATTATTACTGTTAATATTATATTTTACTTTAGTTATTAAACTGCTCTTATCTCAACCCACGAGTTCTGCCTTCTTTCCCAATTCTCCTCGCCATGCCAGCGGGAGCAGGGCGGGGAGACAGATGGGGAGTGAGGGAGTGGCTGTGTGGCACTTGGCTGCTGACTGGGGTTAAACCACGACAATAATGAAGCTGGAAAATCCAAACATTTATTCAATTTGGGAACAGCATAACAAAAGCAAGAACTAACAGATGTGCTGCTCTCTAACATCTCAGAACGCGTGGACAATGAACTCTTGGGGATCCAGGCACTGAATGTTTCCACATCAGTTTCTTCTGCTTCACTTGACCTTGCTTGAAATTTTACCAGCCTCCTTGTTTGGTACTCCTCTAACAAGGACAAAAATCAGCTATGCAGGTTTGAGTAGTTTGCTAACATTCAACAACAGCTATTTGCCATCCTACCTGCAGCCGCCATGATAAACTTGCAAATATTTCATGACATCAATTTTGAGGGAGCGGAGGTGGTCATATTTAATTATCTTTGAGGATTCACATAGTCGTCCTTATAAAATAGGTTGGTCCTAGAAGTGACATATTCTATAGCTACTCTACAGCTTATGGCTTAGTGTTGCTCCTCTGCACACCACCTTGTGGTGGCAGCTCCTCCTGAAGACTGCAACTCCCACTTACTGGAAGATGTATTCCTTACCTCTAAGTGTTCTCCAGCACAGAAACAAAGTTTGCTCATGTATGAATTTGACATTTTAGGACACCACTAGCCCCTGCGATCCTTCATACCATTGTTGAAGGGAGAGTTGAGGGAGGGAACATAGGACAGCCGAAGAACAGCACACAAACCCCTGTGTTAATTTACACCTTCTGCCAGGGTAGAAGCAGAAGGTGCAATCCAGAAGCTGAGTTCTGTGAGATTCATCACATGCTCTATAGGTCACAAACAAACAGCTCAATTCCGGGATCTTACAAACATTACTCACCTCATCTATGTTTCTGAGCCACTTGCTGATGTTTTCAAAGCTCTTGGCATTGGTGATGTCATATACTAGCATGATCCCCATGGCACCTCTGTAATAGGAGGTGGTGATGGTGTGAAATCGTTCCTGCCCTGCTGTGTCCCTGCAGAAAACAGACAAGAGTACACATCAGAGGCAAGCTCTGAAGAAACCAACATGGTATATCTATCAGACAAGTGTGCGATGGCCCAGCACGTGCTCTATTGCACCACTACCGAGGGATGTGCAATGTTTTCGAAGGGTGGTAGGACACACTCCAGTGTGCAGCAGCAGCAGCTTCAAGGCAGGCCCACTCCCTCCCAGATGTAGCTGAACACTCAGAGAACAAAAAGGGCAAGCTTCAGTAAGCCAGGCTCATGAGGGTACAGAAACTCTGGTTTGAAGTTTCTCTTCTGGATTTTACTTTAAAGGGGATTGTTTTTTTAAAAACACATTTCAGAGTCAACTATGACAGAGACAAAAAACACTGGACCGCTTAACTGGGCTTACACGACTAAGGTGGCAGAAGATGAAGCTATCTGTGGAACAGCAAAATGGTGAACAGCAAAGTGGTAGGTTGCAGTAGGTCTTCCAGTATCTTACCACAATAAATAAACCCAATATCAAATCATGGTAGAAGTCTGTTAATTTTAAACTTTGTATTTTTATTGACAACTTGAAACTTGCACCCAAAAGGAGAAACTTTTATTGCCAAGTCTCATATCGCAGGGAAGTGTCTCAAAGACTTCTGTCCTCGGTGGAAGCCAGTAACAGACAGCACAAAAACAGGAGCAAGAAATGCTCTACCAACATTTCAACAGGACTGTCAGCTCCACGGCACAAACCCAGCTGACTCAGTACTCAAGTTTCTGTAGGAAGTTCCCAAACATTGTAGGTTGTTTACCAGTGCTGCTGTCAAAGTCAGGAGAGACAGGAACCGTGACCAGCGATGACTTGACCAAACTATCCAGTCAACACCACCATGATGCCTGAGAAGATCCCTTTCCATTTCAGCAGCTGCTCAGCAGCCACGAAGACGATCACTCAACATTTTCTGGAACTCAGACTTAACACTGAGAGGAATTTTGTTTTCAGATCAGTTTTATAAAGCTTTAACTTGATCTTACAAATGTATATTCCTGAAATTTTTTATCAAAGTGTATGAAAAATAAATCTAGGAGATGTACTGTAAGATTAAATTGTTGATTTCTATAAGCAATCTGCTGAAAACTGATCATGCAAGATTAATGACAGTATTTATCTTCCCATCTCATTCTGAGACCTTTGATGGAATGCATGAGATTTGGTTAAAAAAACCTGCATGCCATTGAGAATTAGGAGTTAACTGCATATTCTACAGTGTCTTTCAGAGGACATAAACCTAACAGATTACATGTTTACAGACAGTTTTCAGTGACTCTATTCACATAAGAAGGACATGGACCTGTTGGAGCGGGGCCAGAGGAGGCCACGAAGATGATCCGAGGGCTGGAGCACCTCTGCTATGAGGACAGGCTGAGAGAGTTGGGGTTGTTCAGCCTGGAGAAGAGAAGGCTCCAGGGAGACCTTCTTGCGGCCTGCCAGTACTTAAAGGGGGCTTCTAAGAAAGATGGGGACAGACTTTTTAGCACAGCCTGTAGCGATAGGACAAGGGGTGATGGTTTTAAACTAAAGGAGGGGAGATTCAGACTAGATAGAAGGAAGAAATTGTTTACACTGAGGGTGGTGAGGCACTGGCACAGGTTGCCCAGAGAGGTGGGAGATGCCCCATCCCTGGAAACATTCCAGGTCAGGTTGGACGGGGCTCTGAGCAACCTGATCTAGTTGAAGATGTCCCTGCTCATCACAGGGGGGTTGGACCAGATGACCTTTAAAGGTCGCTTCCAACTCAAACCATTCTGTCATTCTATGACAAGGTAGAATCAAAGGTGTCTCCAAATTTAAGCTGGACTAAATTGAGATTACACATTTCCTAACCGCCTTCAGAAAGGCGCAGTGTTCCTCCCCAACCCACAGACCCACATTTACTTGCTCACAAACCAGTAACCTCAGAAAAGATGATGGACTGCAGCTGAACTAATTCAACTCATTTCCCTCTCAACTGTTCCTGAGGTCACAGCAAATGCCTTGGCAGAACATGGACACCACCAGGCACTGAGTCCCGTGACAACTCAGCTCTTCCCACTGCCCCATCACCTACACTCGAACCAACAAATGCTGACCATAGTTGCCAAATCAATTTGTTTAAGCACACATCAGATTTCTGGCAAAGTATCAGTTGGCAAATGGGGAGTAAATGAAAAGCCTTGAAATCGAAAGATGCCATGGAGGAAAAGTTCCTGAGATGCAGGGGAGAAGCACTACAAAGTTTCTTCTCAAAGAGTCTTATCGGCTCTGTTTGGCTCAGACCCCAGATCATGGTTTTGATTTGATTGCTCCCGAGATTTTATCTCCTCCTAGGAGATGACAATCACCAGGAAGAGGGCAAAGAGCAGAGGAGGAGGAACAGGGCCAGATCCTAAACCCGAGCACCACTTTGTTGAGAGATGTTCTAGCAGGCCGTGCTGCACAGAGGTCTGGCTCGCTGGCAGTAGCCTCAAGAGGCAATCTAGTCCATTCCCTGGCTCTACAAAATGTTGAGGGATACCCACATTATTCCTGAAAGATGCCTGATGTTCTGCTGGGGACCTCTGACGACTGCTGGCTTGAATCCCCCTCTCTCATTTCCTTTCTGTCCCATTTGGAAGTTTCTCCTGATGGCACACTTGGGTTTTCCTTAGTGCAAATTAAGGCCGTCAATCCTTGTCTTACCTTTCATAGGTAACTAGAGGAGTTCATTTCCCTTCCTTCTACAACTAATTTTGCATACGCAAACACAGCTCTTGCACCTTCTCTTGAATTCTCTCACACCACCTCAAGCTCTTTAGACCTTACTCACTGGCCAAACATCTAAGATACACAGCCTCACCTATTACTCTCTTTGGACTCCCTCCAGTTTGCCCATGTCTAACCAAAAACCAGGACACTACTCCAGCTGAAGTCTTACCAGCCTCGTACAGGAATATTTTCTAGAAGACTTGGGCATGCCTGTTTACGCATCCCATTCCCTTTCCTCATGATTAAGCAGATTTTTCTGACATTTGAGTAATTGATTACACATACTGAACTTGCTAACTTTGCATTTGTCTCTACTGAATTTCACAGAACTTTTGCCAATGACATTTCTCCAATCAGTCAAAAGCAATTTGAATTATAATCCAGTCCTCTACACAATTTATACTTCGCAACTTCATCTTTTCCTGCTTAGCTTAAATACAATAACCATACTCTCTATTCCCTTACCTCACCCATTAAAGAAAACATTGCCCATCATGAAACTCAGGACAGACTCCTGCGAAATATCTCACCAGAACTCTTACTCACACATCATTTATTTTCTCTCGCCATGAGTTTTGTATCCACTTGATAGCATCTTCACCTAAGTCATTTCCCCCTAACTTGCTCATATCAAGCAGGATAGTGTCAGAAAAGCCTTACCAAAAACATCAAGACATACAGCATCTGTGATTTCTCCCCTCCTGATAAGGCCAGTAGCTGTCACAGTAAGAATTCAGATTGATTTTACACAAGTTGGCGTTGGCAACAGTTAGTTGTTACTCATTGCTTGTCACGTCCTATGTGCCTACAACTAACTTGCTTAGTTAACTCCTCCAGTGTTTTTTCTGGCAACTGAAGCTAAGCTAATGGATGAGAAGAAAGCTGGGGAGGGAAAAAGCAAAGAACCTGGAGTGTTTCCCCCCCTTTTTTTTTTTTAAATAAGTACTATATTTGCCCTTTCCCCTTCTTAATGGATTCTCCATTCATTATTCAGAGATAACGCTTAATGGATGCAAGATTAGAGAACTGACTGAAGCAAACAGAGGAAATGAGTTATGGTTTTCAAACTGCCTACGACTGATGAATCCACCCTGAGCAAATGGCACAAGACAGTTGGAGACCGCATGTCGTGTTTACTGACCTGGCTTTCCATTCTTTTGTTCAAACCTCTAGGATGTAAGAATATGCTCCAAAGCTATGGGTGTGGAGTAAATCCTTGATGTAGGCAAAAACATTTGTGGAAGCTAGCTAGCTCTCCAAGCTAAAATAAATGTAGACAAGGACTATTAAGATAGCTAAGGAAAATGAAGCTCTACTGCACAGGAGGAAACTGAGAGAACGTGGTTTGTTTAGCTGCAAAATGAAGACAAAGAAGTTCGTCCTGTGGGACTAGGGAAAGGAGAAGCACAAGGAAAGTGAAAAATCTATTTAAATTACTCTCATGCCAACATTAAAGTATGCATAAGCTATATCATATTAGAGGTTTAACCAACAGAGAAAGGAATTTCTGGGACAGCTTTCCAGTTGACCTAGCAGAGACTAAAGAAACCTTAAAATGTACTACGATTTATGAAAGATTTACACAGATGCAACAAGAAGAGATTATAACTGATGATCTATGAAGATCCTTCCAGTCCACACAGCTCAAAATAAAGGTCGCCAACATATTAAATATTCCTAACAATTTTATTATTGTCCCACTGTTTCTTCTCGTAATATTTTTTAAAACTACACAGCAGAATACTGCATTGAAGAAACTCTACTGCTGACATCAGGCACACTCTGGAAGCTTTAGCGACTGGTCGAAGACTTTCCTTCACAAAGGAACATCTGGAAGATATTTCATGACTGGCAAATTTCAGCTTTTCTGAAAAATATTCAGCCAGGGGGAAAAAAAAAAATTATGAGTGAATTATCTAATTGTTTTATAGGAAGTCAGACTGACATGCCAAAAGAGTCTCTTCCACCTTGAGCTATGCGCATGGTGAATAGTCTCAAAAGCTCTCAGCAGCAAGAGTTAACTTCTAGATGTTCCTAGGGTAATTGCAAAAATTAATGAGACTGATCGTACACTAGTTAGTGGTGCTGTCTGCAGCTTTAGCTGTTCACCACCATACTTATTAAATGCAAGAACTTGCATATAACAGGGAATTACCACACGTATAACTATTTTGGATAGCTATGCAGCTGCACATTTCTTTCACCTGGGCAGGCGTTCCAGGTCAGATGATTATTTTTGCAACAAGCTCATTGCTGAATAAAACAAAATTCTGAGACACTTTTCTAGCCACGTAAAAGTGTTCTCAGCAAAGATGCACTGATAGAAAAATGTTACCTTATGGCCTTCTACACAGTTAAGAGCTGCATACTAAAAAAATAAGGCTGTTTCTAAAATTTTGAATCAGTCAACACGACTGTAGGAAAACAGGCTGACATACAAATTGTATGTAAAGACAGGAGGGTCAGAGTAGCAGCTAAGTAGGAAAAAAGAAAAAATTTAGGTGTCTTCGACTCTCCGAGTTAAGTGTTTTTTCAGTTTACTACAGAAGCAATTTTGTCATTGTACTGCTTCCATACTAATACAACACTATCAAGCGTGATTGTTTCATACAGCACTGAAGAGAAACAGATCATTTGTCTTACCCAGCTCTGGCAGCTCTTCAGGATCAAGCCTTTTAGATCTCAACTTTCTGGCCTTAACAATGCAAGTCACTGCCTTGCAACAAGCCTGCACAGACACTCCTGGGGCAGCAGCTCTGCAAACAAGCCTGTCCCAGATGCACAAGAATCAAGCACTTTGCTAACTTGTACCTACTGTCATTCATCTCCGTCTATCAGAGTTCCTTGTTCGGGCTTGACAATACACACTGCCCACTGACAGGCTGCCAGGAAAGCAATCTGCATGAGAACTGGTAAATGGAAAATTCACAAGTGAGGAATCAACAACTGTTAGTCCCCATGAACCCCTGCAAAACTAACTCTTCATACAGCTCTACCCATATATTTTGGTTACTCCTTAAGATCAGTTTAAGACTAGTTTAAGACTAGACCCATATACACCATGTGGCTGTTTAAGGAAACTTGGGATTACTTACTACTCTTGACTTGAAATACGGACCTCTTGAAAAGGCTAATCACTCACCACTGCTCACATAACCCCAGTCTGCTTATAATCCCTAGAAACTTGTTCCTAAATACTGCAGTTATTTCTTGAACGGCTTTCCGCCCTACCCCATCCCTCCACCATTCCACCGTCAGCATAAGGGTGTTTGGGTTTTTTTTGTTTTGGATTCACTCTCCCAATATCAACATCTTGTAAATCCACCTTCAGGATCACCTCTTACAGTTCCTAGCTGTCTCCCCAGACTGCGGAGTCTGTGAACGGACAGACCAGAAAGTGGCTGCATTTTCTGCAACCAATTTTCACAGAACATTCTTGAATGGAAAGAGGACTCCTGCAGCAAGTTCTTCTGCAACAGCAGAACAGGATCCATCATGATCCTTTTGTTTGTCACGTTCTGTTCTGAAATACCTGGCCAATCTGGGTCCCTCCACACTCCCCTTTCTCTATTTCACTTCCATTATGCTGAACTAGAGCTTCTCCCAGAGTCTCCCACTCCTGCTGGTGGATTTCCAGCAACTTTGATTTCCACTGTCCTCGAGCTTAAAGAGTCCTTCCTTCTCTTCTGTGTCTGCTACCACTATGTATTTTTTAGATGACGGTAATATTTCCTTTCAGCCTTCACTTCACCAGGATGAAAAACCTAGATTTGACTTCTGCGCGTTCTCACAAGCGCCTAAGAGCCGTACCTGGTCAGACCAGAAGTTTTCCAGCTTCCACTTCTGTGTAGTTCAAGGACTTCTGGAGCCAGAGATCACATCTGTGTATTCAACAGTCCAAAAGACTGTTGCTTCATGAAATCCCTTGTGAACCCACGTACATCTGCAGCTACCACAACATCCTGTGGTGAGGAGTTTCACAGCTTAACTTCATTTCCTTGTGTTCTGCATGTGCCACCTTCTAGCCTTATGCTAGAACTAATGTTCTGGTATTGGAAAAGGCAATGAGTTATAACAATCTCCACCTACCTTGTCCAGTATACTCATGATTTTAAAAATGTGCTTTGGTCACTTCTCTGACATCCTGATGAATCCTAATCTTTCCAGTTGTTCTTCCTAAAATAGCTATTACATCCCTCTGATCTTCCTACTTGCCCCTTTCTTTCTAGGGCACGCTAATCAAAATTGTGTATTACGTTAGACTGTGACACTTCTCTGCCCACTGGAAATGATCGCACCCACAGTATCAGAAAAATCACATTTAATTTTTCAATTGATACATTATGCTATTAAGTGTAGTGAATTACAGGATGCCTAAGCCTTTTGGTTTCCATTTCAAAGCAATTCTATACGAGTTCCTGGAGTGTATGATATTACACTCTTCACAGCTGAATTTTTAGTTCTACTACTCTATTCCTCTAAAGCATTTCATCACTTTCGCAATGATGACACCATCTTTTCCCGGAGCAGTAATCTCTCATTTTGGTTCTTTTATTCTCCCTCCCTTCTCTGTACTATGAGCATTACTGTATTAGTATTTTTCAAGACATTCATCAGTGTCAACCCTCCCAGGTCCCACCCTTCATAAGCATTTCTACCCCCAAATCTTTACTCTAATTCCTTTCTCCTAAATCCTGTACTACGCCCACCATCGGTGATTTTCCATATGGCATCGTATCATATACTGTCACATCAACAATTTTTCTAAACAGACAAGTAGTACCATAACCTAACCGAGAAGATACTCGATTCTTTTACGTGCTTCCACCCAGAATTTGACATACCAGTAGTCCTCCTGATGGATCTGCCCTGAACAAGCTCATTCCTTCAGAAGGCCAGTCCCGAGAGCTGTGTCCCATCCTCCTCCTTCTTGCAGCCCATGCACCACACCAGGCTTGCCCAGCCTAGCTGAGGCTCCTCCAGAAGCTCCCTGCACACAGACATAGGCCCACTCGCTACCCAGTCCCACCATTCTCCGCTTCCTCTTGTCCCAACCTCCCCTCTCCCCATTTTAACATTGTTTTGCAACAGGCACATTTACTTTTGGAGCAATATGAAAACATTTTAATCCTAGCTTGATCCTTACTGAACAGCAACCCTGCTTTTTAATAGCTATGAAGTATCAAGTTGCTTATCGCTTCTGGCAAGGTTTAACTCAGCTTGACCTTTGTATTCTTGCTTTACTCCTATATATATATTTTAGAGGTCAAGGCATGACTGAGATACTGCCACGTCTGCTCATTTTCCACACCCAGGAAGAGAGGTAGGTAGCTATCCCGCTGTGTAGGAAAGGAGCAGAGCTATATTAGAAAGTGCCAGTTTTATCTGTTTTCTGTAAAACTAATTGCCGGTTGCGACTGCACCCCCACCCCAGGGAGTACAAAAGCCAGTACTAGCCACAGTAAAACACAGTGACAGCTCTGCAGGCAGCCAGAGAGCAACTCCTATACCAGGACAACAGCAGCATGAGAAAGATTTAATATGTGGGTGATGGAGGATTATACGGATCAGCGAGAGGCAGGTCAATATAGCAATCTTAAACTAAGGAACAGTTTATTTCTATTGCTTTCTGTATGTGAAAAGAAATACACTTTTCACCTATGTAAATAGCAAATGCTACATAATCAAATACATAATCACTCCCACTGATGTAGAAACCTTATTCTGTGACAGGTTTGTTCAGCCATCGAACACAGTTCTTTCACAAACATTGAGCAACCCTATGTAAAGAAACTCTGTCATATTTGGGAAATGGCTAACACATACTAAGTTCTTTAAGGTACAAAATTCTGTCACCGTCTGTCATTTCGCAAACAGCTGAATGTCACTATTCTGAAAAAATAAAGAGGTTTCAATCTGAATAAGCACCAATAATAATAATGATGATGATGATAACAACAGCAACAATGACAAGACAAAACTGCCTTTGCTTCTAACAATACAAGGGACTGTTAGGAAGCAAGAAAACAGCATTACGAAAGGCTGGACAAAGATACGGTGACACTTTGAGAGCCGCGGCTGGACTTACACTCGTGGACTGGGCCGCTGTCATTGCACCCGGTATCCTGTCTCTGTAAGCAACCAGAAGCAGCTCCGACGTGCGTACAAGAAACAGGGCAAACTGACAGGCAATCTCACAAATGGGACGATAGTTTTCAGATGTTTCCCAAATGAAACAGCAGTCATTCCTCCTCTAAATTCTGAGCATGGATACGCTCCATAAATACAAGCACACCTGCAATGCAATACTAACTGAAAGCACACAAGCGCCAAGGGTCTCATCTCCTGTCCTTAACCCACAGTCTGTTTTCTCTTCACCACCCGTCTTTTGTTACCTTCTGATCAGGTTAATCAGGTATGGAGCTGTGTCCCAGTGGCAGTGCTACCTACAACTCAGAAGACATGTTCTGTTGATTCACCTACATTAGCTCCTGTGCATGTATTTCAGTTATAAAAGCACAACCCATCATCTGGACACAAGAACAGCCTCAGGTTTACAAGGGAAATGTTCCACTAAATGCATGCCTTGCTGACTAAACCGCTGCAGCGGGAGTGAAGTGTAGTTCTGGAAATACGTTACACAACTCCTAGAAGTACAGGGTGAGTTTAAATACAGGAAGCGGTGGTTAAATATAGATGCATTGCACAAAATATCTTCACCAAAAGACACTACTGTTCTAGCCACCAAACCACTGCTGGGCAAAACTCCTTGTACAGGAAAAGCTGGAAACTACAAAGCCTAGATTTCTTCATTTTTATTTTTTCCATCAAAAGTGCATGCCATAGGAACTTCATTTTCTGCTTTCCAAGTTTCTTTTCAAATGTGAAATTTTAAACTGGCAGGAACAAGAAGCTGATTCAGACAAGGACCTCCCAACTTTGCAACGTTTAAAAGTCGCAATTTCAGAAAACTCAGCTCACCCAAACCCCTCTTCATTTCCCTAAGCCACTAAAACCCACAACGCGTACAGCTTCACTACGGCTTGCTTCTTTGTCTATATACACATTAAACATCCTCAGTATTCCATATTTTCAGTTTTTACATTTCATGATGACTTTTTCCTAAATTTAATCTAACACTTCAAGTCATTCCAATGTTTTGTTCTACCTTTTTATCCCACAGTAATTCACAGCACCTACCCTGTTGGGGTAAAAAATATGGCACAAAATGATTGTTAGAAGTTATGGTTTGATCTGGGTTGAAAATCAGAACATTAACAGTCTGGTGAACTCATACAGCAAGAGCTGCCCAGCAAGTCAATGAGTGAAGCTGCATTACACCTGAATGCCTCTTTAGCCAATGCTCTCTGTTCCTTCCTTTCCACTGCTCTGCTTTCGCTTCCCAGCTGATCTACGCCCATCCTTCCTCAGGCAGCTCCATCTAAAACACTGCCCTTGCGAAGACGGTTACCCTTTGTGGCTCCCCGCTAAGACACTCCAGCGTGCTGAGTTACTTCATCATCCAAGTGCTTCCTTATCGACTGGCTGCCCAGTTTATACAACAAATCAACTTCGACAACTCTTCCCCTTGCAGGGCACAAAACAAAATAACTAAGTCAGCCAACTTCTGCTTGCTGGACTGGGATATCGAGAAACATCTGAGACCAAGGTGGATGCTCAGAGCGATGGTAACAAGATGGATTCAGAATACATTCATTAGGAAGGATAATCATTCAGCCAGTTTTCCTCAGACAGAGGAAGACCAGTGCTTCCTTCTAACTGGAACCCATCCACCTGCATCTACAAACGTCAACGTTATCAAACCATAAAAGATTTTTATTAGTGGGGGACAAAATGGACAAATTCAAGTCCTAAACAAAGTCAAGTTCTGAACTCTCAGTAAAGCTGGAGAATGCACCAGCAATACATGTACGTGGTTGAGGAGGGAGTCTAAACAAAAACAGAGGCTAGGAGAAGCCATTAGCTTTCCTGACCTGACTTGTTACAGGGCTATTAAAACAGAAGAAAAATCTCTACTTAGACATGCATAGCAAGCTAAAAGGAAAGAGTTTAAGTTTTGCCTCATGTTAGACTTTCCTACAGAAAAGCAGCCATGTTTTCAGCCAGCTGAGAAACTCTCCACAGTTTACCGTGGAAAAATATAAAATAAGTGCAGATGTGGATTACACTTTCTTGCTGACAAAAGCAAGGCTACTAGTCAATTTATATTAGATTCGAGGCAACTCCTAATTTAAGAATTCCAGTTTTAAAACACTTCCCACTAAATCACACACTGCGAGGATCCTGTCCTCCCAAACAGCAGATGTGCCAATAGCCTGTCCAAGGGAGCAGTCAGTAACAGTGGTTATAAACGCAACACACAGATCTCTTCCCTATTTCTTAAAAAATGTTTAGGGGAAACACATGGACCTTTACCGCTACCGAAAATACAAAACACAGCTACAAAATTAGATACCTGAATGTAATCTCAGAAAGAGTAAACTCTTCTCACAAAAACCTGTCTCTGAAAGAAGCCATCCAGAAGGATGCCACCCCATAGCTTCTTGGGTGTATTACTCACCATATCTGTAGCTTGATCTTCTTTCCTTGTAATTCAACAGTTTTAATCTTGAAGTCTATCCCTAAAATAAACAAACACATAAATAAGTAATTAGTATTTGTTTACAAAAAAGCAATTCCACATCAACTCAGAACTTTCTTCTGTGAACCAGCAGCTGTTTTCAGACAACAAAGAAGAAAGACCAAAGGCTGAGAGATTACCATTTTACTTTAACAGAGTAACTATGATCCAATGGAGAGGCAACCGTAGAATAAGCAAATACAACCTTGCAGGCACCTGGTGAGAAATTTCCATCCGAGGCAGGGAAATGTGAACACCATTGCATAAGACCTTGGTGAAACCTCATTTGTGCAATGTATACAACTAATCACTCTTCCCCAGAACAGATGGGCTCAGACAGAGGTGGATGCCATGGAAGACAAGCCAGGATAAGGACCTCCCCCACCAGCTCCTCCACAGCGAAGAGGCTTGAGGACCACGTCTTGTTTCAACCTTCTCTTCCCAAAACTGCCTACAAGAATTACTAGTACAGACTACATCAGAGGAGCAGGAACGCTACAAGACATCTTCTCAAAATGCTCTGACAGTAATTAGATGCCAGAGTTCTGACTTTCAATTTAAATCAGAGAAACACCACTGATAATTTTTCATGCTTTCCAAAAATCTGTTTATATTTAGACTTTTTAAATGCCAGCAGCTGCAATCACAAACTTCCCTGCTAAATCTACAAGGTCATTTTATACCAAGTAAGATTAAAGAGAATTTCTGAAACATACTATTATGTAAGAAGTCTATATGGGAAGTCTGCTTTAAACTCTACCAAGTCCAACTCCTTTTGGCTCTATATACTGCACACACTACTTCATTTTAACACTGAAATATTAAATTAGTAAAATCTTTTCACATAAAAAATCAGGATACCAGAGCCTCTCTGGGAAAGGTTACACAACTGGGGGGGGGGGGGGGGGGGGGGGGGGGGGGGGGGGGGGGGGGGGGGGGGGGGGGGGGGGGGGGGAGGCGAGGGGGGGGGGGGGGGGGGGGGGGAGAATCCCTGTCCCCACAGGCCTGTGTTGTGCAGGGGCAGGAACAGTACTTGCTAGATGGACACGTACCGCACATGCAGCCAAAAAGGAAAATGGAGAATAACCCTTAAATGAATACCAAATGCAGCTCCTCAGGGAGCCTCTTACGGTTACCAAGTACTTCATAAATATGAGTCAGAGTGTAAAGGGGCAAAATTCCCCTTTTCTAACGATTTAAAGCAGTACAGTGACTAAAGGCCAAGGTTGTCCACTAATTCTAGGACGTCAGCTTGGGACCTTCAGATCTCCGTTTCAGGTCAGGGCTCCATTTTTTTCCAATTAGCCAAAGCAGTACTTCATCATTCATGTTAAGTTAAATTTATGAATCAATATAGCTAGTATCATATGTATGTGGTTTGAAAAATAAACGCGCTGAATGATTAATAGTCAACACACAAAATTGCCCCAAACACACTTAACTATCCCCACATTTTGCAGCATTTAACCAAGTTGTTTGCTATGATGTAGTGCTCCACAGCAATGCTATCGAACAAATGAACATAGCATTTGCCAAAAGATCATAAATAAAAGTATTTTATACGGCAACACTTACTTTTAGGTTCTGCCCAGATAAAGCAGGATGTTTGACACTCACTTTTTATGCGTTAAGATAAAGTAAGCTATTAACCCAGCCAAGGAAATTAACTCTTCTCTGCACTGAGAGGGATTTAGCTAACTCTAGTATTTGGGGATAAAATAAATCTCTAATCCCATGTTATACTCAGCTTCCATTCCAATTACAATATACTACTAGTTCAGCCTTCATAACAGAAAGACTGTTATAAATAGCAACGACTATTTGCCTCTAAATACTTTCAAAGTAGTTTTAACACACTGCAAAAGCTAGACTTCTGCATCGCTATAATGCCCGTTCAGTTCTAGGCCTTTCCAAAGAAGTCGCCGGCGACAACGTGCCGGCAGAACCACAAAGGCTTCAGAGGGAAGAGATTACAGGTATGGGGAGTTTCCAGTAACATTAACTTCAGGAAAGAGTTTAAGAGGGTAACAGGCATAAAAATTGAATAGCGTGCAGAATGGACATATTACTATCACAGGAGGATAATGACAGAACTAATGAATTAAAGATGAGCATGAAATTACCCCCTCATTAAGTGTCGATAAGGTACTCATCAACTTCAACAGGGCAAACTGGAATTCACAGAAAAACCTGGAAGTATACTGCCAGCCTATTAAACACTTCATGTAACTCCATACGTTCAAATGAAAAATTAGGAAAAGTTTGTTACACTTCAGTATAGCTCACACAATTCAACCACGAAGTTTCCTTACAGGCAGATCAACCCAGGTTTCTGGCTCACTTCTGGGTCCCCTTCCAACTTCAAGTCTTGGGCCCATATATTGCTATAAGCAACTGGTATAAGTCTGACCAAAAACTGAACTCACGGCTTTAAAGAAGACAGAAGCTATTTATGGATTCTTTAGGTTACTGGTCTTTGAGCATCAAGGCTTAGGAAGTACCACTAGCTGACCTCATGGTATGTGCAAACAAGATCTGCCCTTACACAAATACTGAAAGTCACTTCTGCCTAGTCACTGTAAACACGCAGACCAAGAGGAGTTTCAGAAGCTGGACGGTCAGACTTGTGCATCAGGCCACTGAAGTCACGCTCTTCCGTCCCTACATCAGCAGAGGTTATCGTCAATGACTCCCGACAAAGCATTCCGGCTTTATTTGTCTAAATTTAAATATCTGAATGTCTTGGTGAATACAGAACTATTTGCTCAACGGTGTTGTGTTTCCATTGCTCTCGGACGAAAGACATTAATGAAGACCCAGGACTTGCGTCAGCAGAACAGTGTGTTTTAAATCCATAATCCCTGCATCCAAACAGTTCTGTATCACTTTACACCTTCTCAAGCCGCTGCCAAGGTTTTGTAAAGACCACTCTTCTGTTGCTAAATCACAAACCAACTATTCTTGAAAAGTGAAAGACAGAATGCCATCAGTACAAGAGGGAGGGAGAAAAAGTTATTTTCCAGTCCATTTCAGAGCCACAAATGATGAGCTAGCCCTTTTCAGACAGCACGAATTTTGTTTGCATTCTTTCCAAACAAAGACACCATTCAGCTCGGTGAGGACGCTGGGCGGTAGGAAGCGGAATGTAGGGCAAGAGGGGGGCAACGCTGCAGTGCTAGGAGCCTGACAGTCAACCTGCACATCAAATCACCATCAACTGCAGACCGTAAGCAGCATATAACTAAGTGCATTTTGTATTTCATTTGTTAGTAACTGCTTTGCAAATGTACTTCAACAGCACTATGTATTTTCAACTCAGGAAAGAAAAGCAACTGTGCACAGATTCACACTCAAGTCTTGTGTCTTCAAGCTGCCCACCTTTGTGCTACAGGCTCGGGCAACAGCAAGTATTTTTCTTAACAGTGTACTTAAACTGCAGCTATCTACACTCAAATGAACACAGCAGAACTCAGGCCACATTCAAATTTTCTGAGGAGCACCGGAGTCATCTGGCCGGCCCCTTTCGCCTGCACCCCTCCCAGGGGTCAGTGATCCTGAGGAAGATAAGGTTCTCCGCTGGAGCTACAGCACTTTCTCCAAGGGTTTGAAGATGCCCCTGAGTATCCCCCACGCTAATCCACTTCAAACAACTAAAGCAAGGTGGAGCTCTTGCAAGTGCTCTAATAGCCACAAAAGGATATAAACCTTATCTTTACTGCCTAACTTTTTAGAAATTCCAGCGTTAAGTAAAGAAAGTGACTGACCAGGCAAAAAGAAATCTATCTGCTATGGTTCTTTGACCTAACAACTTTCAAATTCACAAAGTCAGAAGGAACACAGCCTCATGACTTATGGCACATTAATACAAAGAGCACAAACTGTAACATAGTTAGCACATCACCACCACCACAGAAGCACAGAGAAAATCTGTATCCTTCAGGTATATGTTTACAGCTTACACAGGGCCCAATAAACAGCCCTAAAACGTTTTTATTTAAAAAGCAAAAAGGCAATAAAAGAAAAGTTACCAACAGCAGGAAAATACAGCAGTAACCTGGAAGCTTTTAAAATTACAAAATTAACTTTGGTGCAGAGACCTTTGTAGAGCTTTGTCTAGTCTTTTTACACAGAACTACTTGATCTGAGATCCCACGATTCTCGAGACAGATTTATTATATTGTAAGTCTTCCTTAAGCTTAACACCTTAATGCAGAAGATGACTTCTAAAACAAAGTCCTAAGCCAGGTACTGCTTCGGAAAGTTTATTAATGTCTAGAGCATAACACTAATAAAAAGGTGATTCTCCAAGCCCTCCCAGTAACAAGCTTTCCAAATATATCAAGTCCAGAATTATAAACTCTCCGAAGTCAACGTAAGTCTTGCAAACAAGCTTTAATACTTCAGAATGTTATTTTACTAAGAATAAACAGACATTCACATTTGTTATCAATGAAGTAGTTAAGATCAAATATTTTGTAAGAAAGCTTCTGAGGTAAATATACTTTCTCTTTCCAAAGAAAGCCCAACACAAGCGTATCAGGCAAGAGATGAGAGTTCTGCTTTCAATTAAGCTCTTAGTGGTCTCAGTTACTACTTCGGTCTTTCAAAATATTTATTCTACAAGGTATTCATACCTGCACGTTATGAATATACAACATTCCCAACCACACTCAACATTTTAAGTGCCAACACTATTTTTCAGAGGCTTTATATGAATTAGATTTCTGAAGTTTCTCTGCCTCCTTCACACCTTCAGCACAGAACAAAGTCTCAACCCTGGCTTTTCCAGGTGTCGCACCCAATACTGGGACCCGGGACTTTGCTGAGGCAATGCTTTACGCTTGGTGTGAAAGGTGTTCGAAGCACAAGATTCAGACGGAGGAGTTTATTTCGGAGGAGCAATAGCAAACCCCAGGCCAGGTGAGCATTTAGTGCCTAGGCATGCTGGCACCACTTGATTCCAGCTCTGCGGAGACCTGTGCAAGTACGCATGGATTACACAAACATATACGAACCTGTTTTAAAGAACCTTAACTCCACATCTTACTAAAAAAACAAAAAAAAAACCCCAAACAAACAAAAAACCCAAAAAACCAAATTTGCTTCTGAGTAAAACTTAAATTGAACTTCGTTTTGATCCTGCAGTGACTTCTTAAAGGCAGTTCACTTATAGTTGACAAACTTACAGATTAGATTATCCGGTAATAATCTCAATTCCCATCCCTCAGAAGGAAATCCAAGGACTGCTTTTTCTCAGGCGGTCTCTCGCCTCGCCTGCAGCAGAGCTTCTCCCCCATGCTAGATGGACTGCACTTCTTACTCTTAGCAAGTGCTGCCGGGCCCGCAGGAGCAGCCTCTCTACAGCTCCCTGGGATGTCTCCTTTCACTTGTCCATGAGACATAAGAAAGGAATAGGCATCCATTACAAAGTGCCACTTCTAAGACTCACAACTTTTTGATAGAGTATTTAGGAATACTTTGCAGGTCTGCAAACTAATCACCATTCAGACTGTTCTGGAAGAGAAACTCAAGCTATTCACAGACTCATCCTTTGGCAAAAGGTTGAGTGAAAGTGTAAGTTTTATCAGAGAGCAAAATTCAGCTGACGTGGTAAGGAACAGGAGGAAGCTTTAGGCTAGCTGGGACACGCCTCTGCAGTCACGGCAATTCTTTCTGAAATACAGATTTGCTACCTTTGGCAAAAAGCATGGCATTCAGCTACAGAGGAGAGAAAATACCAGTAACACGTCTCAAAAAGGAGCTGGAACCCACATTACCCTCCCCTATTGCCTGTGGCTTACATCTCGCATGAACTTCTCTAACAGGTGGATCTCTGTGACTATTAATTCTTTGTGAAGTCTTCTTTCTCAGGAGAAAATTGCAATAAAACAGTAAAAGGAGTCACTAGACCAAGTCTCAAGACTCTTGCTCACTAAAGCAAGTCTGAATGAGATTAATCAGAGAGACTGAGACAACGAAGAAACCTGAAAACCTGGACTACTTGGCTTCTTTTAAGCAGTACTGAGAAATCGCAGATCCAGGTAAGAAACTGATACTTCAGGTCATAACTACTTTCTCTAACAAGACATTTATTCGTCAGGAGTGAGAGATTACATTGCATTTGACTCTTCCTTGTCTTCAGCCCTGACCACATGTAGCATGGTCAGCTATTTGGGAAGGAACAGAGTGGGAAGAAGGAAAGGCAGTATGACCAGCAACAAAAACCAAGTGATCGAACCAAAACGAGAAGCCTATCGATGCTTTAGTCTGACAAGCTGCAAACACACAGTGCTCTTAGTTTAAACCTAGCTGGCAATACTAATTTTGCTTATGCCTTTGTAGGAAGATGTACAAACAGTTATGATGGCAGCTCCACACCTCTTGGGTTTACAGTACTGAATCTGCCCTCCTCTCCAGCTTTCAAATACATTTAATCTCATGAGTAAACAAGATAGTAACGAAGTAAATAAGACAGCTAGTCTTCCTCTTTCAGGAGAAAGCTCACTTCACATGCATGCTTATCTGCTGGTTTTCTTTTGTATATGTGTACACATACATACAACACAAACATATCTCCAGCCTCCCATATATACATACATGTATGTATATCAGTACTTGTGTGTATCTTTTCTACACTTAAGTGTGGCAATGGATTCTTTGAAGAAATAGAAAAAACAGTATTGTTTAACACAAACTTCCACAGAAAACAAACAGCTCCCCTCTTGCTTTGCAAAGGTGAAAACCAAGATGACTGAACACAAGGTCTGTCAAAATCACACAAGTCCTCAGGGCCCCCTTAGTGTCCCAGCCCCACCGACCCCTTTCGTAGCTCTCACGGAGAGCTGTAGTCGGTCACGGATCACCCACCGCAACACTAACTTACCGCAGGATGCAAATCAGGTCAGAGAGCCCGTGTAGGCTACTGAGGTCTCGGGACCAGGCTATCTTGAGGCAGCTCATTTCAGAGCCAGGTACCTCAGGTTTTACCCCAGTGCTTGCCCGTGCTGTGTTCTCCACCTGCGGGTGGGGAGCTGGGGAAGAGTGGGGTGAAAGGAAGGAGTTGCATGGCCAGAAGCAAAGCTCTACACAGACACACAAGTTCTGGTTAGTACAGTTACAACTGCAATCCCAGCGGCAGTTCCTCCCCTTACAAAAGCAGGGGCAAGTTACTTAGGTGTCTCAAGTCAATTTTATCATCTTCATTTCAATAAAAACAGCTAAGACAACAGCTCGAGAGTGACGCGTGGAGCAAGCTACACTCTCCAGCAAGACTTTTCCTTTTGTCTCATTTTTCTTGACCTCACACTAAAAACCTGCAAGTGCACCAACTACTGCAGGCGACTCCAAAAGCTAAAGGGACATTATCCACTACAAGCAAACACTGCTGTAAGACAAAGGAAAAATGAGGCACCTACATGAAAGAAAATTAATAATAAATTTAATAATTAATAGATTAATAGAAGTTTTTTCAAAAACTAACAAGATGTTTCTGAACCTGCCTGTTCTGGTTAGCGGAGGACAACAGGTGGGAGAGGAAAAACGAAAGAAGAAGAAAGCTGTACCAGGTAGCAACCATCAGTCAGTGACTGAGTTCTGCCCTCAAGGTAATTTTAGTTTCTCTGCAAAAACAAAATTGTATACCCTAACACAGCAAGAAGGTTATAAGTTGCTTTCCAAAAATTTAAGCTTAAGCAGTGTAATGAAACAACATAGCCAGATGCGGGGAGAACAGAGGAGGCAAACAGCTATCTCTCACCAGCTGAATACATGGAGCCAGGCAATCTGATTGCTGCTATTAGCCTAAGATAACTCCATACAAACTGCTGCAAAACAGAATAAGTTATAAATAATGCAGGGTACCCATTGCACACAGATGACAGACAACACTTAGCGGTTACATTAGACCATATTGCAGATTCCCATTCATTTTAACTAAAGGCTACTACCACACCGGTCAGACCCAAAATAAATGCTTACCAAAAAAAAAAAAACAAAACACAAACAAAAAAAAAACACAAAACCAAAAAAGACTACAATCGTTCATGATCCAAACTTAAATGAGATAGTTTCCTTACAGTCTCCAAAGTTACAATGACTCAGGACTCCTATTCAACTGCAGGCTTGGGAGCACCTATATAACTTGTTCAGACACAGCAGCCCAGTGCCAGGCCCGGTGAGCAGAGCCTCAGCAGTCGGAGCAAAGGGGCCCCAGAAAATGCATCGAGGCAGTGCAGGACTCCCAGAGCCACCACCTGGAAAAGGCTATGGGGAGAACCAGCAGCAGCCCCCCAGGACCAACACGGAGGGTATCAGGAATTGCAGAGCCCGTGATATTGAAATGGCCTCTTGGCTGTCTTTGCTGTCCTCTTCTAAACCTTTAATTCCATCATTTTTGACATTCAGCAACCAGCAGCGTAACGAAGTACTCGAGATACGAGCAGACTATGGATTTATGCAGTAGTAAAACAGAAATTCAATGAATTCATGTGTTTCAGTGTTTCACCTTCTCTGCACTAAGATTTTCCCAGTGCAGCATGTGCAAACTAGAGCAGCAACAAGAACTCACTCTTCCTGCTCTGCAAGGTTTCAAGTCGTGACAATACAGCATTTGCAGAGCACCAGAAGTTGCATCTAAATAAAGTAACACATACCTTACATGAAACCTTAGGAAACGTACACTTAGTTAATTCTAGTAGTCTAAGAAAGTTCCACAGCAACTGGGTAAGAGAAAACATCCACGAAGGTAACTGTCCTGTTTGAGAGCCCAGTTCTGATCGAGCTAGGCACTGGAGGACAATGGTAACAGAAACAAGTGATTTAATTACTTTAATTCCACCAGACGCAAATGATGTGATTAGTCCTACATTTTTTTTCCGCTCCTCTTTCCAGTCACTGTTGTCAATCTTCTCATCTTCAGATTGAGTCTATCACCTAGAGGCCTCTCCTTTCCTGAAGGAACCTTCCCCAAGCACCCTACCAGTCACCCATTCACTAAACAATGTGCCGTTTAGGTAACCCATTGCATGCTTTGTTTTAGTACCCTCATGAACTATCACTTGGCTAAACATTCACTCCTTTATCTCGAGGTCACCAGCCTCAATCCACACCACCTCGACAGCAACAGCTACACAGAACTGTTTTTCTTAGTAACATTCATAGTAACAAGCAGAGAAACTACCAGGGGAATAGCTGTATCTTCGACTGCTAGGGATCCACAGTACCTGAAGTATGCTGAAAACTGGTATTTTTGTAGAGCAGGTATCAAGAAAAATAATTATGACCAGACCTCTCTCTCTGTAAAGATAAGTTAAAGATTCTTAACCAGTGATATTTGCTAGTGTGATGGTATGTATCTTAATAAACCACTCATTTAATTCTAGCATCTATTTTCAGGAATGTAGTAGATTGTCAAAATCCAAACAATCCACTTACCTTTAGCTTTTAACACAAAATTTGCTGAACTAGAGATTCTTTAAAAAAAAAAAAAAAAAAAAAAAGGTGTATTTCCTTTTCAATAGACTGATCAAGTCCTATCAGCCCCTCCTAGTGACCCCCATGGCTCTTTCCTGAATCTTCAGTATTTCCGTATGATTTTTATAGTGCCTTTATAAAACTGTCTTTACAGGCTAAGTTTCACTAATACCATATCAATACAGATAAATTCCAGAGTTGCTAATGTAAGGGAGAACGCGGGACATTAGCAGTAGCACTGTTGCCAGATTGTCTCCTACCAATTAATCTATTCTTAACAAAGCAGATGACAATCCTGCGAGACGGCAGCTTCTTAGTGTGACCTACATTCTTCCATTCTAGATGCCTGCATTTGTTGTGCTTTCAAACGCCATCACACATCACGAACAAATAAGACTCAGTGTTGCAGGGACATTTGATTTAATGCAAATCAACACTGACTAACTGATATGGGGGACTCAGCTGAATATTCATTTTGGTGACAAATCCAGTACTCTGGCTTATATCCCCCCCAATACCTGGCTTAATCCCCCAAAACAATAGAAGGCCATTGTTATCCAGCCTGACGTCTTATCTGGGAAAGGCCACATACTGTGAATTCATTCACATCTTCACTGTTTGCAGAAACAGGGGATCCTCACGCCGCATTGCTGCCTCCTCATCTGCAGTTGCCTCGCCAGAGCTTTCCAAGCAGCCTGCCTCACATTCCACCCGCAGCCACCAGCCAGTTCAGAGACGAACAACAATGTTCAGAATTACAAGATTCAGAACTACCAGAGTGAAGGACACTTTCCTAACTTGAAATTCTTTTTGAAGTGTTCCTGCTTCCCTTCAAAGCAGCAGACAAGTTGTAAGCATGCAAGCCTCCTTTGTGCATCAATTCGTTTCAAGGATGCATATTACATCTAGGTCAAGACTACAGCCTTCTAGTGCACCAAAAATTTTCTCTCACTACTAGCCTCACTTGAAACCTCCTCAATGATCATTCTTCAGAGATTTATATTAAATCACAAGTTAACACCTACATGTTAATTCTGGAGTAAATCATTACAAAAGTCAATATTGCTACTAGAAATTCTTTAAGAGCACTTGGGGGTAGTATTAAAAAATATTTTAAAAATCAAATAATCAAGGAGAGGGAGGTGTTGCAAATTGTCTGTTCTCCATACACCAGTTTGCTGCACCTACATAACAACTGTGACCTTCCACCCCTCCACTATTCTTGACACCTATATTTTAAAAATTAATCATCTTCAGAAACAAACTTTGAGATCTCTCTCGTTCCCCTTTATTCCCCTCCAATAGAGAGAAGTCCATTACCTTGCTATTACGCACAGGATACCTGCAGATGTAAATCTTTATATTAGCTGGAACACAAGCAGTAAGACTTTTCTTTTTTTTTTTTTTAAAATACAGATTATATCCACACATTTAGGTCTCAGAAGTCACAAGGCTGTAAGGAAGCAAAGAGTATCAATACATCAAGAATTCCATGAAGCCGCTTCTCCTCAAGTGGCATTGTTCAGATGTTTAATAGATTGATTACAATGTGAAGTGCTGTTCATTCCCATACCTGGAATTAAAACAGCAAATCCAAATAATCAGAAGGTAAGAAAGGCACCACTACCATTCAGCACACAGTCAGAGTTGAGGTCCCATCGCATGTACCCGCTTGGAAGGTATTTTAAAACAGCACTGCCTCATTCAATAATGACACAGCAGTGACTTACCAAGAATTCTACATATATCTCAAGTTCCACCGCCCTTACTCCATCTACTGCATACATTTAAATACTGACCTGTAAACAAAAAGCTAGTAATGAAGTTTATTTGCAAAGATTAGTACAAAATACAATTTTTCTGTGAAGATAATGACTCCCTGCAAGGGAGGAACTAAGACATATGAGCGTAAAAACATTAATTAGGGGTGCCTGACTGGAGATCAGCAGGGAAAGGTGTCTTAACGAACTAAAACTAAATCCACAAGAGCTCAAAACAACCTGGTTTCTAGTAACCTTTCCTTGAGAGGCATCATGTCCTCCTCCATGTTCAAAGGGAGTGACAGAGGCACACACATTCACGCCTCAGCAATTCAAGCCACAATTTTGGGTGACGAACAAATGCACCACTGGTGATTTAAATGGACAGAGACGGCTGAGGCAGTACAAAAGAACAACATGGTTTTCTACCTCTGGCAAAGCAATAGGGTAGGGGACTTGGGGCGAGCTCTAACTGCCGCAGCCATGCCTGTGAACCCTCCAGGGAATGAAACGCGAACAGCATGCTATGGCCACGTCCAGCAGCGAGTCAGCTGATGGCAAGGGAAGTTCCCAGGACCAGAACTTCAGCCAGTGGGCTAAGTGTTCGTAGCATGGTTTTGATCTCATGGTTTTGATTTGAGAGCTAGCACTCTCCATATCAGGGCCTGGGCAAAGTTCAGGAGATAACCAGGGAAAGGTCCATTTCCCAATAAAATGGATGCAGGCACTAGGTTCTGGACATAAGTAACAGCCGTTGCCAACGGTTAAGAATCTGGCACATTTAACTTCAGCATCAATTCAGTAGATATGTTCAAAGCACAGCTGCCATGAATTTTGGGTGCAGTGACATTCACACCAAGTAGACTAAAATTGAGATCCCAGACAATGATGACGGTTCAGAAAGTCTCACTTTGGTACAAGTAACCTGTCACATACGACAGGGACAGAAGCCATTTCTCAGGCCAGAACCAGTTATAAAGCCTTCTCATCCTCTCCTCCCCAGCTGCCTTCATCTCGTTTATAAGCATTAATGCAACTTTTGTCTAATGAAGTCTGTGTGTTAGACAGTCCTCAATATAGCATGCTGCACAGAAAGATCTGAGGTGCCCACAGAAAGCAGGCAGATCAACCGGGGAGGGTTCAACCTCTCTTCACTTAACCATATTCCTTCAAGAGGCGGGGTTTCAGAAGTCACATGAAAGTGCAGTGTGAATTCACATGTAAAAAAATCTCTGCTCAGAAGGAAAACTAAAGCGTCCTGTTGACATCACTTACACTGCCACTTAGGTCTATGAGACCACGCACAGTTTCAACACAAGCAGTTACTTCTTCCAGAAAAAAAGAAACTTTATCATTTTGTTATTCCAGCAACTAAACCTTACACAAGGTTCCCACAAACAAAACAAAAGAAAATGAACAAAGGAACTATTTTAGTGATGTTTTATGCATACCAAGAGACAAAAGAGACAATAAGGTTCTTATTCATAAGGTAGTAAGGGGAAAAAAAAAAAAAGGAAATGAAGCTCTAGCAAGAAATAGTACTTACGTCAGAGTTCTTCCCATGCAGCAATAATCTCTGCTTAGTGCCCATTAATTCAGGTTTGAGGGCTGATTTAATTCCCTGCCATTACATCTTTCATTTTCTAAAATACTCAATAAACTTCTGGTCCAGGTAGCAGAGTTCTGCCAGCCACCTTTACCAGCACATATTTTTAGAGAGGGTGTCACATGAAGCAGCCATACCTCATAGAATCATGCAATGGTTTGGGTGAGAAGGTACCTTCAAAGGCCATCTAGTCCAACCCCCTGCCATGAGCAGGGACACCTTCAACTCGATCAGGTTGCTCAGAGCCCCGTCCAACCTGGCCTTGAACACTTCTGGGATGGGGCATCCACAACCTCTCTGGGCAACCTCTTCCAGTGCCTCACCACCCTCACAGGGAAGAACTTCCTTACATCTCATCTAAATCTCCCCTCTTTCAGTTTAAAGCCATTACCCCTTGTCCTGTCACTACATGCCCTTGTGAAAAGTCCCTCTCCAGCTTTCTTGTAGGCCCCTTTAGGTACTGGCAGGCTGCTATAAGGTCTCCCAGAGCTTGCTCATCTCCAGGCTGAACAACCCCAACTCTCTCAGCCTGTCCTCACAGCAGAGCTGCTCCAGCCCTCGGATCATCTTTGTGGCCTCCTCTGGACTCACTCCAACAGGTCCATGTCCTTCTTCTGTTGGGGGCACCAGAGCTAGATGCAGTGCTGCAGGGGGGGTCTCAGGAGAGCGGAGTCGAGGGGCAGAATCCCCTCCCTCGCCCTGCTGGCCACGCTGCTGGGGATGCAGCCCAGGACAGGGTTGGCTTTCTGGGCTGCGAGCGCACATTGCCGGGTCATGTTGAGCTTCTTGTCAACCAACACCCCCAAGTCCTTCTCCTCAGGGCTGCTCTCAAGCCACTCATCGCCCAGCCTGGATTTGTGCTTGGGATTGCCCCGACCCATGTGCAGGACCTTGCACTTGGCCTTGTGGAACTTGAGGAAGTTCGCACGGGCCCACCTCTCAGGCCTGTCAGGGTCCCTCTGGATGGCATCCCTTCCCTCCAGCGTGTCGACCGCACCACGCAGCTTGGTGTCGTTGGCAAACTTGCTGAGAGTGCACTCGATCCCACTGTCCGTGGCGCCGACAAAGATGTTAAACAGTGCTGGTCTCAAAACCAACGCGGAGTAACACCACTCATCACTGCTCTCCACTCGGACATCGAGCCGTTGACCACAACTCTTTGAGTGCGACCATCCAGCCAATTCTTCATCCACAGAGTGGTCCATCCCTCAACTCCATGTCTCTCCAATTTAGAGACAAGGATGTCGTGCGGGACAGTGTCAAATGCTTTGCACAAGTCCAGGTAGATGACGTCCATTGCTCTTCCCTTATCCACCAGTGCTGTAACCCCGTCGTAGAAGGCCACCAAACTTGTCAGGCACGATTTGCCCTTAGTGAAGCCATGTTGGCTGTCACCAATCACCTCCTTATTTTCCATGTGCCCTAGCACAGTTTCCAGGAGGATCCACTCCATGATCTCTCCAGGAACAGAGGTGAGACTGACTGGCCTGTAGCTCCCCGGGTCTTCCTTTTTTCCCGTTTTAAAAATGAGGGTTATGTTACCCCTTTTCCAGTCAGTGGGAACTCCCCCGGACTGCCACGATTTCTCAGATGTGATGGATAGTGGCTTAGCCACTTCATCCGCCAGCTCCCTCAGGACCTGTGGACGCATCTCATCAGGTCCCATGGACTTGTGCACCTTCAGGTTCCTTACATGGTCTCAAACCTGATCTTCTCCTATGGTGGGCAGTTCTTCATTCTCCCAGTCCATGCCTTTGCCTTCTGCGTCTTTGGTGGTGTGGCTGGAGCACTTGCCAGTGAAGACTGAGGCAAAAGTTGTTGAGTACCTCAGCCTTCTCCATGTCCCGGGTAACCAGGTCTCCCGTTTCCTTCCGGAGAGGCCCACATTTTCCCTAGTCTTCCTTTTATCACTGATGTACCTATAGAAGCTTTTCTGTTGCCCTTGAAGGCCGTGGCCAGATTTCATTCTGTCAGGGCTTTGGCTTTCCTAACCTGACCCCTGGCTGCTTGGACAATTTCTCTGTATTCCTCCCAGGCTACCTGTCCTTGCTTCCACCCTCTGTAGGCTTCCTCTGTGTGTCTGAGTTTGTCCAGGAGCTCCTTGTTCATCCACGCAGGCCTCCTGGCGTTTTTGCCTGACTGCCTCTTTGTTGGGACGCATCGCTCCGGAGCTTGGAGGAGGTGATCCTTGAGTATTAACCAGCTTTCTTGGGCCCCTCTTCCCTCCAGGGCTTTGTCCCATGGTACTCTACCAAGCAGATCCCTGAAGAGGCCAAAGTCTGCTCTCCTGAAGCCAGGGTAGCCAGCTTGCTGTGCGCCCTCCTCGCTGCCCTAAGGATCTTGAACTCCACCATTTCATGGTCACTGCAGCCAAGGCTGCCCTTGAGCTTCACATTCCCCACCAGCCCCTCCTTGTTGGTGAGAGCAAGGTCCAGCATAGCACCTCTCCTCGTTGGCTCCTCCATCACTTGGAGAAGGAAGTTGGCATCAACACATTCTGGGAACCTCCTGGATTGCTTATGCCCTGCTGTGTTGTCCCTCCAACAGATATTGGGGTGGCTGAAGTCCCCCATGAGGACCAGGGCTTGTGAACATGAGGCTGCTCCTGTCTGTCTATAAAGGGCCTCATCCGCTTGGTCTTCCTGGTCAGGGGGCCTGTAGCAGACCCCCGCTATAATGTCACCTGTCCCTGCCTCCCTTTAATCCTGACCCACAGCCTCTCGGTCGGCTCCTCATCCATCCCCAGGCAGAGCTCCATGTGCTCCAGCTGGTCACTGACATAGAGGGTGACACCCCCTCCTTGTCTCCCCTGCCTGTCCTTCCTCAAGAGCCTGTATCCTTCCATGCCAACACTCTAGTCATAGGAGCCATCCCACCAGGTCTCGGTGATGCCAATGAGATCACAGCCCTGCAGGCGTGCGCACGTCCCTAACTCCTCTTGTTTATTCCCCGTGCTACCTGTGTTTGCATAGAGGCATTTAAGCTGGGCCCCTGATGAAGCTGACTAACTGGCTGGAGTGGCTGGAATTCCTTTGTGCTGCTCTTCAGGTGCTCTCCTGCTGACCTGGGATTGATCTCTCTCCAGGCATCTATTGCTGGCACTGGCATCCAACTGGTAGGAGTGGGATGGACTGAGGTTCCCCTGCCCCAGCAACTTTAGTTGAAAGCCCTCTTCACCAGCCTGGCAAGCCTATGACTGAAGATGCTCTTCCCCTTCTCCGACAGATGGACCCCATCCTCCCTGTGAACCCCTTTGTCAGCAAAGCCCATTAGGTCCCGTACCTAAAAACATGGCAGGGAAAGGTCTGGATTCTAGAAAGCCAACAGTCCACACACAAATTCACAACTAATTGGAATTCTACTCTAAACCACCAAGGATGTGCACTAAGTATGTTCAAGTTCAATTACAGCCGATTAAATCAGTTTTCATGCGTGTCTTAGCCTACTTATGCTATATTTGTTAGCTAGAAAATAAATACGGTACATGAATCTGCTTTCACATAAACTGCTTCTATTTAGGAAACAGAAAATTTGTCACTACTTGCTGTAACAGTAATTTTGTCCTCAAATTGTATAAAAATAAAATTCAAGTTAACACTTACCGTGGCTAATTTATACTCAGCAGATTGACAAGACAGATAACACATAAACGAATGGAAGGAGATTCATTCAGGAAAAGCATTAGCTTTACCAAATAGGCAGGTACTGTGTCTTGGAGGTCATTAAAAAGATTCAGCCAGTCAACCCATTATAAGTAGGCAGAAGCTCAAGAAGAGCCCAGAAGCTCTCTGCCTTCCCAGCTTCCATAACGATGACTTACTGCACTGCAGAAACTCAGACCAGTTACTTCTTGGTTCAATAATTAAAACTCCTTACTGCTGGAACTACCAAAGAAAGGAAGGAGAGACCATCACTTACGTTTTCAGACCAGACAACTTGCTGGAATGTACACTCTCAGCTGAACCCACTGACCTATATTTGATTAGTTTCAGCCACACCAGCAGATGAAAGATACGAAACACACTGAAACACCCTCACAGGTACTATACAAGGATTTCAAACTTCTAACAGCAAAACTGAGGAGTCAGAGATTCTCCAATTGTTTCCAAACAGATTTTGACATTTGTTTGCATGATGCAGTCACTATCAATATTTGAGAAATAAAAGCTTGTAATGCTTTATACACTTCACAGTACGTCTGAAGTTTTTCAAAGTCAATGCAGCTTTATGAGGGCCAGGCAGTTACCGCACTTGGACTTTTAAACATTTTCTCTGGTGAAACAGTCTACCAGCTGCCTCTTCCAACTCACTGAAAAGAATGAATGTGCTTGTAGTAACTAATTCTTGCTGGAAAACCAGGTCTCTTTCATTACAAACAGAAAATATTACCATTATTTATGAAAGTACCCTAAATAAAGCTACCTAGACTACACCACAGCAGCAAGTGAAGTTTTGTCATTGTTGGCATTAGATACGCACTGACGTTACTAAAGCACTGAGCACTGCAGCCTAGATGTATCATTCCCATTTACAAGAGGGTTGGAGATAAGCTGGGACCCAGCCCTTTCTGTGTAAAATTTTCAATACGGAATTGCTAGTTAAGGACACACCTATTATTTCCTACACAGACTCCAAAGAATGGCATTGCGTCTAGTGTTAAATATACTGCGTTCAACTTTGAAGCTCCATTGCTTGCGCCACATTAGTACAATTCACTACACATTTAACTGAAGCGGCTGCCATATGATTTAGGATGTTTTGATATTAGTTACTGAATATCAACTTATACATACACTCCAATACAGAAGTTTCAGAAAAAGCTTTAATTTATTAACCCTTCAGCATCAAGAAACACAGAGACTTCACAGAGTCAAAGCACGGCAGCAGGTACTTACCTTTGGTTTACACCAAGTTCTACGAATCTGTAAGACAATTTCCACACCTCCAGCTATATGGCACAGCGTGACCATGAAAGTTGCTCCAAATCCCTGCTCTTGGAGGAGACCAACTATTATAACACCAGATGTTTCTACCCAACCTCTAAGTTCTCCAGTGAGTGAGAAGATGAATGGCAGTGTTGTCAAGCTAACTAGCAGGAAAAAAACCTTGCAGTAAAAAAAAAAAAAAAAAAGAAAAAAGCCTACTGCTACAATATTGCTCAGAAGCATCACATTTATCAGTAAGTTTTATCATCTTTTTTAGCTATTACTGTTACTGCAACACTCAAATTGAACTCATAGAAAGAGCCTGAGAAACAGGAATTATGTACCTTTGAAAGGGTGGAAAAAACTGGAAGAATGTCACACAACACACCTAGAATCAGAAGTTACTGCCACCCCAAAAGAGTGGCCCCTCCCAAGGCAGCACTGGAGGCTGTAAGACTTGTTTGGATTCTTTAGTTTGCTGTACACTGCAACAAGGTTAGCTACACCTCATCTGCAGGAAGAAAAAAGCCTCAAGCTAGCACCTCGCTACCTCTCAACTCCAGTGAAAAGGCGCTGTGCCTCAGGACGATGAGAACAGACGCTCACTTGCAAGGCAACCCCCGAGACTCCCGGTTTCAATTCTCATGGAATAAATCCATTTCCCTTTGCACTGAAGGGAGCCAGGAGTGGTCGCACAGTCAGCCATCCCGCCTCAGCAAAGGACCTGCTCTAGCTCCCTGTATCCCACATCTATTCTGCAACAAAGCATCTGACTATGATATTGAAAGGGCCTATGTTAGAAAATGACATCAGGATTTACACGGAAAGAACTGAGGTTAAAGAAGAGTTTTACCAATAGCTGGACCAGCAGCACTGTAATTTACAGGGTGAGAAACCACAATGCTGACAGCAGCTCTGACCAAAAAGGCACCTGCTGGGAGTTGGGCAGCAGGGCTGAAGCTCCTGCAAAAGCTACACGAGGAACACGTGAACTTGCTCTGAGCAAGACATCACATGCCTTCTTTATCAGCTGTTTCTTCTACCTTTTAAGAAACTACTTTGTTAGAAGCTCTTTACAAAGCTGGTGGCCATTATCTAATGTTCTGAAGATCAAAAGGAGACTTCCAGCAGGAATCTCGCCAGACTGTAGTGCTTTTGATTGGATCCAGCAGCAGCTCTGACACACACTGGGAATTCGGACCCCCAACCCAGGTCCTGTCCTGGCACCCAGGACCAACAGCGAGATTAAGGCAGGTTGTGGAGCATGGAGCTTGTGCTTCTAATGCCCCACAGCAGGGCCACGTTAACTCGACTTGCCTGGGGTCTCTTCTAGAGATATTTTCATTACCCCAAGGACAGCAATCCCATCATCTCTCTGCGTTTCTGTTCCAGTCACAGACCACCTTCATCACAATTTTTTCCTAATACCCAGGTCGAGTTTTCCCTGTCGTGACTTGTGTCCGCTGCTTCTTGTCCTCAGCAGCGGCTTCAGGCAGCACCACAGCGAACACCCAGGTCCCGAACCTGGGCAGCTGCATCCTCCTGGTTCTCCAGCTGGGTCAAGGCCTCAAGCACGCTGGGACACATGCCCTGTGGCACATGGCCACCATGACTGAGCGGACACCAGCGGTCTAACACTGTCGCAGGTGGAGTTTCTGAGCCCCCTTCCATGCAAACCACCAGCATTTCTGTTCACCAGTCCTGCTCACTGAAGTAGGAATGAGAAGCACCAGACTCTCCAGAACACTCACATTTCTGGTCCATGCTGTCCCAGACATACCAACATTTAAGTACGAAACCCAAAGAACTAGCCAGTAGTTATCTTTGTTTTTGCCATGAATTTGAGTAGCTAAAATAAATAAATTTTGTTGTTTACTGGCAAGATCAAAAAGTTATGTTGAGATGAAAGCATTTCACAGTATGCTTAATGAAACAGAAGCGTTGGGGGGATTCATTTAACCAACAATTAGCTATATTTAAGCTACACATCTAAGCCTCCTCTAAAGTGACAGAGAGGCATGCATACATACTGCCATGTTCAGGTAGATGGAGTTTCTTATTTTCCTTCGCCTCAATTACAGAAGGAGCCTAGACAGCTAGCCCATGCTGACAGTTCAGCTTTTAACGAGCTAGTTATGCTAGAGGAATCCCATTTCAGAAAAGGAAGGGAAGGGAAGAGGCTAAGACACAGACTGCAGCAAGCCTTGGAAGGTGTGAAATTAAGACTGGTACCTAAGGAACTGGAAACACCTAGATACTGCTGCCAGCATTTTCAACTTCTTTTAGTTATCAAAGTTCAGACATTTACTATAGATCTGCAATAGTACAACAGTTTAAGAAGTGCAATCAAGTTAGTTACCTACAGGGAAGTCAGCTGCCAGCGAGATTTGGTGGCAAGGAAGAACAGGTAACATGCCTATGGTTAGAAGGGCAGGAGAGAAGACACTTGGCACGTGAATACAACAGACATCAATAGGTTCATTCATATGTCCAGATGCCTGAAGTCAATAATTGAACATCTGAAGTAAAATGTAAAATCACCTTTACTCCAGAAGACTAAAATGCTGGTGAGACCAAGGTAAGACATAACCATCTCAGAGGGCAGAATAACTTTTTATTCAGGACCAGACACATACTGTTCAGTGAATGTGGCCATCAGACAGACACAAGAGTTTGATCTCATAAGCCATAGAGGAGACAACAAGACCAGCTTTAATGAGCCTTCTGATAGCCTCGTAAATCAAAGGACAGGCAAGTAAGCAGTACTGTACCCTGACCTAAAACGGGTAAACACCTGAAGTTATCACAGTACTACCCATCTTTGTAACCACGTCTTTTAAGGGTTCTGAAGCTCAGATCTTGGGCCAAGACAGCCTCCCACTGAGGACGATGTTGATCACAGCCCTGTCAGACTGCAGTGCTAAAGGCACTCACAGCGCATAAAGCAGCATGCCACACCAGGCCCACATTACTGGGAAGAGACTGTTTCCGGCACTCCCCCCAATCCAACAACTGCTTCAGCCTATCTGGTATCTGTAGAGCTAATCATTAGTCCAAGTATGAACGAACACCAGTTGGAAAAGCACCCTTGAGGAAAAAGCTCTACAGGTACGGATGTCAGTGTAGGTATTCTTAATGGCATACTTAATGGCAATCAAGCCAGCAGGCCTCTCTCAGGGAGCGTTAAGTCAGATTTTGGAAATGCAAGACACAAACAGGTTACGCAGTATAAAATAGTCACGATCCCAGTGGGAAAGAAAGCCTCGAGTTGTTTTAGCTACAGAAAAGAACAAAAACATGCAGAGACTTCTAGTTAAACCCACACAAGACTTCTAGTTAAACCCACGCAGAAAAGAAAAACCCACACAGTTAAGTTGTACTGAAACACTAAATATTCAAGACGACTTGCAGCAGCAGCTCTGGTCTCCTTCCTGTTTCCCCAGGGCCAGACAGGGAATTCCCACAGCACCGGGAATTTGACAAGCTCGTTTTTCCACAAAACATTTCTGAAGTACCTTACCCCCTCGCAAGGGTTATACAAAATCAACACCCTCTGAAACCCTTCTCCACGTGTCGTCAGAAGGTCACGTAGCAAAACAGGCGCCGGCTGCCGCTGCCAGGAGAATCCACATAACCTGCTCTCATCCAATGTCTTTCCTGGGCATTTCTCAACCCCAGGCGGGATGAAGTTTCCTGGCAGGAGCAGCCCACTCCCAGCCGCCATCCTTCCCGAGATTCTCCAGCTCTTCCTCCACTGCGCCACTAACAAGCAAGAACATGCTGCCTTTCCACGGCTCCAGAAAGGAGGAGCACAAGAGCAAGCTGTTGCCACCCGAACGGTGGAAGCAGCCCACACCCTGCTCCCGAGGGCTGCCAGGAGCAGGTACAGCGAGCATGGCCTGCCAAGACAAAACCCCACACTTGCAGCACCACTGGACTAGAGGCAGCAACATCTGCTTAGCACAACCTAAAAAAAAAAAAAAAAAACCCTTCAAGTTAGGATTTTTTTTTTCTATCCCCTGATGAAGTATTTATCAATAGACTCTCAACCGATTCTCTAATTAAATTTCAATATTAACTTTAAGGGTAGAAAAGATTAAGCATTTTCTCAGGATAAAGAGAGGGGAGTAACAGATTTTCTTTCTAAAGAGGTAAATCAAGAAGTCAAGAGGAAATCACTTCTCTGCAACCCCCAGTTGTGCTTATCACTCAACAAGGCACTAAAAAATAGTCCTTGATTTCTTAAAATGAAGGCTGTATCCCTGCTTAGCAGTTCCTGAGCAAGTTTTCTACCAACATCAACAGGCATTTCATTTGGTCTTGTAAAATTCAAGAGCAGACCACGGATTATACGTGTGACAGCCTGTCACAAGAAGCTACAGGCCTGCACTTGGAATCTGAAACACACTTTTCCCTAGAAAACATTAGCTACTTCATCCATTCTTTATCTTTGCCACTTACTGTTGACGCGACAGTTCAGTCTCCTGGACACAGTGCTGGCTTAACTGGAGCAGCCAACCTCCGGCACACTCCTTCCCATTCGTCTCCACGTCTTCTGATCATACTTAGCACATTTAGGTAACAGCTGCCTCATAGTTTCAGCTGAACATAAATAGCATGTCAGTGCAAGGACAGACAGGAAAAGGAGCAGCAGGGCTACGTGTCCTGTGCTGCCACCGCACAGGTATGTGCCCGAGTAAGGCGTTCAGCAGCGTTCTCACCCTTCACCAACTGGTTTTGTCCTGAGGCAGTGACAGTAGCAGCCACAGGGAGAGGAGCAAGCCCAGTTTAGGGTTTGTTTCATACTGGGGGCAGGGAGGAGGGAACAGTAGGCACTGGTGCTGCTGCCAAGCGCTTTGTATTGCAGAACTGCAACCCTAAATGTGAATTTTCAGTACGAGTGACACCTATTCCAGTGTTTCCACGTCCCCAGATGCCCTATGCACTCTGGCAGTACAGATTTATATGGTAACATAAGAAGCCAGATCAGGGAACTGATCGAGCTCAGCTGAACAAATAGCTATGTTGAAAAAAAAAAAAAAAAAAAAGAGGTTTCCAGCCAGCTTAGTTCCTCAGCTCTTCACCATACAGCCATCCACACACTTCTCATCAGCCCTGCGAGGCATGCACAAGCAAAACTGCGGCTCATTATCCATGTCCACAGATTAATGAAAAACAACACACTCTCAATCATACCGTATCACACCGTAAGTCCAGTTCCCTCTGTAACCCTTCTCCTGGGCATCCCAGCAGGCAGAGGTGAGGCGAACCACTCTCTGCAGGCCAAAGAATACTTGTTCAACCTCCAGCAACCAAGAGCTGAGGGGATTCCCAAGCTCGAGATCACATCCAGAGCATCACGTCCAACAGCCACCGATGGATCCACTTCAATTTTCTACTTTCATTCTGAACCCATTTATATTTTCCCCTCCAAAACTTCCCGTGACAGCAAGTTTTACAGCTCAATTACAATATAAACAAAACTCAAAGTTGTTTGCTGCTCCTACAAGCCCACAAGCAGTAGATACGAGACAAAAAAGGAATAAAAGGAAAAAGCAAGCCACTACTTTCAACTGCTGTAGTAATACTCTTTTTTTTGGACCCCAGAAACTACTTGTTTTTCAAACTTCATTGCAACCACCATACAGCTAAAAGCATTTTCACAATTCAAAACATAATTTCTACCTAGTCTGTTTTCCCACAATCGACCAAGTTTTTCCCCATTCTCTATCTGCGACCCCTTCCTTCCCAATATTAACACATCACAAATCCTCACAAGATGTACGAAGAAACTTGTTATATTTACTATTTTTAATATCTGAGGACTTATTTTTAAAAAATTTCACTGCTTAAATGCACCAATATGCAATGATTCCAAAGCAAGTGCTTAGCAACTCAAAATCACTTCTAATAAAGGCCAAAGAAATTAAAAAAAAAAAAGAGGAAAAAAAGGATTTAATCAGAAAGTAGTTTTCATATACCTTTGCATTTAAAACAATACAGTTTTGCACACTCCTAGCACAGCTTTGGCATCAAGACCTTGCTGTGTTCAGAATAAAATATGGGGTGATCAAACCTCAAAAATCATACTGCTTTTTCTCCCTCTCTTTGAATTTGTAGAGTTGCAGTCAGCGTGAGTAAAGACCAGAAATACAGAACACAACTGCATCTTCAGCATGGGTTGAGATCCATGAAAGCTTTACCTACATCAGTAGCATTTAGAGGGAATTTCACAATGATTACATAGGCTTTGTTCTCTTGAGCACATTACTAGAGGTAGTCAGATTTCATGGGAAAACATTTTTTCTGACTCATCTTAATTTGCATTTTACTTAGTCAAACAATAGCAATTATATGCTTGAGTTCAGTTTTGACATTCAAACTTTTAGACAGACATCCTTGCACGAACAGCCCTCTCTACCTGCTTATGTCCAGGCAGCAAAGGCCAGCGCTCTACCTGCTGACCCTGAACAGCTTCGCAAAGCGTGCCCGCAGAGCTCCGACAGATCATTTTTCGACGGTTCACTTCAAGCTGTCACCAACTTGACACGTTGAATGCCAATAAAAAAATTACTAAAGAAAACTAAGACCTCAAGTATACATTGACTGGAAGCTACTTATACTAACATTTTTAATATTAAAGAAAATCAGCTGGTAGCATGAGTGGCAGCAGAGAAAGTACCAAAATTAGCAGTTTGGGAGAGGGGACACCAGGCAGCAGTCTGTTTAAGAGAAGCCTCCAGCACTCAGTGCTTAGGAGCACCAGGAGCAACACCACTGCCCAGAGGAACAGCTACCACCGACAGACCTGACCCAACTGTAGAGTATCCATAGAGCACAACTGAAAAGTCACCACAATTTCTCCAAAAAAGATACCATAAAAATGATTTTTGCCCCAGAAAATTACTGAAGAGTTATTAAAATTAAAAATTGTTTGGGATAGACTAAGTCTTCTATAATTTATTCTCTTTCTGCTTGGAAACAGCAACATAGCATTTGAGGACAAGGCCCCTGCTCTCTGCAGGGAGGTTACGATGACTTAGGGATTCTTGCAGAAGAGCCATCTGGATTATTTATAGTACCTCTAGACAGGGTAATGAAATCATTCACACATGCACCTCATCACATCCAAAAGCTTAACTGCTGTTTTAGCAGGAAATATTAGATTGAAGTGATTCAAAGTCAAATGTTAAAGAGAGTATACCGAATTACAGATACAGTAAATTATATCCAAACTGCCATCATGGATCATGTTTAATCAGTCCCTAAAACGTGTGAAGATGAAAGTAAGTGAATGTAAGTTACTAATGTGAAGTAGAAATGCATTATTATTGTATCTTCACTTACATACGCAGACAAGCCTTTGGTTTTACAGAATTAAAACACTTCCCCCCCCTCATCTTTTATATACACAGGCTAGTCTCAATATTCTTTGGGACCCATCTTTTCCTATAAAGACCAGAAAGACTGAACCAGTCCCTGCTTACAGCCACCAGTACTACTGTACATTTTACGTGCTTAACTATCGCAGGTTCTCGGTGGAGCTCAGCGTAAACACAAAAGCATGAATCAGAGCTAACAAGCTACCAAATATTATTTTTTTAAAATACAAGGAGAGATTCAGCCAATAAGCCAGTCACCTTCAATGTCATCTACTGTGTACACAAGTGCTTTAGAAATAGTATTTCCGTGTTGCTACAGGTCAAAGGCTCCATCTGAGGTTTTTCCTGAAACTCTCCTCTTCCGGCTGCAAAATCAGCCCAAGTTGTGCAGCTACTGCAGGGGGATTTACCACAGCAGGTACCACCAGGCAAAGCACCTTTCCAGGCTCCGTGTTACGCTCCTGGATTTCCATTGCTGCCATCACCGCTGCAGCAGAGGAAAACCTGAGAAAGTCTAAAAACTGTAGTTACTGATGGTAATTTGAGATAACATTTTCAGACAGATTACTCAATCGCTTTGTTGTAATAATGTGGAGAACAACTAAGCAGACAGGTGTTTTAACCCAGTTCAAGATTTTTCCTTCATGGATGGGCTGCTTTTTAAAGGCGCTAACGTACAGTTCCTCTTTCCACGGATACTGCTTGCACAGGACACCCTCCCACCAGGTTCCCTCATTAACCAACTACTTGCAGAAGAACTAAGGAAATAATACATTTAAGCCACCTTTGTGCAGTTAAGCACCTGGAATTCAGCACCACACAGAAAAATCTATTTGTGCCCCAAAATCCGCTAAACCCCACCATGAAGACGCAAGTCTGACACACTCTGACACACCAACCAGTCATCAAGTGGTGTTCACAGCTACCATACCTAGGCATTTAGTTCAGAATTTAAGAAATAAAACTTGTTTGCCTTCTGGTGTATGTGCACTACAAACAGCTTCTCCAGAAATAAATACCTACTGGTCTAAATCAGTTTGACTGTTCAGAAACGCTTCCAAACTCTGCCCGTGCACACTTGCTACTAAACCTGATGATACTCTGCTTGAACGCTCAAAAACTGCAGTTAGACCAAGAACTAATACTAAATTACTAATTACTAAAGATTGCTGATCAGTAAAAGCACAAGTTCTCTGGAGCAAGAGCCACCATATATCCACTGACTTCTTAACTAAGATGTTGACTATTTTTAACTTCGAGAATTGAAATAAACCTTCCCAGCAAACTCAGAAAGCAACAAACGCCATGTGATCCAGGCGAGAATTTGCCAAGCAGCACAGAATTACACTACGGCCGTGGCAGCAAAATAAATACAGCCTTCCATAGTCAAGGTATGCACTGTTAAAGAGACAAGATTAAGCGACTGTCACACACACACACCCCAAAACAATGAAGCAAAACCCCGCGTTGAGGCCCCAAGAGCTTTTAGGCAACAACCGAGTCTTGACACTTAAATCGTCCCAAATATACTTTCTTTCACTTCCAACTACCTAAGGCTTGCTTAAAAGCGTCTTTTTATGTCTTGTAGTCTGAGCTGCAATTTTTAGGGTGACATTTCGACACCGATAAGGAAGTACACAGGAGTGTACTTACACCTAGCACTACGATTTACACTGATACCCTATGTTCTCCTACCCTCAGTGAACAGCTGTATGGCCAATCATTTAAGGGATTTATATCAAGCACAGAAAGCCAGATCCAATTCAAACCTCCCCCCCCAAAAAAAGATTTTCTTTTTTCCAGATGCGTGGTAGGTTTCTGCACACGTTACACCAGTGGGTACTGCAAGAAAGAGCGGAGGCATGAATTCTCTTAAATTGCCAGGGTCAGTCACCAAGAAGATTAGAAGCTGCTGACCTGAACTCTTCATCTGCAAAACAAGGCGGTGTTCAGTAAAAGGAAAACAAAACTCTCTGATAAACCTGGAGAGAAAGGATGTTAGGTACAAGGCCTGTCTCACAGCACAGATTAAGTGGAAAGAGGAAAGCCTAGGAAAATACACAGCTCTCCTTCACAACATCGAAGGAACTACCTTAGTCAGGAGCTGCACACCGACGACGGGCTAAAGTCAGCTTTGCCAGAAGCCCGGCGGCTTGCTCACAAACGAGGGAAGGACAGCTTTGTTGGGTGAGAAAACAGACCCCACCCACAAATGTAATCATTTCTGCTAAGCCACATCAATACCGGCTGAAGATACCGTGCAGGGACGGCAACCCCACCGCCCTCATGCGTGCAGGGGGCTAGAGATTCCCCGGTGACGGAAGGAGCCAGGTGGGCCCTCGCTGTGAGCTGGCAGCGGGTGTGGGGGACAAGCTGCCACCGCAGCCCCCAGGGGAGGGAAAGAGAGGGTCGCTCAGGGTCACCGACAGCGGAGAAAACTGCTGCGCTCAACTGCGGAGAGAAACCAAATCATCCCTCCCTGCAGCAGAGGCGAAGCCGGTGTCGGGTGTGACCAGGGCGGCCGGCTCTCCGAGGATTTCGTGTCGACAGCGAGGGCAAGGAGGCGAAAGGGTGGGGACGGGGGGGTCCCTGGGGACCCGCGGGGACACTCGGACGCGGGGGCTGACGCAAGAGAAAACATGACCAAAAGCTGCGAAGCAAAGCAGAGAGCAGGGGTGCAGCCCCCGGGGGACAGGGGAGAGCTGCGGGAGCCCACCAGAGCGGGAAGGGGGGGGGGGGCTCCGCTTGAGGGGGGCCCGGACCCCCGGGGGAGCGGGGAGGGGGGGGGTCCGGGGGAGGCACTGACCGATGGTGGAGATGAAGGTGGTGTTGAAGGCATCGTCGGAGAAGCGGAAGAGCACGCAGGTCTTGCCGACCCCCGAGTCCCCGATGAGGAGCAGCTTGAAGAGCAGGTCGTAGGTTTTCTTCGCCATGGGGAGGCGCGGCGGCCGCCGCCGCCCGCTCCGGCCCCCTGCTCGCCCCCCCCGCCGCCGCCGCCTCCCTCGTTCACCGGGCGCCCCCGCCGCGGGTCCTCCCGCCCACCCCGGCCGGCAGCACCGGCCGCGCCGCTCGCGAGGGCGGCGGCGAAGGAGGAGGAGGAGAAGGAGGAGGAGGGGGCCCACAAAATGGCTTCCTGTCGCGGGGCGGCCCCGGCGCCTCGCGCGCTCCCCGCGCCGCCACGGGCCCGCTGCTCCTCACGGGGAGGCGGCGGTGCCCGGCCTCATAACCCCGCGGCGCGGCTCGGCTCTGCCCGGCCCGGCCCGGCGCGGCGCGGCTCCCCCGGACGGCGGCGGCTCCTCACAGGCGCTGCCGAGGCTGCGCGCGCCGCTCGGTAACCGCGCAGGCCTCCAGGCGGGGGCGCGCCCGCCCTGACGTCAGCACGCACACGCGCGCGCGCGCGCGCCCGCCCGCCCTGCCCGCGCCCCTGGCGGCAACGGGGCTGCACGGCGCGGGGAGGGCGGGCGGCGCGCGCTCCCGCGGCCCGCCGCAGAACCCCGGCGTGGTGACGTCACCCGCGCGCGCGCGGGGCCGCGCGCCGGGGCGGGGCCTGAGGGAGCGGCGGCTCCGCCTTCCCACCCTTGCGCCGGCCGGCCGGCCGGCGGAAGCCCCGCCTCCCCATCTTGCTCGCCGGGCTCCCATTGGGTACGCCCGCCTGCCAGTCTCGCCTCCTCCCGGGGGTGACGTCACGGGGGGGCAGGGCGCGAGCGCGACCCTCGGCGGGGGGGGGGGCCGGCGGAGCCGAGGCCGCCCCCTGGCGGCGGGCGGGGTGCGGGGGTACCGGGGCCGGGCCGGGGTCCCCGTGAGGGCCCGGTGCCCCCCCGCCCCGGCACCGGCCCGGGGCCCGGCAGCCCTTCCGCGGTGTCCGCAGGCCCTGCCGGCCCGCAGCCCCCTCAGGGACCCTCCGCTGCAGCCGGCGGCCTCCCCAGGCCCGGGACTCGCCAGCCCGGCCGAGCCTCACGGGGGGGGCCGCCTGCGGCTCAGGCCGCAGCCACCGGGCCCGGCACGCACGGCCTGGGCCCTGGACCCCCCGGGGAAGGCGAGGGGTGGTGAGCACAGTCCCGCAGCGGCTGCCCGCCTGCTGAGAGCCGGTGTGAGCCTGGCGCCAGCTGGGGATGGGCACCGGAGAACCGAGGGCATACCGGGGCCCTTAGCACAACAGGCCAGCGGCTCCGGTGAGCGGCTGGAGCCGAGCCCTGTGCGGTGAGGCGTCCCTAGACAGCCTGGTGCAGGCTCTGCCAGAAACGGGGAGCAAAAAGCAGACAAACCGACGGGAAGGGGGTGACGCGGGGACTCGGCCGCCGCGGGAGGCCGGGTGCCTCCTGCACGCGGTGTGTGTGCGATGGGCCCGGGCGGCTGCGCCGCGGGCGCTGGGTCAAACCGCCGGCAGAAGCGAAGAGAATTCCCGGTGGCTACCTGGGCGTTTGGGGTGTTGGGTCACGGCTCCCGCTCTTCCCAGACGGGAGAGCGAACCCCCCCCCCGTGAGAGCCAACCTGCAGAGTCACCGCTGAAGCCACTTGAAATGCCCCATCGCGGGGGGGCTGCTAGGGACCCCGTCGCTTCAACGCGGGGAGGAGCAGCCCTTTCCAAACAAGCGAGCGCTCGCACACCGTCGAACCCAAGCTGTCCCGCAGTGCGATCCAGCACAACGCCCATTGTAATTCACGTACATAATTAAGCATCGTGCGATCGGTAGTTTCCCGCTGTTTGCAGGATGAGTTGCCTCACAGGGTTTAATACGAGTCGCATCCCTCCCACCCGGCCCCTCCCAAAGTACGGCTTAGCAGGTCTCTGAAGACAGACACTCGGGGTTTCTTTCCTTTGTTATTTTGATTTCTCAGCATTCACAGCTCCCGCTCGCAGGCACGCTTCCCCCACGGTGAGTGGGGTACAAGCCTCTGGCTCAGGAAACCTTGAACTCTCGCAGCGGGTTCTCTCCGGGAGCTGACACAGCAGATAGGGCAGGAGTTTGCGGCTTCACAAAGAAGGTTTATTTTTAGCGCTTTGCTAGATCAGTTTAAGGGCACCGTACGAAACGCTTCCTGTCTACGACCGAGCAGATAAGGAGGAAAACGCCAGTATTCATGGAGAGCTCCGCAGCGAAGGCACTGCCACAGATGCCGACTGGGGACCCAGGGGCAGGCGGCTTCCAGTCACTCCCCAAAGGTTTATCAGCACAAGCGCGTCGCTAGATGTTTGCACCGATGTTTACAAGAACCTTTTGTCCTAGAGAGTTTGTTAACGGACTTCAAAGAGGTTTATCTTTTAGGATCCCAGAGAGGAAGCAATACGAAGTCTCGCATATCCCACTGCGAACAAGACAAAGTGTTTTCTGTCTAGCATCTAAGACTGGCCCTGATGTTAAATGTTACCTCCTGAGGGAACCGATCCCGCAGGAGACCCCCCGCCAAGGACAAGGACACCCTTGCTCTTGGTTGCTCGCTGAGTCCCGGTCAGGAGACCATCGCTGCAGGGCTGATAGATTTGGGGATGTCCAGTGAGAGGTGGAACGGTTCTCACAGCTCTCTCCACCACATCCTCCCAAGGATCTTCTCTCCTGATCTCAAGAGGGCACCGATCTGATGTGACGAGGGATAATTACCAAATTAGGAGGAATGGGGTGGAAGGGAGAGCCAGCAGGACCCAGCAGCCTCTTCCGGCTGTCAGAGCCCGCTTGCCAGGAACAGCTGAGCAGCGGGGGTTGCAACACCGCGCCGCAGATGCATGCCCTCCGGATCTCGCCATGGGGAGGGGAAAAATGAATCACAAGCAAGTTGTGCAACAGTATTTTAAGTTTGGGGAGGTTTGCTTGAGGAGAGCGGCAACGTGCTAGGCTTGCTGGTTACTCAGATCCTCTCACAAAGCAGGGCCCAGGCCTTGGTGTGTGCGGGGATGGAAGAGATCTTTGTCATCCAGGAGGCATCAGCAGCCCTACCGCCGCAGTGAACAAGCAGCTTTGTTTTCTCCAACTCCTCCCCCAGCCGAGGCAGGGACAGGGCCTCCGCTGCTCGGCCACAGGCACGGGTCAGGCCAGCCGAGGAGGTTCTGGTCCCAGCATTTCTGGTTCCTCACCTCGAGGGACAAGCTCCCGTGGAGCCCTCCGGCACAGACCCTCCCAGCCCTCGGTCACCTCCAGCTCCCACCACTTCAGGGACGGCTGGAACCCAGAACTTGTGTAAGGACAAGAGCCCCGACGGAGCTGGCGGTAACAGCCCTGGGTGCTCAGGACGTTGTGTGAGGAGGAACAGAAAAGGGGTTGAAGTTGCTTCGCCTGCTGCCGTATGAGACACCGTTCCTCTTAGCAGCGGTGACCACGGCGTGGTCCGTGCTGCGAGTACCCTGGGCCAGACCGGGAGCTCTGAGCTCCAGCCACCTCTCCGGCTGTAGGCACATGCGGCGCCCAGCTGCCTTGTTGATTTCGCCTGTTGTTGTCATCGAGGCAGGGGAACTTAAAATAAATAAATACTAAAACTATACCCGGGAGCTGGGTGAATTTTTTGAGACGCTCCTGGAGAACCCAATGTAAGAAATAAGCTTTGTCAGGAAGGTGAATTCCTGAGGAGGGGAAGTAAAGGCGATGCAAGGGGGGTCCCCTGCGCTGCTTTTCTCTTTTGCAGATACTTACATGTGTGGTGTTGGGTCTCACCAGCCTTTCCAGCCATCCTCCTGCCTCCAGCTGATCCACCCAGCCAGACCGAGCAGCTTCCGAAAAGGCCACAGGCCGGTGTTCGGAGCGGCTCCTACCACCGCTGCCGGCGGGGTCGGGCTTTCGCCAGTTTGGATCGTACGTCCCTGCCTCTCACCCCGTCTGTCTCCCAGGCAGGGCTGTAGTGGACAGCCAGAGAATAAGAGGAACAAAAAAGGCAGCTCCGCATCCCTGAAACGGGGACCCTCTCCCCCGTTTTCTGTTCCAGCTGGCATCGCCCTGTCGAGAGCAGAAGGACTTGGTCAGCACTTCCAGGCGCAGGGAGGATGCAAAGGTCACGCAGAGCCCAGCGCCTTTGGCAGAGGGCTCGGTGTGCCCGGCACGTCTCTTATTTCTGCACAGTCACCTCGGCTCAGCTTCTGGCGAGGCAGTGCCAGCACGGGCGGCTCAGCGGGGCTCTGCCCAGCGGCGGGCAGCACGCTTGGACACATCCGAGGAACTTTTTGCCCTCGCCGCTGCCCGGTCCAGCTCTGCGCAAGGTGACGGGGCAGACCTCGGCCACGCGCTTGCAGGGGCTCCTTCCCCAGGTTTAATGCTTAAGGACCTCGGTCTTCGCTTGCCTCTGACCCCCGCCCAGGACAGCCGCCCCCCTCCAAGAGGTTCAGCCCCTCTGCCTGCTGCCAAAAGTTTCTGCCCTCCGGTCGTAGCATCGCTTGCTTACGCTGGGTCATGATCCCACGCTGCCGGCGAGCGGGGGAAGAAGCTCCGCATTGTTGTCGTCAGTGCTTTGCGGAGCCAGTCACTGCCTTGTTTTCTAAGGTTTTTCACCAGGGAGCGGAGCAGCGATTAGAACAAGGGACTGAGAAGCGGCGATTGCCCGCTCGCCGCTGAATGATGCTTTGACCTCCGGCAAGCGTCAGCACCGCTTCCCCCCGGCACCCGGGGACTCGCCGCGTACCTGGCGCAGAGGCAGCGCTGGCTCCAATTCCTTATTCTTTGTGGAGCAGCTTGAGGTCACTGAATGAAGGGCTCCTTAGAAGCACGTTAACAATAAATAAGTAGTTACCTACAAAGGAAGATGAAGCGTTAGTCCCCGGATCCGTGTAGAAAAGGGCCTGCCCCACACGCACTGGGGATTTATTCTGCTTACGGGAGGATTTGGAGGGATCTCGGGGGGAGCGTGGGAACGCCCCAGTGCATTTGTGGAGCGCTGTACAACCAGAGCTCTGCCTCTTTCAATTACATCTTGCCAGCAGATTATTAAATCCTTTAATCTCTGAGCAATGATGCTGAGCTAGTTGCCTTACAGACATTGCTCACACCACATCTGTTGAAAACCCGGATCCAAGATAAAAGCCTGCAGCCTCCCACGTGGTTGCCAGCCATCCCTTTTCCCCCCTCCCTCAGCTCCCGTGGGACGACAGCAGAGACGGGAAGAGGGACGGTGGGGCACAGCCTGGGGCTGCGAGACCTCGGCAAGCGGCTGCAGAGTTTCCCCAGGTGACGCAGGAGTCGAGGCAGAGCCGGGACACGGCTTGGGGGCCGCAGACAAGGGGCATTGGGCACGTGTAGGCTCCCAGCCTGCAGCCCCCGAAGCCGGGCAGGGCTGCAGCTCCTTCCAGCCCCCCCGTTAGCGTGGCCGGTGATTGGCAAAGTGGCACAAGATACTGCTAAGCCATCCAGCCCCGCATCCCAATTGGATTCATCCTCTGGGGCCACGTCAGAGGGTCTTCTCCTCGAGGGCAGCCCCAAGGGCCTGCAGGAGAGGCAGCACTTTGCAGTAGCTTTTATTCCTCGTCTGCCGTTCGTCAGGAGATGCAGCTCATCACTCACCCGGCTGTTTGAAGTGTCTGGGGTCATTTGGAAAATGGGCAGTTTCCTTTAACGACATGCCTGTGGATGGGAAGATGTTGGAGCTCTGCGCCCCGAGCTGGCTCCCATACCGCCGCTGCCTTCTAATTATAGAGGAGTCAGCTGCCGGCAAACTGATCCATCCTAAATCCAGGCTTAGTATGAGCTGCGCTTGCCCCTCCAGCTCCCCCCCACCTTTTGATACAGGGTGAATCTTGCACTGGAGCGATTCCCTTGCTGCCTTCCCGAGTGGCTGTGGGAGCTCCCCTTTCCCTGCCCTCCCGTGCTGTGCCCGGGCGGTCTCTGCTGCTCTACGAACGCTTGGCTCGCAGTCTGAAAAAGCCAGAAAACCTCTGATCTCAGCCCAAGGGGTGGCTGGAGGCCGAGGCCACGGCTGGTCAACACCAGGGACGCTTGTGGCAGCCACCTGCGGTCCCCATCAGCAGAGCTTGCCTTCCCCTGCTCCTGGCTCCTCCAGCCCGTCCTGCACTGACCCTGCTGCTTGCTCTCCCTCTTTCCATAGGCGTCGTGGCCGGGAGGTGGAGGCAGCCTGGTCCTGCTTGCAGGGTCCATAGGGGACAACCGGGAGCCATTTCTTCCTCCAAGCCCTGTGCAGGGAACCTGGCTCGCTGGGTTGGGGTGGCTGGGGAGAGAAGGAGGCGTTTGCGGTGCGGGTCAGGAGGATTTAGCAGAAGCTGGAGGCTCATTCCCAGATATCTTTTGCAGAAGCGGCGTGGTAGGACACATCTCTCAAGTCACAGAGATACAGAAAGGTGTTCCATGCCGAGAGGGGAGACATGCCAGGGGTGGCAGCAGGGGGACCCCAGCATGGGGTGGCCTTTGCTGTCGGAGAGGCTACGATGGGTGGCCAGAGCAGCTCCAGTTCCTGAGGAGAAGAGACCAGGCAAACATCAGCTGGGTCAAGCAACAGGCGGCTCTTGGGCAAATGGCCGAGCTCTCCGCAGCTCGGCTGCTTGGCTGTGGGATGGAGCTCAGCTGGGAACGTTGGGAGGCAGCTTGCCCCAGGAGTTGGGACGGGTGGCTCCTCGGGCACCCTCCACGCTCCCCAGCAGTGCCAGGAAGAGAGGAGCAGCCAGAGAGACTCTGCTGTTTCACAGGCTCCCCGGCCAGTGACCCGGCACGTCGAAACAGGGGCAGCACGAGGGAAGCCGGGGACAGCACGAAGGAAGCCGGGAGCACATGGCGGATGAGGAGTGACACAAGCAGACGGGGATACGGCTGAACTGAACCGCAAAAGTGCCGTGGAGGAGGGAAATGGGGAAATAAATCCGGTGGATCTCTGGGAATGCTGGTGAGCTGGTTTGGGGAGAAAGCAGTCAAATGCCTGCCGGACCCCCAGGGTCCCTTTCCCCCTGTAGAAGCCAAGAGAAGAAAGCTGAGAGCGAGAAGGGCCATCGGTGGGGGGCAAGCAAGAGGATCCAGTCTCTCAGCTGCTGCCCGAGCTGGAGACAGCATCACACAGGGACGTATCCTTTCCCCATCAGGGAGGACGGGCTTTTCTCCGGGGCTGGTCCGGCCAGCACCAATACCAGTTAGTTAAACCTCAAGGAAAAGCTTAAGTAATCTCAACCCAATGCTGCCAGCATGAAGCCATATCCCTGCTCCCAGCCCACATCCCTGCTCCCAGCCCGTCCCTGCTCCAGCCCACATCCCTGCTCCCAGCCCACGTCCCTGCTCCCAGCCCACTCCCTGCTCCCACCCTGCGTCCATGCTCCCAGCCCATGAGCTTTTCTGTCTCGCCCTGTCCCCGCAGCAGCACCCGCAGAGGGCTCAGGGCCCCCCTGGGGACAGCGGTGCCTCCTGGCTGTGGCAGGACTCTGCCCAAAGGCTGCTCGTTGAGCCCCAGCACCATTTTTCTGGTGGCAGCTGGGGAGGAAGGTTTTGGCAGCCCGGGATTGCTCCTGCTGCGACCTTGGTTTAAGCAAAGCAAGGCGCAACAGGGCTGGGCAGTGACAGCGAGCCGCGCTGAATGGCACGGGGACCTGGGAACGAGGGACTGTGGGGATGATGAGGAGCCGAGCAGGAGGAGGTGGAGGCCAAGCACCATCAGCCCCGTTCTGCTTCCCAGCTCCGAGTCGAGGCCGCAATCGGAGCAGCTTTGAGACAACCTCAGGCAAGAGTTTGGGGAGGAGGGAGCTGGCGGCACCGGCCAGCCCCATGCGGGTGCAGCCGGGGGCTGAGCACCGTCTGCCCGTGGGGACACGGGGCTGTCAGTGGGTTAGGGGAGCGCTGACCCGGGGCAGCTATTGCACCGGGGCATGTGGGGCAGGTCCCGGCACGTCCCTGGCACCCTTTCCTCACGCCCCGGCAGAAAGCCTGGGGTGGTCCAACCACCCCAGGGACCGCGGTGCTGAAGGAGATGGGACAGGGACCTCAGGGTTCCACAGGTGGCAGAGCATCACCGCCAGCACCAGCACTGGGCATCCCTTCCCTCCCACGTCTGCCCGGCTCCGGCTAGTGCTGCTGCCCAGGCCAGGCAGCCAGGGAAACCCGAGAGGCCGGGGCAGACCGTGGGAAGGGCATCGCAAGGTCTCCTGCCGCCCTGCTGCCAGCACCCGGCGCAGGCAGGGCCCTGCTGCCTGTCCATCCTTGCTGCCCTGTCGTTGCTGTGCCACAGATGTCAAGCTGGAGGGCTCTCCATCACTGTCACCCTCATCGGCACAGCCTCCGCCTCACTACGAGTGACGCTGGCGTGATTTGGCCAGGGCCACTGCCGGAAACCTGCCCGGCTTGGCAGGACTTCCCTCCCACTCCTCATTAATTCCTTAACGACTCCGGCCCGCGGGTTTGCCAAGTCTGGGCAGCCCTGGACCCCCCAGCCTCAGGGGATGCCTCACCCTGGGGGGCTGCCCCAGGATGGAGGGTGCTGGGTGTCCCAATGGCTGGGGGGGATACGGGGCCACGGCCCCCCCGGCTCCCCCCGGCCACCCACAAGGGCTGGGAATTGGCTCGCTTGGCGTTTTCCAGCATTTTTTCCAGCGCAGAGCTTCTCCCCAGAGCGGAGCTTGGCTGTCTTTCCATGGGAGTGTGGGGTGCTCGGGGGGCCATAGCCCCTTCCCATCCCATCCCATGCCAACCACCAGCACGGCCCCCCGGCACGGCCAGGGCGAGGGCAACAGCCGCTCATACCGGGGTCCCTGCCGCCGGCCGCACGTGCAGCCCCCGCCTCACCCCACGGCAGCACTGGGGACCCGGCACGGGCAGGACCGGGGGGTCCCTGGGAAGCAGCAGGGTGGGAAGAAAGCCAAGGGGAAACTGCCCCCAGCACACCTCCGTTCAGCACCCCGGGGGCTGGGGATCACTGGTGGCCAGGACGAGGCAGGGTGACGGATGGCCAGGGGTGCCAAGGTGTCCTGAAGACAGCTGTGGTGTCCCAGGGATGGCCATAGCATCCCAGGGTCATCCATGGTGTCCCAGAGGTGGCTGCAGTGTCCTTGCAGTGACCACGGTGTGCCAGAGATGACCATAGTGTTGCAGGGTCAGCCACATTGTCCCAAGGGTGGCTCCAGTGTCCCTGGGGTCACCATGGTGTCTCAGGGATGGCTGCAGTGTCCCAGAGGTGACTGTGTTGCCCCAGGGACAGCCTCGGTGGCCCAGGAGTGACCATGGTGCTGGCAGTGGTGTCTCAGGGTGGCCACGGTGTCCCAGAGATGGCTATGATGTCCCAGGGATGGCTGCAGTGTCCTGGGCGTGACCATGGTGTCCCAGGGATGGCCATAGTGTCCCAAGGATGGCTGCGGTGTCCTGGGGGTGACCGTGGTGTCCCAGGGATGGCAGTGGTGTCCCAAGGGTGGCTGTGGTGTCCCAGAGGTGGCTGTGATGTCCCAGGGATGACTGTGATTTCCCAGGGATGGCTGCAGTGTCCTGGGCATGACCATGGTGTCCCAGGGGTGGCCATGGTGTCCCAGGGATGGCAGTGGTGTCCCAGGGGTGGCCATGGTACCCAAAGCCAGCCAGATTTCCAAGGGATGGATACAGCCTCTCAGGGGTGTCTACCTTGTCCTGACAGCAGCCATGATGCCCAAGGGATGGCTGCAATGTCCCGAGGTGGCCATGGGACATGAGGACATGGGACGGGGAGGAACGGGAAAGCTGAGGCTGCGGGAACCGGGACCCCCCCAGCCCCGCTGCAGTGGCAGCAGCGTTTTGGGGCTGACCCAGGCCCACGGTCAGGCCTCGAATGGCATCCCACCCCCACGTTGCACCCAGACCGTGTCCCCTGTCCCGGCCAGCCCAGTGTCACCCTTGGGATGCTTGGTCCCACCTTGGCCGTGGCACTGACGCCAGTGCAGTACCTGCAGCAAACGAGGGAGGGGGCAGCATCCCTGGGGGGCCATAGAGACCCTCAGACCCCGGGGTCTGGGTGGGAGCGGGGTGATGCCCCACTCACCCCACATGGGGACCCACCGGGGGGGGCCAGCGGGGCCATGAGTCACCGTGCGGCTCCCTTCACCCCGGGACTCACCCTGCACCCCACCCCGTGACTCAGGGCTCGTCAATCCACCCCCACGGGTGCTCGGTCACCCACGCACCCTGTCCTGCGCCACCGGCCGCACCGGGACGCCACCAGCCACACCAGCGGCACCCCCACCTGGCCAGGGCTGCCCCAGGGTCCCCGAACCCACACCCCCTCCTCGCACATGGATGGGATAAAGCTGGTGATGGGGGTCCCACGGTGTGGCCCCCATAGGCACTGTATCCCCCCATGCAGCAAAGGGTGGGGGGCAGCGGGGGGGCTCAGGGCTCAGCTCCGCTGCTTTGGGGGCTTTTGGGGTGGGTGGCCCCATAGTGTCCCTGCCCGCGCACCCCGGGGCTGGCCCAGGAGGGGCACAATGAGGGTCCGCTGTCCCCCCGGCCCCACCGCCCCGGGGACAGCCCTGGGCTGCCCTAAAGGTCAGGCCCGAGGCCAGGCCAGAGGCCACCGGCCACCAGCACCAGCAGCACGCTCGGGTCCGGTGCTGACACCTGCGGGCGAGGGACCGTCCCTACATGGCACTCTGCCCTGCATGTCACCCTGCCCTGCTTGTACCTGTGCCCCTCCATGTCATTCTGCCCCTCCATGTCACCCCATCCCTCCGTCACCCCCTCCCTACATGTCACCCCTCCTGACATGTCACCGGTCCCTCTATGTCACTTTGCCCTTATGTCACCCCCTTCTTATGTGTCACCCCTACCCATCACCGCAGCCTGCGGGAGATTTGGGGCAGGGGCACCGCAGCCGGGGGGGCTGCTGGGGGAGCAGGGCTACGGCGCCCTTGAACCCCAACTGGCCTTGGGGACGCCGGGCCAGTGCCACAGGGCCTGGCATCCTGTCCTCTCCTGCGTCGTCCCCGGAGGCTGCGGCGGTGCCGTGGGGCAGTGCCGGGCGCTGACGGAGGCCGAGGCGAGGGGGAGCGTGGAGCCAGGGGTACGGCTGCCCTGGGTGCTCGTGGGGAGAAGTGGCATCACAGCCTGGTGGGACCCCCCCCCCAGACACACACGTGGGGTACGGTGCTGCCCAGCCCCATGCTGCAGCCTGGTGCGGGGTGAACCCGAGTCCTGCAGTGCCCTGTCCTCGTCCTCCAGCACTGGGATCGGGGCAGCCCAGGCCCCAGCAGTCACCCCCTCCATAGCCCCCACCCCCCCCCATAATCCCCTCCTTCCATTCTCTACCCCCTCCATCTCCCCATTGCCCCCTCCATCCCTTCTCCATCCCCTCTCCATCCCCGCATCGCCCCCTCCATCCCTTCTCCATCCCCTCTCCGTAGTCTCCCCATCCTCTCTGTTGCCCCTCCATCCCTCCTCCACCCTCTCCACCCCCCTCCATCCCCCATCGCCCCCTCCATCCCTCCTCCATCTCCCCTTCATCCCCTTCTATTGACCCTCCATTCCCCTCCACCCTCCCCACCATCTCCATCCTGCCTCCACCACAGCCTCCATCCCCCCTGCATTGTCCCTCCCATCCCCCTTCCACTCCCCCTCCATCCCTCCCTCCATCGCTGCTGCATCCCCCTTCCACCCCCCCATCATGCCCTCCACCGAAGCTTCCATCCCCCTCCATCCCCTCTCCATCCCTCCTCCATCCCCCTCCACCCTCCCCATCATCTTCTCCACCCTCCCCTGCATCCTCCCTCCATTGTCCCCCCATCCCACCTCCATCTCCCCTCCATCCCTGCTGCATCCCCCTTCCACCCCCCCTCCATCACGCCCTCTGTTGTCGCCTCCGTCCCCCTCCATCGCTGGGGCTGTGCCTTCGGGAGGGGACCGTCCCCCCCCCCGAAAGCTCCTCCTGGAGACAGAGGCCTTGGATTGCACCAGGCAGTCCTGCGTATGGCAGCAAATACCCTAATTAATTAATTATGGGATAATCTCTGGTTCCGGGGAACGGGCAGCTGCTGAGGCTCGATTAACCACAAGAATGTTTAATCTCCCACCAAAGCCCCGGGCTGCCTCTTCCGTAAGGCACCGGGGATTATTCCCTCTGGGCCGCAAGCGAGCCCATGCAGGGACACACCAGCCGTGCCGGAGCTGGCAGAGGGACGGGACTGGGGTCCGGGACTGGGATGCCAGGGTTTGCTGCGGTGAGGGGCACGCACAGCCTGGGGCAGCCCAGCAACCCCGAAACACCGCAGGGGCGGCTGGCGAGGGTGACGCTGCCCTGGCCCCGCAGGAGATGGGGGGGGGTGGGGTGTGGTATCCCTGTTCTGGCTGCCAGGCCCGAGGAAAGAGCTTTGTCCCTGCCAGACTGCTGGGGCTGGGCACCTCCCCCTGCCCTCTCCTGCCTCTCCTGTCCTCCATCCTGCACCCTGCATCCCAATCCTGCATCCCTTATCCCACATCATGTACCCTGCGCCCTGCATCCCGCATCCCAGTCCTGCATCCTGCAACCCACATCCTGTACCTTCCATCACACATCCCAGTCCTGCATCCTGCATCCCACCTCATGTACCCTGCATCCCACATCCCAGTCCTGAACCCGTATTCCACGTCCTGTACCCTCCATTGCACATCCCAATCCTGCATCCTGCATCCAACATCATGTACCCTGCATCCCACATCCCAATCCTGCATCCCGCATCCCTCAAAATTACTCTGCATCCCACATACAAATCCTGCATCCTGCAACCCACATCCTGCACCCTGCATCCCACATCCCAGTCCTGCATCCCAATCCTGCATTCTGTATCCTTCATCCTGCATCCCAGTCCTGCATCCCAGTCCTGCCTCCTGTATCCTGCATTCTGCATCCCAATCCTGCATCCCAGTCCTGCATCCTTCATCCTGCATCCCAATCCTGCCTTCTGCATCCCACATCCCAATCCTGCATCCTGCATCCCACATCCTAATCCTGCATCCCAGTCCTGCATTCTGCATCCTGCATCCCAGTCCTGCATCCTTCATCCTGCATCCCAATCCTGCCTTCTGCATCCTGCATCCCAATCCTGCATCCCAGTCCTGCATCCCACATCCCACTCCTGCATCCCAATCCTGCATTCTGTATCCTGCATCCTGCATCCCAGTCCTGCCTCCTGTATCCTGCATTCTGCATCCCAGTCCTGCATTCCATCCTGCCTCCTGTATCCTGCATCCTGCATCCCAGTCCTGCATCTTTCATCCCGCATCCCAATCCTGCCTTCTGCATCCCGCATCCCAGTCCTGCATCCTTGATCCTGCATCCCAATCCTGCATCCTGCATCCTGCATCCCGCATCCCGCATCCCAGCCCGGCATCCTTTATCCCACACCCTGCACCCGGCCTCCCAGCCCTGCATCCCAATCCCGCATCCCGCATCCCGCATCCCGCTCCCCCCCCCCGCCTCCCCGCCGGCTCCGGCGCAGCACAAAGGCAGGACTACAGCTCCCGGCGTGCCCGGGCGGGGGGCGGGCGGGGGCCGGGGCCGGCAGCGCACCCGCTGCCCGTGTCCCTGCCTGCGCCGCTGCCTCTGCCTGTGCGTGTGTGCCGGGCGGCAGCGAATCAGCCGCGCTGCCCGCCCCCGCCGGCAGCCGCCCTGCCCGCCCTGCCCGCCCTGCCCGTCCCCGCACACGGGCGGGGCGCAGCGGCCGCGCTGCCATGAACGAACGCCCGGCGGGGCCGCCCCGCCGCCGCCCCCCGGCCCCCCGCAACCTCCGTCCCGCCTGCCTCCGCGGCCCCCGCACGGCCCCGGCTCCGGCCCCGGTCCCGGCCCTGCCCCCGGTCCCGGTCCCGGTCCCGGTCCCGGCCCGGGGATGCTGCGGGGGCGGCGCGGCTGAGCACCCCCCCCCCCCCCGGCTCCCTCCCTCCGCCGCCGCCGCCGCCGCCGCCGCCGCGCCCGGCCCCGCCCGCCGCCGCCGCCGCCGCCGCCGCCGCCGCCATGGCCGGTAAGTCCCGCAGCGGCTGCGAGGCGCTGAAGGTGGTGGCCCGCTGCCGGCCCATGAGCAGGAAGGAGGAGGCGGCGGGCTACGAACGCGTCCTGGAGCTGGACGTGAAGCTGGGGCAGGTGAGCATCCGAAACCCCCGCGCCTCCCCCGGGGAGCTGCCCAAGACCTTCACCTTCGACGCCGTCTACGACGCCAGCTCCAAGCAGGCGGACCTCTACGACGAGACGGTCCGGCCGCTGATAGACTCCGTGCTGCAGGGCTTCAACGGCACCATCTTCGCCTACGGCCAGACCGGGACCGGCAAGACCTACACCATGCAGGGGGCCTGGGCGGAGCCGGAGAAGCGGGGCATCATCCCCATCTCCTTCGAGCACATCTTCACCCACATCTCCCGCTCGCAGAACCAGCAGTACCTGGTGAGGGCCTCGTACCTGGAGATCTACCAGGAGGAGATCAGGGACCTCCTCGCCAAGGACCAGAGCAAGAAGCTGGAGCTGAAGGAGAACCCCGAGACGGGGGTCTACATCAAGGACCTCTCCTCCTTCGTGACCAAGAACGTCAAGGAGATCGAGCACGTGATGAACCTGGGGAGCCAGACGCGCTCCGTGGGCAGCACCAACATGAACGAGCACAGCTCCCGCTCCCACGCCATCTTCCTCATCACCATCGAGTGCAGCGAGACGGGGCCGGACGGCGAGGAGCACATCCGCGTGGGCAAGCTCAACCTGGTGGACCTGGCCGGCAGCGAGCGCCAGAGCAAAATGGGGCCCACGGAGAGCGCCCCAAGGAAGCGTCCAAGATCAACCTCTCCCTCTCCGCCCTGGGCAATGTCATCTCCGCTCTCGTCGATGGCAAGAGCACGCACATCCCCTACCGGGACTCCAAGCTGACCCGCCTGCTGCAGGACTCCCTCGGGGGCAACGCCAAGACAATCATGGTGGCCACCTTGGGCCCGGCCTCTCACAGCTACGACGAGAGCCTCTCCACCCTCAGGTTCGCCAACAGGGCCAAGAACATCAAGAACAAGCCCCGGGTGAACGAGGACCCCAAGGACACCTTGCTGCGGGAGTTTCAGGAGGAGATCGTCCGGCTGAAAGCCCAGCTGGAGAAACGCGGCATGCTGGGGAAGAAGAGGAGAAGGAGCAGCCGGAGGAAGAAAGCGGTGGATGGAGAAAGCGCCACGGAGAACGAAGGGGAGGACGACAACGAGGACGGCCTGGAGAAGAACATGGAGAATTACTTGAAGGAGCAGAAGGAGAGGCTGGAAGAGGAGAAAGCCGCTATCCAGGATGACCACAGCCTGGTGAGCGAGGAGAAGCAGAAGCTGCTGCAGGAGAAGGAGAAGATGATAGAGGATCTGCGGAAGGAGCAGGAGGCCACGGAGCTGCTGGCCACCAAGTACAAGGTACGTGTCGCCACCCGCCACCTGCGAGCGATGCTGGGGGAAGACCTGCTTTGCCTCCAGCCCCTCGTGGGGTGCTTGAATGGCTCCCAAGCAGGGTGCCTGAGCAAGGTGGGCTCCCAAGCAAGGTGGGCTCCCAAGCAAGGTGGGCTCCCAAGGAAGGTGGGCTCCCAAGGAAGGTGTCCAAGCAGGGTGCCCAAGGGCAGCCCCACGCTCCTTGCGTAGGGGTGGGCTGGGGTTGCCCTCAGACATGGACCTGCAATGGGGACCTTGTGTGGAAGCTCCTGGGGGTGCGGGGTGGGAGGGGCCACGGGGGAGTGCATCACCGGCGGCACGAGTTTGCGGTGCTCGGCTCTCGTCCCCCTCAGCACAACAAAGCAGCTTGCGGTGGGGCGGGGGAGTGATGCTGCAGATTTGTCCCCGGTGGCCCCGGGAACACGCCCAGGGCCGGGGCTGGGGACGCGGCACCGCCTGCCCCCCCCCACCCCGGTCCTGTCCAGCCCCACGGCTCCTGCCCTGCCTGCAGGGCTCTGCCGGGGACCGGCAGGGCTGTGAGCCCGCAGACAGGGCCTGGCAGCTCTGCAGGGACCCCCGTCCCCCCTCCCCGCCTCAAATCCTTCCTGGCACCCCGCAGCCAGAGCGGGGTGGGTGGGGACGTGTTACTGGTGTCCTCCGAGCCACCAGCTCAGGGATGCTCAGGGATGCGGGGCTGAGCACGAGAGGGGCCGTGGCAGCCCCAGCCCAGCCCCGGGTGGCCGTGCCGGGGGTCCGGGGCTGCACCACTGCCCCCCACCCCAAGCCCTGTTCCCGTCCCTGGCGAGGCTGGGGGGTCCTGACCCCCTCCCACCTGCCCACGGCTGCTGAGGGGCCGAGGGGAGCATGGGGCTGGGATGACGGTCACGGCGGTGGGGAGGGAGCCCCGGCACTCTGACCCGCCACGTCACGCTCCGGCACAGCCCCTCCGTCACCGCGGTGGCCCGGATGCGGTGGCTGGGCTGGAGACCTAGCACGGAGCCGTCCAGGCAGGGGCATGCCTGGGGTGTCCGTCCCTGCCTGGGAATTTGGGGGCTGAGCAGGGGGATGCTCTCGTGCCCTCCTCCATGGCCAGAGCCGCGTTTGTTGCAGCCCCGGGGACGCATGGCAGTGCCCGGGGACACACGGCCATGCCCAAGGATGCATGATCATGCCCAGGGATGCGTGGCAATGCCTGGACGCCTGCACAGAGACCCGCGGGCTCACACCGGGACGTGCTGCCAGGGCAGAGCCGTGGGGGGACACACCGGTCACCGGCTGGCATGACCGGTGTCCCATGACGGGTGTCCCGGTGGAGCAGGATGCTCGACGCAGAGGTGGGCTCCCCGCAGCCGATTCCCCCCGCCGCTGCCATGGTGGAGTGCAGGTTGTTGCTGGCAGCCGTCCTGCGCGGTCTCCTCGTCCGGCACGGCACAGCGGGGCTGGCTCGGGGCCATGGCGTGTCCTGTAACTGCTGAGTAACGAGGCAGGGCCGGAGGCGAGATGATGCCGCATCCCCTTCGGTGGCCTTTGGAGCCGCTCCCCGCGCCGGAACCCTCCGGGCATGGGGGTACGGTACAGTCACACCAGCGAGGTATTGCCCCAGGGGGCAAAAATCCCCCCTGCCCCAGCGATGGAGGGGCAGAGCCTGCCACGACGCTCGCCCCAGTGGGCACTGCCAGGGGCCTGCCTGGGGGGCATGGCGGGGGACACTGGGTGGCTTCCTGGTGCCCGTGGGCAGCTCTGCCACGCAGCGGGGCCAGGCACGGAGGCACCGGTGTGAAAAGAGCCCTGTGTCCCGCTCACGCGTTTAACGGCTCCGTAGTGACCATGGCAAAGGCAGACGTAGTAACTGGGGGGGACACGGGGTGCCCCACACACACGCGGGCGATGCACGCTGGATCCCGTCTTGCCGTCACACTCGTGGACGTGGGCTCTGCCTCTGCCGTCTGGCACAGCCGGGGCCTGGCCCCACCATCCGGCTGGGACACGTGCAAAGCATCGAGCTCAGAGAGGCGGGGGCCAGCCCACCCTGGCAGATGTGCACCCTGGCACCCAGATGTGCACCCGGGCACCCAGATGTGCGCCTGGGCACCCAGGCGGACGGGCCGTGCCGTGGCGGCAGGCTGCAGGGGAACCTCTGCCCTGGCTTGGCCAGGGTGCTGGGCACGGCTGCTCCGGGCCCCTCGCCCGACGGCTCTGCCAGGTGCCGAGGCCGGGGTCAGCGGGCAGGAAAGTGCCGGGGAAGTTATTTGGGTGCCGGAAATGAATTCCCGTGAGAGGCTTAGCGTTCAATCTGTCCCACGCGTTAAAGAAGATTGGGAGTCGTCTTCGTTAGAGGGAATAAATGCTTTGGCGGGGAGCGCTAAGAAACCCCTTAATCCCACGGCGAAGGCGGTAGCCGGCGGTGAACCCCGCGGGGAGGGGTAGCAGCACCGTGCCCTGGCCGAGCATCGTCCCAGCACCCGCCTGGTCCGCCTCTGGTCCCCTCCCTGCACCCCGGTAGGGTGTAGGGGACACTCACCATCAACGGTGTGTGATTAGGACCAAGAACTGGGTTTGGAAGAGAAGGGGTGAAGGGCCCGTAGCGTCCCAGTGCCCCCAGCCTGGCTGCTCCGGGGAGCCCTGGCAGGGGACGGCACGGGGCCGGGTCGGGGGGCTGCCCTCAGGGGTCTCAGCCCCCCCACCACAGCAAGCCGGTGGCTTCCCAGCAAAACGCCCGGCCAGCAGCACCCACCCGAAGGCGGCGGGGCTGGGAGGAAGGAGGAATCCCTGGTGTCGGGGCCTGGGGGGGGGTGCAGCAGGGTTGGGGGGGGCTGGATGGGGCACCCATGGGGGGGACGCGCCCCTCAGCACTGAACGGCTGCGAGGGTCTCGCAGGGGTGGGGGAAGGTGGGAGCGGGTGGTGCGGATGCGGGGGTTGTCCCATGGGTGCTGTGGGGCGGGGGGGCTGCTTGCACGCCCCTAAAACCCCACGCTGCGCACCCCCACTGCGCACCCCCACAGCCGTCCCGCGCGGGGCCAGCAAGGGGCAAAAATAGGGGAAAAATAGGGGAAAAATAGTGGAAATAGAGTATTGTCCCGGCTAGCTGTCGGTGTGAATGGGGGTCGCCGGTTGGCCCGAGCCCCCACCTCTGTGCCCAGGGTGGTACTGGGGTACGGCCGGGGGGGGGGGGACACAGCACCCCCTGGGGAGAGCCCTGCCGAGGGGCACGTGCCGGCGGCACCGATGAATGCCATGTGCACCCCCCAAGTGCTGGCATCCCCCTGTGGCGTGGCGTGGCGTGGCGTGGCGTGGCAGCTCTCCTGCCTCGGAGGGCCTCGGCTATGGCAGCGGTGGGGCCCCGGGGGTCCGGGCACGGCGAGGAGCAGGGAGGGAGCTTTGCATTCGGGGTCCTTGATCTGGGGGGTGCAGAGAGGGACCCCGAGGGCACACAGCCGTGGGTGAGGGCAGCCGCGTGCCGGCGCGGTGGCGGTCAGCGGGGACGGCGGCGGGCGGTGCTGGCGCTGGCGCTGTGTCTGGGAGATTAATTTTTAAAGCCACGCGTGGCAGCGCAGGGGACGTCTGGGTCGGTCCCCGCTCATGCCCCTGAGCCGCAGCCGTGGGGGCACAGGGCGGCCCCCCCCCCCTCCCGCTGGTGCCAGCCACGCTGTCCCACTGGCACCCTGACACAGTAACATGGCTACAGGCATGCACGCACCCTGCACACGGGTGCACACGCATCTTGCACGGGTGTGCACAGACACCCAGTGCTTGTACGCACACCGGCACACGTGTGCACACGTATCCAGAGACACTTGGCACGTTGCGTGCACACCCCTGTGCCTGTGCACACAGATCCTGCATGCGTGTGTGCGCACAGGCCGCATATGTGTGTGGATGCACATGCTGCATGTCGGTGCACACGCATCACACGCACGTGTGCACGCACACCGCAGGAGGACTCGCACGTGCCTCACACATGGTGCAAGCCAGGGAAGGCTGGGCTGAGAGCACCGCGCTGGGGCTGGAGGGAAGGCTGCGCGTGTGTGTGTGCGCGCGCGCGCGCACGTGCACGTGTGTGTGCACGCATGTGTGTGCATGCAGAGGTGTGCGTGCATGACTGTACTAATGTGTGCATGCATGGGGGGGGCTGTACATTAACGTGTGCATGCATGGGGTAAAGGAGAGTGTGCTTCTGTGTGAGCACCAACGTCTGCATGCTTGGGCGTGCGTGTAGCAATGTGCGCACACACATGTGTGTGTACGAGTGTGTGCGTGCATGCCGGGGGGGTGACTGTGCACAGGCACGTGCATACACGGGTGCGTGCACGTACACCGAGGTGGGTGCGTGTGAGCGCTGCCGTGTGACAGGGGAGCCCCTTCCCCCAGGAAGGCAAAGGGAAACGCGGGTGGGGTGGGACGGGGTGGGATGGGGGAGTCGGGATGGGACGGGCTGGGGGGGTACGCACAGTCCCAGCGCCCGGCTGAGCCGTGGGAAGTGCTGCTGTGACTGGTTTCCCTGCGGCATCTCCCCCAGCAGGTCCCAGGGGGCTCGGGGCAGAGCCCCCCTCGCCCGGCTCGGCATGGCTTGGCACAGCTCGGCACGGCTTGGCACAGCTCGGCATGGCTTGGCGCAGCTCGGCATGGCTTGGCACAGCTTGGCACGGCTTGGCACAGCTCGGCTGGGGCTGGGTCCCCGCTGCCGGCAGCTGCTGCACATCGGCGGCGTCCTGCGGGCTCGCAGCTGTGCGGAAGGAAGCGGGACCCGAAACAGCCCGGGCTCAGCACCAGCGGCCCCGCACCACGTCCCCGTGGAGGGGGCACGTTGCTCGCATCCCCCCCTCCGGCCCCCGCCACCGTGCCCGGCGGTGCCGAATGTGCCCCAAGCTCGTCGGTGTCCACATGCGGCCCCCCTCCCCATCAGCTGGGGACCGAAGCGTGCGCCGCACCGAAAGCTCCGCCGCACCGAAAGCTCCCGCCTCCCCGAAAGCCGGGGTGAGGACAGGGTGCCCGGGACAGGGACCAGGGATGGGGGTGACCACCAGGCGAGGATGGGCTGGGGCAAACCTCGCGGGGGTGGTGGGTGGGAGAGCCATGCTCTGACCCCCCACCCCGCTCTGCACCCCCTCCCCTAGGCGATGGAGAGCAAGCTGCTCATCGGCGGCAGGACCATCGTGGACCACACCAACGAGCAGCAGAAGATGCTGGAGCTGAAGCGGCAGGAGATTGCCGAGCAGGTAACGGCGTGGGGCCTGACCCGGCTTAGGCGGGTGACGGGGTGTCCCGGGGGGCCGGTTCCCCCTCCCGGCTCTGAGCATTTCCCCCTGCGCCGCAGAAACGCCGGGAGCGGGAGATGCAGCAGGAGATGTTGCTGCGGGACGAGGAGACCATGGAGCTGCGGGAGACTTACACCTCCCTGCAGCAGGAGGTGGAGATCAAAACCAAGAAGCTGAAGAAGGTGAGAGCCTGGCAGGCGGGGATGACCGTCCCTCCGGCCGCCGGAGCCCCGGGGCTCGCCGCAGCCCCCGAGCCGCGGGGCTGAGGGGCTGCTCCTCTCCCCCAGCTGTACGCCAAGCTGCAGGCCGTGAAGGCAGAGATCCAGGACCAGCACGACGAGTACATCCGCGTGCGCCAGGACCTGGAGGAGGCACAGAACGAGCAGACGCGGGAGCTGAAGCTCAAGTAGGTGGTCGTGCGTCCCCCCTGCCCGGGCGCAGCCGTGCGGGGTGCGCAGGGCAGAGCTGGGGTGCGCAGGGCAGAGCTGGGGTGTGCAGCTGGAGGGAGTGATACGCCTGCTGACGGGGGCAACTGAGCACTTGCTGCCCCGTCAGCGGTGCCAGAAGGTGTACAACATATTTAAACCTGTTGAGCTGGTGGTGTGGTTTAACCCCAGCCAGCAGCCAAGCACCACGCGGCCGCTCCCTCACTCCTCCCTGCTCCCAGTGGGATGGGGAGGGGAATTGAAAAGAAAAGTAAAACCCGTGGGTTGAGATAAGAACGGTTTAATAACTAAAGTAAAATAAAATACATGACTAACAATAATAATAATAAAATATAATAATAACACTAATAATAATTGTAATAAAAAGGAATATAACAAAAAGAGAAATAACAGCCAAGAAAAGACAAGTGGTGCACAATGCAATTGCTCACCACCCGCTGACCGATGCCCGAGCAGCGATCCGCCCCTCCCGGCCAGCTCCCCCCAGTTTATATACTGGGCATGACGTTCCATGGTATGGAATACCCCTTTGGCTAGTTGGGGTCAGCTGCCCGGCCGTGCTCCCTCCCAGTTCCTTGCACACCTGCTTGCTGGCAGAGCATGGGAAACTGAAAAGTCCTTCACTTAGGATCAGCACTACTTAGCAACAACTAAAACATCAGCGTGTTATCAACGTCATTCTTACACTAAATCCAAAACACAGCACTGTACCAGCTGCTAAGAAGGAAATTAACTCTATCCCAGCCGAAACCGGGACAGCCGGGTGAGTTGCACATGAGAGTATTAAAAAGTTGCTGAGAAACGTGCAAAACCAGAAAATACGCAAGCAGAAACGACAGCACAGCAGCAGCGCGGGCTATGGCTGCGTTACGGGACGCGGCAGCGGTCGCTGGAGGTAGGCGTCCCCCGAGGGCACCCAGAGACCTGCTCCGGCCCCAGCACGGTCCTCGGAGGGAGAGCAGCTTCGGGGGGACGCGGGGTGAGCCCCAGCCCCGTGGGAGGTCTCGGCACAACGGTGGCAGCCAGCAAAGCTGGGAAGTGCTTTCCCTCCAGGAACCTCCCAGCAGGAGATGCAGCTTCTGGTCCACCATCGTTAGGGGGTTTGTTTTCACTTCAAGCAATTGTTTTATTCAATATCTTAAAAAAAAATCCCACCCAGACATATATAAATATTTTAGCGTTTTCAAGGTGAAATATTTATACTTTTACTAGTAACAAAATTTCATCTCAAATTTTGCTACCTTTCCCTTCAAACATGATTCACACTTTTTAAAAGCTGGCAACTCAACGAAAGCAACTCATCGGCTCGAAACAATTTTCTGCAGCTGCTCAATTTGCCCCCAAAAACGTGGGAAAAAAGATTCTGTTTGGGGTCCATTTTGCACCACTGAGCTTTCCTTTAGTTTCTGGTCGGGCAGCTGGGGGAGCAGACGGGTCCGGAGAGGAGACGGGAGGGTTCCTGCCTGGAGGAAGGCTTGCAGAGCTGCCTGAGGGTCTTCGCTCCTCTCTGATGACCATCTTCCTCTGCCCTCCCTCTCCTGCCTCTCTTGCCTCCCTGTTGGCTGGATCTATTGCTTCAACCTCTCCATTTCCATCATGTTTCCATCTTCTGGATGTTTGCTGTCTCCCTCTCCTCCTGACATCCCTTTCCTCTCCCTTTCTGACCTGTTTTCCGTCACTTGTCACATTAACTCCTTCCTCTCCTCCTCCTTCCCACCCCCTTGCTCCCGCTCCATCTCTCTCTCGGCCGGTCACTCGCTCAGGTACTTGATCATCGAGAACTTCATCCCACCAGAAGAGAAGAACAAGATCATGAACCGCCTGTACTTCGACGGTGAGGAGGACCAGTGGAAGTTCCAGCCGCTGGTGCCCACCGGAGGGTACGTCCCCGGCCCCGACCCACACTCTGCCCCAGCGCTGACGACCCGCAGGCACGAAGCCTCTGCCTGCAGGGCAGGGATGTCCCCGGGGCTGGGGGGGACAGCAGGGACCCAGGGGTGCTTGCAGGTGCCTACGGGTGGAAATCCTCTCCAAGCCAAGCCCCACCAAGAAGGGCCACCCTTCACTCACCGTAGACGAGCTCCGTTCGTCACTGTTTGGATGCGGTTTTAGTTGGTGTTTATGTTCTCTAATACATGTTCTTCTCTTAATTTATGTTTTAGAAACAGCAACCAAATGAAGAAGCGGCCTACCTCTGCGGTGGGGTACAAGAGACCCATCAGCCAATACGCCCGCGTGGCCATGGCCATGGGATCTCATCCTCGGTACCGGGTAAGTGAGAGGGCACTGGTGCGTGCCGGGGGGACCAGAAGTCATTGGATAAATGGGATGGATGGATGGGTGGGTGGGTGGGTGGGTGGATGGATGGGTGAATGGATGAGGTGGATGGGTGGATGAACAGTGGGAGAGAATATGGAGTAAACAAGTTCACGATGATTTGGGATACGTCAGTTCAAGCTCCCAGCTTTATCCTCCTACTTGGCGGGATCGGTGGCCGTGCTCTCAGCCGGCCCTTGAGCTGCTGGCTCACTGGCGCTGGCAGCTCCTGCCATTGGAAAGGACGAGGCCATTCAGCCTTGCCTGCTGGACTCAGCCCTGGGAAAGACCAGGAGAGCCTGAGCAGAGCCGTGAGCCTGCACCCCAGTTTGGAGCTTGCCCTGTGGCTGCGGCAGCCAGAGGAGGGTCCCGCTCCCCGGCGGGCTGGTCAGCTTCTCTTGGCAGCATGGACTTGCCAGAGCTGGTGCCGTGTTTTGCCATGCGGTGACTCCCCGTGTTGGTTTTCTCTTTGCCCTGTCCTGCTGCAGGCTGAGAACATCATGTTCTTGGAGCTGGACCTCTCCCCTCCGGCCATCTTCGAGTTTGAACGGAGCAGGGACCCGGCAGAGCAGGACCCCCGGGCTCTCCACCTGGAGAGGCTGATGCACCTGGACAGCCTCCTGGAGCGGCCAGCGGCCTCCCGGGTGAGGAAGTCCCGCTCCTGGTGAGTGCCGGCAGGCCGGGGGGGACGCGCGGGGGCTGCGGCGCGGCCGGGATGCTCCGTGCGGGGCGGTGCGTGGGCTTGGGGCAGGCGGAGGAGTCGCAGCGGAGCTGCAAGCCCCCCATTCCTTTTGGGGTTGAAACTGGCCGTGAGTTGTTGGGGTGTGATCGGATTTTAAAATACGGCTGACGTTGCTTTGGTAACGGTTGTTGGATGCGTATTAAAAACAGGGTGATGATGTCGTATATCATCATATACATCTCAGTACAGGAAAGACACGGACCTGTTGGAGCGGGGCCAGAGGAGGCCACAAAAATGATCCAAGGGCTGGAGCACCTCTGCTGTGAGGACAGGCTGAGAGAGTTGGGGTTGTTCAGCCTGGAGAAGAGAAGGCTCCGGGGAGCCTTATTGTGGCCTTTCAATACTTACAGGGGGCCTACAAGAAAGATGGGTGCAGACTTTTTAGCAGGGCCTGTAGTGATAGGACAAGGGGTGATGGGTTTAAACCAAAAGAGGGGAGATGTAGATGAGATGTAAGGAAGAAGTTCTTCACTGTGAGGGTGGTGAGGCACTGGCACAGGTTGTCCAGAGAGGCTGTGGATGCCCCATCCCTGGAAGTGTTCAAGGCCAGGCTGGACGGGGCTTTGAGCAAGCTGGCCTAGTGGAAGGTGTCCCTGCCCATGGCAGGGGGGTTGGAACTAGATGATCTTGAAGGTCCCTTCCAACCCAAACCATTCTATGACTCTATGATACACATATATCCCAGATGGCAAGACCCAAGGTATCATCCTGCCCAACACTGGGTGGCCTTTGGTGCTGCCTGCTTAGCTGACTGAGAAAATGGCTGGATTTTGGGGAGAGCAGGAGGCAGGTGAAGGAGAAGGAAACCAGGTTTTCTCTGCTCGTCTCCCCATCCAGGTGCCAGACGCCGCGGTCGCTGCCATCCTCAACCACGCATGTCTCCCTCACCTCCAGCTCCCCGCGCGCCGCCACGATGCCAGCTCAGGAGTGACGTCCTGGACCCCCTCGTCCCCCGCGCCGCCTCGCAGCGAGGACAGTGCCCCGCCGACACAGGCCGAGAAAGGGGCCCCAGCCGGCAGCATCTCCACTGGTCCCAGTTCGTCTTTGTCTTCAGCTACTTTGTGTGCGCGTGTGTTTGTGTGAGACGCTCACGAACAGCCCCCGGGGCGAGGGAGCTGCCCCCTCCTTCCTTCTGCCCACACACCCCCCCCCCCGCCCCGATCTGGATCTGTCACTTTATTTATTTAACGTATTTATTTATGGAGTGGTTGATGCGCAGAGTCAGGAGGTGCGTTCGGACTGGAGGACATCCAAGGCTGGCAACGGGCACCACGCCGCCCGCTCCTCGGGTACGCTCAGCTCCCAGCCCTCCCCACGCCGCCGCCGCAGCCCCTGCGCAGGGCTGGGGCACGGGGACGCCGCCGGGGTGGGCACCACCGGCGTACTGCTCACCATCGTGCTCCGCAGAGCAGGCAGGAGAGGGCCCGTGCCCCTCTCTGGTGGCTTTGGCAGAAGGTTGGGGCAGCCCTGGACTCCGGTGCTGCGTTTGCTTTGCTGGATCCCAGGGCATCTGGCAATTTCTGCAAGGATTTGGAGACTTTGTGGTGGCAGCACCTTGCGCTGGGCTCGTCAGAGGGCCAGCGGGACTGTCCAGCCTGCGTCAACACTGGCGGCAGCAATGACATCTCATTGACTTCTGGGCATGGCTGTCACTCCAGGAATGCCAGCTCCATCCACAGAGAGGGCTTGCAGATGAACCAAACCAAGTCAGTCCCGGTGGTGCGGGACTTTGTTCACCTGTGCCATGAGACGGCTGGCCCTGTCCTGTTCAGTTGCCTGACACCCAGCTTGCTCCCATCCCCGGCTAAGTGGGTGTTTAACTCCTTACAGCAAGAACAGGAGATGGAAATCTCCGTCCCCTTCCAGCCCCCCCTCCCAAAGACACACACAGTCTGGGAAGCTACACTACCTAAGTGAAACCAGAGGTGAGAGCATCCACCATCCTGGCAACTAAAGGCAGTGAAGAAATGCAGGACAAGATGGTGATGCCCAGAGGAGTGAGGTCAACATCGCTCTCCTCTGGGCCGGGTAATATCACATGGAGGTCACCTCGTAGTTGGGAGAAATTTCCTGGTGATTGCGTGGGTCGTGGAGGGATGGACGTGAAACGGGTAATGGATAAGGGGGGGCAAGCCATAAGGCCACTCTGGCGATCTGAAACCCATCCCGGGCAGCAGCACACGTAGGTGCCAGGACACGGCTCGGTGTTCCTGAGTGATTCAGCTTTCAGCAATTCGATTGAGGGAAGGTGGGTCCTTGTTGAAGAACCATTCCTGGCAGTGCCAGGCCAGCAGCTGTGGTTTCCCCGGGATGGCTTCCAGATGTGCGGAGGTGGGGGACGTCCGTTTGTTTGACAAGATCGTGATGAATGAGGGAGCAACCCCCAGGTTCACGTGGGAGGATACGGGTCTTCAAAGGGACGTACGCTGAGGCCAGTCCCTGGGAAGGCAAAGCTGAGAAGATTGCAGGTAGGGACTGTCTTCTGGCGACGAAGAGAATTTCTTCCGCTGGAGAACTGGTCACTGCTCACCTCGATGACTCCTGCATGCAAGACCCGGGGTGAGGGAAGGAGAGGGAACGAGGCACGGACACGGAGCAGAAACATCAGGAGAGGAAACATCAGCTGTGTCTACTTCAGAGCAGCACCAAGTCCCACCCAACAGGAGTGTCCCATCAACACGCTCCATGTGGCTGGGCCGGGGCATCCACAGACCTTCCCGCCCATCTCCTGACACATCCCCAGCTCTGCCGCGGGGTGTCTTCTTCTCCCCATCCCCTGTAACATCGCCCTGCCTCGTGTTCTTGATCGTTGCCCTCTGCCACCATCTTCCCCTCCCTGCCTGTGCCCCATAACACCTTCTGCTTCTCCGAAATCTTTGTCCCCTTCTCCCCTGCCCCAGCAGCTGCCTTGTAGGCTGTTTTGGAAGCTGTAGGTTGCTCCCAGGACTGAGCTCACTCCCTTTGAGCAGCAGCCAGGTCTGGGCTGGGCTCAGCCTGGGGAGGAGGGTGCAGGAGGAAGGGCATTTTAGGAGTGAGAGATGGGTCCCTTCCACGGCTTGGGGTGAGGTCCTTCTGTCCGCAGGTACCGCCAGCAGCCGGGGGGTTGTCCGTGTGCATCCCCCAGAGCAAGCTGGCTCTGGTCCTGTGAAACACGGTGGATGAGAGACCCGGTTCTTTATTTAGTTTTCAGGGTAGCATCTGGGAGTCGGGGTCAGGAAGCACAGACCTCAGAAAGGGGAGAAGCTGTCTGCAGGGTGGCCTGCAGGAACATCTTTTCCTCCCTTCCTTGTTTTCTAATTGCCCCAAGTTCACCTTCAGCCAGATCAGCAGCTCGTGGAGCCTCAAGGTGACGAACCAGCGACAGTCTCCTTTACCTCCGTTCTCTACCTGGGGCATGGGAAACAAAGCTCAAGAGCTGATGGTGTCCTCTCACCCCCCTGGCTTGCCCCAGGCCACGGAGCATCATGTTGAAGGGTAGATGTGCTCCACACCGGTCTCCCACGGCACGCCTTGGTCCTCATCTGTGTCATGGCAAAGGACAGGTCCAGGTCCAGCAGGACTGTGGTCACGGTGGGATCCACGCGGAAGCCCGTCCAGCGGAGCACAGGACAGGCGTGCATGTACCCAGTGCAGGGGACGGGCTGAGCCGCTTTCAACGTCCAAGCGCCGCTTGCAAGGCCTCTATCGTGCGCGTGGGTCCGGCAACCTCCCGTGCACTTGCTCTGTCTCTCTCCGCCGCTGCCGACGACCTCCCAACCTCCTTAGCACAAACCCCGAGGAAGGTTGTAAGCAGATGCTGGTGATTTGAGCTGAGACCGAGCGAGCTCGCGGCGGAGTTTTCCCTCTGCCTCGGGTGGCTCCGCAGCCTCTCTGCATCGCTGCAGCAACCTCAGATGTATATTTGTAATGTTCTTTGGTCTTTGTATGTTGGTGCGTGTGTATTTACATATGAGTGTGTGTAGGTGTGTGTGGGCGTGCGCGCGCGTGTAGCCAAGGGATCTATTTACCGTCAATGTGAGTGGCTGTACAGGGGGCGAATCCCAGAGGGGGGGACGGGGCTGGGCTGGGGCTTTTTTTGTTGTTGTTTAATTGTTTGTTTAGTTATTTTGGGTTTCAGGTTTGGACATTTTTTTTTTGCGAGGGGGTGGGTTCAGGTCTGTTTCGGATTGATTGACAAGGTGAGGGCCTCGATTAGGACCAAATTTTCGTGCCTGTTGCTCTGGTGATTTATTTAGAAATCAAAAGTTTACTGTATGGTGGCCCATCCTTGTCACTCTATACATATGAATATACAGGACATATTATAAATATATATATATTATACATACTGTATGGAGAGAGGTCATTAATCTCACACCCCCTCTGGCTTTGGATGGACACCTCTTCAATATGCTGTAACGTAGCTTTGACCCAGTGCTGGGAACGACCAGAAAGCGCCAGCACCCTTCAAAAACTGGCAATGACACCAATAAAGGAATGAGCATCACTGCAAAGGGCGTCTGCAGCCTCGTTCATCCGCAGCTCCGGCCGGCTGGAACCCGCTGGCACCGCGGTGCCGCAGCTGACGCCTTAATCTAAGTGCAGCTCCGCATCGCGTACCCTGCGCAGGGGGGACCTCACGGGCTGCGTGTGTTTAGAGACAAGGATTTGGGATTTGGGCTCCTGCTTCTGCGCGAACGGGGGCACCAACGCCTGCCTGCCTGGATTCCTCCATGTATTTCTCCTGTTTCGTATAAGATGGAGGGTTTGTACTAAAACAGCTGTAATTTGCAGGAAGCTTCACTAGGACAAGGTCTAAGCAGCAAAAGCTGGTTTTGCTAGGTACGAGCGCTCTCTCTCTCTCTCAAACTCAATGTATGCGCTCCAAGAGTGTGGAGAGGCCTGTGTAAAATTGGTAAGTTGATCGTGGGGGGGATTTCATTTTACGTGCTCGCCTGGTTCCTACCAGCTTAGTGACGTTGATGCCAGGAACGGGCCCCGGCACAGCCTGGTTTATCGGCGTCGGTTCAGCGAGGTCTGCAGCCTGCATTAGGCGCAGCACGGGAGGTTGGCGAAGGGGGAGGCTGGAGCCGGGCGGCAGGGCTGGCCAGGAGCAGCCGCAGGTCACGCGCGTGGGGAGGGTGGTTCTTGCAGAGGAAGGATTGAAGGATTACCTGGGGGTAAAAGCAAGAAGTGAGATTAAACGGGGACAGTTACAGCCCACGGGGAGAGCAAGGAAGGACCCACGGACATTCAAGTGAATCAAAGCTGCTGGTGGAACAGGAGTTTGGGTAGCCTCACTGTTTCAGGAGCAGCAACACTGAGCAGGGAAGAGACCGGTCACCTCCCAAGTGCCGCTGCATTTTTCCCATGCCATTGGAAAATGGGGAAATTCCTATTATTTCCCTTACACATTAACAAAGCTCTTACTAAGAAAACACTGCAAAGGCACTGAATTCCCACGCTCTGAGATTGTCCTTGGCAGCCTGACCTGTCCTGGCAACCCGCAAGGCGGGCAGCCAGGGTATGGCTCCCGGCCGCCGTCACGGCTCCCTCTGCTCCCCAGCGTGCTTTAACACCGGCCTTTCCTTGTGAGCTGCCTCCGGACACTCGTCCCACGGGTGGCCTGGGTGACCGTGGGCACAGGGGCAAGGACGTGGACAAAGTTAGGGACAAGACACATAATGAGAAGGAAAAGGAAAGGGAACAAGAAGGCAATCCATAGGTGCGTTAGTAGTAAGAGAAAAATGAAAGAAGGATTCTTCACTATGCACCTGGGAACGAATGATAGTATCAGAGGAAAAAAGGAAGCGTGCAATCATTTTTTTTGTTTCAGTCTTCATTTAAAAGGTCAGCTGCGATCAGATGGCTAACAATAAATGTCAGTGAAAAAGGGCTGAAGGCTCAGGCTAAATAAGAAAAAGGTATATTGAAGATTTCTTATACATGCTGGATGTTTCCAAATTGGCCGGGTCTGATTTAATTCATACCGATGTACGTAGGGAGGTTGGTAAAGCAATCTCGGAGCTGCACGAGAGGGGCTTTGAGAACTCATAAAGAACAGGCAAAATGTCCAAACAGGAACAGGACAAACGTAAAGAATATCTTTAAAATGAGGGAAAGGAGGACTCAGGGAATTACACACTCAACCTAACTTCAGCTCTTGAAAAGACATTGAATGGGTCAACAAAATCCATCTGTACATGTCGACAGGAGAACAGGGTGAAAAGTAACAGCCAACGTGGTTTGGTCCAAAGCGAATCACATCAAACCGACCCAATTTTCTGCTAAGAGTAAGAGACCTTGCAGATATGGAGGAGGCACGAGCTATGATATAGTGAGAGATTTTGGTGAAACTCTTTGACACGCTCACTGATGTGAGGCTGAAGTGGAGTTAACGATGGCAGATTTTTCCAAAAGAAACAGATTGTAGGGAGGCAGAGACAGAAATGGGATTTGTTCTCCTTCAGCCCGGCACTTCCAAGGGTGAGCCATGCCGGGCACCGCTTTTCAACCAAGAACGGGACCATTTGGAAAGATTTTGCAAGAAATTGATGGGAATGATGTGAAAACATGGAAGATTGAAAGAACCAGGGTGGTTTCCCCCTAGGGCTAGAAGACTGTGGAGAGAGGTAATCGTGATCTTCAAATGCTGAAAAAGACTGCTGCAAAAGGAAGAGATTATCCTGTTTCAGCTACCAAAAGGAGACAGGACAAGAATTTCTGGTCTTAAAACACAGCAAGAAAGATTTAGATTAGAATTTAGGAAAACTGTTGTAAGCCCCCAAGGATAACACAGCACTAGAATAGTTTACACACGTATGATACAGAACTGCTTCCGCTGGAGATGTTTAAGAGCAGATTAGACTGTCAGCTGTCAAGAACCGTTTATGAGGCAGTTAATCACGCTGGAGGGCAAAGGATGACGGGATAACCCCTGACCATCTCTTCCAATCCTATTTGCTGCGATTCTGTGATTTGAAATTACTGCAAGGTACAGTCTGGGCGCCTGGGAGGACAGCCGAACCCAGGGCAGAGCTGGAAGAAATGGAGAGGGATGAGATAAGGAAGGGAGAAAGTCAGGGTTTGCCATGTTCAATTTATCTCCCCGCTGCCACCCAAGGCAGCCTGCGAGCAGATCAGAGAGCGAGGTCCCTAGGTAACACAGAGAGAATAAAAGGGGGGAAATGACAAATTATAAGCATCGCCATGCCGTCAGGAGCAATACTTATTCCAAAGGAGTTCAGAAATCATGCACGAGAGGTACAGAGAAGGGCAAAGGATTTTTCCACGCGCAGTATAACTGCCATCAACATTCTGAAATGTCAGCTTTGGCAATGCACGTGGTACGTCCCACGGGGCAAGAAGGTGACTTCAGGCATGTACAAATGCTCCAGTCACCAACAATACTCTTCCCTCGCAAATCCTGCAGTGTCTGGTTAATGATGTTACAGTCTTGGGGCTGTTCGATTTTCCCTACGCCAGTGGCAGCGCGTCAGCCAGGAGAGCAGCTGCCGGTTTGGCTTAAGGAACATGAACATTTCCTCCGTCTTTGTTTCTCTCTCCTGTCCCGCACGCCGGCAATGGCAAGAGGGCACGAGCGCCTGGAGAGCGTGCGCAAGGTCTGTGCAGCGCTCGGATGCCCTCAGCCACTGCATTTCATGAATATTGATGATCCAAGTTCACATCATTTGCAACGCAGAAAATACCCAGGAGTGTCTATGTTTTCCAGCTTAGCTTGGTTTTGTTTCGTGATTTGTTTCCTCGTTCTTTGGGGTTGGTTTGTCTTTTTACAAACGTCCGCTGCTATTTCTTTAATGACGACATTCAGTGGCTTTAGCAGCGAGGAGAATCTTTTCTCAGATTCAAGATCTCTCTGCTTCCCTGGAACAACCATCCCTTGTAGTCCTGCAGGCTTACACAGAACCCTGCTGTTTTTACGAGAATATTGAACCAGGTTATAGAAACGTGATTTTAAAGAGCTATGTCCCATCTACTGACCATTCAAAACATTATAATTTTTAACTGAAATCTATAAAATTTAGGGTAAATTCACTACAACAGGTTTTGTTTCTTTCTTACTACAATTCATAGGACTTTTTCTGTCATAAATCTAAAATTTATTCCTAAGACTTGTATGGTTCTATATGCCAATATTTACATTTTCAATGATGAACATAAGTGAAAATTTTAAAGGGGCCAAACACCTACACCCCACCCTTGAAGAAAAATGCCCGTGGAGGCTCCTTGCCCTTCCGTGACTGCCGTGTCCAGGTACAACGTAGAAAAGTACAAGCCCACGAGCCACAAGCATGGTAGAAACTGAAGGGTCAAGAGAGGCAGAAGCTGAACTAGCAAAGACATAACGTATGCTATGTACACTTGGGTGGCCAGCTTGTTGTGGTGAAGATCAGGGGCCCACAGAAGTAGAGTAGCTACTTAGAACTTAAATAAATCCCGACATAACCCCCAGTGTTCAGATTCTCTTGGAGACAGAAATCCCTTCAAAGACACGGGTTGAAAGAGCTGCAGAAGAACCAGCAAGAAGCTTGTGTGACTCTAACAGAGGGTGAGTGTGATGGGATGAAGGCTACCAAGGCAAGGTCCACAGCCTGCCAGTCACTACATCTCCCTGAAGAGCAGCCAGCTCTGCTTTCAAACTGTTAGAAAATGGTTTTAGTGGGCCCAGACCTGCTGGGCAGGGTAACAGATTGCAGAGCCATGGCTGCTCCCTGCAGCTAAGACATGGGTGAGAGGTTTGGAGTAGAGAACTCTGCAAGAAAAGCGTTGGGTTACTCCACGGCCGGTGACTGCCGTAACTGGACAGTGGCAGAGCTGTTTCTAGTAGTGTTGGTCTCCAGACCAGATTCACTCTTAGAGCAACGACATTCATGGGGTCAGTGACGTGAATTTAGGACTCCGTGTCTGAAGTGGAACTGGGTGCTAGAGCCAGGGTGATCAAAATGACATCTGTGCTGGGAAGGACGGGGGAGTGACATGGCCAGCCCTCAGCCTCCCAGGCCAAGGACACAAGGATGTGTTCGGGGAAATTTATACAGCTCCTGGTTCCTCTTCTTCTTGCTCTCCTCGTGTGTGTGAAGAATGAGCCACCCAGATGGTGACTTGTTTCAAAACCTCCAAAACATTTGGAGATGTGGTTAAGATACACAAGGGTAGCTCAAAGCACAGTTTACCAGATGTTTTATATCTCGGTCTCATTCAAGAAAACTGGTAACATTTGCTGCCACTGAGCCCTGCTTCGCTTTCAGTCCTACCCTGCCACTCTTGATGGTGGTGGTAGAGGTTCTGCTGCTCTCTCATGCCTGCCCCAGGAGCACGTACAGAGGGGACACAAAGACCATCAGGACTCCTGGCTCTCAGGAGAGCTCCTCTCTCCTCTCACCCTCTTCCTGAGTCATGATCAGCAAGCTACTCTGAATCCCGATTCTCCTATTGCTAAAGCAGTGCTAAAGCTTATTATCATCTTTGTAAAGTACTTTGAGATTTACTTTTTATAACAAGTTGCAAAAGAGCTGAATGTTTTTACTACTGAGTAGATTTTAAAGTATTTCAGCACGAAGGTGACTACAGCCACTATAAATATGTTGCATGGACTTCCCAAGACAAAAGCTGTGCAGGAAGCCTTTATTCCAGAAAGGTTCTTTGGGTTTGGGTTTGGTTTTTTTTTGCTGTTCCTTGACGCTCTGATGACACCCTGTGGACTTTTCCCTGTACTACTGTAGCTGTGCAAAGACCCAAGAATTTCATTCTTTTTCTCCCCAATGGCTCTTCTACTCCGTTTCCCTACATTTTTCTCTAGTGACTTTTTTTCTTCAGGCTGTTAACTCAGTCTTTAATGGCTTTTAGCAAGGGAGCCATGTCACTAATATTATTTGGCATACGCTGTTCCTGTGCATTGCTGCCTTGCTAACGTTTGTTGTTTTGCAATGACACGGTGGAGCGACCTAGACCTCTCCGTGCCCAGGCATGCTCCACGGCACATCTTGCCATGCAGCAGCAGGTTTCAGATGCTCCAAGCGATCTGTCCACCGGCACTACGGTGATTTGAGACCTCCTCCAGAATGAATTTCCCCAGATTTAGACTCTGTCTGGAAGAATATACTTGTCCTTTTTCCCCTCGCTCCCAACTTCTGTGCCAGCAGAAGGATACAGTAATTATTTGTAGCTGTTCTGCCTTAAAATGTGGTGCCTATATGCTTATTCACATTGTGGGTATACTCACAATCAAGCGCTGATCCTTGAAGAGCAGTGTTGGTGGGGGCACACAGCAGCCACTGGCTTCCCACGCCATTCCACACTTGTCTGTACTCGGGAATTACTTTCCCTCTTAGTTTCCCTCAGTCTCAGAAGAAATATTAAAGGAAGGGAAGAAGTAGGAGTTAAACTTTATTTCTCCGATGAGTGCTCCTCTCCATTTGAATTCACACTCTGAATGCAAGCAGAACCACCCAAAGCCCACCAAATAGCTGGAAGAGAGCATCAGAGTTTTCAGTGGCAAAATATTAGGATGAGAGCATCAGAGTTTTCAGAGGACCGTCCTTCCAACAACAGCAACGTACGTGGAGACCTCAGGCATGCGATTAGGTGCAGTTAACATGTGGACAGAGTTTGAGGTAGCCACGCTACAGAATAGGGACACCTGCATAACATATGGGGGAAACATCAGACCTAGGTGTACGGAGCTTAGGGGAAAAGAATGGTCAATGTACTGACAAGGTGAGATTCAGACTAAACCTTGGATGAAAACTTAGGTTGAATTTTATCAGTAATATTGTCCCAAACGATAGCAACAGAAGAAGAGTCAATCTTACAGATTTTAATCGTCCCCTTCAGCTTGTCAGTGGTGATAGCCACCAGAAAGTCTGTCTTTATTGAAAGATGAAGACAGGGGATAGCCAAAAGCTTGCATGACAGCTCCGCTGAGGAAATGAGACTAGGCTCAAACACCGCCAAGGAATTTTGTGTGTAATGAGGGGAAACCTCTGAAGGAATATCAAACTTGTAAGCTTGGAGAAAAGAAAGAAATGTTCCTCCTGGGGGTGGGGGCAGATACAGCCACCAACTGTATGACGAGAGGCCAGTGAAGATCTCAGAGTACTTCAGCCCCAGCAGTAATTTAAAACGTTAGGTGGAATAAATTGAATGGAGACCACTGGGGTGGATGTTAATCAGGAAATAATTCCAGCCCCTTTGGTTAGATGTCCACTGGAATGTTTTCTGCTCAAAAAAGCATGCGACACCCTGCTGTGAGCTGTCAGAAGATGTAGCTCAACCGAGAGAGATGAGATGAGATGAGATGAGATGAGATGAGATGAGATGAGATGAGATGAGATGAGATGAGATGAGATGAGATGAGATGAGATGAGATGAGATGAGCAGCCAGTCAGCAGAGTTCCTGGTACAGAGATGATTTCAGACCATCAGAGACCAAAACAATTAGTCATATTGCTCCCTGCCTTATCCTCCAGCTAAGTTTGGAACAGAAGAGAAAAGCAGTTCATCAACTTCCCCTACAAAGGGAGAAACAATACCCCTGGGAGGCCCGTGGAGCCTGGCTCTGGAGGCTGCCCTTCCTCTTTCTGTGCACGGCGAAGGCAGACAGGAAAACTCCAGCTCCAGAAGACAGGTCCCATAATCCAGCTGCCCGAAACGACCCATCCGCTAACGTCTTCCAGACTCCAGACTGCGGAAAGTTGCACCTGGTGCTTAGTGCATCACTTCCCAAGGAAAGGGAAATGAAGTTTGCATCCTTTTCGTGGAAATAGAACAAAGTGATCTTATTGTTTGTTATCGTGTGTGACAATCTTGTGTGCATGAGTGAAACACCAGACCTGCTCTCATCGCTCCCTGATTTCGAGGATGCTGATGCGTCTTGTATGACAGGTGAGATCACCAACTCTGAGCTTTTATACTGTTGGAAATGAACTCACACCCCAGCGTTAAGGCACATTTCACTGTCATTTCGGATCGTGGAAGCACACTGCAAGTCATTCTGTTGCGTATCTTGTTCTAGACTTGCGCTCAGCAAAGGCAGTTGTGATTGTCTGAAGGAACACGTGATTACTAAATGACATTTAGACAATTATACTAAACAGAGTGAAACTTGTGGAGATCAGGTAAAGTCTCTCATGAGGAATCATATGGTTACAGGCAGTTCAAGGACTCAGGACTCCAAGCCAACTTTTTCACCTATAGCCTGTCAGAGCCCAATACTCTCTGAACAGGATCTTATAGATATTCCACACATGGAGGGTTTAATGTTTAATGCCATATTTACTTATTTGAAGATATTTGATGTTACATGTGATTTTGATTAAGCAGAGTGGCACAGCAATGAACTGAAATCACAATACAAGTACAAATGACAGTTAGCAGAGAACAGCAATTGCAGTATACACTTCAACAATACACAACAATTGTGTTGAGTCACAACACAAACATGATTCCCATTACCAGTCTCCATAATACGCTCACCATCATGACCCTGAGCATCCCTCGTCCCTGCAAAGGAATACATAGGTTGAGACCAGCTCAGGCCCGTTGCTCTCTTCAGAGCTCTTGTTGCTTGTCATCCAGATTCTATATTCTCTGTGGGGCTGAGCCATGGATACACTCCCCCGTTGCTGGTCTGGCTAGCTCAGGAAGGCATTCAAACCCTTTTGATTAACTCAGGGACAAACATTTACACAACCACTCGATCCGCTCAGCTGATATAGCCAGTTGGTCTAAAACAAAGGCTACCCTCCGGCTCCCTTTGTGTTGAGATCAGTTCAGGTTTGTTTGCAACAGCTGTGGTCAGTCACTCCTTCCTTCCCCGGGCTTCATCAGCCCTTGCCCTGAGCCTTCTTCCGTCGTAGGGGTTTATGGACCAGTCCCATCGCTAGGTGCACGTCTGACTGAGTCATGATTTCAAACAAACATGGAACAACTTCTGCAGTAGCAAAATCCTGTCCAAGGATGAATCCACGATAGCAGCTAGAAAGACTTATTTGAGGGAAGAAATTGGAATTTCTGCATATTCCCCTAGAACGCCACCACGATCAGAAGATCTAGGGTGAGTCCCAAAGCATCTGGCGGTCAGTCTAGGGAGGGTGTTTTGTTAATCTATTGTCTTGCCCAATGGGAATCATCAATCCCCCTTTCTTAGTTAGGTCACAGTCAATTCCATGAATTTGTGAAAATCCTTGACACTGCGAATAGACAAAATCGCAGGATGTTGTATCAGCCACACACCGAAGGGAAGATAAATCCCTACAGAGGGAGCAAACATCTTGCAGGTCAATAGGTTGTCATGGGCAAAACTGTTTCAGCTCAGGGAATTTCACCTTGTTTAATTTATTGTCAACTAACATAAACTTTTCATTACTGGTTTAGGTATTGAGAAAAACTAGAAGACAAGCAATTCAACAAACATTTAGGGAAATTCTTTTTCTCCCCTGCCGCAGGCTGAACTTCAGCCCAACAGCTTTTCTCCCTGCTAATCTCAGCTCCTCATCTTTTCACCGCACACTGCACTCACTCTCTTTGGTGAGGCAATGCAGGAGGCAATGCAGGAGGTTGGGGTCAGTGCTTAACGGTTTCTGTCTCCTCTTTTCTTCTGCTGCTCCTTGCTTCTTGCACCTCCCCTGCTCTGGTGTAGGAGCTGCAGTCCCTTTGGTGGTGTCCCTGCTCCGGTGTGGCTTATCCACTCACCACAGTCCTGTCACAAGTACCTCCTTTGGCACAAAGTGCCACCTTCCAAGAGCGTGTCTCCAGCTGTGTCCCCAGCAATGTTGCCTTCCATGTGTTTTCTTTGCTTCCTCCTTTTGCATTCCTTCTCATGTCTCCTCCTGTGCCCCAGGTTGTGTCACCACTCTGCCCTTGAATTTCTAAACAAAGAAGCTCAGCCTCCCTAAGGCCAGAATCAATCTCCAACTGCTATTCACTGCTATATCAGGAAATGGCCTTAGTAAGACTCTTTTCTGCTGAAATAAAGAGATAATAGTTCTGTAACTTCTTGGGATAAAATGACTTTCACCTGAAATAGGCATTGCGGAAAGAGTCCCTGGAAGAGGTTGAAGAGGGGTTTGGAATGGGAGGACTTGTAGGATTTGATGATGTACCCTCAGGCTGAGGAGTCCTGGTGCCCAACCGTTCAAGGTAGCAGATTGCCAGGACAGTTCATCATCTGAAACTTCTTTTCTGAATAACTGGGCATAGGTGATGGTGGGTAGGAGGGCTGGATCCTCATTCACATCCTTGGTGTAACTTCAGATTGTTGCTTCAGAGGAGTGAGGCACCGAAGGAGTGGGCCCATTTGTCATTACACCACTTGTCAATGGTACAATGTCTTTAGGAGCTCCTGGTGCATGCTGAGAGGCAGGGAAAGGTGTAGGGAGTTTTGTGAACAATGGAGATATGCTAAGATGTCTGCAAGGTAAAGGAAGGAGCTCAGATCATAATATAGCTTGCAAGTTCAAAGCTGAGTTAACAAACTCTCCCTTATCAGCACTAAACAAGGTCTTTCCTTCAAAGGGAACACTCTCCTTTTCTTTGTATGTATCTCCAGGAAAGCATGAGGCCTGAAGCCAAGAAAAGCCTCTAACTGCTTTATAAGGCTGCTTATAGTGCGAAGATATCCTCCGTAGGCACTCATCGGGGGGACAGAAAGTGCCTCTCTGTATGTCTGCTGAGGTAGAAGACCTGATGGAAAATGAAAGGCCTCTGTTCCTGGCTTTATGTTTCTTTTTCCTGACGACTCTGCCAGTAGTGCAAGTTTCAGGACTGATGATGTGCTGAGGGCACCAGAGCTTCCCCAGCATCTCACCTGGCAGCAAAGGAGGGGAATCTATTGGAAAGAGGTGGCAAAGGAGCCTTAAGGGATACTGCCAGGTGACTGGCACCTACAAAAGTCTCACTGGACTGAGCGTGGGCACTAAAGGGGGATGCTCTGAAGGCAGCACCACAGCTGGACATACATGCCAACACGATAGTCTGGGATTCGCTGAGCAAACCAAACGTGGTGAGGAAGGTCCAGGCTTCAGGAGCTTGCCTTTTGCCCTGCCCTGGTACAGATGGCATACGGGCTGTGCCCATAGCAGTATTTTGGAGCTCCGATGAGCCTCTCTCAAAGTGGCTGATGGCCATGCCTGTGGCTAGGGCCACTGGAAAGACTGAGGACTTCATCTCCCCACCACCTGCAGACCACGGTTCCTGCTACAGGAACATTAGCTTTGTCAAGCAAGAAGTATGGTTTTGCTGATACAGTTATGTCAGTGATGGGAGTTCTGCAGACATACCTCATGCCAGTAAGAAGTCATCCTCACTCTCGTCACTGACCAACAGAGAAATGCTGCCAGAAATCTTTCATTGAGCCTAGGAAGAACAATCAGTTCTTCACCACCAGAAGTAATGGAAGGTAAGGATATGAATAGTGAAGAATTCAAAGTAGAATCACAGAATCATAGAATCATTTAGGTTGGAAAAGACCTTTAAGATCATCGAGTCCAACTGTTAACCTAACACTGCCAAGTCCATCACTAAACCATGTCCCTAAGCACCACATCTACATATGTAAGTAATACAGCTATTACTTCTGCAGCAAAACTGGCTCCTAAATATTTAGCTTGATTGCCACTGCACCATATTCCCTACTATTTCATTTTCCAGAAAATATAAAGTGTCAGCTCAAGTCCAGAAGCAGTACATGGATTGAAGCAATGTGGTTCATCCAATCACACTTATATCAGATTTAATAACACAACTGTTGAGGAGCGTGCGGAGATTTCTGAGCTGATTCTGCAAGAGGCCTGCTTGGATTTCATGGGGATAATGCTTTGCCTGACCAAAGAAGTCCTGCTGGACCTGAGCTGGCTCTGCATAACCCCAGGTCAGATATCTGCATTCCTAGCAACCCAGACATCCTGCCAATGGATAGCAAGAGCCAAGAAGACAATACACCCCTCTGCTGTGAAGTGTTCATGTTATATTTCTCGTTTTCATTCAAGGTTGCATTCATTGATTTGCACAAAGATTTGGGTTCCTGGTTTTTGTATCACTTTCAGAACTTAAAATAATTATTGTAAAGCTGTAGCCCCATAACCCTCCCCCACTAGAAAGGCCATCTGCTCATTGTTTTAGCTCAGCTATCTGACATTTGCATGTTCTTTTTCCTGGCTGGAAGTATCAACCTGCAACCAGCTCACTGCCTGCTTTGAATCTGAGTTTAGAAATCGGATTTAAACGGACTTACCAATTCTGCTTCGGCATTAATTCCTGTTTAATAAATATGAATTATTTAAGCTTAAAGCAAAATGATCATAATAACCTTGCTTCTGAGTTTTACAAAGTGGGATAGTGCTGGGTTCATACGTAATAAGGTCAGTCCTTCCTTTTACTGTCAGGGATGAACTGATCCCCTTACAATGAACTATGCTTCACTTCCTCCTATACAGCTTCAAGAGATAAAATTAGATCTGAGGAGAACGACCCCTGAGAGCAGCTGGCCGACCGAGCCACTTGCTCTGAAACATCTCTAATAAGCTGTAATTTGTACTTCAGCCATGATACTTTTTGCCACACTGAGAGCTAGATAAATGATAAATTGAAAGAGGATTGAGGATATTTTTTGAAATCATAGAATCATAGAATGGTTTGGATTGGACGGGACCTTTTAAAGGTCATCTAGTCCAACCCCCTGCCATGAGCAGGGACATCTGCAACTCGATCAGGTTGCTCAGAGCCCCGTCCAACCTGACCTGGAATGTTTCCAGGGATGGGGCATCTCCCACCTCTCTGGGCAACCGGTGCCAGTGCCTCACCACCTCAGCGTAAACAATTTCTTCCTTATATCTAGTCTGAATCCCCCCTCTTTCAGTTTAAAACCATCACCCCTTGTCCTATCGCTACAGGCCCTGCTAAAAAGTCTGTCCCCATCTTTCTTAGAAGCCCCCTTTAAGTATTGAAAGGCCACAGAAAGGTCTCCCTGGAGCCTTCTCTTCTCCAGGCTGAACAACCCCAACTCTCTCAGCCTGTCCTCACAGCAGAGCTGCTCCAGCCCTCGGATCATCTTCGTGGCCTCCTCTGGCCCCGCTCCAACAGGTCCGTGTCTTTCCTGTCCCGAGGACCCCAGAGCTGGACGCAGTGCTGCAGGGGGGGTCTCAGGAGAGCGGAGTCGAGGGGCAGAATCCCCTCCCTCGCCCTGCTGGCCACGCTGCTGGGGATGCAGCCCAGGATAGGGTTGGCTTTCTGGGCTGCGAGTGCACATTGCCAGCTCACGTCCAGCTTTTCATCCACCAGTACCCCCAAGTCCTTCTCGGCAGGGCTGCTCTCCATCCCTTCATCCCCCAGCCTGTATTGGTACCGGGGGTTGCCTGACCCATGTGCAGGACCTTGCACCAGCAGTTCAATCCTGTGGCTTGCGCAGCTGCTTTTGAAAGACAGACCTGTCCAGAGCATGGGCCCTTGGAGGTGCTGGCATGCAGGGTAGCATGTCCTCTCCAGAAGCATCCAGTTGAGTGTAGTTCCTGCTTGACTTCTAGGGCTTTGCTCCATTTCCTGACATGCCAGGACTAGAGAACAGTCCTTGCGCTAGACAGACAAACCTCCTGGCTGGGCATTCAGCACTATCATCTGCCATGTAGGGACTTCTCTGTGTAGGGCTGCCCAGGTGCAGGAAGAAGAATACTGGGCAATACTATTGGAAATGGCACAAAGAAATCTGCTTTTCTCTGGTAAGGACCTCCTCAGGTCTCCAAAAGGCTTTCAGAAGTGTCTACAGTGCCCAAAGAGACGTGACGCAGCGTTCCCTGAGCTCACAATTACTGTGTTGGGTTTGGAACCAGGTAGCCCTGTCAGCACGGCACTGCACCTGAGCTACCAGCACTGCTGATGCAGCAGGTTTGTGTTCGGCTCTAACTTCTGCTAACCACGCAGCCCCTCTGGGAAGATGCAGAGCAGGGCTGTCCTTTGCAGGATAGCTTTATTGTCAAACTCATTTTGTCCCTACAGGGGAAAGTCACCAAGTATCTTCAAGAACATACTCAGCGTCTTCTGAACTTTTTGAATCACCACCGCCTTACTATTGCTTCTGTGGGCATTATCACACGGCAGGGAAGTAAAGGCAGTCTGCTAGCGAATCCGGCTCTCTGTAGGCTCTCCAATAAGCAAGGAGAAGCAAGGAAAAATGGATGAGGAGCAAAAAAAGATTCTTGATTTCTACTGCCTTTTTTTACTACTTGTGAAAAAGTGACTTCCAAAAATTGATGTTAATTTGCTCATCACAAACTGATTCTAAGTCTTACAACATTCAGATATACTCTTAAAACCCATGATCATGAAGAATAAGACTGGGTAATAATTTGAGCTTTAATATCTTAATTTCTTCTGTGAAAATAATTTTCTAGCCATTGAAACAATAGAAACAAAGTTGAAAAATGCCCAAAGCACATCTTAAAACTTCACAAACAGTAAATTTTAGCCTTGTTTCATTTTTAGCAGGCTGCTGGTTTTTTGTCTGTTTGTTGTTAGTTTTTTTGCAGATAACCCTGCTGGTATAACAGCCGTCTCTGAAAAGGCGAAATGTTGATTTGGTAGCGTTTTACACTCAGCTTGGCACAGGTGCAAATCCAGGACAAGTCAGACTTTCGGATGAGGGCATTGTATGCAAAGTTATTAACAACGGCCATCGGAGTGGGCTTTTGTAACAGGTAGAACTAAAGTCACCCGCGTGCGATGTCATTAAAAGCAGGCGGAAGTCAAATAACATATTAGAAGAAAAGCAAGTTGGGTGAATAGTGTGGCTGTTCCTGGAAGAGTCTGTGGGTACGGCTATACCACACACGGCACGCTAGCCAACCTGCAGAGTGCAGGCGTTCTAGGTAAAAAAAGCCAAAATAACTTGTGTCAGTTCTCTGAACTGCAGTGTCAAATTGGGCTTCCTGTCAGCCTGTGTGCATCGCCTAACGCTAGAATAAACTATCAGGGAAATGTGATACTGATCTTTGGGTAGGAGCAAAGAGAAACAAAATTATTTGGAACAGAATTTGTTAGACTGGCAGATTTGGGGTTTCTGAGCATGTTTTGAGCATTAGACTAAAGCAAAAGGCAGTTTTCAGCGGGCTGAAAATTATGATCTCCTTCCGCCTGCAGCTGCGGCTCCCAGTGCCCAACTCCTGTCAATCCGTTACCCGGGTGGATAAGGTCATGCCCTAAGCAGATTTTCTTGCAAGGGATAAAAATGGTGGGTTCCACCACACCCTTACAGCAAATTGTTAACGGGGTACAAAAGAGAAGAGGAACGGTGAATGCTAGAATGTGTTGTCCTGTTGACTGAAGCCATAAGGAGATGGTAAATATCATGCCCCCGCCTTAGATACCTTGGGGGACAGAATTTATCTAACAGGCTGCAAGCTGAATCAATGCACTGTTTCTTCTAGCCCTCTTGTTTTTTTTTCTTTTTGCCCTATAAATCCTTGTGTTAATCTCTTCTGAGTGGGAAGAGTGAGAGGGAAGTCTCCACTGTTAAGAAAGCCTGTGGAGCAAATTATTTTCCCCAGGTTTCCCAGGAAAGGCTCGGGTAGTTTTATTCAAGCCTCAGTGGAAGCATGTGAAAAGCAGACCCATTTTGCTACCGACAGCACTTGGTATCAGCTGTGAAGTGACACTCCTGCGCAGGCAGCGGAGCACGAGGTCCTCCGTGCAGCTGTGGATGCTCCCTGGGGAGCGCAGAGAGCTCTTCCGCCCTGATGATGCACCGAGACTTCCTGGGCAGCAAGTTCCCTCTTCGCTTGCTGACCAGGAGGTTTGTTTGGGGTTTTTGGGTTTTTTTTCTATACCTCCTCATAAGAGCTACTGGCTTTACTTCTAAAACCAGCTTTATGTGCCTTGGCTTTATGGGCTTTATCTGCTCCTCTGAACAAGGAAACTGTGGTACAGTAGATGTAGCAGTAATAACAACAATAATAAAATATATGCCTTGGTGAGTCATGCCTGTTTATGTCTATTTTTACTTTGGAAGATGAGCTTTCAGGCTCCACAGTGCAACACAGACCATGGCTACTTGAGTTTTACAGTGGCTTCCCTTCCTGGAGATACGCTCCCAGCTCAGATGCAAGGCTGAAGGAGCGTGTTAAATGCTAGCTTTGCTTTGTCACGTATGTATCACCAGGTGCCAATGTGGGGGGATGTAAACAAGGCAGTACAGAAACTTATCCTTGATTTTATACTTTAAAAGGGATAGCGTGGGGAACGTGGTAGCCAACAGCTGTGGGAGTCATGCTTTTGTGATGCATGAGCAAAAAGCGTGTCTTCTGAAAGGAATTTTGATGCCTAATTGTGTCTGTCCTAGCGTTTGAAAAATGTAGATTTGTTCCATCACAGGCACTGATCAGGACGAAAGGACGATCACGTGAACTTTATGGACCTGATTTGGAACTAGAAGTGCAGGAGGAAATTGCTGAAGTCTTGGCTCAGCAGTGTCCAGCTTTCAGCTGACTGAAAATCGGGAGATGAATATGCTGGATATGGCAGCTCAGTGCTGTGAGAAACATGAACTAAGGGCTGACTTTCTAATGCTCAACCTCAAATGATAAGTATTTGCTACTCACACTGTAGAATTCAGACCTCTTAGTTGTAGAGCAGAATTGCCCTGTGACCTCAGAAATACAGCACGCATGCAGGGGGCAACGACTAGCTAAGCATAAAAGACGAGACAACGGATAGCTATAGGAGACAAAGGTAACGTCCTGGTTTCGGCTGGGATAGAGTTAATTTTCTTCTTAGTAGCTGGTACAGTGCTGTGTTAGTGTGAGAATACTGTTGATAACACACTGATGTTTTAGTTGCTGCTAAGCAGCGCTTATCTTAAGTTAGGGATTTTCAGTCTCCCATGCTCTGCCAGCAGGCAGGTGTGCAAGGAGCTGGGAGGGAGCATGGCCAGGAGAGCTGACCCCAACTAGCCCAAGGGCTATTCCATACCATGGAACGTCATGCCCAGTATATAAACTGGGGGGAGCTGGCCGGGAGGGGCGGATTGCTGCTCGGGCATCAGTCAGTGGGTGGTGAGCAATTGCATTGTGCATCACTGGTTTTTTTCCTTGAGGTTTTTTTTTTTTTCCTTTTCTTTTTTCCCTTGTTTTTGTTATTTTCCTTTTCATTACTATTATTATTATATTTCATTATTATTATTGTTAGTATTATATTTTACTTTAGTTATTAAACCGTTCTTATCTCAGCCCACAAGTTTTATCTTTTTTCCCAATTCTCCTCCCCATCCCAGCTGCGTGGTGCTTGGCTGCTGGCTGGGGTTAAGCCACGACAGGAACATTTTAAGGCACAGAAATATGCTGGTTTGAAAATCAATCGAGTGGACAGTGGAGGCTGGCATGATGAGTTGAGTGGATTTGGGAATATATTTCAATGTTAGATGATAAGTAGGGTAGGATGTGAAAGCTTTTGAAAATGAAGAGAGGGATCTCATTTTTAACATGATAAGAGCCAGCGAAGAGCTGCATGGGGAAGAGTAATTCTGGATTAGAAAATGATGAAACGAAAATGGATGGATGTAATCAGGGCATGACTGCACTGGAGAAGGATTTTGCAGTAACTGAGGTACAGTGTGTGACAGCCGGGATGAGATTTCTATTTGATTGAGAGGAAAGCTGCTATATTAGATATTTTACACACCGCTACCATCCTTCCTGAGGAAGGTGGTATATTCCATGGTATAATTCTGCCGTGCCTAGAATCTGCTGATATAAGGTCTCTGCATCAGTGAGTTCTTACATCAAAGGTGCAAATTAAACTCTGTTCTGCTCAGAAGCCATTTTTGAACTTCTAAACGGTCACCCTGAGCAGGGTTCAAATGAGGAGGGGAGAATTCAGGCCGTGTGTTCCAGTATGACATATAGATTCAACCTGTTCAGAGGATGGCTGTACTGGGTGATGTACTTTACTTGAAGAACTCGATAGTGCAGGGGGATCAGTTCCCCAGAAATACTGAATTCAATGACACAGTAAGTTGCAAAGGACACTTTCTCACGAGACCTAATTTCTCTAGCAGTTTTAGCCAGATACAGGATTCTTGCCCAAGACTGTTGGATAGTGTGCTGAATGGCTGCAGCTGAACGGAGTCTAGCACAAACCTCACTACAGATTGGAAACATTAGGGGTACTTTCAAAAGACAGACTTATAATCAATGGTGCGTTGAGCTTTTGAAGCATGCACGTTGTGATTTTTTTTTTTTAATTTAATTAACTGGTTGTTTAAGTTAAATAAAAGTAATTCGTAAAACTGATGACATATGCCAACTATACCTAAGTAAATGAATTACCGTTTGTCTGATTTGTTTGTAAAGAGTCAGTATTTATGAAAATACGATCTCAGTATTTGTTTCTGTGCACTGACCGCATACCTCATTTTGTATCTTTGGTCTATTTTCAGGAGATAGGAGGACAGGATAGGATGACAGGAGGCTGACTTGGACCAGAATGCCCTATACTTAAAGATGTTGTCTAAGTCAAGGCAACGTGGAGATGAGACTGGAGTTCACTTACACGTGTTAATTGAATCTGGCCTCTTCGTCAGAGCAGAGAAAGCCCTGAACATTCTCAGGTTTTGAAAGGCGTTTTGGTACCTGAACCTCACTTGCATGCTCTAATTGCCTGGTGGTTTGCTACAGAATTTAAGGATCTGCAAGAATTTTTGTCATTAATCCACAGCAAAAGAGGGCAGAACGTCCAGAACTGACAAAGATAACCTCTGCTTCTTGCCGACAGTTCCCAGCTGCTGATTTGTGGAAAGAGTATAATGGTCGTAACATAAAATCTCTTAGATAAAGATTTTTAAATTCTGTTTACATATCTGGGGTAAGTGCCCCCTCATCTATCCCCTTAAAAACTTCATATTTTGTGTAAAATTTAGCAGAAAATATTTATATTCCTACTCCATCCTTTTCTGCAGTCAGTTGCTATCAGATAGGGTTGCTTGCTGCTGTGGCCATGTCATTTGTCAATCTAAAAGCCAGTGATAAATATCTTCCAGCTTGTCTGACTTCCAGTTTGGAAATTAAATGGCCTTCAGATGGTAACTTAAGATTTAGAACTCCAGGCTTAATGTAAATCCTGAGTGGAATAACACGACGGCTCACATCCTTAATATGAATCAATTGATATGTGATTATCTTACACCACAAATATTTCCTTAGCTCACTGGATGAATGATCTGTTTTTACTTTATCCAAAATGTGCACTTTTTCTTTTTTAAAACCCTGGAAGCTACTATTAAATAAGCTAGAGTGAAGCATGGATAGACAGCAGAATGCACATTAGCACGGTCCCCTTTCTAACTCATCTCCCTGGCAAGTTCGCAGTTATGATTAACAACGCTAAGCCACAAGAGATGATGAAGGCATCTCGCCAGGTACATGGGGACACGAGGAGCCCAGAGAAAAAGGTCAGATGGTTGAGTATGAGCTGGCGGTGCGACCTCACCACAAATTGGACAAGTGGCATGCTGGCTACGGGAGGAAAAATTACTGTTCCCTCTGTATTTGGCACTATTGGGGCCTCACGTTGAATAAAGTTTTGATCTGGGCTCCCTCCAGTTCAAGAGGGATGGGGAGAAACTGGAGAGAACCAGCACAGGGCTCCCGAGATGCTCGAGGTCCTGGGGCACACGACGCACAAGGAGAGGTCGGTGCAGCAGGACTTGTTCAGCCGGGTGAAAAGGGGGCACCGAGGAGCAGCCCACTACTACGTCAAGGACGGCTGTGAAGAGGGCAGAGCCAGACTGCTCTGGTACTGGGGTGTAAGGAGGGGCAGCGGCTCAAACCGCAGCTGGGAGGTTCAGGTTGGACAGGAGGAAGAACTCCTCCAGAAGGTGTAGGTGAGCACCGGTGTGGGTTACCCAGGCAGGTGGGGGAATCTCCTGGCTTGGATGATTTCAGGACACGGCCAGATAAAGCCGCAGTTAACCCAACCTAACGCTGCTGACGGTGCCGCTTTAGGTGAGATGGAACTAGAGACCTCCTGATGTCTCTTCCAGCCTAGATAGATTCGTAGACGTCTCTATGAATTTATGACTCACGACGTAAATCCTGAGGGCCGCTCTAACATCACGGGTTGGAGTACGTACCGTATTACCTTTTAGTAAAAGAAGCAAGCTGTAATTCTGGGAGTCAGTTTGAGATTCACTTAGGAGGTGGAGAAGTGGTCTTTAATCCTAGATCCTGGACTGGCTTACCTCTTTCACAGCCTCGGTAAGTGATTTTTCTTCAAAGACTAGTTCATAATGAGAACTTGCTCCTTTCCCTTGATGCTCGGTTCACCATTGTCTTGTGCGACCATTTGTGCTGTACATTTATGCCCATTACTCTGTTTCGGCTTCGTTGTCTAGCCGTTGTACACAACCTTGCAACCCACTGAAGGTGCCGTGAGAACTAAGGTGTACAAACACCTTTAAGGACACCGGCCTTAACTTTCTTTTGTCCCTGGCACGGTATTCACTGATGGTGGCTTTCCCACACAGGCACATACTACGATTTTCCACATTCTTTTCCCATAGAAACAGGAACATATGATGCTGCACGCTGTGAGAATCTGCTCATTTTTCTATGAAACCACGATACGGAAGGAGCAACCATTTGAGATGCTGCATAGACGTACGTCCTTTGCAGGTAGGTAACAAGGGCTGGCTTTCGAATAGCGTAATAATTAGTTTTTCTGTCCAGTCAATAATATCCTTCCTTTAACGGGAGAGAAGATGGCAATAAAATCGCGAGTCTGGGTGGGGTGGGAGTGTCACCTGGGAGCTCCTGGGGCTTCCAAGGGCAGAAGCGGCTTTCGATTGAGAGAAGATGGGAGTGGATTGCAACTCCGGAGGATGAGGTGGGATGGGGGGGGACAGCTGTGCCGAAAAGGGGACTGGGAGCGTACGGAGCAGCATCGCAGGGGGAGAACGGCCAACAGCTGGGCAGCACGTGGATGGGGCAGGTAATGGTGTTGGTGAGGGAGAAGGTGGTTAGTTGGTGGGCAGTGGGCTGCATGACGGGGGATGCTGCCGGTGGGAGCAAAGGGAGCTGCAGCTCAGGGCAGCGGCCGCACGAGTGGACGCGTGCAGGGTGGAGGTGCCGACAGAGGAAGATGGCACCTGGGATGCTGGCTAACCGCCACTGAGCGGAGGGAGCTCGATGCCAGCGGATGGGGACAGCAGCTCTGACTGCAGGCGCCGGTGTCGGGGAGAGGCGTGCGGATGGTCGTTCGGCGGTGGTTAGCTGGGGTACGCTCGGTAGCGCCGGAGGGAAGGGGGTGCGTGGCTGGGCGGTGGCGAGCAGCAAGGGAAGGGATGCGAGTAGCTGGGTGCCGCAGCTGCGAAGCAATGGTCGGCGAGGGGCCCAGCTTGGTGGTCTTGGGGGAAGGTGGCGCAGGTGCTGGGCAGGGGTCAGCGTGAGGAGGGGGGGGTTCGGTGGCTCCCAGTGTCTGTCGGGACCGGGAGGTGGGTGGCAGTGGTGGCACGGGGAGCGGGGAGCTGGTGGCCACCTCACGGTGACCGCCGGCCGCAGGCAGTGAGGGGGGCAGCCGGTGACCGTGAGAGGGCAGCGGGCCGCCATGGGCTGGGCAACCGGGGCTGAAGGGAGCCGCTGGCAGCCGGAGGCCGTTGGTGGCAGTTGGTGGCGGCGGGGGCAAAGGAGCCGGTGGCAGTTGGTGGCGGCGGGGCGAGGAGGAAGGAGGGGAGCCGGAGGCCGTTGGTGGCAGCGGGGGAAGGGAGCTGCCGACAGTGGGCAGCCGGGGTTGTTGTCGCTGTCGCCGGGGAGGCCGCTGTGGCACCCGGGGGAGAGGAGGGGCGGGCGGCCCTGAGGAGATCCCGCCGCCGCCATCGTCCCCCTCAGGCGGGGAGAGGCGGGACCGCGGCGAGGGGAGAAAAGGCGGGGGGGGGGGGGGGCGGCCGCGCCCTTTGGCAGCAGCCGCGGGGGCGGGGAGTACGCATGCGCGGGTCTGGGGGGCGGAGCCGCTCGGCGGATCGCTCCGCCTCCTCCTCCCCCCGCCGTCCGTACAGTAGGTGGAGTCACGCGGGCGGGGTCACATGACCGGGGCCCTTTACAGTAGGATCCCAATATGGCAGCGGCGGCGGGCGCAGGGCCCGTCGCGGTCGGGGCTGTCCGCACCTAGGGCCGCCGCCGCCGCCCGCTCCGGCTCCCCCCGCTCCCCCCCCCCTCCCCCCTTTTCCGCCTCTCCTCCCGGGCGGACGGACGTGGCGGAACCCCCAGGGTACCTCGGAGTCAGCTGCGCCCCGTCGCGTCCGACATGAGGGAGAAGGGCCGCAGGAAGAAGGGCAGGACCTGGGCAGAGGCCGCCCGGACGGTACGCGGGGCCTGCGGGCCGGGGCGGGGGGGGGGGGGGTGTGTGGGGGGAGGCGGAGGCCGCTGGGGCGGGTCAGAGGCCTCTCGGCCTCTCCGGCTCATGCGGGCTCCCTCCTGCGGGGAACGGCCGCTCCCGTCGCGCCTGGCCCCGATCAGAGCCCGGCGCGGCGGGCAGCCCCGATGGCGGCGGGGGGGGGGGGGGGGGGGGTGTCGGTGCAGCCTCGGCCTCCGGCTGCGTGCGGGGCTGCAGGGACAGCCTGGTGAGGTGCGAAGGGGTGAAGCGGCGCACGGGCTGTGGGAGCTGCTGGCCTGTCTCTGCCTGCAACTTTGTTCCAGCGCCGCGCACTTGCATAGGCAGGTTTTTTTTATTTTGACCTGTTCTCCAGTTGCTTAATGTTTCTAGGCACAAATTTATATGGGAAGCTTTGTGGGGGAGGGATTACCTCTTCGTATTTGCAAAACGCTGTCATTAATGAGGATGTAAATAATATTAGCAAACAAGTGACATGCACAATGGTTTTCTTTCAGTATTTTCAGCGTGTCAGTGTCTTTCATGCAGCAGAACTTGTTGCAGTAGGAGCTGCTGAATTGCCTCAGGACAGATAGCGAGTTGTGAACCCTAAAAGGAGAATTTTTGTCTTCTGATTTCCCAGTCTGATAGTCTTTGTTACTCTGCTGTTTTCAAGACGGACTTACCGTAGTTTCTGTGTGGGGCAGGTGCGTTAGACGGTGGATAAAGGAAAAGGGATGTTGAGTAGTGAGACAAGCGTGAGAGAGGAAACTAAACAAGTGCAGCCTGCAGGAGCTGAACAGAAGTGTTGAATTGTGAAAGTACAACACATGCTTCTGAGGTATCTGTATTTGCAGTGCGGATTCAAATCTGCCTGATGGAGAGGGGGAGGAGTTTGGGTTCTATCATAGCCGTTCTGAAAGAGGTATCTGTTAAAACAAGACTTGAAAAGTCTGGCTAGAAAGCAAATGTAAATAGACATCTGCGGCTGAGACTTGCAAGCACTATTTTAATAAATAGTAATTTATTTATATTAATAAATATTAAGTTTATTTATTTAAATTTGAAAGGCATCAAAATAGCTGCTCTTCTTTCAGGAGATATGATGCAGTTAACTATTTTAAGAATATGAGATACTGTCCCACAGGTGAATGCTTTGGTACTTCTCTGTATATGTTTTTGTGTATCTTTTTTTAACAATTTATTTTGAAAAAAGAGTTCAAGAACCTCCACTGTAGGGTATAAGTGGGACCCAATCTTTTTCAGCCTATGAGCACTGCTGTTCATCCAGTGATCTCTTACAGAATCCACTTAAAGGCTAAAACGTGTATTTAGAAAAGCTGCACTGAAAACTATCAAAACTGAAGGTTACACGTTAGCCTGGGTTGCATACCTAGATTCATGGCAGAGGCAGCCAAAACTAGGAAAAGATGAGTAAATGCCTGCCAAAACCTCAGTTTTGGCAAATATTTCTATTTGAGTATTCAGCGGGAATGTTAAAATATTCTGGTCAAACTCCAACTCCAATCTTCAAAAAGTTTCCCTGCATTTTTGGTTTGAAATAATGTCTTTTGATTCTTGTCCTAGCTTGTGTGCTTGTATTGGCTTCTCAGCTGCCGGTGGTTGAAGTTCGTAGGGTATATTATAAAACCGCGTTAAGAAACGCGGCAGCTCTCAGGTACCCTATTCTTCTGCTCCTGAAAGGTGACATAAAACTTTTCCTCAAGCTTGAGAAACCTTCCATTTTGTCTTCAGCATAGTGTTGCATCTCTGCGCTCTTTTGCAGAGGTAGTTCGCTCGCTGAGCTCTCTAAGCTGGCTTGCTGTGGAGTGAGCCCCGACAGTCACAGGTCAGCATGGAGCTGCAGGGGAAGGGGCTTGGGGTTGTAGACCTGCTTGTCCTGGCAAACTGCCCTGCGGTGGTCCCTGAACAGCAGCGTATGGTCATCACGGCTGATGTTCTGTGGCAGTTCTGTCCCCCCCTCTGCCTCCTCGCTCTCTGTCACCTCACTGCTGGCACTCGTAGGTAGTTCAGGGAGCTAGACCAGCAAAAAAGCATCGTCGTTATTATGGTGCTGATCTGGCTGCGTGCCAGTTTAGTCTTCCCAGCCAGGTATTTGGGATTAGGTGTCCTCCAGTGCAAGGGAGGTGATGGGAATGTGGCAGGGGGAGAGCACCAAGGTAATATCTACTTGATAGCTTAATCTGTTGTAGCAGTTCAGTGTTAGCTGGAAACAAGGTGGTAAGCAACAGAAGCATGGCCTTTCTGTTTGATAGAAGGATGTCAGGTAGGTATATGGATAAGGTGGATTCAGTGGGACTCAAGCTATGCTTGCTCTTAGATGTATAGGACTATTAATTGGAGCAGAATGGCAGTGTGAAGTAAGGAAAGGGTGCCCCGTGCGGGCGGCGCGTTCAGGGAGGAAGTTACTGTTGATAAACAACCTTTTTCTTATTTCCTGGCTCATTCAGTAAATTTGCAGCTGCAGATGACTGTTAACTTGTGACTTTTCTTGGGACAATGGCTGGGTGTCCCTGCAGTTAAAGTAAAAAGCTTCATTAAGGTAAGAAGCTGATACTGTATAGTACACAAGTTTAAGATAATAGTACACAATTTTAAGATAAATGCACTGCATGTGTCTCTAACCTGGAGTAACCTCTTCAGATGCAGTGGTGGAGCAACCAAACTGCAGACACACACCAATGGGACAGTGTGTCTAAAGAAAAGAGATGATTTATCTATTCTGCTGAAGACTAGAGCAGGCAGATTACATCTGTACTGGTAGACTCGAGTTTTAGGGCTTGTTTTCTGGCCCCAAGGCTGTCTCACATAATCTGTGTGTATCCATACTGCTGAACCTCCATCCTTCAAACTGGATGACCGCATTCAGGCTGGCTTTGGCAGGCTGGCCTGCGCTAGTTCTTGAACTGCACTGTAAACTGGTGTCCGGGCTCAATTTGTAATCTTGCGTACAGATCTGTGCACAGGACCTGTACTAGCCTAACGGTGCGGAGAGCCGGGCTGGTGCCTGTGCAGTGCCCTGCTGTGGCTGAGCTTAAACGTACGGCTGCGGTGGTCCAGTGGTTATCAGAAAACTGTAACTGATGCCTGTGAAGCTGGTGCAGGCAGATGAGCACAAATATTCAGTAGTACTTGCTTTAGCCTGGTTTGGGTAAGCGTTATCGTTGTAGTGTTGAATTGATATTCACAGTGGCTGTGGTTGAAGGGGGCAGGCGCCACGTTGTATGCGGCAATGGGACTTTGGTTGCGCAGCAGAGAAGTTCTGCGCTTTTGTTTTGACTGCTCAGGTCTCAGAGTTGTTGCTATTCCTCTTGTTTATGTTTAACACAGTCCTTGTGACGCAGCTTTCCAAAACAAGGAGGGACCGGAGCACAGCCGAATGCTCTGTGCATCTGCCTGCTGCCGTCCTCTGCTCTGCTGTGTGATGGAGTATGGCAGCGAACGGGCTGTTGTGGTGCGTTAGTGGCCTGTTTAGATCCAGATGAGAAGTCCTGTTGCTGGACAGAAGCCACAAACAGGCTGCCTTTGTGCTTTGTTTGCGTGGAGGAAAGTGTATGCTGTCATGTGCCAAGTTTGAAGAAATTTGGTGGTTTGTTTTTCATAGGAAGTCCCCATGTGTGACCTGACAAAACAGTTTTCTGCTGTACGGCCTCGGAGTACCAAGGCATAGGGGCTGTGCAAATGTGGGCTGGAGACGGTCTCTATAAATGCTCCTTGGCCGGCTCATCTGGGAACACAAAATGCAGTCTCTTGTGCTACCTGTTTGTGAGAGGGAGCTGCTGCAGCCGTGTTTTTTCCTGTGTGCTGATTTCCTGTTGGGTCAAACTGCCTTTGTTGGCTTCGGAGGGTGCGAGAATGCCCTTGGGAAAGCAGACAGAGCCTAAACGTGTTGCGGTGGGCGTCTCTGAAGGCGTAGATGTCCAAGTATGAGTCCTGTCATGATGCTGGCAGTTACTGTGCAGCTCTTGTGATGTGAACTCAGCTTCTCTCTTGCTGTAGGGGTTTGTTTGCATCACTTGTGTCAACTGAAGAATTAAAATGAAATGACGTGCCATCTCTGAAACTGATAGCGCAGAACATATGATCTGATCTGGTGTTCGCGGGCCCATCTGCTATGTCAAACAGAAGATAATGTAGTAAGGTCAAAAGGCGAAGTCAAGTAGAAAGCTTATTTGTTAGGGAAACAAATGGCATGCTTTTGCAAGTTGACTTTAGACTGTCCTTTTTATTAAGGTGCAATTTTCTGGGGGGCAATGAAGTAAGGAATCTGAGGGATGCCATTTTTCCCTGCTTTCTGTTAAGATGTACGCAGAAGAGCAGGTGGAAGGATCCAAATTGTAGAAGTTGCCCGCTTGTCTGCAAGTACCTGAGTCCATTTGCTCACCTGTATACGCAAACTTGAAAATCTGCAAAGGTTCCAGGACTGCTGCAAAAATATGTGGAAATTCAGGGGATTCTGTAAAACATCAGTTTGAGGGACTGATCAGCCTAGTAGATGATGCTGTTATTTTTCACTACTACATATTTCAAGTGCCCAGCTACAGCTTTCCAATGTATAGGTTGGCAGAGCTGAACTGTGTGTGCTTGCAGATTGTTTTATTGAGGGAAGCGTAGTGCTTGGTTTAACTGGGTACAAAATGCACGTAATGTCTGAGATGGATTTCTTCATTTCACCAGTCCTTCAGAGGTCTGATCGCTCAATCGGAAAAAATCTGGAGGATGATTTGGAGCACAGCAGGCCTCTCCTGGTGAATCTGAGAACTGACTTTTCAGCAAGGTATTGAATGAGGTAGCACTGTAGAAGGTTAAATGATTAATCAAAGCTTGTGTAATGAGCTGATAGTTGAAGCTGGTGAGGCTTCTTGTATTTTTTTTTTTTGAGGGGATTGTTTGTTGCTGTGTGTTAGGTTTTTTGGCGGTGGTTTTTTTTTTTAATCCCCTAAGTATTATCACAGCTTCCTTCCCTGTTCTCAGTCTGCGTCCAGGTACAAGACCTCTTTCCACTGAGGACAAGCAGCAGTGGCTAAGGTTGCTCTGTTATGTCTGTTAAATGCTTTTGCAGAGACTCCTGCGGGACAGGCATAGTGCAGTTGGTAGCCATGGCTCTGGTGACCAAGCCATTGTACGGCGTCCTTCTGCCACGTGACGTATCTACGTGTCTGCTAGCCAGGAAAATACCTTGGCAGTGTTTCTACAGAAATAGACTCGTGGCTGCACAAGACTGAACAAAAGTTGGCACAAACTTTGTCACACGTTAATAGAGAACTGCAGTTTCCCTTCACTACTTACTCATACGCATCTTTTATTGACCACAGCACTTGGATGTATTTTTCCTGCATTTTTTCAAGGTTGGGTTTTTTTTTTTTTTTAAGGACTTTACTGTAAAGTCAGCAATTGCTCTGCAAATGTGAACTCTGTTTTGGCCCAGCGTGGGTTGTATCCTCTGATATCGGCTCTTCTGGATGCTAGAACCTACAGTGAACTGAAAGTTGCTTTAAATTCATCTTGGGAATCTGTAAGAGACAAATGGAGGCTCAAAAAATTGGTTCTGATGTGGAAATAGAATTTGGAAAGGATGAGGTGTAAGAGTGATCCACTTCAATTGCTGTAGCAAGCTGGCAGACTACAGAATCTGTCCTTCTTCCAATCACAATAATCCAATTACATGCCTGCCATTTTAAAAACTAATATCCAAGTCATAGCCTGTGTTCCTGCTAGGAACTTTAACCTCTTAAAGGCATCAAAATCCCCATGAGTTACTACGCATACACGTACCTGCTGCTTTGGATGTGCAGTTGTGCTTGCTCTGGCTGGAGTTGAGTAAGCTCGTTTGCCAGCTTTGTAGCTGATCTACGGGGTTGACAACGCAATGCTGTGCTAACGTGTGGTTAATTTCATTAGTAGTAGTACAACTTTTTTTTTTTTAAAAGATAACTGAGGGGGCTGGCTCTTGGCTTGAGGGTAGTGGAGTTTGTCTCTCCCAAAGCATCAGTGCCCTTGCTAAAATCTTGAGTGTTATTTCCCTCCTGCAAAGCAGGGTGGTGGCAGATGTGCAAGCACCCAGCTCAGCAGGGCAGCACGGAAGAGGAAATGGAGGGCAGCGGTGCCAGGCGGGGAATCCCCACCAGCTGCAGAGCATCGCAGCCCTGCCCCTGAGTGCCTCTCACAGCACGCTCGGAGGTGGAGGTTCGGGCAACTGTTCACCTTGTTCTGTGTTCCAGTAGAAAAATTCAGCGCTACTGAAGGATCTCAAACGTGTTTCCTTTACTTTTGTTCTTATTTAAAACAATAAATGCAGTTTAGGTATTAATTTTAATACAGAGCTTAGATATACTTTTGCTTGGTCTCTCTCGTTAACTTTATTTTAGCACGGAAGGATTTAAAGGTATCGTGCAGACTTCCTTGAGTGAGCTCATCTCTAAAGCTGCAAGAGCATTGAAATGGCTTTTCTGCAAAAGTTGTGGTCTCCTTTCAGATCAGCTGAGAAATGTAGATGTGCAAGCATGTCTTGAGCATTTTTTGTGCGAGGCTTTTCCAAGTGAGAACATTTGAGAAAAAAAGCCAGTTTTCTTTCCTGGATATGGTCTTTGCAACATCTGCAGAAGGTGGTTTCAATGAACCTAACTGTTGTGTAGTAACCAGCGCATTATCTAGTGTCCTAAAGAAATTGAAGAATCATCTTTTACTAAAATGTAGTTGGATTCTGGGTATCATGCAAGCTCTTTCTATAAAAAGAGGGAAATTCAAATACTTTGTGCTTAAAACCCATGCTTCACAGTCTGTGTTTTTGTGCACCAAGGGCCATTCGCATTAGCGAGTAATATGGAGTGATAAAATCACGCTGCGGAGGGAAGTCGGTGGCCAGGAGGAGTTGGTATCGGTGCGATGTCTGCTGCAGGGTTTTGCATCAGGGTAGCTCTGGTTTGAACCACAGGGCTGGACTTTTGCTACTGCCTGTCCCATACTGGATGTGCTCTGAACTGAAAGGTGCTCCTCTGGCTTCATCCAAAGAGAATCCATTGTCTTCTCCACTAGCTGCTCTGGAAAGTGAGCTGAAGCACGGTAAGTGGAGACAATTGCGAGCCAGCATCGTGAGTGCTCTCCTGATCAGAGTTAAAACTATAATAATGTAGACATGACAGATGAGTGTTATTGCCCAAATACACCAATGCTGAATGAAGATCATCCTGTGGCTTTTTGGTTCAATTCTGCATGTGCATCTGTTGCCTACAATGTATGTTAAAACACACCAGAAGCGGATGCTTGATATATCTGGGTTTTTTTCTGTGATTGTCAGGTTTTCTGCTTATGTGGCTAGCTTAAACTGTTTGGAGGAGTAAAAAGAGAGCCAAGAACAGCCAAGACATTTGGTCTAATTCTTCGTGTGTCTCTAAAACATCTCTGCTGTAACCAGCTGTGGGATCTTCTCAGAGGTCTTATCTGAATTCATGTCCTGAATGAGGCAGTTTCAGTAGGTCACTGTTATTGAATAGCCTTTGAAGTAAAATGTGAGAAATTGGGTAATCATGCCTATCGCTTACGTTCTGCAGATGCTATGAAACTCTGCTTTACAGAGAAGATGAGCAGTATTACTGTTGTAGAGTTGAGTAGAGATGAAAATTTGGAGGATTACGCATGTGAGCTTATCACTTGATAGCTGGGGCAGTAAGATTATACAATTTTTTTTTTTAAATAAAAAGCCTCCAATGATGCAGCGTTCACTCTGTTTCAGTGCAGAAGCCAAGGGGTAGCAAGTGCTGTCTGCCAGCCTCGTGTTTGGAGAGCACGGAAGGAGATATAAGCTGTGGAGCTTGCTTTTGCAGGACGTTGTAGATGCTAAAGGCTTGCATGGGCTTGTGGAAATCTGTTGCAGGTTACTAAATACCTGGAAACTCCTCTTATTTTTGAAGTCCCAAGCAGCATTGAGAATGGGAGAGCAGCCTCCTGGGATGTTGGGATGCTAGACAGTCGCACAGGAGGTCCATCAACATCAGCTATGGCCCCATATGGATTGGTGTTTAAGTATTTAGTTCAACTTCAGGCTGCTAGAACGGTTTCCTGCTTTTCTGTGTAAACAAAAGATTTTCCTGGTGTGCTGAAGGGACTGGCCAACGTGATTGCATGTTGATCCTTTATTGTCCTTAAAGGGCTGTGGTGATTGGGGAAAGCTCCTTGTGAGTGGAAGAGGGAAAATGTCACACTCATCTTCAAAAGGGTGAGAAGGAGGATGTGGGGAAATAGGCCTGGTCATCCTCATTTGGGTCCTTGGCAAGGTATGGAACAAATACTCCTGGAAGCTGGTTTCTTGTGCATGTAGGAGAAGAATGGGGTTTTTTGGGGACAGCCAGCGTGGATTTACCAAAGGTAAGCTGTTGCTAAACAAGGTGATGAGATGGCTGGCTCTGTGGAGGAGGACAGAGCAGTTAAAACATGGCTTTTGGTGTGGTTTTTCCCATAGTATCCTTATGACCAAGCTGGTGAGACACAGGCTGGATAAGCAGGTGACAAAGTCGATGCTAAACTGAATGGACAGGCAGGCACCAAGGTCTGAACAGCCATGCAGAGGTCCACTGGCTACTGCGTGTCAGTGGTGGTCCTCGGGTTTTGATACTGAGACTGATACTGAGCCGATGCTTTGTGTTGGCGTTCAGATGCGTACCCAAGGTTCCTGTGGCAATGGCTAGAACCCTAATACATCGGTCATCAGGGCTTGGTGACTTAGATAACTGTCTGTGGGTGGCCAAGTTTATTGTCCTTCCTCTGCTTTTAAAACAAACTGGGAAAGTAGCATGTCCTGTGTTGTGAGGTGTGGTTTGGATCGCTGTTCTCCTGCAGAAGTATTTGTGTTGTCTGTTGTAGCCATAGTGTAACATGTTTAAATGCTTAGAATGTGGCTGTGACTTTGTCACAGGGGGACATAGGGGAAATGACAGCCCTGCTAAGACAATTGTTTTGGAGCTGGGTGTCTCTAAGATACAAAATTAGATGACATTTCAGTAACAGCTGAGTGACTCTTCTTTAGAAGTGTATGGTGTGATTATAAATGTGCATGATAACGTATTGGGTTTGCATGACAAGGTTTTGGTAGCGGGGGGGCTACCAGGGGAAGCTTCTGTGAGAAGATGCCAGAAGCTTCCCCCATGTCCGATAGAGCCCATGCCAGCCGGCTCCAAGACGGACCCGCCGCTGGCCAAGGCCGAGCCCATCAGCGACGGTGGTAGCACCTCTGGGATAACAGATTTAAGAAAGGGGGAAAAGTTACTGTGCAGCAGCAACTGCAGCCAGAGAGAGGAGTGAGAAGATGTGAGAGGAACAACTCTGCAGACACCAAGGTCAGGGAAGAAGGAGGGGGAGGAGGTGCTCCAGGCACCCCAGCAGAGATTCCCCTGCAGCCCGTGGGGAAGACCACGGTGAGGCAGGCTGTCCCCCGGCAGCCCATGGAGGTCCACGGTGGAGCAGATATCCACCTGCAGCCCGTGGAGAGAGGACCCCACGCCAGAGCAGGGGGATGCCCGAAGGAGGCTGTGACCCTGTGGGAAGCCCGCGCTGGAGCAGGCTCCTGGCAGGAGCTGTGGCCCCGTGGAGAGAGGAGCCCAGGCTGGAGCAGGTTTGCTGGCAGGGCTTGTGACCCCGCGGGGGACCCACGCTGGAGCAGTCTGCTCCTGAAGGACTGCACCCTGTGGAAGGGACCCACGCTAGAGCAGTTCGTGAAGAACTGCAGCCCGTGGGCAGGACTCACGCTGGAGAAGTTTGTGGAGGACTGTCTGCCGTGGGAGGGACCCCACGCTGGAGCCGGGGAAGAGTGTGAGGAGTCCTCCCCCTGAGGAGGAAGGAGCGGCAGAGACAGCGTGTGATGAACTGACCGCAACCCCCATTCCCCGTCCCCCTGCGCTGCTCAGGGCGAGGAGGTAGAGAACTCAGGAGTGAAGTTAAGCCCGGGAAGAAGGGAGGGGTGGGGGAAAGTGTTTTTAAGATTTAGTTTTATTTCTCATTGTCCTACTCTGATTTGATTGGTAATAAATTAATTTTTCCCCAAGTGGAGCCTGTTTTGCCCGTGACGGTAACTGGTGAGTGATCTCCCTGTCCTTATCTCGACCCATGAGCCTTTCATTATATTTCCTCTCCCCTGTCCAGCTGAGGAGGGGAGTGATGGAGCGGCTTTGGTGGGTACCTGGCCTCCAGCCAGGGCCACCCCTCCAGCCAGGGTCACCCCACCACAGGTGGAACTTCCTGATTCTTCTCAAATTAGCGTGAATTTATTTGCCTGGTTAAAACCAAGTATATACCTGTAGACTCTGCAGCTTCAGGAAGTGTGCATGAAATTACTCAGCCAGATGGGTTATGTACTTACATGAGTTTTGTTTAAATTAAAAGAATTTGCTTTTTTTTCACTGAAGTATATATAAAAAAAAAGTTCAGTAGCAGCAGGATTAGAGTCTGATTGCCAGCTCTCCAGTAGGTTCATATACTTTTATCTTCAGGTAAATTCAACTGAAAGAACCTGAGAGCATAAGAGGGCTCAGTTGAACTAAGGGCAGCAGCTCTACCTGTTTGTAATGCTTTGACGTGAGCATAAATTTTGCCTTGCATATGGACGATATTTTGACTGTGTGTGGTTCTGCAGTAGTTCCATGTAAGAACATCCAAAGGAATCCTTGCTTAAATGCATTTCTGTTCACTCTAGGCTGAACTGATGTGACCACTGGTTACTTCCAACCAGGAAGCCCTACTGATGTCATTGCAATGATGCAACTTTGGGGCAGGAACTGAACTTCTGAACTTCTCTCTTTGGGGCAGATTAAAACTTTATTTTCAAGAGCACAAAATACTGCAATGCCATTGCTGGTAACTGTATGTTCTCCTAAAACTGTTTTCAGTGGCTTTATAGCTATTAAACACTGTCTTTCCTTCTAATATCTGTACTGGCTCTGCTGGAGTCTGAGTGCACTTACTGGATTCTGAATTCAAAATTGATTTGATAAGATGACTTCATAAAAATGTCCCCGTTCTTCTTCTGGCAAGTCATGCAATTTGTGTTCTGCTGGGCAGAATTCTTCCTTCCCCACTTTCCATGTGGGGAAATTTGAATTTGCTCTTAAACCTCTTACAAGACACATTATCTCTTATGGCTTGCAGTTTTGCTGTTCAGAAGCTTTTTCTGAGCTCAGTCCACACTCTGTCCTGATACAGCATCCCCCCCAAGATCAGCAAAACCCATTTACTCCTCTCTTCCCCTGTGCTTTCTGGCACGCGATGCACAAACGGAGCATGTTGGGGGATTTGTGGCCGCTGAAGAGCTGCGGTAGGCTCGTGTTCCTGGCAGTGGTGGCTTGTGCAATCTAAAAAGACTTTACCCAGTAAATGGTCAGTAATACTTGCAGAGCACTGACTGCGCTGATCCTGTTTCCCTGTGGCAGGTGATGGATGCTTCAGCAGAATCATATTGGAAAATGACAGTCACTTCTTCATTAAAGAGCGTTTTAAACATGAAGCTTTTAGCAAACCTGGCAGATGATGCTTCAGATGGATGGAGTCTGTGTGCTGTCTGTCCAGTGGAATACAGTGTCCCCATACACCTCTGAGGGCTTTGCTCCGCTGTCACCTGGGACATCAGCTCTGAAGCCTGTGATTCTTGAGCTGCACTTGGAACGAGCCCGCCTGGATTTGTGCATTGCCACAACTCTGTCTTATAACTCCTTCCAGTAACTTCTGCAGAAATAATTCGCAGAGCAAGGTGAAGGGTTGAAAATGGCTCATCGCTGTTGTCTTGAGAGCCCACAGGCTTTTAAGCAGGATTCCTCCAGAGTCGGCTCCAGCCAAGTACTTAGCGCATGGTGCAAATACTTTGAAAGGCACCGCAGTTTGTATTATGTCTGCTTTAGTTCCCAGTGTTTAACTTGCATTTGTCTTCAGCATTTCTTCCTTCTTACCAACCTACTGTGGGACTGAGTGAGTGTGGAGAGGGGCTCCTGTAGCAGTCCTTCTTTAAAAGTACCTGCAGTATAAATGTAGTTCTGCTTTCTCCTATACAGTCTTATTAAATAGCAGTGTACTTCTGGAAATACTGAATTTGAAGTTTTCTTTGTCTTTATATAATGTGGACATAGCTCTTCTGGTGGCAGAGGGTCAGCAAGTAACTTCCTATGTGCTTTGTCATGGAAATTAAATAGCACAATCTTTGCCCTCTCCCAAGTGTGCACGTTGGTATGTCAGCCAGAATTAATTCAGCTCTCCTTAACCCCCATTGAAGGTTAGATCCTATCGCTACTGCCATGAAAAAGTCAGTGTTTGTTTCATGGTACTGTCATAACATCACTTAAATTCTCTTTCAGCAGTTAGTGGGCAGGAAAACATGAGACACTTCTGGTGCAGATTATATGAACGACTATCTGCCATTAGAGTAGTAAAATTTAAAGGTTTCAACCACGATTAAAGTCTCGCTGAGCTAAATAATCTCCGTTTTAAAGTATTAACACACACCATCACTTGAAAAGCCTGCTTCTGTCTCCTGTAAAATCTTTAAAAGGCAGCTACAGGTCTTCTGGGTCTCTTTGCTCACCTCCTTGCAGCTGTTTCCATCTGAACTTGCAGATCTCAGTTCCTGTTGGAAGGTTGAACACCAGAGTTGTTCAGAAAATGGCAAAGAAAATTGTCTCATATCAGCAATGTTGTTGCAATAATGGGTTTATCCTTAATCAGGAAGACTTTCGTTCATGCCTGAACTTGGATGTTTTTTCTTTACTAAATAAGCATCTGTTTTGGAAAGGCAGCTGAAGTAAAAACCACTCACATCTTTGCATTTGACCTTCTTGCTTTGGGACATACGGTGAATTAACAACCTGAAAACCATGTGGTGAGGCACACCTAGAGCCCTGGTTGTTATCAGTGGCTGTCTTAAATCTTGAGTGCCACTTGAAACATGCTTAAAATGTTGTTTTTCCTTACTTATGCTGAAAGTGTCTGCAGGGGATTACCTTACCTAACTTCTGCTGGAGGCTTTCAGCTCTTTGCTGTGCAAATATCAATTCTGCAAAAAAGTTCTATTTTCTGACAAAGCTTTTGAGCTGTAGATGAGCACTTAACTCCAGTAACAAACTGTTTTTATTTACATGGCTCTCTACAAATAGTGTACTTTCCTTAAGCAGCTAATGTACTTCAAATGCCTTTTATTTTGATGTTTCAGGCTGCTGAGGCTTCCTATCTTTGACCTAATGTCTCCTGCAGACCTGTGTACAGCTAAATGTTTTCCAGTCTTAAAAGGAAAGAATGAGTGTTAAGGTTTCCTCTCTGCTCTAGGGGAAGGAATATGGAAAAACGATATCCTCCAAAAGAGCTGTCCTGGTTCAAGTTATCTACCTGTTATCTTCCATGGTTACTTGAACGTGGAAATCCGGTGGCGCCAGTTAGCCCTGTCTTTTGGGGTCATCTCTTCGTCTTCTCATTTTGTGGGTGTTTCAAAAGCTGGAGCTGCAGCGACCGTACTGTCTTCTGCTACATCTGCATGGAAGTGAGCGATGGCCACTTGTCTTCTGCTTCTCCTCCTGCCTTCTGTCCCTGCAGACTTCCCACCCCTTGGCCTTTACAGTGAAGTCTTGTGAGATATTGGCATCTTGCACAAAATCTGCGTATCCCTCTGTTCCTTTCACCAAGAAACCTCTTGTATATGCCGTCTTGAGCTTTCTCTGCATTTCTGTTGCTTTTGGGGTTTTTTTGCCTGTGTAACTGGAGGAATATCATGGAGCCTTGCAGTCCAAATAATGCCTTGTAGTTGTCTGGTTTTGTGCTGATGCTGCCCTAAAACACAAGTAGATCTGAAAAGGAAACGTGGGGTCCTGGATGGTCTGCTAGTTCTGCACCAAGTGGTGGGGGGGAGTTAAGATTGTGAAAGATTTGTCTTGTGCCAGCTTCATATGCTACTCATACAGGAATACGGAAGAATGGAAAGGTGGGAGAGATGCAATTTCTTGGTATAAAACATACCACTTGATTTGGAAGCTTTGACTAGTGACTTATAAAAACACTATGTTCGTGGCTTATCAGAACGGGGAGTTATTGAACAGGGAAGAAGCCATCTCCTTTGACAGATTCAGAAGTTTGCTGCTACCTGCTGTACACCTACATTTTTTTTTTAAGCTGTATTTAAACCTCCAGTCTGTTTCAAAGAGTGCTCACCAGTGCTGACAAATCATGTAGGATTTGGTGAAAAGCATTTCTGCTGCTTGTCTTCTCTACCAGTGGCAAAATGGATGAAGTGCAAAGCCTTGGTTGCAGTGTTTAAAACAAAAAAATGAGTGTAGTTCAGCAACCTTACCTCTCATTGCTGGCTCTCCTAGCCAGATGGGAAGGTACAGAGTAGCGGTTTTGGGGTAAGATAGACATGCCTGAGCACTGACTTCAGAGCAGCTACTAAGGCTCTCTGCCAGGCAGCGTGACTAACTTGCCAACACTCAACAACTTTCTCTTATGGTAACAAGAGAGACTTTTGCATTTCATAGAATCATAGAATGGCTTGGGTGGAAGGGACCTTCAAGATCATCTAGTTCCAACCCCCCTGCCGTGGGCAGGGACACCTTCCACCAGGCCAGGTTGCTCAAAGCCCCATCCAACCTGGCCTTGAACACTTCCAGGGATGGGGCATCCACAGCGTCTCTGGGCAACCTGTGCCAGTGCCTCACCATCCTCACAGGGAAGAACAACTTCCTTACATCTCATCTAAATCTCCCCTCTTTTGGTTTAAAACCATCACCCCTTGTCCTATCGCAGCAGGCCCTGCTAAAAAGTCTGTCCCCATCTTTCTTTTAAGCCCCTTTAAGTACTGGCAGGCTGCTATAAGGTCTCCCCGGAGCCTTCTCTTCTCCAGGCTGAACAACCCCAACTCTCTCAGCCTGTCCTCACAGCAGAGCTGCTCCAGCCCTCGGATCATCTTCGTGGCCTCCTCTGGCCCCACTCCAACAGGTCCATGTCTTTCCTGTCCCGAGGACCCCAGAGCTGGACGCAGTGCTGCAGGGGGGGGTCTCACAAGAGTGGAGTCGAGGAGGGGAATCCCCTCCCTTGCCCTGCTGGCCACGCTTCTTTTGACACAGCCCAGGACAGGGTTGGCTTTCTGGGCTGCGAGCGCACGTTGCCGGGTCATGTTGAGCTTCTCATCAACCAACACCCCCAAGTCCTTCTCCTCAGGGCTGCTCTCAATCCACTCATCGCCCAGCCTGGATTTGTGCTTGGGATTGCCCCGACCCATGTGCAGGACCTTGCACTTGGCCTTGTGGAACTTCATGAGGTTCGCACAGGCCCGCCTCTCAAGCCTGTTGGGGTCCCTCTGGATGGCATCCCTTCCCTCCAGCGTGTTGACTGCACCACACAGCTTGGTGTCGTTGGCAAACTTGCTGAGAGTGCACTCGATCCCACTGTCCATGGCGCCGACAAAGATGTTAAACAGTGCTGGTCCCAATACCGACCACTGAGGAACGCCACTCGTCACTGCTCTCCACTCGGACATGGAGCTGTTGACCGCAACTCTTTGAGTGCGACCATCCAGCCAATTCCTCATCCACCGAGTGGTCCATCCATCAAATCCATGTGTCTCCAGTTTAGAGACAAGGATGTCGTACAGGACAGCATCAAATGCTTTGCACAAGTGCAGGTAGTTTCAAGGTCTGTCAAACTGTATTCGAATGAGATTGTGAGGAGCTGTAGGAGCTTCTGTTCTGAGAGATTTCTCTTCAGAAGAGAAGTTTAGCTAGATGAATAGCTTCATCATCAACTTCAAATTCAACTGAAGGTCTGTAGTGCTAGTTCTCACTTCGGGTCAGTAGGCAACGAATTTCCCATGGTGTCTCTGCTTCAGCTTTCAGACCATTGTGAAAGCTGAAATAGGAAAGAACCCTTTCTTCCAGCAAGGGTAAAAGAACGTAAAAGGTGGTAACTGTTTTACTACAGGAAAAAAGGTTGATAATTCTATCCTGGCTCTAATTATTGGACAAATTTTAGAAGTTGAAGTAGCATTGATACTCTTCTGGTAATCGGATTGATTTTTTTTTAAACACTCTTAATTATTAGGTAATTATTAGAACAAGGTGGAGTTTAAGGGTTTTCTCATGGTTGGTAATAAATATTACTCAATTGGTGCATGTTCTGGTGACTTCAGTTAAGCTGGTGCATTTAAACAACCTCAAGTGTTGTTAGTGTAATGATGTTCATGGCTAAAGACAGTTGTCAGTTGGAGATTTTGTAAATACCTGTCCAGCAGGAACAATCTGTGATGTCTTTTGTCAGTGTTGTTGCTAAAAGTCTTGCTATCTCACCTCTGGAAACAAAGAGTGCAAATCAAGTTGATCTTTCCAGACCATCCTTAATGTGAACTTGTTGACTTCATGCATCATAGCACAGGCACCCAAGGTCTGATGCGCAGGGTAAAAATAGCTGCAGTGGCTTTGGCTCGTAGCGTGCTCCTTGCATTTGAAAAACAGCCTGCAAATGTGTGCGTAAGGTCTTGAATAGTGATCTTGCATTCAGACCTTATTGCATCAAATGGTAAAACCTAAAGAGAAGTATAGTATTCTGATTGAAGGTTGACAAATCCATAAAACTACACCATGAAACTTGAGGATTTTGTCTGTACCACATGCCGCCATGAATGTTTGTTTCTTACTTTCCTCTTTGGACTCTCCTTACCTTGGTAGAAGGATGAACCTGGGCAGGATCCCAGGCTGGCACCCACAGGAGATGCAATTACCTGCTTCCTGCAGGCTCCTGTGTGATATTTCCAAGTCAAAGGCTGGCTTACGAACTGTTCAAGCAGCTGCTGCCAGGTGGGGAGGTGTGTGTCAGCGCTGCCCTTCCACTGGCCTCTTTCTCTAGTGCCACATGAGTGTATGAAGCTGCTTGGCAAACTCAACTGTAAAGCTGTTCTGGTTTTGGTTTGGTTTTTTTTTTTTTTAATTAAAAAAAAATAGGGAAAATTATTTTTAGCTCAGATTAGATCCCTGATCTTGTTTACTACTTTGCCAGCACATGTGGCTATGCAGCCTGGAGGAAGGGAGATGTGCCGAAGGTGCAGGACCATCTTTCAGCATCGGCGTGGACGCTTCAGCTCGCAGAAGTTTGGTGTTTTAATAGGACATTCAGTCATTTGAGACAAATACGGTTTCTTGGCAGTAGGTTAAGTAAAATAACTTGTCTAAGTTTAGTAGCTGGTCATGTTGGTTTTAATGTGCCCATGCTTTCATATACAAATACTGAAAACTCCTCCTTGTAGGCCTGGTGTGCTACCTGATTCAAGCAAGAGCTGGCCTCAGTTTAGCTCTTTGCCCCATGCAGGATGGCTGTCTGAGGACTATTTATTTTTGAGACTTCCTTGTTGGGCTGCTACGCACAGGTTCTGGGACTCTGACCTCTTTGGTGTTTGCTCTCCAGTTGCGTTGCCATTTATTTTCTTGTTGGGAACTGGTGACCTGCACCAGACCTGCACCACCTTGCTGCCTCCTTTCACTAACTAAATGTAGGCACTACTACAGGGCTTAAACTCAAATATTAATTTTGTTTCCACAAATACTTATTGGGAGCTTAAGACCATTTATACTTGAAGGAAGTACATATGTGCAAAGATGACAGCTTTGTAGTATTTTGCATCCGAATCCTGAACTCTTGTGCTGTGTGGGGGAGGCAAAATGTACAGCCAGGAGCAGTTCAGCAGGTCTTGCTTAATAATTGTCTCTTGCTAATAATTGTGACTGTCTCATGTCACTTTTAGATCACTGCTGTGTAACTCCTCAGCTTTCTCAAACCTTGAGAGATAATGCAGAGGGTGGTTTTTTGGTTTTTTGTTTTTTGTTTTTTTTTTTTAAAAGGCCACTCTGTTAGTCCCCACTGATAGACTTCTGCCCCTCTCCCGTCTCATACGCACGTTATTGCCGAAGGCGTGTTGCGCACAAGCCCTCACCTCAGAGGTGCTATTCCACTGTGTTTTCTGTTCTCTAAATTCAGGGATGTAAGCACCAAGTCCAGAAGCTTTGAGTTGTTTTGTAGGAATGATCACTTTTGGGTTTTCTGTACAAAAACAATCTATCCTAGACATGAAACTTCTCCTGGTCTTGGAGGTTTATATAATCCTGTTGAGCTTCTTTCAGACTGCTTGTTCTCTGCTTAAAGCTGAGCTTATCAAGCATCTGGGTGGGCATTCTGGAAGCTGGTGGGAGTACAGGGTAGTCTGCAGAATGGTCGCGTTGTCTTTTGGCAGGACAAGTTTTTCACGAATCCAGAAATGGTTTATTCGAAGCAGCACTTCAGTTTCCTCTCAGCCGTATCCTTGAAATGAAACGGTCACAAATACAGCTGATTTTGGTTCCTGTCTCTGCTGCATAGCGGTGTACAACTTTAAACCTGTGTCCCTGTTCTGCCTCGCCTCTCCAGTGGCGTACCTTAGCAGAAACAAGCAATGAGCATCCGTGGAGCTGCTGCGGCAGCGTAGCCTGGTGTCCTCCCGTGTCCTGCTCCGGGTTCGTGTTGTGCTCAGAGTGGTGCGGTTGCCTAACTGGGTCCTCAAGGTGAAACGTGACTCTTGGATCTCGCCTGTTCACGCTACTGTTCAAAGGCATTTAAAAATGACGTGACACACTCCAGTCTTAAATGCTGCATGAAATGATAACATGCACTGGCATTCAATGGCACTTGGTTTCTAATAACACGGAATTGTCCATTCTGTCTTGACCTCGTTTCTGGTTAAGACCTTGAATAGCATTTGCCTAATTGGATGAGTAGAAAAGATATTGCAATCTAGGTCAAGTCCTTCAGTCCCCTTCTTCACTCCTCTCGTTACTGCCAGAGTGAAACGGTATTTTGCATGCTGCCTCTGCCCAGCACACTGCTCTGTAGTGACTGACTGAGAAGGAATTTCACATACGCTTTGGTTTTTTTATAGCTGACCCACTTCTCTGTAAAAGGTTTGCATTGCATAAAGATTATTTCTTGCTGCAGGAGGGTATAAGGAAATTTGCAGCTATTGCTGCCTTCTGTTGCTGCAGCTGGAATTCTCCTCCTAGCAAGGAATGGCCAGGAGGTAAGAGGTCCATGTTGGATATGAGGTTGAGATGTAACCTAATGAGCAGGTATTGCTGCCTGGCCCTCCAGAACATGCAGGGGATTGAGCTAATAACTCTTCAAGTTGCTGTGGATTCATGGCTTTTATGAAGTTTAAATTCTATTTCCAGGAAGAAGCCCAAGTGTAAGTGATGATTACGTTTACAGCATTAGGTTGCCCAATTTTAATTCCTCCTTTATATAAGGGAATAATCAATAGCAAGAATTCCATGGTGCATTTTTACCAAAGTTTGCTGAAAACATTAATGAACTAAGGTGCTCTTTCATATCCAGTCTTGGAGAATCTCTTGCTTAAACCTTGATGGACAGATTGCTGTAAAAAAACCAAAACACCCCAACAAAAAAACAAACAAAAAACCCCAGCCACTTCAAACACAAGTTTCCATGGGGCTTTTATCCTCCGTAATTTTGAATACTGGCTTGATATACTGTCATAGTTACATGGGCAGAACTTACTCTGATCACTTAGAGCTTTCTTAAATTGAAAAGTACGGCCAACTCTTACTTCTGGCAAAGGATGAGCTAGAAAAGAAAGCTTAACAGTATCACCCAGTAAGAGTCGTTTTATGCTGGACAGGTCTGGGGGAGGGGATGTCTTTTTTTTTTTTTTAATTCCCTTAACAAGGGTTTCAGCTCCTGTATTCATGAATGATTCATTGCAGCCTTCTAAGGAGCTGCTTGCCTGTGGTGTAACTGCATTTTAGTGAGGTGCATGCTAATTTGGTGCCCTGAGAATGCTCTGAAGCTATTAACTAGCCTTGAACCTTGGTATGTGTGAATTAAGGTGTTGATTAGTTTCATATGATAAATGGAGTGGGTTCACTGTCATAATATTCGTCCTTCTTTGCCTAGTAATCAGCACCAAACGTTTGGTTTTGTTCAGCAATTGTTAAATTTCCTGAAGACCTGATGTTGAAACTGGAAAGAGCTCGTTCCTGATGTCATCTGCTGGAAAAGACACAGCAGTGGAAGTGTTCAAAGCCTTGCTTCCAGCTTGGAGTTTCTAACAGTATATTTTAATTCTCTATTAGCTTTTTTCATAAGGTAGCAATGTAATGGAGACACGCGGATAACTTGGTGGTGTGGCACTTTTAGGGTGGGGGAAATGGTCGTGTACTGCTTCAACAAAACTTAATATGGATGCTATTAGTATTTCTGAAACTTAATGTTCCTATTTTGTCAGTAAAATACCAGACCATAACAAGAACTGTAGAAATTCTTCATACAGAAGGGTGTTGAAAGCTGAGCTGCATTGAGAAAATCCTCCTCTTCCAACTTTCGAGAGCCACAAATAGCGAGGCAAGGCAGCGAGGATATTAAAAGGCAAAGGGGAAGACTTGCTGACACATCAGATTAAAATGGCTTTGCCAAAATTGCTTTTTTTGCTCCACTGTTCCTGCTAGTAGATGGTCAGATTCCCAGATGCTGCGGTTTTGTTCTCAGTAAAATTTAGGAGCTTGCAATGTGAAACAAGTAACAGGTAATTAGGAATCATAGATTGCTTCTGCATTACAATCCGGTAGCTTTAGAAAGGAGTGAATGGGCAGTTGGCATCAGCAAAGCTTGACCTCTGGCAAGTTCCCCATGCCTTGACAGTGAAGCGGTGGCACTGAGGATTTAGGTGGAGTTGAGTGATACAGATTCCTTTTTTGAGAAAGTTTCACTTAACTGTTGGAAATACTAGTAGTGAAAGAGTATTGACGTGGGAGTAGGACTACTTGACAGAACTTTCTGCACCACATAGGCCTAAACATTGGCTAATGCATCGTAAGATGAAAGACTTCCCACATGGACATCCCTAAGGTACTCTCTGATTTTTGTTGAGCTTTCGCTTATGCAGATAAGAGGTGACATGAATATAGGAGGGGTGTACCTAGAAACTGTGTTTTCTACCGTTTGATTCCCATCAGGCACACTGGTAGGATGAAAAACAAATAGTATCGCATTGTCTACATCTGCATTTGTGGTACGAAGTAAGCCACAAAATGTTGTGTGTGCCAGGCAAAGGAACAGTAGAAGCTCCTTGTGTTACAAAGGCACTATAATCTTCACTTGGATGTTTGGCAAGCTTGTCAAACACAGGCTTGATGCAGCAGTAACACCATCTTTCTGATCAGCACCCGGGTGGTAAAGCTGGTAACTTTATCAGAGTTGAGGGGGTTTTTTTAAATTCAGTTAGAACAATTTCTCTTAATTCTTAAAAGTTAAATTTCTTCTATCCTTCCCTCCCCACTAATGTTGTTTCGGGAGAAGGAAGGCCGTACTGTATGGATTTGCTTTGAGTCACTCAGGCTTGCTTGTGCTTGATACCAGCCTTCAGTGAGTGGGGTTCAGCTGAGCGTGCAGGCAGCTACTCACGGGAGTTCCTGGGGTGTTTCACTTGTAAGGCTTCCTACAGTGAGTTTGCATGAAGTTTCCTTCTGCAAATGTGATATTCCACAAGCAGTGCCTGCAAAAGGATGCTTAGTTAATCTTGGAAGCAGATACGTGTTTGGTGGTGGCCTTTCTTTTGATAGTCATACTGGCGTTAAATGTTTGAGAAGCATCTATTAGCAGTAATGCTTAGGGATATACTGTCAGGTGATGTATTCGGGTATTTCACTGGAAAGCAGTATCTGATTCCCAACAACTTGGTCCTATTTGGATTGTTATGTGGTGTATTGAAATGTCAGGAGAGTGGAGTGTTTGTAGCTAATGATGGTCCATCTTTCTGGATGGAAATCCCCACTAACCAGAGCTTTGTTCACGTTGAGCAGTTAGAGCCGAGAGCGGGTGGAACTGGGAAGGGGAAAAGCAGTGGTGGGCTTAGTTAATTCCCATCTTTCGTTAGCACAAGAGGGTTCACTGCAGTGTCTTTTTAAGTTCTAAAGAAAGAGTAATTTTCCTTTTCCTAGTAAGAAGCTATAGGAGAATGACAGATGTGAGGAACCGTAAAATCTAGTCTGCGTCTTTTTAGAAAGAATCTAGATGAAATAGTATATGCGGAAATCCCTCCTAAGCTAAGAAGGGATCTTCAGCTTCTAACTACATCTCCAAGTTGACACCCTTGCTCTTACTGGTTTTGACAACTGTAGACTAAACACAAAGGTGTAAGAGCTGAGGTTCTCATTGCTTTCTTCCCAAGCTGTTTTCAGTTAATCATCAGTTGATCAATATAATCCTAGCCCTTTGTCTTGCTCTTGTGCTTTAAGATTATTTTCCTGTGGTTTCCCTCCTCCTCTTCTGTCAAAGGATTGAAGAAAGGCAAAAAATCCAAAATGGGGAGATTATCTGGTCTGTCTAGTATTGTATGAGAAGATACCATAACAGTTTTAACTGTTAAACCAGAGATGTAACTCTGCATAACCAAAGATTTCTACTCACTAGAGAGACTTGGGGTGCAGTTCAGAGGAGATAAATGTCCCACTTTTTGCAGATATAGTGGCCCAAGACACTTACATTTCTCTTCACTGTGTTAATTTAAATAGCATTGGTAACACCGGTCAGTTTGCAGCCGTGACATGCGGGTAAGTGTTTGGTGTGTTTTCAGAGCAAAACCTTCGCTGTACCAGTGTCCAGTACCAAAAATTTAATTGTGTGGACAGTCATCCCTCTTGTTCAGTCTGTGTGTGTCTCGTTTACAAGTGTGTGTTATCTTGCAGCTCGGCCAGTGCAGCACATGGGAATTGCTGTAGCTTTGGGGAGTTCCCGTTGAGAACAGACTGCTGTTAGGTGGGGCTTAGAGCAAGAAGGGTTGTTGATTTCATTTTAAAAGGTTTCTAAAAGTGAGGTGAAAGCTTTGATGTAGAGATGAGATTGTTTTGTTTTGGGGTTAACAATGCTGGAAAACGCATGCCAAACTACTCCCAAAGCAGCCAACCCTGGATAATCATGTTTAGAGGTTGGTTTGTTTGTTTTTAACTTTTAAACCCCTCCTATTTGCACGTAATGCTGATGCATCGGCACACTGATTCTTCTAAACTCTTATTACGTGAGCTCTTTGATTTTGATGGTTTCTCTCCTGTAGCTCCATGCCGTAGCACTGGGCTTGCCCACCTTACCGAAGGCATCGCTGCTGGTCACCGCAGGTCCTCTCCGAGGTCCAGCAACTGAGGTGGAGGCTGTTCCCAACGGTGGGTTGGGCCACCTGCGAGATGATGTGTGCTGGCATGCCCCCTGCTTTGCCTGCACTTCCAACCCTGTCCTCCTCCTCATCTCCATCCTTCCTCCTCCTCTGTCCTGCTGGTTGGGACCTGGATGTCCTCTCCGCTGACTTGAGCAGCAAGTTCAGATTCGTAGTAAAAATACTTTCCTTTAAGGTTAAGAGGACACTTGCTTACGGGCAAATCCTTGTCGTATAAGGGGATGCTGGAAGTGCAGCTTTCTGTGTTGGGAATCCTGGAGTCTTGCATTTTGTTCTCGGAGTCGGGAGCGCTGGTGGGCAGCACGGTCAGAGCAGAAGGGTTCCTCTGGATCGTGTTGCAATAGCTTGACCTGGAAGCAGAATATGGACTTTGGGCTTGAGTTCAGCAAAACTGTACTAAGAGACATGAACCCTGAAGTAATTTCTGTTGTGAAATCTGCTTTCCTTTTATAGGATCTCTTGCCTTGAAACATCTTCCACTCGAGTGTTCCCCTGTTTTTATCACACATTCCAGAATTGCCCCTCTGTTTTAAAGGGATACTGTAATGACAAGGATTTCATGCAGCAAGAGCCTCGACTCTTACTATTCTATTGCTCGTTTTTGGTCTCTGGTACACCTAAACCGCCCCTCAGTTCTCCCCCGTAGCTAAAGAAATATGAGAGATCTGCTTCAACAGTTTGGATGCAATTGCAAGCTTGCTTTTTTGTTCTGTAAACAGCCTGGGTAAAATGCGGTTTTGCTTATTCTGCTGTAGATTTGAGGTGTGACACAATCTTCCCCTCTTGCCAATGCTTGTAAATCAGTGATATCTGGGAAATGTGGAAAAACGGAGCTGCTTGGAAGAGCAGCGATTTTTCACGTGTTTTGTTGGAGATTGTGTTCCGATGTGGTAGGCTGGTGCTCGTAGGGGACTCTCTCACTTTTCTGGGTCCACTTGATATAGCTGCCTACCTTGCTTCTGAAACGTAATGCTTTAAATTTAATTGCAGGTGGTGTGAATAAATTTTTCACACCGTAAATACTGTAGGAGTAAGAAAGCTGCCTTTCTTCCAAGATGTGAAATTAGGAAATATCTTTTCTTCTGATGATCGTGTTTTCTTGGAAACCTTTGCAGACACCAGGACAGCTTCAGGGTGCAAAGCAATGTGTACTATAAAATAGATGACTCTATTAATGGTTTTTGTTAACAATGAGCCAACTAGAATATTTCAACACCTAAGGCAGCATAATTTGAGCATCGGCAGCACCATCTCAGGTATACGGCTTCACCGGTGCTGAACACTGACACTTTTCAGTATTAATAGCTAGGCTCAAGGAATGAGGCTTTTTCAGTACCCAGTGTTGGCACTTGTTGGTTTGTTCTTTGGATTCACCTTGGCTAATGCTGGGCATAGTATGAAGGTAGTTTATAAGTCCTGACTCTTAATTTTAAAATGCCTCTCAGATTCAGTTCTGTGGCAGGTAGTAGTAGTAGTTTTTATTTTTTTACACACAGTAACTAAAAAAGGACTCGAGAAAGATCTGATATGGGATTAAAAGGGCAGAAGAGAGAGGCGAAGGTACTTAAGGTGTATCTATTTTTTTAAGAGTCTCTTTAATCCTTGTACCTGGTTCTTCTGGATCAGCTTGTAAAGCAGCACAGAGTTATTACTGCATCTGAAGATGTGAACTGCTTTGCTTATCTAAGTAGGCTGAGAGTTAGTGTTAAACAAGTTCCTTAAAGAGCATGAGATGACAACTGTTACCAGGACAGTGCAAATGAATCTTGGTCCTGTGTAGCCGAAGCTAGTTGTTTTATCGGTTTCACCTGTGGTGGTGGTTGCCCAACACAAGAAGCTTTGATCCCACAGTGCGGGGTTAGCTGAAGGCAGCAAAACCACAGTGAGCCAAAATGGCCACGGAGCAACGCCTGGGTTAATGTCACTGGGCTGTTGTTGGCCTCTGCGCCTCTTCCTTAAAGGCAGTTACGGATAAAAGTGTGCCAGTTGTGTTTTGATATATGTGAAGCAGTCCTGCGGTGGTGTGGCTTGTGCAGATTTAAATGTTCATTACCCTTAGTTGGGGCATTTGCAGAGCTTGGCATGCTGCTTAAAGTTATTTGATGGAGGGCTGCATGCCTTTGGAAAATATGGGACTGGTGACTCAGAGTCCCCTGACCACTCTCGGGGTGGGTTGTCCAACCTCTTCGTTTCTGGTTTGTCCTTAGATCTGGTCGGGGATCAGGTTGCACAGAAGATGTGTGTGCTTTGAGGTTTCTGAGAAGCGTCTGACCACTGTAAACAAGTCTCTAAATTCTCGTGCAAACTTTTTGCTGTTAGAAGAAGCCATGGCTGTTCAACCAGAAAAGTTGTCTTTCCAGATGAGCTTGTCTAGACTGAGTTTAAGTATTGGGCGTTGCCCAAATCTTGGACCGTTCTCATGATTTTGTTCTATTTAAACCATACCTAATTGCTTAGTATTCACTGGATAAAATGTTTTCAGTGATCCAAAAGCCTTTAGACAATGACCTGTTCCTGTTCATGCTTTTGCAATAATGGTAGTGTTTTATTTTTCCTCGTTAGATGTCTTCTTGAACTTGCAGATGATGAAAGGGTTTTCAATGCCTATTTTACAGGATAGGAATAGTGAATCTGAGGAGCCTTTTCTGCAGCTATACCCTACATGTCAAAGTTACAGGTAGCCATTCAGTCTAAAATCCATAAAACTTTGAATCTGTACTTCTCTTCCTGACTGTAACTTGCTTTATTTTGTTAGACTTGCAACTTCATGTGCTAGTTTTTTCAGTATTTTGAGATGAAGAATGAGAATGCTAAGCTTTTTGAATATTTTTTTCCCCTTCTGCATCCTTCTCTCCCTCCTTCCCATGTTTCCAGTTCTGGTAAGTGAAAGTCTGAGATCCCTTCTTGCTGTGTAGCTGGTTAGATTACATGGATCACTGCTTCCATAGATACTTTCTGAAGGCTGTTTCTATCATTTTAAGAATGTCTGTATTGTCTAATCAAATTGATCTATCACAATAGTGTCTTGACAATACGTAATAACAGATGGCTAAGGAAAAATTTAAAAAAAAAAAAAGGGCAAGTGTGGAGTGATTCTTGGTTTGTTATGGTTTTTTTTCCTCAAAATATTCTCCCAGCTTTCTTTGAGTGAAGTTCCTAAACCGAAGGTGTTGATTTTGTATTAACGTCTTCGGTGAGTTTCCCATTCCTTGCCATGCATTGTTTAGCGCTCACAATAGCCTGTGGAAAGTGGTTCACAGCTTGGCTTGGGAAATACCTCCTGTGGATTTAACCTGGTCAGCTAGAAAGCACAGGGAACATAGAATTACATGGTGATACTTAACCTCAGTCCTTTAGTGACTAAATCAGCTGCTTCTGATCACTTGAGGAAGGTATGTGTCATAGAATCACAGAATAATTGAGGTTGAAAGGGACCTCTGGAGGCTGTGTAGTCCAACTGCTCTGCTGAAAGTGAGGTTCCTAGGACATTGTCCAGTCCAAGGGTGGAGACTCCACCGCTACCCTAGGCACCTTTTCCAGTGTTTGACCACTGTTGCAATAATAATTAAAAAAACCCAACAGAAAAAACCCCAAACACCACCATGCTCAACTTGTGCCCATTACCTCGTGTCCTTTCAGTGGATACCACTGAAGAGTCTGGCTTGGTTTTCTTTATGACCTATCAGGTGCTTATACACATGGGTAAGATCCCCTTGGGCCTTGTCTTCTCCAGGCTAAGCAATCCCAGGTCTGTCAGCCCCCCCCTCACATAAAAGATGCTCCAGTCCCTTAAAATGATCTTTGTTGCCATTTCCTGGACTTCTTCCAGTCTGTCTGTGTCTGTCTTGAACTGGGGAGCCCAGGACTGAACACAGCACTTCAGTTGCTGTCTTACCAGTGCTGAGCAGAGGGGAAGGATCACCTCCATCAACCCGCTGTCAGCGTTCTGCCTCATGCAGCCCAGGGTGCCGGTGGCCTTTTTTTGCCTCAATGGTACATTGCTGGCTCATGGTCAACAAGGGGCTGTTCCTCCCTGGGTGCAGGACTTGGCATTTCCCTGTGGACTTGAGATGAAGTTCTGTCTGCGTGTTTCCCCAGCCTGTCAAGGTCCCTCTGAATGGCTGCACAGCCATCTTGTGCCTCAGCTGTTCCTCCTGTTTTGTATTGTTTGTGAGCTTGTTGAGGGTGCGCTCTGTGCTGTCATCTGGTCATTAATGGAAAACAGTCTTGGACCCAGTACCAACCCCAATGTTTTGAAGGTGGCTTTTTTTACTACTTCTTGCTGAATAGCAGATAATCTGATAGCAGATAATTGTGTCTATGAAGACTATTTAAAAGTCTTTCCTCAGCAGAGATGGCCAGAGTTTTGTTTGGTTGGTTTTGGTAAGCAAAGCAACACGTTAAAAGTCTCAAGCTATGTTGTTAGCAGCATTGATTTCATGCAGTTTGTCTTTATTGGTGTGTCGTGGGTTGGGGAGAGGGGCAAAGTAAAGTTTCTCATCCATCTGTTGACCGTCCAGGGTCAAGAGTCAATGAAGGGTCTAGATGTTGGGAGCTTAGTCTTCTCTCCAAGCGGACAGGCAGCCTTTTCGGCTACTTGTGTGTTCCTGAGTAAGTGTCTTGATCCAGATTTGCATTGTTTTGAAGTCAGCATTAATGGTTAACCTGGAGTTACAAACACTTTTCTTGTGCATTTGAGAATAGGCCATTTTGTATTGATCTGTTTTTGCAGTACCCAGACTTGTGGCACTACATTAGTGGCTCTAGCAAAATGCCACAGTTCTATACTTAGAAGCCACCTCAGAGTCATGTCCTCAGATGAATATTCTTATACATCCAGCCTGATGGAAAATAAATCGGAGTTTGCACTGTGATCTGGCAGGTAAAGCTATCTTTCAAGGATACTGATAGATAAGAATGTATAAGGCATCTCTGAGCAGAATGTCAGATGAATTAAGTCAGTAAAATCTGTTGGATGCACGATGCTATTCTGTAGCTAACCATGCAGAGCTGTAAACTTCCTTTGCAAGACCAACAACGTGTGATCCTCAATTGCCTTTTGACAATTCTATTGGTATGTTCTTTGCTCTTCTAGGCTTTCTGTTCAGAAACAGCATGTTCAAGCTGAGGAGGAAGACAAGCAGCTCAAATCCCATTGTTAGCTTGCTTCAAGGGTGCTCACAGCTGTGTCACCCATTGAATCAGTCGTCTTTCATTCAGTGCCATATTTGTTATAGCCTAGAATACAAGAATACTCATGCGTATTCTTGAAGAGGATAACTGTAAGCAAGAAGAAAAAAAAAAGTGGTTCTCCTTACTACTCAGGCTCCTCTAATAAAAGTTTTTTTCTAATCTGTCTTCTTCCTGATCTAGTTTGTGTTCTTTGGTGTAATCTTACAAAAGAAAGTTCACCTTGATGCCAGGACCTTTAACACCATCAAACTGAGCTAGCAAAAATGTCTGCTTACGTAGCAGACTACTTCAGTGCTTCAGTTGGCACACCAATGATGGTGATACCACGATAGGATGTCAGTCCCTGTAGTGGCTGAACACCCCACCGCCAGTTTGTGAGAGGCCTTGTCCCAGACAAGACTGCAGAGAATGCCTGGTGCTCCTCCTGGAGGCCAGGATTGAAGATGATGGTAGCTTCAGGACTCTCCACCTGGGATGGGGTATTCCCGTTATATGTACAGATTGGGGGATGAGAGGCTGGAGAGCAGCCCTGCGGAAAGAGATCTGGGGGTTTGGGTTGACGGCAAGTTGAATATGAGTTAAGTGTGCCCTGGCAGCCAAAAGGGCCAACCATGTCCTGGGGTGCATCAAACACGGCATAGCTAGCTGGTTGAGGGAGGTGATTGTCCCACTCTACACCGCACTGGTGCGGCCCCACCTCAAGTACTGTGTGCAGTTTTGGGCGCCTTGATATAAGAAGGACATCAAACTATTAGAGTGTGTCCAGAGGAGGGCAACCAGGATGGTGAAAGGCCTCGAGGGCGAGATTTACGAGGAGCTGCTGAAGTCACTTGGCTTGTTCAGCTTGGAGAAGAGAAGGCTGAGGGGTGACCTCATTGCTGAGGGGTGACCTCATTGCAGTCTACACCTTCGTCAAGGGGGGGCAGCGGAGGGGGAGGTGCTGATCTCCTCTCTGGTGACCAGCGATAGGACACAAGGAAATGGAATGAAGCTGCGTCAGGGGAAGTTCATATTGGACATTAGGAAAAGGTTCTTCACTGACAGGGTAGTCAGTCACTGGAACAGGCTCCCCAGGTGTCCTGGACGACGCTCTTAGTCGTATGATTTAGTTTTAGGTAGTCCTGTGCAGAGCAGGGAGTTGGACTCGATGGTCCTCATGGGTCCCTTCCAACTCGAGCTATTCTATGATTCACTAGTGGACCATGGGCTCTGCTTGAGTTTCTGGTGACCTGGGAGGAGGTGAGCAGACTCTGCAGCACTAGGGAGGACAAATGGGAGATTAACCGGCTATTTGCAGAGATGCTGCAGCGCAACAGCCCAAGCCCCACACTACTCAAGAGATAAAAAAGTTGCATTCCCTTGTCAGGGACAGTGTTGAAGATGGAAGTTTTTCTTACTTTCAGCAGCAGAAAGCCTTCCTCTGCAGGCAGGCGTTTGGATGGAGAACAAATACAGGGTTCTGGCAACACAAGAGGAGCAGTCAGTTCTGACAGACTGGCAAATTTTGGGCTGCTTGTGCCTGGTCTGTGGGTATGACCCAGTGCCACCAAGAGGAAGCCGCTGGTGATAATGGCTGGAGACTTCCTTCAATGAAGGATTGAGATACCCATCCACTGTGCAGACTTGCTGTCTTGGGAAGTTTGTTGCTTGCCAGGAGACTGGATCCAGGATGTTACGGAGAAGTTGGTAGAGTTCTTCTGGTCTGTGGACTACTACGCCTTGCCACTCATGCATGTGGGCACTTACAGGATCATAGGATAATCTGGTTGGAAGAGACCTCAGGAGCTCTGTAGTCCAACCTTCCCCTTGAAGCAGGGTCACCTTGAGGTTAGACCACATTGCTTGGGGCTTTATCCAGTCAGGTCTTGTTGAAAACCTCTGAGGATGGAAATAGCACAGCCTGTTCCGTTTCTCGACTGTTCTCATCATGAAAATGTTATTCCTTACACTCACCACGGTGAAGAGTGGGGCTCTGGTTTTTTTTTTTTAATGTTCTCATAGGTGCTGGAAGGCTGTTATGATGTATCTTACCCTCAGCCTTTTTTCTTTTTTTTCTTAGCCTCCTTCAGAGGACTGAAGAAGTCCTCTGTCTCATAACTTTGTCTTCCAGGGGAAGTGGTCTTGTCCCCTGAGCATCTTGGGGGCCCACTGCTAATATCCTTCCCCCCCCCCCCCCCCCCCTTCATCAGCATCATCCCTATATTGGAAATGGAATAAAATCTCCAAAGGAGACCTTGAGCAGATAAAAGGTCAATGCCAGGCCTTAGGAGCAAGTTTCAGAGGCCTCTGGGGTTCAGGTGGTCTCCTAGATCCTGCTGGTGAATGGGAAAGGCTTAGGCAGGAGGCAGATGTTGTCTGAGTGTCAGCTTCTGCCTGCACAGTTAGTATTTATAGACAGGGTGGGGTTTTATGACTATGGGACCCTTTAAGGAATGAGGACTGATGGCAAGAGATGGGATCCATCTGATAAAGATAGGCAAAATCTTTGCCAACATGGTTGCTAACAGTGTGGAGGGCTTTAAATCAGGTTTGTTGTGGGATGGAGGCTGAAAACCAGAAGTATAGGGTGAAGAGAGGCACAGAGTGTGTCTGTGACAAGGGAGCTTCTTCCACTTTGCCAGAGAAACTCTTGCATCTCCTCAGCACACCCGTGGGCCAGCCTGAAATGCTTGTGTGTACATGCATTCAGCAGGGGACATAAGGAATTAGAGGTGTGTGTGCAGTTTTGGTACTAATAGCTTAGTTCCCTCTTGATCAGCTCTCGTTACATGCAGAGCCTCAATGTTGGTGAGATGAAACTCATGGAGGGAAGGATCATTGGAGTGCTTTAGGTGGAAGGAGAGGCATGGAAAATGAAGAAAGGTTTGCCTTCTGTGCTAAAGAACAGCTTTAGGAATGTGCAGAGCCGTGCTGTATAACTGGTGATGACTCAATTGGGAGCTTATCAGTGAAGTTCAGAGGGGAGGGTGACAAAGGGGACATCGTGGTGGGTGTTTGCTGCAGGCCAGCTGCATCAAGAAGAGGAAGTGGATCAACCCTCTTTAGACACCTGGAAAAAGCCTTATGAATGGAGAGTTGGTTCTGACTGCCCCGGCATCTGCTGGAAGCACAGGGTGATATAGGGCACAACCAGTCTAGGAGATTTCTGGAATTACTCGAGGACAGCTTTTTGAGCCAGGTGCTGGACAAACTGGCTAGAGGAGATCTAGCAGGGTTAAGAGAGCTGATTGGGAATATGAACAGTGGTGCACAGTGGTACCTTTGGTTTCAGTGACCGTGAAATGAGAGTTTAAGATCCTATGGGAAATGAAGAAAGTGAGTAAAAGGATAAAAATGCCTGGCTTTGGCTTGTTCAGCGAACTGATACGTGGGATCCTACAGGAATCTTTCCTGTAGAGCAGAGAAACCCAGGAGAGCTGGCTGATCTTCAAGAGCAGCCTTCTCAGAGCACAGGAGTGGTCCATCACGATTTGCAGGAAGGCAGGCAGGTGTGGCAGGAGGCCAGACTGCTCATCTTGCTGAGCTCAACTACAGGAAGAAGTCCTATGGAAGGAAGATGTGGGGACAGGTTACCCGGGAGAAATACACAGAAGCATCCTGTGGGCATGCAAGGATATAATTAGAGAAGCTTTTCTTCCTTTCTGCTCTTAATGATGAGATTCTCTGGTCGAACACGGTATTAGCTTGCATTGCGGTTGTGCCTAGTGAAAAATTAATGAAATGTGTTGTTGCCGCTCTAGGTATGAGCGAGATGGGACCTGTCAAGAGCACGTCCATGTAGTGAAAGTCAAGAGGAGAACACAGTGCCCCAGAAGAAAAATGCACACGTAGATTTTTCTGTGTGAGAAATGGCAAATGCCCTGAAGTTCCTTGTTAGCGGAATCATAGCAATACTTTATCTTTCTCCTAATTTGTTTTGCTAGCTGCAATGAAAAAGTTGACACCACAGATGGCAATGGAGATAACCTTAACTCTTCTTGCCCTCCGTGGCCTTTCAGCACACTGTGCAGAACAAGCTTTCAGATTTGGTTCCAAGTTAATGGTATAAAAGTATGCTGACTCTTTGGCAATGCTGAGGGAACATGAATTAGGAGCTGATATAAATCTAAAAACTGCAGTGATCTGACAAATCACTCTTCACCTTAATTTTGTATCCTTTTGCTGCGGGCATCCTTAGTTACAATGCAGCTAGAAATGAAGTGGAATGAGTCACTGAGGCTGATACCAGAGTAAGTGTAAACAAATCCCACTTAAATCTGTTTTAAACTCACTTTTTTTTATACCTGTGCTACTCTGCTGTTCAAGAAGTCACAACAGCCGAAATGCTGTGCTGCTGTTCAGTGCTGTGCTTCAGAGTGTGCTTCGTTGCAGCCAGCCAGCCTTGGCAAGAGTCACATACCAGCTTTGGAAATAGCTTAAGTAGCTGTGAAAGTCAGGCTTTAACATAACTTAAGAAGAGATTTAACATGATGAGGACATCAGCTAGGGCTTCCAAAGCTAAAGACGGTGCTAAACGTAGGTCTTTTGTTTCTCTAAGCAGAGAGATGCTGCAGTTCAGCAAGGTCTTTTCAAAGTCCTTTCCAAAGAGAGCTAAATCTGCAGCCGTCAGGATGACTTAAACGTTCCTGGAGGGAATAAGCTGCGGGGGTTTAGGAGAAGCCGGGCATTCTGCACAGCTGTTGAACAGAGAAATTAAAACTGGTAATTCCCTTCTGCAGAGTCACTTCTAGGTTTTTATACTTAACATACTGATGGTTTGTTTTCTGGTTAAAGACGTAAGTCAGAACTCAAGGGGTGATGGGCTGGGCATGGGTCAAGGGCAGATGATTCAGAAGGAAACGAGGCATTTCCTGCCCATCCCCCCAGCACCAATATTGCTTAAAATAGCCAAGTGATGTGTAGTAACTGGCATCTTCCTTCAGCACTCTTAAGCATCTCTGTCTGCTACTGTGAATTATGCTTTTGCATCTTAGCCCTCTTGAAAGGGAGGTGAGCGATGCTTAGGCACTGGGGTGTGCTTAGTGTGGGCTGGGGAAGGGGCAGGCGTGTATTTCACAATTTAATGTAGGAAGCATTTTTGTAGACCGTATTTACGAACTTTAAGCCTGAACTGTGTGCAGAGATTTTTCAAAGAACCCTAACAGTGTTAAACCCCAGATTTCCTTAAACTTCCTTAATACTTACAACCAAACTGATCGGTAGTTGTTTCAACTTTGCAAACCTTAAGGATTTGGCTTTTGGAAATTTTGTATCTGAGGTACATTGACAGTTCCTGAAGCATTCCCAAATGAAACTGATGGTTGTGAAGCCACCCTGTTACTGTGGAGCTTTTAATTCTCCAAGAAGTGTTATCTAGGGGCAGCACATTTGAAATAAAATTTGGGAATTGCACTAAAATAAGTCCTTTAGCCAATCTTCTGGAGTCTCTTTGCTCCTTATATCCTTCAGATGGAAGGGGTGGTAATGAGATGTGAGAAGGCCAGTAGTTCTTCCTCGGTTGTATCCTTGGAGAAGTCCAAACCATTATATGTAGTTTTCTGTGCAGTTGAACGTTAAAGTGAAAATGCAAATGAGTAACTTCATCTCAATCTACTTTTGCTTGCCAGGTCCTGGAGAAGTATCCTAATACACCTATGAGCCATAAAGAGATCCTTCAAGTTATCCAGAAAGAAGGACTTAAAGAAATCAGGTGAGTTAAGTACCCATACCAGTAAAACACATTCATACTTTGGTTGCAACTTAGTTTAGTTTACTGTTAACCCCTATCTTCTAAGTATTTTGGGGACTGAAATGTTACATACCTGCAGAATTGGAGCCTAGGTCCCATTTGCAAACAAGCTCCCAAGTCACTGGTACTTTTCACCAGGAAAGCTAAATAAGGGTCATACTTAATTTCCAGGTATGCGCTGCATGCCTCTTGTCTGCAGCCCTTGTGTAAGATAAACTAGGGCTGATCAGGTAGTTCAGACTCCAGGTACTGAAGTAAACTTAACTACTTTTTATTTCACCCTTTAAAAAAAAAAAAAAAGATGAATAGTCAGTTTAATGGAAATGACCTAAACCAAAACTTAAAGCTCTCCAGGAAGTAAAAAAGCAGCCTCACTTACAAATCCTTATTTAGAAAACTTTATGCCTCATGCTATTTTCTTTAGTACTATCTGGAGTAGCATGTGGGTCTGCTTTAGAGATCTTCCTGTTCCCCGCAAGGAGCAGACTGAGTGTTTGGTGTGCTGGGCAAAGGAGGGTGCCAGCCTGGGTGACACTGATCTGCTTTAGAAACAGAGCGACTCACATGACAACTCTTGAACTGCTGTTCCCATAGCTTAATTCTTGAGTCCTTGCTCATATATATTTCCCAGAAAGGCACAGGTGTATTTGCTGAGATAGGGAACAATTGTCCATATGTACTACAAAGTATTTATACTTCCAAGAGCAAAGAAAAAGGGAGGGGAAAAGAGGATTGGATGTGCCAGTTCATCTATTTTGGAATTAAATAGCCATCCTGAATTTGACTTAATTATGTTTTCCGCTCCACTTCGCCAGTTTAATACAGCAATCCATCTGCTTTGCAGGAAATATTCAAGGGCCCAAGTGTAGAAATTCTGCTGTCGATAATAACATCTTCCACTCAAGTTGTGGACAACACAAAGGTTGTTTGCTTTTTGGAAATATGAGTTTGTCTGAAAGTAAGGAAACCAAATATACTCATTTAGCTCTTAGGGAGGTGACAAAAGTGCGGTTTACTTCCCGCCCTGATGATGTGCTTTGCTTTAGGGCAGTGCTACATTCGGTCAGATCAAAGGTTTACCAGCCTTAGGGCAGCATCAGTATTGTGTTAAATACTGTTAATCCATCAAAGGCATATTCACAAACAGTAACGGCACTTGTCAGCCCCTTGTGCACACCCAAGGATAGAAATGCAGTTGTCTGTACTGGTGGTCACGCTGATGGCAAAGCACAAGTCCAGCAAACATCCAGGCCGTGGTGAACCTTTTTAGCAATTCAGAGTGCTCTTTTTGGGACAGAGCCTTAGGCAGGAGGCCAGATGTGGTGTGAAAGATCCAGTCTCTGGCTGGCCTGGCCAGATTTTGGGCAGAACGGCCAAAAAAAAAAAAAAGCAGAACAGAAATGCCATGGTGCCATATAATCCTTCTCAACCTCAAGTCCTTCTTTTAGAGTTGATTTGGGGATTTAGCCTGAGCTGATAGGAAGTTCTTTTCTTCTCTAAAAGAGCTGCTGCTGAGCATCAGGACAGCGCAAACTCCTCAGTACCTTAAATCCTAAAAGATGTTTGTGGGAGCAGTCAGATGTGAAACTCGATTTCTCTGGTTCAATTATCCACCTTACTGACAGAGCCACACTTGGATGCTGTGTAGCGGTCTTTCCCCTTAAAGGTTAGATTGATATAATAAAGCTTTATTTAGGCTAAGACCTAGAAGGTTGTCAGTTCTTAAGCAATTCAGTTCCAGTTAGTGCCAGTAATGTATTTGTGGCTGGATTGGGCTTCTGGTAAGTCATAGCCTGTGACAAGATGGACTTAACACAAATCAGCATTTACTAGAGGAAAAACCATGTTAGAGAAGGTACAAAAGCTGTCAGATGAGTGTGTTGCTCACCAGCTTTGAGTCCTCTTACGTGGAGGTTCTGGCAGGAAACGGTGGCAAAGCCTTTGACAGCAGGTTGCAGCAATTTCCCTGTCCTTGCTTGCCTTCAGACAGCAGGCAGCTGCAAGACTCTTGGGTTGGCAAAACGGTGTGTACGTTTGCAGGCAGGACTTGGGCTCTCCTGTTAGCACGTGCGTCAAGGCATTTGAGTTTTTTGAATTGTTTCTCAATGCAATTTGCTTTTAATAAACAAAATTGCAAATTTGTTTGGTAGCAAACTGTTTCCACAAACCGCATAATCTTTAAACTCTGGCAGTTTTGACTGCAGTGTGTGTTTTGTTTTTTTTTTAATTCAGCATCTGTTGCCTCAAATCCTTAGATATATCTAACTTTTAAAAATCTCTGATTTCCAGAAAGAAAATAGTTTTAGAAGTGACAACTTACTTTCCTACAGACGTGCTGAAAGGAGGCAGAGAGAACGGGGAGCCCAGCTAGTGTCCAGCAGTCATTTTTCTGTTTGGCCGCGCAGCCAGTCCACCTCCCTTTCGCTTTAATGATTCCTGGCAGAGGCTGCCCCTTGGCCAGCTGCTTGGGAGGGAGCTGGAGGGCATGTTGAAAGAGTTTAGAGGACTCAAAGCGCTGGTACTGTTGTGGAGGATTTGGAATTGCAGGGAAGAAGGGTGGCAGTTGAGATGAGCGTGGAAAAAACAGGAACACTGATTTCTGCTGCGTGCAGGACAATTTGACTATTTTTTGGACAAGGCTAGGTCTTTCATAAGATGGAGAGTTTATTGTAGCAATACAGAAACCTGGGGTGATACTGGCTGATTATCTTGCCTGTATTTCTATTATCCTAGTATTCAAGTAGTTTTAATCATGAGATTTTTAAAGGTCAACCAAGGATCAGTACTCAGAGGTGTGAGTTTTGGAGACCTAGGGCATCCTGAAGCTAGAACTATACTTTTCGCGTGATCTGTCATCCTAATTTTCTTGATTTGCCTGTTTTGACAGGCTGCCCTAATCCTGTGAGATCCTTCCCTACCTACAGGTCACTGCTTGCAAAATGTGAAAATAAAATACATGTGGATAAACACTCGATGAATTGGCAGCGTAACCATATCTGGCTCTAAGATTTGCCCAACATCCTATATTGCCTTATGTCTGTTGGCAATGTAGCTTGGGGAAGCCTGAGCATGTTGTAACACTTATACTTTCAAATGAGGCTTTGAAGATGCATGGGATAATGGTGTTAACCCAAGCAACACCAGCTGTGAACGTTCCCTAAACTTGAGTGCATGGGATAGGTGGGCACCAAGAGTTAGCAACAGAGAATCACATTTGTTTGATGATAAGTAGCTTTTTAAATCAAAATTGTTAACTTGTCATTGGATTTCATTAATCTCCTTGGGTACGTTAAAATCAGTGTAAGAGTATCTGAAGAGTTAGCATCTTTGAAAAGTATCTTTGGTAGCCTTTTCATAGCCGTGAATGTTTTGTTTTTCTTGGATTTTATAGGGGACACTGTGTAAAATACTAGCTTGTGAACCTCTGTCCAAACACAGTGACTTTTTTGCCCTAATACTAATTAAGCAAGGAAATATGTCTAAACACTAGCTCAATCTCAGTGAAAATGAAAACAGACATGGTGTTCTGGCTGCTTTTATTTCAAGTATTCACGGAATTTCTAACATTAACCAAAACAAACTCTTAAACCACTTGGGGGGGGGGGGGGGGAAGTATAGAAGCCAAAGCCCCCTTTTCACTAGTCATATTTGGGCTAGAGATAAGTCTGTCATGAACAGTTTGGTTTCAAGTTCTAGCTGGCCTCCAGGCAGTGGTTTACGCTTCTTGTTGGCAAGTCAGTCCTTCCAAATTCCTTGCAAGATACTCTGAGCATCCAGCTCAGAGCATCCTCGAGGAGGGAACTTCCTTCCAGACAAGGAGATGGTTATGTGAAGAGGGCTGGAGCTGCTCAGTCTGACTTGTATTAGCTTGTAATCAGCTTATTTTGTATTTATTGTATTTATTGTGTTTAGCTTGTATCAGCTTGTATAAATGAGCTGCCAGCATTGTAACTTTAGGCTTCTGTAAGGTTTCTTAACCAGCTTCCTGTATTTCTCCTCTCTTGCTAACTGCAAATCAGAAGCCTGCTGTATTTCTGTGGTTAGCTTGTCCTCTGTGAGTCTGGTAATGTGAACAGTCTGTCTTCCTGAGTGATGAGGAGAACTACGGTGATACTGATTTGCCCTCGCCTGGAAAGAAAACACGGGGCTTTTGGCTTCTGTGTAGTTCAGAGCAGTGTCGCCTTTGTATCACTCCTTTGTATGACTCCTCCAGTGCTATGAAATGAGGATCTCGCCTGAGTGGGGAAAAACTCTATACTTGGTCACTCTCTTGCAAGAGGAGAGAGGATGAATTTAAAAGGCAAACAGCTCTCTCGTTGCCTTCTCAAATACGAGCAAAGGTTGGGCTGGAGTCTGGACTTAGGTGGTAACTGTAGGAAGAGGGAAGCTGCGTGCTGCTAGAGGATATTCTTGCATCTCAGACTGAGTTAAGGACCAACAAAGTGATCTCTCCTCGTTCTTGGGAGAAGGCTTTGCCACTAAAATATTTCCCAGCTGTTCTTCAGTGCTTTGATTTCCTTATCTGCTGCAGAGCCAGGAAGTAAGATGGGGTTGGGGAAGCTAAGTTGCATGCTCCTCCATGCCTTGATTCTCAGGGAAGTTGTTCCTTAAACAGCTTGATGCTAGGAAATTCTTCCTCCAACATAACTCCCCTCCAAAAAATGAACAAACCCAACACCCCCCACAGGGTAGGGGTGGAAGGGCGGCTTTCAAAAGGATGCAGGGTTCTTAAATTATTTTGAAAAGGATGAAGTTGGTATTGGATCCCACTGACGCTGGGTGTAAGGACAGATTATCTCTTACAAAGAGTTTCCTCTCCCTATTAAAATCTGCCCCTATCAAAACTGTTAGACTTTCCTCTTTGTAAAAGCTGCTCTTTAAAGCCATGATGGGTCTACAATAAAAGGCTCTCCCAGGCAAAAAAAATCTCATCTAGGTGAAGAGACTTAAATTGATAACCAGTGAAAAATATATTTCTCATTTCTCTATCTTAAAAAATATTAGGAAAATGGGGAAACTGAAACTATCCAGCAATGGAAGAGACATGCATCCTGCATCTGGCAGAGAGCAGGCAAGCCTTGCTGCTGGCTAGCTGTGTTGCATGTGGAGTCTGAGCCATGCCCTTCCCCCTGCCTGGAAGGGCAGCTGTACAAAACTCAGCATGAAGATTTGCTGCTCTGAGTCTACTGTGAGACTGCAAATCTTGGATTTGAGTCTGCTAATATGGTTTTACCTCCCAAAAAGCAGATCATGGAATCATAGAATGGTTTGGGTTGGAAGGGACCTTCAAGATCATCTAGTTCCAACCGCCCTGCCATGGGCAGGGACACCTTCCACCAGGCCAGGTTGCTCAAAGCCCCATCCAACCCGGCCTTGAACACTTCCAGGGATGGGGCATCCACAGCCTCTCTGGGCAACCTGTGCCAGTGCCTCACCACCCTCACAGTGAAGAACTTCTTCCTTGCATCTCATCTAAATCTCCCCTCTTTCAGTTTAAAGCCATTACCCCTTGTCCTGTCACTACCTGCCCTTGTGAAAAGTCCCTCTCCGGCTTTCTTGTAGGCCCCTTTAGGTACTGGCAGGCTGCTATAAGGTCTCCCTGGAGCCTTCTCTTCTCCAGGCTGAACAACCCCAACTCTCTCAGCCTGTCCTCACAGCAGAGCTGCTCCAGCCCTCGGATCATCTTTGTGGCCTCCTCTGGCCCCGCTCCAACAGGTCCGTGTCTTTCCTGTCCCGAGGACCCCAGAGCTGGACGCAGTGCTGCAGGGGGGGTCTCAGGAGAGCAGAGTCGAGGGGCAGAATCCCCTCCCTCGCCCTGCTGGCCACGCTTCTTTTGATGCAGCCCAGGATAGGGTTGGCTTTCTGCGCTGCGAGCGCACATTGCCGGGTCATACACAGTTTTTCAGATCTTATGATAACTCACTTCCTCTGTAGGTTCTCCAGTTCTTCAGTGTTTTCACAAATCCAGAGGATATTACGTGTAGACTGAATCCTTCAGCAAACTTCTTAATGGCTCTGGACACTTCTATTTGCTTTCAGAAAATGAAGCATTTTCATCAGCTCGGTCTGGTTCTGATCATGGCCTTATAGTTGAAGAACATATATAGGCCATTGTCCACCTTTTAGACATGCTTAACTAATATACAGAATTATCTTGGTAGAATATTTGATAATCCATTTAATAATTTCTTGTGGAGTAAGCGTGTCCAGAGTTTTGCCTTCATCCTTGATGTCTATAGTCAAAGTGCTAAGGAAACAACTTCTTGCTACGCAGTCTGCTTGCTGTCTCTTTTTAATGAATATCTGCACATTGGCAGCTTGAAATTGTCTCTCTATTGAAGATGATATATTTTTTACTGACGAGCTAGCTATTACACAGAGCTCAAATTTTGATGAAGGAAATCGGCACAGGCCAGAGCAGCCTTCATGGTATTGCTCTTAAAATGGCTTCAGGCCACTTGACATGCTGACGAGCTCATCTTTAGTGTTTCCTTGGGGTCCTGTTATCATCTGAGCTGTTGGCTGAAAAACCCCTGGTCAGGCAGGACCCGAGAGGGCAAGGGTCTTGAGGTAGCGATGGGACCTGCTGCAGGCTTGCGTTTTCAGCTCGCTGGTGCTGCCTCCTGATTCCTCGCGACAGCAGGAAGCCGGGAACCTGGGAAGTAACGTGCTGAAGCGAGACAGCTAATCTGAAGCTTATTTTCCTGCCACTGCTGTGTTGGGAGCCTGGCGGGAGTAGGGTAGAGGAGGTGGGAACAGCTGGGAGGACCTGCCAGAAGTGCTTCAGGATGGCCCTACGGCAAAGCATCCTCAGATGGATGAGGACACTTGGGTTCCTGTAGCGCTCTCTGACCTTGGCTAACCATATAGCTGCTTGAATACAAATTAAGCACACCAATAAATTTTTTCTAGTGGCAAAGACTGTAATATGTAGCATCTTCCTGCTGTGCGAGCAGGCTTTTCTGTGCATGCGTTGTGTTGACCAGTCAGTGCTCCGTATGGGAGGTGTTTGGAGGCATGAGCAGCAAGCTCAGTACTCTGTGGGACTTGTCCTCAAGGGAACTGCAGGGACAAATCAGCCAGAGAACTCCTTTCAGTTTATACCACCTGTGCTCATATAGCCTTCCCTGAAGGCTGCTGTCTGCATCCCAGGACAAGATGAATTATTTTGGTGACAGCAGCTGATGCCTAGGCATCACAGCCCCTCGCCTGCCCTGTGCTGCAGGACCCCGTGGGGACGGGGTGCTGGAAGGAGTTGTCCTTACTGGTCATCGAGGGTTTGGCAGGCAGCAGATTTGGCATGCTTGGTTTGTTTACAGTGTTAATTTATTCAAATAAAGCTTTTCACAACTTCTTAAAATAATATTTAGGATCAAATTTGCCTGGTGATGGCTGTGGCATCCCACAGTGAGGAGGTCAGGTAACATAACGTTTGCCAAAAAACCACCTTTCTGTATAGACTGGTCTAGAGTATTTGAAACTACTCATTGCTTTGGCAGTCCGTAGTTAACCACACCAGGAACCTTCTCCTGCTTGAGCTCTTTGTATGGCAGTATGTTTAAAAGCTGCTATATCCAAACCTGCTTTTCACAATCTGGTGGTTGGCATGTCTGGTGAGCATTCACTTCTATCAATAGCTTCTATAAAATGGAGCCAGACTCTTTGTGGAGGTACACAGCGCTGGACTGAGAGGCAATGGAGCACAAATTGCGAGGTGGGAAATTCTGAATAGAATATGAGGGGAAAAAATTTTTTTCACCGTAAGGGTGATAAAACACTAGAGCAGGACCAGGGAGCGTTGTGTGACCTCCGCTTCTGGAGATATTTAGGGTTGGACTGGACAAAGCCCTGAGACACCTGATGTAGTTGCTCCTGCTTTGAGCTGGAGGTTGGACTGGTGACCTCCGGAGGTTGCTCCCAATCTAAATGACTCTAAGTCACAGTTCCCAGCCTCGTTCCTCAGCATAGTGGCCTTTTGGCTTCAGTGCCTCTTGTAAGATCGTGAGTCACTGCAATACCTCGAAGCCTTAATAGGCTTATTTGTGGACAGGGAGTACAGTTAAAAGGGCTGCTTCTAGTATGGGCAGCTGGCGTACAATATGTCAAACAAGTCATATTCTGTTAGTACAAAACAGCTTCGGTTTTCCCCCCTTTCATGGTGTGAAGTTGCAGATTGTGAGCTGGCTTGGAAGGCGCTGTAGCTAGCTGAAGCCATCAGCTGACAAACATTTAAAAACTTTACACATTCTTTAATCCACAGCTGCTTTAAAGGTAATCTTCAAATGAGCTGCAACACCTTGAGTTCATGTCTCATGGATTTGATACTGATAATGTTGAGTGTGTATGGGGGGGATAGGACAGGGGCATCCATGCTTCCTACTTAAGAACCACCAGGGTTGGGTTACCTCAAATATCCCGTTAGATTTTTTTTTTTTCATTTTGCTGGAAGATGGATATTATAAAATGTCCATAAAAGTATTACTAACCTCTTGGAGTTGTCACGTGTAAGACTTCTTACTCACAGCTGGGATTCTGGGCCTGTTTCCTGATCTTTTGCCCATGGGAAAGGAGCATTTGTTGGAAGCAGGTGCCTTAGGGCCAGCCTTACAGGCATGCACATCTTAATTGCAAGACTCTTCTTCAGTTTTGCTCTATTAATTACTGTAAGCCTTCAGGAGAAGGGGCTGGCAGCAGCAAAGGCCAATAAATGCTGGTAGTGTAAGTTCTTGCAATTTTTTCCCTTTAGTCAGCTGAAAGTTGGACTTGGGTTTTTCTGGAGAAAATAAACAGTTATCAACTTAACTTTTTTAACTGAAGACCACCAGAACATGATATTCTCTCTGAGACCTTCATCATGTCTTTAAGTGGAATTTGTGTGTGAAGTCTCTGGTGTAAAGTACAGGTTAAAGCTGGTTTTGGTCAAACGGCTGTCAAGTATTAGTCATAGTGACAGTGACAGATTAGTATTTAACGAGGTTAGCGGTATGTTCAGCGAATGTTTCTTCTGGATGTTCAGGATTTTCTCCTGTGAACCAGGCAGGGGCTCCCTACCAGGACTTTTCCTGAAATGAGGAGGAGCTGGAGATGCAGCTTCTACCCCTCGAACACTTTCTCCTGGCACCACCAGCTCCAGGCCACCTTGTCTTTTGGTTCTTTATCATGAACCTTTGTCTGCAGATAGTGCCCATACTTCATGGGGAGCCTGGTTGGTTCCGCTGTAGACCACAGAATGAAATGCTGATCTTCTTGAGGGACACCCTGGGTCGGGCAAACCCTCACAGGGCCAGTTTCTTTTTTGCTTCATTAGTATTAATTCATCTAAAAGTTGAAGTAGCCACAGGTTTCTGTACCACTCAGTGTCTGTGCAGAAGTGTGGAGACTAGTTAGTGGATGCCATAAACGATACACGTAGAGAAAAATGTCGGTTTGAAAAATAATAGTTCAAAGAGAATGGTTATGGAGAAAGATCATGTTGTTGCCATTAGCAGGGAGTGTTAAATACATTCATTATATGTAGGAGAAACTCTGACTAGGTGACTCGTTCCATATTGCTTATATAAAGGTATCAAATCCACAACTAACGAAATATTCCACTTCTCTAATCCTAACTGAGACTGCGGTAGTAGCAGTTTTTGCTGTCTCCTCAAAATAAAGTTACACATTGGTTTTCATCATGTGAAAGAGTGTATTAGCTGTTGCCAGGAGAAATGTGGGGTGTAATACTCTACTCATGAACACTGCAGGGATCTAACAGGTTGACTCTCTTCTAGAAAACGCTAGAGCCCACGTCTCAAAAAATACCTAGACTTAGGATTTATCTTCAGTATGAACTGGCTCGTGGTTCTGTAGCAGAAATACAAAGTGGGGGGAACCCAAAAACGTTGAAATTTTAACTCTGTGCCCCAAAAGCCTTAGAGAAAGGTACTCCTTTCTGGTTTCCTCCTTTAAAATCAGAAGTGGTAGTTTCTGCATAGTCCCTCAAGGATGTGAACAGCCCACGAACAGGTCTCTTATCTGTGGATGCTGTGTTAAGGTGGAGCTAATCAAGTGCTGTAAACCTGAAGGTATTGCTTACACCTGCAAACCATGTCTAAGAAAGTCAGAGGACTTGTACAAGGGTTTTTAATCTTATCCAGGACTCAGCATATGATATCAGAGTTTACTGATGTTCCTGCAGGTCAGATTCAGTTGTCATGATAGACCATTAATTAAAGCTATAAATAAAGTCCAAGTTCAGTGTGTGCCCAAGAGCTTTATAGTGTCCTCCAGGCTGATCTTCATCCCCGAGTGCCTCCTGGGCCCTCTGTTAGCCCTGTGGTCTAAGTGCGGCTCCATCTGAACTCGCTGTGATCGCCGGCTGCACTCGCGTTGTTTTGATCTTGCACAAATTCCCATGAACTTCGAGTGCTGGTGTGTTAAAATTGGCTTTATAGCATGAAACGTTTTACCTGCCCCCAGCGCCACTACTGTGGAAATATTTAAATGAGGCCAGTGGTGTATTAGTTTGCATTATTAATGACTTGGCGAGACCATGGATTACCCATGGAGGTGATGAAGCAGTCCGTGCTCGTTCCTGCACCATAACTATAGGCTTCATTAAGCTGCTAGCAGTCTGTCTCGCTCCTCTGGGTTGCAGGGCTGCTGTTTTACCCAGAGTTGTGAGCTGTGAGTAGTGCTGAGGGTGTGTGAAAGAATAAGTAAATTCCTATACCGCTGTCTGCCTGCATGTGAGATTTCCAAAGGGTCCCCCTGCCTTCTGTTAAAAACTTCATTAACTGGTGAAGGTTGAAAATAATGCATTTGGGAGTTGCCTGGGGTTGGCAGCTGTATGCCAGCTTCTTTGAAAATAGACTGAAAAAATCTGACAGGTCTACTCCATCTTCCTCCCCTGTGTCTGTTTGATGTAACCTGGTCTTAGTATTACTGCAGATCTGCCTGAAACTTTTTAAATTTGGTTCTGGTGGATGGGGGGGAGGGTTCATATTAATGATTAGACAATTGTTTTGCTCAAGTTTTTAAAGGGGTGTTTCTCTCCTTTTTTTGGGTTGCACTCCAACTCCAGAAGGTAAGAACCACTGCTGATTGTTCTAAAGCTACTCTTCTCTATTAACGCAAGCTGCAAAAGCCTTAATTAAAAGAGCAACTGCTTGTTTCACACAGACTTAGAAACCAAGTAATGGTAGTATATGTGGTGTCAATGCTTCTGTTACCTTAATCTACCTTTCCTGCATGCCGTTTGCATTAGCGCTTCAGTGCGATGCAAACTTGAAATCTTAATCTGTGTGTAAAGTCTGTGGAAAATGTCAGGCTAATAGCATGTGAATGCTTAGTGTCTTACAAATTAACCCTGCTGTCTGCAAATCTGAATTTGTGGGGAGGGGGATGCTTGATTTGCATGATGTATTTTTGTGCATCTTTTGTCTCGGGGACGTTTGGCACTGCATATTGGGTGAAGCAAAATTTAACACGTAAAATAAGCTGCTTTTCTAAATCATGAATGTGTTTAACAAGCTTGAAGTTGGTACAGTGGTGTCTGCTTACAATATCTCTCTGCTCTGACACTTCCATAGATCTGAAACTATTGTTTTTTTAAAAACATCGTATTTTAATATACTAATAAACAAAAAGCTATTTGTGTGAATGTCTGATTCAAATGGAAAGTGGGGAAGAAGGGGATGCTCAAAAGAACAAAATGAGAAAAACCCTCACCCTTAAACACAGTCCAGGCCGTTTGGGCGTTTTTATCCAGTTACATCAATGTGCAGTGACGGTGTGAAATGAAGACACTCGCTGCTGGATGCGCTTTATATTAAGCCTCCGTTTAGAGCAGAGGGCAATAATTAACTCTTCCCTGGTGCTGAGGTTGCTGGGTGCTGGGTGCTATGGTGTGAAACCAGTGAGTTCCGAGCGGTGTTTCTGTGCCCAGCAGCGTGAGCAGATGCCCCTCTGTCTGCAGGATCCCCTGGAGCCCAAAGGTGGTGGTCTTGCTCTGGAGAGGGTCCTGCGGTAGGAGGCTGCAAGGGATCTGCTGGGTCCACCATGCTGAAGACAATGCTGGTGTGCACACATGGAGAAATACTGTAAACTCTGCTAACCGAATTAAAAATGGAGCTTTAATATAAAGTAACCTTTTGATAGATAAATACACCTTGCGTGACGCTCTGAGGGCAAGGGTTTTAAGTTCGAATACATCACAATTGAAAAATTTCAATCCAGTGTCCTAGCCACATGTGACCGAACACAAGTGATTTGGTCACGCTTTGTTTTCAAGTCAGAACAAGTCAGCTCGGTCCCTGAGGTCTCAGGAGCCAGGCTGATGGGAAGGGATGCTGCAGTGGGATTGAAAGTGTGGGAAGAAACGCTCCACCTCCTTCCTCCCCTTCAACAGGCAGCTGCTCGAAGTCGAGAGTCCTCCCCTTAACCTTGTGCACATTTACCACTCTCAAAACCCTCTTTTGCTGCTCAGTCTGAAGAAACTTTGAATTTAATGTGGAGTTTAGAATGCCATGATTTAATGATGGCTTAAATTTGGCAATTCTCAGAAGGAAAATTTGGTATGTACGTGTCTGTCTGAAATGTCAAGTAGCTTAGAGAAATGCTCGGAGGGGTGAGAGCTCAGAATATGTATTTCTTCTCATGCCATTGACTGGCCTTACAATGACCTCTTAACTACAAAAATTATTATTACACTGTTTAAGCCCTTTCAGCAGTCCAACAAAATAAGTAAAGACTGTGCCCATTCTGCAGGCAGAGGGACTGTCACTTGCTGGAGATCACTTTGAGATCAGTTTTCTAACTCATTAATGAAATGAAAGTGCGGATATGGAAAATGCTAATTTTCAGAATAGAATAAATATTTAGAAGTTGCCAAAAACCCTTGTTCAGTCAACAATGTAAAAAATACAGTTTATGTAGCAGTCACAGGTTTGTAAGTATAAACAGGTTTATAAATTCCAGTAATTCTGTTCAATTTGTTGTTTTTAGCTGACAAGCTGGTATTAAAAGGGAATAATTACTAAACCACCATTTTCAGTGGAAGGCACTGCTGAGCACAGCAATAGTAGCAGAACGATTGGGAACTGAATTTGTAACTAAAATAGCCACTTCACAGGCACTTCATATTTGCCCCAACGCAGCAAAATAAGTATTGCTAAGACCCTGCTGTCGAAGGTGCTGTAGAGCTAAAAGGTCGGTGCCTGCTCTGATAATATCAGAGTTTAAGAACAGGTATTTGCTCAGCCGGCTCACTGGGTGGTCACCTGGTAAGTATTGATGGGTACTTGCTTGTATTGGACCTCTCTCTAAAACAGCATCTGTAAATGAAAGTATTCTCGATGCTGTGGTTTAAAACCTATGTCAGCACTTAAACCATTCCTTTGGCTTTTGATAAAGGTAGCTTTGAATGGGTGGATATGTTACTCCCTAGTTTTTCTCAAGCTGAAATATATTGCGAGTGAGGGTAATGCATATGGTATGGGAAAGTAAAATGACTTCAAACAGTGAACAAATCAGCGTTTCCCAGTTTTCGTGATCCTAGGTCTAGGGACGAGAACTTGGATTATGACCCTTGCACCTGCACTGTGAGTCCTATTTATGCTGAGTTTGCTGCCTGTATTTTGGCAGATTAACAGAAAGGCCGTGCTATTTTTAGCTTTTTGAGAAGTAAAAACTAGGAAGTTTCAGTATGCGCTTGTATAACACTATGGAAACCAAATTAATCCTGGTAAACGTTCTTGTAGTTCCTTTGCATCTTCTAAATTGTTGCAAATTTTTTTTTTTTACTTTAATGCAAGCTCATTTCAATGAACAAAGCCTACAGTTGACTGTTTGCATCAGCTGAATTTATCAGCCTAAGCAACTCTGTTCTGATCCGAACCATCCCAAGAAGTCTTGCTCAGCTGAGATGTGAACCAGTATAAACAAAGGGACATTTATCTTGATTTTCCCAGGGGTGCTGTTTATTTGTCAGTGGGCTGGCACTGAGCACAGGGTAACTGAAGAAGGTGAGCATCCCATTTATTATCACAGTCGTTAAAATAGGTTTTCTTTTTTTGCTGCAGCTGTCAGCTAACATGCTGTTCCCTATTTGAATAAAAAGTTTAGACAATACATTGCTGTGAGTGCATAAATGAAAATGCAACTGAAAATCCTTTCCACTCACAGAAGCACAAACTCAGCTCATGTATGCGTGCACCTAAAATGCAAAATTCTGAAAAATATTTGCACAGAAAAAGCAGCAGCGTGCTGCTACCATTGGAGGCTGAATACCTTAGCACCAGATTGTTTCCCCCAGTTGTATTTGGAGCGATATTCTTGCAATTCGTGATGAACTGCAGTAGGAATGCTTCTGCTGAAATTTTTGTCAAAAATGACTGTTAGAAGCATTAGACAAGACACCAGTAACTTTCTGGAGGTGGAGGATGTCAGAGTCAATTATTTTCTATATCAGGAATTTATCCTGTTTTCATCAGGAAGATGCTTTTGTTGTCAGGAAAGTGGCCTGATGAAACAGAAGTACGTTACTGACATAAACTACTGAAATATCTGAATAGATTTGAAAAGGGCTCGCATTACTTGACAGCTGGATAAAGTTACAGTATCTTGATTGTGCATGTTATCTATTTTCAGTGCATAAATGAGATTCGGGATGAAAACAGTTCTGGTAGATCTGGGGGCTGTGGGGATGAGCCCCTCTAGTGTTGGCACGAGCCGATGTCTGGTTCTTGGGGGGAAACCCTAGCAGTTCAGTAAAATAAAAGTGTGCCCTGTCTAGATGAAGCATCTTAATTCAAGTGCATTGGTTTATATAAAAAACTTCTAGCTGGGTGCCATAAAACTGAGTTTGGAGTTGCACCCGCTGCTTTGTTAAACAGTGTGCATCACATCCCGGGTGAGAACATCGCAAACTGAATTGGCGGAAGAAAATGTCATTTTGATTCAGGAGCCTTCCCTTGCTTCCAAAACCAAACAAAACCCCCAAAACCCGCACCCTACGTGTGGTATCGAAGGAAGCCCTAGAGGGGTTGGAGGGTGCTGTGCTGCTTGCATTCAAATTCAGCCTCCGTTCCTAAACTGCTAGGGTATGAAATAGCCGTGCTTTTAATGCAGTTGTTTGCACCACCTTGGCAGCTTCAGGACAAATATTTTGACCTTGCATTTAACTATGAGAGTGAGATCCCTTTGCTGCCAACAGCCTCTCTGTAGTGGTCGTTAATATTGGGTGAGATTAATATACTATTGGTATATTAATATTGGGTGATATTAACAGAATTATTGATATAGTATTGGGTGATATTAATAACAGGGCAGCCTGTGAGAACAGGGGAATACGGAGATTTAACACAATGGGAAAAGTAACAATTGGTCTTAGCTCATTTTGGAAGATTCTTAATTAAATCTTTAAATGAAACCAGCCCTACATGGAGAGTGGGCAGGAGAGGCAAAGCAGCCTCCGGACTCTGTGAGCGTCAGCTGTGGGAAGGTGATGGAGGGGAGCTGGTGGAAGGGATAATGTTTGTTCAGGTTTCTTTGGGAGAATTTGATGTTAATGAGTGTGGATATACCTTTCTTCTTTCTCCTCCCACCGGAACTGTGCATATGCTGTCCGTCCATGCTGCAATAAGCTGCCGAGCCAGTTGGCTGTAGAGAACTGGTAGAACAGGAGCCTGCAGTGAGACTGTCCTCAAAGCAGTAACGTAATTCCTGCCTCTCTAAACGGAGAAGTTTCGTGCATCTGCACCTCAAACCTCCCATCTTCAAGCCAAGAACCACAACTTGAGCTTATTTAGAGCCTGGGGTGATTGATGACCATGATCACAAAGCTGGGGAACATTTCAGCTCAGAAGCTTTAGAAATCGAATTAGGGATCTGAGCTTTAACATATCCGATACAGCTTCCCTTAAGGGGGACATGAAGGAGCATAGCAGTTAGAAACTAGTCGTGTCATAGTCTTGCTGAGCTCCACATAATCTTTTCTGAAGGATGAACCCTGTTTTGAGACCTCCAGAAGGACTGGTACGTTAGCGGTCACATTGATGGAAGCTGATGGTCAGTGGTATCGGAGACTGACTGTGGCTCAAGCAGTGTGGATTTGGGTGGGATGGAAGGGATTGAAGTGAAATAGTGGGTAATGATGAATCTGGAGCGGGCAGGAACTTGTCTTTCACTTCATCTGCTTCTCGAACTACTGGTTTTGAGGTGGAATGATGGGAACTGTCAGATGTGGCTGATGATACAGTGTGTGTTCCTGGCAAATGGAGGAGATGGCCTTCATCATTAAAAAAAAAAAAAGGCAATAAAATAAATGGCATAATAGCATCTGGTTCCTAAGGCTATTTTTAGGCAGCCGTTGCATTTAAAGTAACAAAAGGTAGGCTGGGTGCAAAACACAGGTATTTGGGAAAAGGAGTGAGTGAGTGTTAGGGGATTCTGAGCAAAGGGGTAACAAAGAACAAGCAAGGGGTGGATTCGTTCCCTTCAGAGCAGAACAAGTTTCATCTCCGAGAGTAAACGTAACCGCAGTCTCCCTGCACGTTGCTCTGACGTTAGCAAACTGTCGGAGCTGTGGGCAACAACACCTTTTAGAAAAGAAAAATGCCCAAAGTGCTTTCCCGTGGGATGCAGGTAGGTGTAGCACAGCCCCACGGGTTAGGGCTTCGTCTGAATTCTGGGGTGAGCATCTCGGCTTGTTTTCAGACATCTTTTTGGGTATGGGGTTTTGGTTGGGTTTGTTTGTTTGTTTGTTTTTTCAGTTTGGAGGTTTGTATGTCAAATCAAGATGCGGATCAGTGAAGTGGGAAGCTGCCGGTTAGGCAGCTCACGTAACCCTGCAGCAGCCGCCGCTCTCCTGTTCTGCAGCTGCGTTGGGGGACTCCTCTCAGAAGTGTGAGCGGCCACCCTGCACCCCGAGTGGTGGCTTAAACTGAGTGACAGTCATGAAAATAAGATGGTTCGTACAGGAAGGGTTCGGGTGCTCACAAGTACTCGCTCATAGAGGCAGAAATGATGTAATACGACGTGAAGACCATGCATCTTATACCCAAATCGAAACCCCCCCCCCCTTTTTTTTTTTTGAAAGTTAGGTGGGATTTGTCGACTGATTTTAACTTTTAAAATTTTTACAATAAGCTATATGAAAGGCTAGAATAGTGTCACATTTGTGCCAGCTTTCCAGAAGAGCCTGTAGAGGAAGGCACGTAACTAGAGATGGGTAAACATGAGAAAACAATAAAGCAAAAATAGTGGATAAGCTGTTAAACAATGGAATCAATTCAGTAGGAGCGGCGTGGATGCCAGATGAGTATAGCTTTTGTAAAGATAGGTCCTGCCAAGGCTTCATTCCTTGGTGAGCTTCCAAAGCGTAGCTCTGCCTAGACTTTTGTAAAATGCTTGGCTTAACATCGATATTCTGCTCTGATACAGTTTTTAAAAAGAATGTACTCCGTGAGCTAAAGGTCAGGTACGTGGCAGAGCTCTCCTCGCTGCCCCAGAGCTTCCGGAACATGGGAATGCTTCAGTGCCTTCAGTGCTATTCGACATGCTATTAGTGATCTGGGAAAAAAGTATAAACTGACTTCTGATGATTTTCTAGATGCAGTGATAGGAGGGATGTTGATGAACAGTGATGGAGAGAAGGACAGGTATATTGTTTATACTGCCAGATACAGCTGGGCCCGTATCGAATATACTTGTGTACAGTTCTTGCAGAGTTCGTGCATGCAGAAATCACATGCAGGAGCAAAGACGAGAAGAGGGGAAGGGTGTACCCTGGGGAGCAGTACCTTTGGAAAGAATTTGGGGTTGGTGTAGGAAATCACACTGAATTGTAGTTTCCAGGGAGACCCTGTGGCTTTCTGGAGAAGAGGATTAGCCTTGTGAAGTTAGCACGTAGCCTTGGTGAAGCCGGTGTGACAAGAGTTGTTTCCAGTTGTAGTGTTCCCATTTGCAGCAGTTGCTTCACCGTTGGGAAAGGTGCACAGAAAAGCCGTGGGTGCGGCAGGGAGTGATGAGCCAAGAGCTGGTTTCAGTGCGTTTAGTCAAGGAAGAGGTTGTCTACGGCGTGCAAACGTATTTAGGAGAAGCTTATATTCAGCGACAGGGATTCTGGCTGGAACATCAACCTAGATATGCCGTGTCTGAAGACGGGCGTGAATTCTTGACAGGGATCAAAGCGAGGTGCTCTCGTTACTGATTCCTCTGTTGTGCTGCGGTTGGCCGTCTCTCCAAAAGACGTTTGTTAGCCAGAGGAGTCGCTGGGTCAGTGTAAGGGTACCCAAATGAAACAGAGTTTTGCCATGTAAGAACCAAAACACGAGGAGTGGGTGATCCCTGGTGTGCCTGAGGCTCAGCGGCTTCTTCCAGCGCTGCTGGTTTTTGCTTGAGCATCAGGCTGAGCCGTCTGCTAACGCAGTCAGATGAGCTTTGGGCTGGGTTGGAAAATTCCCTCCTCATCACCGTTTTTGCTAGTATATATTAATGAACGGTGCTGGCAAAAACTCAGAAAGCACAAGATCCTGCAGAGCAGGGATGCGTAAGGGCAGTCTGGTGAACATGTGCTTTGGACGGGTGTCCACTCGGCTGTGACGCATCCATTTTGACACTCACCAGAGAGAATTGCATCCGGCAGCATCTGTCGATGCAAAGCATGCACTGAGGCACTGATTTGGAGAGGAAAAACCCCAGGGCAGCAGCACCCCTGCACCATTGTATTCATTAATGCCGTAGAGGCTGTTTTCTGACTCTTTGCATGTAGGTTTGAAGGTCATCGGGTCTGACTGTGGGCTGCAACACCACAGTGATCGCTGCTGGTGGGGGGTGACTGCGTGCCCCTGCTCAGGCTTATGCCCGAGCCCTGGGGCGTCCCAGTACAACCGCAAAGCTCCCACAGAAGCTTGAGTACTTCTCTAAGCCTGTTTCTCAACTGGAGGAGCGAGCAGCCTGCGGGATGCTCGGTTTGTGGTGCCGCAGGCAGAGGGGGGACCAGGACGGTGCCCTGCCAGCTCCCTGCCAGCCCGCCGGCAGCAGCGGCCCCTCAAACGGGGACTGGCATCTTGCTGTACGTTTGCATAGCAGTCAGCACAGATGGGATTGAGTCTAGCAACGTAAATACTAGCCCTCCTCTCATAATGGTGTTTCTCCCATGGGTCATGAGCTGCTGTATCTGGCCGGTGTTCTTTGTGGGCTCTCCTACCTGTTAACTGGTACGTGCTGGGGCGGAGGAGACCAGACCTGTTTCGGGACATTGGCTTCTGCTTGTACTAGACATCAGTAATTCAGCTGAGCTGTTTTGCTGCTCTTAGGCAGAGCTTGGAGCGCGTGTGCCCTGCCCAAACCATCGGAGGGCTGTGCTCATCCTCGCCTTTATTTCCCTTTGCTCCCAGGGATTATTTCACCGCTTTTGATGCAATTTGTTTGAATGGTCATAGCACAATTTCCTACAGACAAACAGCTGTATCTCCTGCTCAGGGACTGCAGTCAATCAGTCACAAATCTAGGTTTTTAGTCAATTTGATGGTTCTGGTTGCAGCCTTTGTGACAGGGTGTTGCGAGGTAAAAACTTCTTGCTTAATTTCTGTGCAGGGGTCGTGCTCGGTATCAATATGCTTTACGAGCAAGGACACCTATTTAGCAGAAGGTGCGATCAGCCGGACCCTGCAGTGGGAACAGAAGTCACCTGCCTTGCCGTGTCCACCTGATTTTGCTTCTGGCTACAGCAGGATAGGTTTAAAAAAAACAAACAAAAAACCCCCACTAGCACCAGTGAAAAGATGGATCTTCTGCCTCCGTTCTCCTGGCTGGGATCAAAGATCTCCACTCTTTTCAGGGGAAATTGCATAATTGGTTTCCATTCTTTATCCCACAACCCTCATTTCAGTATGATGCGGGGTTTTTGGTTTGGGGTTTTTTTTTGGGGGGGGGTGGGGGGTGGAAAAAACCCCACAACACAACTTTAAATATCTCTGCAGTCAGTCGTGAGCTCACAAATCTGCTCTGAGTTTCAGATGAGCAGCGTTGAGTATCTAGAGCTTTAAAAATGTGTGATCGTTGATGTTTGGCAAAGAAGCAGTGGAGAGCCTGAACTTGGGGGCTTTTTTGTTTGCTTTTTTTTCCTGGGACTGGAGCGTGGGTACGTGGACTGGTTTCACTGTTGCTTATTATGGCAGCTTCAACTTCTATTCTCCTTGGGAATAGAAGTTGGATCTGGAATTTTTCTGCTTCTGCATGCGTGATGGTCAGGTGAGGGGCCATGATTGTCTCCCAGCAGAAGATTAACGCTGACCAAATACATTCAAACATTAACCTTGTGTTTTTGTTTTCAGTGGGACTTCTCCTCTTGCATGCCTGAATGCTATGTTACATACAAACTCCCGAGGGGAAGAGGGCATTTTCTATAAGGTCCCGGGGCGCATGGGAGTGTACACTCTGAAGGTAAGTGGCTCGGCTGGGGAATCTTGTTTGAGTGCTCAGGTGACTTTTATCCATTTAAAAATATGTTGGATTAGGATAATCCTGAAGAGGGGATGTCCTGGTTTCGAAAGAGATTTCTGAAACCAGGACAGGGGACTGTTCCTCATTGGCATGAGTTGTAGCTTAAGCTTTCCCTCCAAATGCAAACACTAAGTCTTCATGTTTGCTAGTGAGCACCTGGCTGCTGAAAGTACAACTGAAGGTGTTAGGTTTTTATTCACAGTGGTGTAGTTTACTGGTATTAATTACTATCCCAGAAATGAAAGAGTAATTAAAATTTTAATGAAATTTTAGCCCTAAAAGGGTAGTTTCATCTTCACTGATCTCAACTTGTATCTAGAAATGAAAAATTACCTTATCCTCAGTCTGTGACTAGTAGGCAGAGATCATTTGTAGGAAAAAGTGTGGATTCCTTGATTTTTCTGATTGGCATCTTTAAAAATAATCCTTATTTGAAACCTTTTACCCCAGTTAAACTACTAGAAGGAAGCCTGCTTACACTGTTCTTGATTTTCTGTAAATTTGACTCTGAAGACTGCCATAAGATAGGATTCCTCTCCCTACACGTAGACCTGTTTGGTGTAGGTGTCTCCACTAGAACTGCTTTCCTTGTCTCACTCCATGCTCGATAGAGAGAAATAATAACTTCTAAGATGAGATTCATCTCATCCTAAAATACTCAAAGCGTATGAGAATCTGTGCTTTACAAGGGCCAGTTAGATTACCAATGGAATCAACTAAGAATTGCCCTGAAAAAGACGTCCTCATTGTCATCGTCAAAAATTTAGCTAGGTTGAATCCCGTTCTCACCATCTCCTCCCTCTGCCCTGTAAACTGGAAAAGCACATTATTCCTTGAGTACTTGTGTATAATGTGACAACAGAGGATGTCTCTTCGGGAGCGGTGCATTGGTGCTGATGTGCCATCAGAGCAAAACATCTTCAGAGCTTCCAAAAATGCCATTGCAAGACATCCGACAAACTTCTTTCTTTGAGCGTTGTTGTGCCAAGCAGAGGTTGGCCTGATTTCTGTGCATCTCAGTGAAAGTACATAAAATGCCATTTTGATAACGCATACGTTTAAGGTAAGGCCTATCAGAGATACAACCAACAGCGAAGGGAAGGAAGTTACCTGTTTGCTGATAAACTGGACCGAGTCTCACACAACTTGTTTCGCTACAGAAAAGTGTGAAGTTTTACATTTTAGGAATAAAGAATGCAGGTTGGGAAAAGAGCGTTTTATCAGAACATTATGACTTGGGAAAAGATTTAGATCTGGTAGTAGACAAGTAGTTGAGTCGTTGTCCATGAATTCTGTGTCATGATGTGGCAAAGCTGTGCTGAAAAGTTTCAGAGAAGAACAAAATAATTTAAGATGTACAAAAAAGTCCTTTTTGAAAGACTGCAAGCACGTTGTAAGTGGGGTAAATCATCTAAGCAAAGTCAAGTTTAAGTATGCATTTAAGCAACAAAACAGACTGTCAGGGTTACTGTGGTAGTTCAGTTTGTTTTCCTCATGAGATCTGCAAGTTAAAACTGATCTTTCTTAATGTTCAGCTTCAGCAAAACTCCAGTATTATTTAACTCAGTGTAGGAGTAAGTTGGTTAAATGTAACGATTTGTATTAATTAGGAGGCTAGACTAGCTGCTGAGTTATTCCAAAGGCATACTGTGTCCTGTGTATCTAAAGACACCGCGGTTTTGTTGTCACCTTTCCTTCCTTGGGGCCGTGTAGTCTGGAGGTGGTAACTTCCAGGGAGCATCGAGAAACCCGGTATTTCAGGACAGAGGGAGAGGTTCAGCCCTGCTGCACCAGTCCCAGGTCCCCTTTGCCATGTTTAATCCCAGCACAGTTGCCAGGAGGAGCCTGGAAATTGTGATGGTGCATTGAATGAGAAATCCTTTGGAGGATCCATGATTAACAAAACATGATGGCTTAGGGAGCGATTAGAAATAGAAAGCTTTGAAGAATGGGGCGGACCGTTCCCCAAGCGATGCGTTGTTACACCGCAGTGGAGTGAAGGAGAGCCAGGTGTCCAGTCAATCATGCTTCCTAAAAGAGAAAGCTTATGGTAAAATACTTGGTGAGTGAAGCAAAGTTGCACTTGCATGTTTGCTGGCTCACTGAACTGGATTATGGTGTCACTGAACTGAGTCGTAAGGAGACTGGTAGGCTGCCGGCATCTTCCTTTAATTTTTTTTTCTTAGGCTTGATGATAAAGATAGGTAAAACAGATTAGAGAATTATAACCAAGAGTATGTCAGTTCTGTGAAATAATGTTCAAAGGATTAGGTGCTTCTGGAGGTGTTTGCTTCATGCTGGTGGCCAGGAGATGCTCCAGAGGCGAGTTCCTAATGGCAGCTAGCAATTGAACTAAATTTCACAGTCGTTTTTATTAATGTGATTTTATTGTTCCTCTTTTTTGTCCCTTTGTTTCCAGCTTTGTTATCAAGTACCTAATCATCTCCTTTCCCCAAACCTTGTCTAATTAGAGTAGTCAGAAGTGATCTGCAGTGCACCGAGCACTCCGTGCCTCAGCGATGAGGCTGTTCGTGGTGGTGAACAGGTACTCCCCCAAAGCAGAGCGCACAAGGCATGGTTTACAGTTCTCAAGAAATGTGACTGCTTTCTCGACTAAGCTGCAAAGGTTTGTTTAAGGACTGGTGAGGTCGGGTCCCAAGCTGATGGACAGGCTTCTCTTTGCTAGGTGCGGTGTATTTTTGGCAGCAGCAAGCAGGGTGGATGTGGGGGGTGTACAACTTCGGACACATTCATGCTTGACAGTAACAATACAAACAGCAAATTGAATCCCAAAATGACTGTTTCAGTGGTTTAGAGATAATAGCCAAGCTTTGCAAGCGGAGGGGGAAGCAAAGAATAACATTTAATCTCGTTAAAAATTATTAGATGCTTCAGACTTGCTCTGCTGCTGAAGGGACGTGTAACACCCCAGATCAGCCGGTGGTGCCCCGCTGGGGCAACTCTGAATCTCGCAGCGAGTTGCGTTTGCCCTGGTGAGGATGTGTTGGTTGCTTCTCGTACAGCCTGAACAGTCTGCTTGGACCCCTGGGGGAAAATTAACTCCAAGTAGTCCTAAATACTACAGAATGAAGCAAATTGCCGTGACCTTTAAATACTTGTAGCAAAAGTGCTGAATTTCTGATGACTTCTGGTATTTGAGTTTCTTGTAATTGGTATTTTTCATGGTTTGCGAAGGCTGTGTGTGCTGGGTGAGCTTGGGGGTCTGATTTTGCTTCAGGCTATACAGGTACATGCCAAGGCTCGGCCGTGCCTGGAGGAATTCACGTTTTAAGAGAACATTTGACATATTGAGGGTCAACAGATAAATAGAGAAACTGAATGTCGTTTTGTTAAATAGAAGGCGAAGTTGCATGCCTAAGGCAGGGATTTCTAGTAGAGTGCCTGGCAAAGATGGTCTTAAGGAAAAGATTAGAGGTATTCAGTGTGTAACGGACAGTGAAATACTCCCAGAGAGGGAGGAAATTGGCAGTCGGGCAAAACTGTCAGTCTTGGCAAATCCAGACCAGGGCAAATGAGCAGAGCAGGCAAGAGAAGTGGGGTATGAGTGGGACAGGATAGGACAGACGGCAGCGACCAGGGCAGGGCTCGGTCGGGCACGCGTCCTGACCTGCTGCTGGTTACACACCACCGGCCCCTTTCCATACCCCTTTCTGTCCATTCCCCCACTTGGATCCTCCTCCATCCCCTTCCCCTCAACTTTCCTTTATAAACTTTGCATTGTCCCACAGCTCCCCCTCGCCAGTATCCCAAATCCTCGTTTTCCTCTGTTTCCCCATCGTATTACAAAGTTCACGTTGGCCCTCTCTGGAGCTATGCCGGTGGAGGGTCCTGCTGGCCCATCAGTTAGTGACTGGAGTCTCTTGGTCTTCGGTGTTGTCTCTGGTACCCTCTGCTTATCTGGGTTGTGTCTGTATTTTTATTTATTGCTTCCTCCATACCTTGCACTGAAAAGACCAATGACTGGCTAACATTAGCGAGGCCAACGCTCTCACCTTCCATGTGCACTTGTAGGATTTAGACTGAAGGTTGATGTGCTGATGCTGAGAAACTGGAGTCATTTTGGCAGGAGTTTGAAAAAGAAAAGATCAAAGAAGTAAAAAAGTAAAATAGAAAAATCTGAACAAAACCATTATGTGAGGCACACACACGTTGTGTATATTTGTCTTGGACTTTTTTCTCTTCTGAATGACTTTGTTTCTTGAATTCCTCTGCATCACTGCCATCAAGGTGGGATGCCGCGGGTATTTTTGCCCGAGGAGAGACGCGGGGTGGCTGCAGATGCTCCCTGTCCCCCTCCTTCAGCCACGCTTGCTCTTGGTGCAGCCCATGAGCTCCCTGTCCCGTGGCACGGCAGCAACCGCGCGGCCCCTGCTTGCACTGAGGTTTGCCTTTATCTCGGTGACCACCAGCCAGCCAGGTTGCTGCAAGGCGCGTTGTTTGGAAGTCCAGGACATCGGTTCGTTGACCTTCACGTAGACCTCTCGCCCCAACTGTGTTTTTAAGCTTGATGACTTCCAAGTGTGTTTCTGCCTGCCATCTTCAGGTTTGTTGGTCCCAAATTCATTGCTGATGTTGAATACAAAATAGCATCTGTCCCTATTTGGATGATCGTATTGTAGTTCTGCCCTTGTGCATTTACCTTTGAGTTTTTCCACGCTGTGTGGTGAATTTGCTGTTCGCCAGCAGCCTGGAAGATTCGAGTCTGGAGGAAGATTTTTGACGTTATATTTGGAGAAGTCTGACTACTTCAACTTTTACCACAGATAATAAAGCCAGTGCACGCCATCTTACCAGGTGCATTTATAGGACTGATAGCTAAGAGACCAGATTTTATTTGATCATTGAGTATGGTTCACTAAAAGGAATAAGTTTACTTACTGAAAGAAGAACAAATTTAATGTAGAGAAGACGGTTCTGCAGTTGAGGGTGCACTTCCGCTTCGAAAACAGAACTTGCAGTAGGGTGAGCTGCAGCTGCATGGAGGAGTTGGCGTTAAGGAAGATCTTATACCGATGTCTTGCATGGAAATGTCAAGAGAACGCAGGATCCACAGTGCGGACTGGACACCGCGTCAGAAGATAGTGGTGAGAACCTTTCGCTGGTCAGAAGAGGCCCAGCTGGAAGGAGAGCCATTGACGTTGTACGGGCTTTGTGAGCTAATGGGGCTGCTGTCTGCAGAAGCAAGGGGAGGTTGAAATCACAGGATGGTGGTGGTGGGAAGGGACCTCTGGAGATCATCTAGTCCGACCCACTGCTTAATGCAGGGTCAACTAGAGCAGGTCGCTCAGGACCGTGTCCAGTCAGGTTTTGAATGCCTACGAGGATGAAGACCTTCGCCCTCTCTGGGAACCTGTTCCAGTGTTTCATCGTTCTTGCAGTAAAGAAGTTTTTCCTTACGTGGAAGCGGAAGTTATGTGTTTGTGCCTGCTGCCTCTCGCCCTTTCTCTGGGCACCACTGCGAAGAGTCTGGCTCCGTTGTCTTTACCCCCTCCCACCAGAAATGCCAAGTCAGGAAAAGCCAAGCAGTCCAGGTTTTCCTGCTGCTCGTGTGTTCCTCCTTACCTGGCAGGAGGGGAAGGCACGCCATGCCGAGGCTTCGTCTCCTCTCAGCAGAAGACTTTGAAAGAGACATCTTGAAAAAACTGAAATAGATAAATGTGCAATTACTGCATCTCAGCTGACTAAATTATCTTGCCAAAAGTTAAGCTGTAAAGGAGGTTTAATGAAGGCAGTGTCAGCATCAGGAATACGCAAGCTTCATCTTTGTCAACTTTGGTGACACTTGATATAAGATTTTTTTTTCCTGCTTTTGGTGATATCTTCTCTTCCACTGTGGTTTACAAGTAACTTTTAATGTGCAGTTAAAAGAACTTTATTTCTGAAGTGCAGGATGAAAATACAATTGAATATCTGAACCTGTTAGTTCACCTTGCTGATGGAAGAAATCTGGAATGAATTACATTGATAACACTTGTGTTGTCTTAAGTACTTTTTGACCTCACATCTGGAAATTACTCATAGCTCTAATTTTAGAGAAAGGACAAGGAATCAATTGTCTCCAGTTAAAGGGAGAGGTGTTCTGATTTACTTTTTCCAGTGGGTATTAACAGAAGGATTTTTTCCAGTCTGATGCACACAGACGTATTCGTTTGTCCAGCTGTTACGACCACTGCCCTGTTTGCCTTGTACGGCAAACATTTAAAGTTTCAGTTACATTACTGATGAGGAATTCAGGACGATAGCGTAATTTCAGGTATGCCGCATGACTTGGCCGAGGTGACGGGACGGAAGCGGAGGGTGCCGGTATGAGGGTGGCCAGTGCCAGGCGGGGATGAGCTGGTGCCTCCCGCCTCTGTCCTGCTCTTCTTGGCTCAGCGCCTCTGCGAGGTGTCCGGAGCTGTTTGGGGTGGTTGGACAGTGGTGTCGTTAACGACGGCAACTGAAGACGTCATCAGCGGAAAGCAGTTTGTTGTCACTAATTAGCGCTAATCTGCAATGTAGGTTAAAATCTGAATCTGGCTGGATAATCACTAGAGGGCAGTCTGGGTTTAGGTGTGGACGAGGGCGAAAGCCGCTGCCGGTTCTCTCTGCTGGCTGTTAGCCGCCCGAAACCACGCAGGTGAATGCAGCGAAAGCCACCGCTGCAGCCTGGGCAGCGCAGACGTCTCACCGCGCAGCAACGCCTGCCAGGTTCGGTTTGGGAAGGACCTGTGTCGGCAGGCCAGGGGCTGCTGGGGACCCGGCTGGAAAAATAACGTTACCTGGGACTGTGGGACACTGAGCCGTCAAACTATTTTTTTTTGTTTTTTTCTATCATGAAGTTCAAAAATAGACTGGATTTCTCGTGGAAAATAATTAAAGTGGGAGTGTATGGGAGTTGGCAATTAGGGATGGCGAAGACAACTACAGCGAGTGTGTAAGGAAGGACGTACCTGCAAAGTGATGACGAGGGCGATGTGAAAGACGTGCCAGCTGGGGTTGTGTTAAATATTTTATATGGGCTCGCAGAAGGCAGCGTGAGTGTTTAAGAGGCCAGTGGCTAAGCAGTTCTGACATTGCTCTGCAGTATAAAAAAAAATCCACAATCAGTGCTTGGTAAATAAAAAAACCCGCTATTTTTAAGAATTTTGTTAATTGAGAGAGTTTATTGTGGAGTGGGTAACTATATCTGTTTCTTCCATTTGCAGAAGGATGTTCCAGATGGGTTGAAGGAGCTCTCTGATGGCTCAGAGGAGAGCAGCGACGCCCAGTCCGACTCTCAGAGCTCCGAGAACAGCAGCAGCAGCAGCAGTAGCGATGGGTGCAGTAACAAAGATGGGAAGAAAAGCAGATGGAAAAGGAAAGGTAATGTTCCTTTTCAGGAGCGATGATTTTAACATGGTCTGTGTCTGTGAAGGACTTGGAGGTTTTTATCCATCACATCTGTTGCCTTATAAAGACAGGCTGTTACTGTTAACAGCCTAAAACCTGCCGTTACCAGTGGTGCTCATGGATTGACGCAAGTGCTGATTTACTGTTGTGGGCACCGAAGGGGAGAAGGTGCCTGTAATTAAGTGTATTTAAGGCCCTGACACAAGTCACAGACCAGCACACTGTGCTTCCCGCCCAGGAACAGTGAATCTGTTTCTTCCAGGTTTTCTCTGCCATCCCCCAGCTTTCCCAAGAAGATCGCACCTTTTACTTCTGGCCTCTTTTGATGCTTTTGGATGCAACGCTGACTAGGAATGAGCACAGAATCTCTGAGGTTAAAGCCTGTTATGTGAACTGATGGGTCCCGTAGGGTTTGGGCTTGAGCCACTGCCCTCTTTTCTTCTGTCCTGTTTTGGGTTCCTTTCCCTCATAAACCAGGCAATACTTAATTATTCAATACTGTTGAATATTAAATCATTTACAACCTTAGCTAATACAGTAGAGTGCTGGTTTTTGCTCCACTGCTGTATCTGGGTGGTTGCTGAAGTTGGATGGTTCAGCAATGTTTCGAGGATATCCAGATTCTGGATTTTCTACAGAAGAATCTTTTTGGGTAGTGCAAGAGTACCAAGCAGAGGAAATAGTGGATTTCACTCTGTTTTGAATCCTGATGTCTTTGCCACTCTGAGGAGGCGATGTATCTTGTCAGATACTGCCATATCATGCTGCCATACTGTTTCAGGAACAGCAGAAATCAGCACCTCTCAGCCAATGCATTATAATACTGACATCCTGTATTGGTAATAAACTGAAGTTCCCATCTTGCCCGCCTCTAGTTTCAGCACCCATTCATTTGACCAGTGTTGTCTGAATTCTTTCCTCCTTCAAAATTCTGCTCAGGTATCTGCTTGTCTGCTTAGATGCTATGAGCCGAATTAATTTAAAAAAGCCATAACAAAATGTGAGGGTGCGACATACGTTGTTCTCTGGGTTGGGGAGAGCCTATTCACTATAATGTCGTTATTCTCTCCGTTAAAAATAAGTACGCTTCGTAACTCTCAGCTATGTGAAGAAGCAAGAAGTCCTCCCTGTAGGCAGAGGTAGCAGGCTGCAGCTCTGGCTGTTCCTGGAGAGCCGTTGGTGCAGCTGCTGATGCTGTAACTTTACCCTTCAATCCGATCTTTTCCTTTTTCCTTTTCCCCTCAGTCATGCACAGAATTTCTTGGCTGAAACGAAACATTATTTAAAACCTATTTCCAATGCCATGGGATACCCGAGTGGAAGCACGTGAGAGGTTTTCTGAAGCGGTTAAAGATTCGCGATAACCGGTGGGGTCTGCCGAAACCTTTCCATCGGTGGCAGGGTTTACAGTGAGGAGTCGGTGAACGAGAACGTGCTCTTACTGTGCGGGTGCGTGAGGCTCACGTGGACCAGACCCACCTGGAGCTTTCCCTGGAGTCACAATGCAAATCACGAAAGGAGAAGTATTATGTAGAATTTTAAGCATGTAAAGCACCATGAAAGTACAAAATGTTAAAAAGACCCTTAGAAGTAAGACTTGACTCCAAATTCATCCTTTGAAAGGAAAGCTGCAGATAGTCTAGCTAAAATATTTTCATTTCTAACAAATCCTCTCAAAATATTTGGTCAGTAAGGGGTTTGGTTTTTTGGTTTTTTTTTTTTTTTTGCGCTACTTTGCCTACACCTCCAATGTTACAATATTATGTAAAAACCTGCAAGGGAACTTAGGTATCTTTGAGAGATCTTTATGTAGAAATACATGTATACGTTCTACATAAAACTTTTATACTACGTTACTGAATGGCTGAAAAAGCAGGAGGATGCGTGGTTTAGGAACCCAGGTGAGAAGGAAGGGAAATCTTACCCGAAGCAACTGGCAAAAGGTACCCAAAACTCAAAAGCAGACGACGTGAAGACAGTGGTTTCAGTATAAATACAAAAAAGGAATTTTCCTCCTCTGTTGTCTGGTACTGATGATTTTTCTTAGGAGTGGCGTTTTGACCTTTAGCATAAAGGTCATATTTTCATAGGTTTTAATGCACTGACAGTCATGAACTTTCTGTGATTAGTAAATAAAAAATTACCAGTAAATTAGAAAAGTCATTCTGGTGAGTAGTGTTACTGAGTGTGTTCCTTCTGTTGAAAATGCCCTCCCTCAAGGGTTGCGTTCCTTTGTGTGAGCAACTCCTAATTATTAATGAACGTACCACTTAGCGTCACACCAAGGCATTACCAGCTTGCGCGGGGAAATGGCTTTCTCCTTAAGCTTCCCTTAAAGAAACTTGTGAAGAACAACGTGCTTGTTTGCTAAAGCAGGGATGGCATTTCTGGGTGATTAATTTTTGGAGCTGCAGATGTATGGAGCTGCTTCTGGAGTAAGAGAGGTTCAGTGGAGCCTTCAGCTGCCTGGATTTCACCTGTACTGGCAGGGTGCGACAGGAGCGACAGCCGAAGCACGTCCTTTCTTGTATTTACAACTCAGCTTAAATCCTGCAAGCTGGCTGGCAATATACTGCGTCTATAAGCGAATCTCTCCCAGTCTGTGCGTGCCACTGACTGCTGCCTGGGAAGTGCATCCTGTACGTCAGCCGCTGCAGGGTCTGCAGTGAACGCAAGCAGAGCTGCTCCGCCTCGCCGGGCGATTTTATTGCCTCTGTGCTTCATTTCTTACCATACACGAGAGCGAGTAGCTGTGGTGGATCTTCATGAGACAGCCAGATGCCAGGGTACGTACAGTACCTTGTTGTTTACCCTCCCAGGCACTAAACTCTCCTGTCCCCTATAGCTTTCACCTTTGCTGCTGCGGGCAGAGGTGAGCTGGTAGTGAGATATGAGACAAGTTTGTAGCAGCCTGGTTGTACACAAGCAGAGGGATAGGACTGCTCATCTTGCTCCCTGCCGGAATGCCACGTTTCAGCTGTCAGGGTAAGGCATAAAGAGAAATAAATCACCTTTGGGATGCACGGAGCCGTAGGCTGTGTTCAGTCTGAAGTGCTGAAACGTCACGGACAGGCAGGAGGGAGTTCTCCCAAAGGGAAATGTACCTTTATACTGGGGAACGGGTCAAAAGCAGGCGTACGTAGTACATCGGAGCACGTCGTCGGATGGTTCTTGTACGGTGAAAGTCAGAATGTGTCTTTAACAAATAAACCAAGCGGTTGTGCTCAGCGCTGCGGAGTTGTTGCCAGTAGGCAGAAGGACATTACCCTCACTTCGTCGGAAGTCATCCGCTGCAGTTCAGCTCGGCCTCCACCTTCGTCTGTCTTGGTTCACAATAGGATCAAGAAATGGGTGGTTAAAATATACATCTCTGTGTCGCACTGGGAAGGTAAAGCAGTGTTTCTGAATGTATTTAGGTCTCAGAGGTCAGTTGCCAAAGATGACAAACGTGAATTTCATGCTTCAGAACATAAATAAACCATGAGTTGCTTTGCACTGACCATTCCCTAGTAAAACTAAAACTTTTCTTAATGTACTAATGTACTGTAACTGCATGTCCTGCTCCACGCTGCCTGCTCCACACAAGACGCCGTGTTTGCACCCTTTGGAAGGTGTAGGATGAGAGGCTGTCGTGGTTTAACCCCAGCCGGCAACTCAGCACCACGCAGCCGCTCATTCACTCCCCCCACCCAGTGGGATGGGGGAGAGAATCGGGAAAAAAACCCACAAAAAACTTGTGGGTTGAGATAAAGACAGTTTAATAGGACAGAAAGGAAGAAAATAATAATGATGATGATAATAAAATGACAATAATAATACTAAAAGAATTAGACTATACAAAACCAGTGACGCACAAGGCAATTGCTCACCACTCGCTGACCGATGCCCAGTCAGTTCCCAAGCAGCGATCCGCCCCTCCCAGCCAACTACCCCCAGTTTATATACTGGGCATGACATCATATGGTATGGAATATCCCTTTGGCCAGCTTGGGTCAGCTGTCCTGGCTGTGTCCCCTCCCAGCTCCTTGTGCCCCTCCAGCCTTCTTGCTGGCTGGGCATGGGAAGCTGAAAAATCTTTGACTTAGTACAAACACTACTTAGCAACAACTGAAAACATCAGTGTGTTATCCACATTATTTTCCTACTAAACCCAAAACACAGCACTGTACCAGCTACTAGGAAGAAAATTAACGCTATCCCAGCCAAAACCAGGACAGAGGCATATAATGACTTACTGCTCCTTGACGTAGCTTGCGTGATGCGCAGAGCATTTCTGTTACTTCTCTTGCGAGTAATGAGCGAAGACAACTGAGAGGGAAAGAACACAGGGTTTATTTGAAAGCTGATTATGAGAGCCGAGATGAAACCTCTTTTCTTTGCAGTCAACTTTTCTCGCTTCGCCAGTTCAGGAAAAGTGCTTTCAGTTCAGAAAGTGCTTTCTTTCAAATACTAAGTGGTAGAGGCCATCCTGAACAAGAAAAATATGATGGACGGTAAGATGTGTTTGTTGTATTGTACCATATACCATGTTGCTTTTCAGCATTACGTTGATTTTTCTTTTTTATTTTCTTGGGGGCTACCAAGACTATCTAGAAGATGACAATAAAATAAATATTCTGGTTGGTAGGTAGCAGAGCAGGATGTGCCTCGCATCTCAGAGCAAACCTGACTTCATTACTAGCCATGACGCTTCTCTTACTTAAGCTGTGTGAATGGCTTTTAAAAGCTGCATTCGTGACTGTGTTGAAAATAGGGATGCTTTTTGAAAGGAAACAATTTACGGAGACTTGTTCTAGAGCAATGCAGCCTTTGTGCACCTGCCAGCAGTGCTCAGCACTCGGGTGCAGCAGCTCCCACAGCACTGGGAAACAAGGGGATGTAGCAGGAGCCATGAGGAGACCCGCAGGAGAATTAGTGCAAGGCTTCAGGATGACAGAGCCAGGACTCACAGACGATCTTGGTTCTCCTTATTTCATTTTCTGAATCTTTTTCAGTTATGCTGTATCTTTTTTGAGATCGGTGGGTGGAAATGCCCGTATGCTTCAAACGCACGTGTTCTGTGAATACACAGAATGATGTCCGTCCTCGCTTATTTTATCTTCTAACAACTCTTAACAATTTTTTGCTTATTCCTTTCCATCATATTTTGTAAGTCTTTGCTTTTTTGACTGTTGACGAGCGCTGAGTTGATGTTTTACATCTGTGGTAACTCTGGGATCCTTTTCCTGAGCAGCAATAGCTATTTCAGAGGTGTTCTTCCCTTTGGTCATTATGTTGCCTTTTAGCTTCACTGAGTCGGCTGTTTTAGTGCCCCTTCCCGTGGTATCGTGAGGTCCTTTTGCAATTCTTTGGAATCAGGTTTAACTTCTGTTATGCCAAATAACTTCTTATGCCTGCAAGCTGTGTCTCATCATGGATCACGTATGTTGGATGGTGTGGGTGGTAGCATGCTTCCTTGGACACCCCACCAGTACCCCCCCGCTGCAGGGAAACCTAGCTGGTTCTACCTCCTGTTAAGTTTAATCAGTTATTAATCTGCAGGATTTAAAGATCTGCAAGACTTAGTCTCCTTTATTCTGTTCCTAAACCAGGCAAGTTTATTTCTAAATCTTTAGTCATATTTGATACGTGATAACCACTTTCTCTAGGAATCTGTTATGTTTATTTAAATGATGTCTTTGCCACTGGCATGTGTTCTACCATTTTAGATGCTCCTTTTAATTTCTTTTCAACTTGTTTCTGTGTTTCAGTGTGGTTCTCCTTTTTATGAAGTTGAGTCTTGCTGTGACACCACATATGGTATTTTTTAGAAACTTCCTTGTAGATATAAATGTTTTCTTTATTAAAAAAAAAAACCCAACCAAAAAACCCAAAAAACAAAACCCCAAACCCAAAACTACTTAGTTCAGCTAGAAATCAGAAGCTTCATGCAAGAATAAAGTTTTCTGGCTTTTATTACACAAAAGAACATTCAAAGGCATAAATACGTTGCCTGGTTCTTTGCTCTTTAAAAGGTTTTGATATGGGGGGTTGGGGTCTTTTTGAGCAATTTGAGTAACACTGAAGTTGTAAATACTTTGTACTATTATATTATGAGAGGAAGTGAGCAACCTTTTGCTTTTATGGGGTGTTGTAGGCCAATGATGATACACTGTCCTACTGAAATCTGTGCTTGTGGATTCTGGTGTGACCTTCAGATGCGTGTGAATAGTGAGATTTTGCTTTGTGGTGGGGAGGACAGAAATACATACATACGTTTCTTTGCATTGATCCTAGCTAAATGAGCTGCTCTCATCTAAAATACAGTCTCTTGTTTCTCTTAACCTGTGGATGGCTGTTTTTGCACTACACACATGCGGAGCTTGGATTGTGGCTTGGGATATTAGCTGAATTTCACCAAGAAAAGGTCCAATCCTGCCAGTTCCAGGCATTCCCCCTCCTGTTGCGGGTCGGAGCCCAGCTGGACTGGGGTGAGCCTGCTCCAGCGAGTAGGAGGGTCCGTGGAGGGGAGCAGAGGTGCAGGCAGGAGCGCCCGGTGCATCCAGCACGGCTGGCAGTGCCCCCCAAAGCCGCAGAGGTTAGCTCGGTTCGAGAAACGCATGCTGTTGGTACTTTCTTTCCTGATAAGCTCCCTCTTACAGCAAAATAAGAAAACGGACTTGTGCGGCGTGGCCGTGCGTTATCCCTCTGCATGGGGGCAAGTTCACCCACACCAGCAAATTCGCCCTGTTCAGTGCCTGTTGGTGCTGCTGTGTCAGTGAGTCGCTGTAGGAAGGGAGCGACCGCACCGGGGGCTTTCCCCAAGGGCTTTTTGCTGTGCTAGCCATTTCTTGAGTTTTTGTTCTGCAGCTCATATTTCCTTTCTCTATTAGTCTCCCTTTCCCCTTTCTGGTCTTGCTCTGTCGGCTGTGGCAGTGAGGCTGGAGAGCAGCAGTGCCGCGCTGCTTTGACTGTCCCCAGGTGCCACCTCTGCCACCCTGCTTGCTGGGAGGCTCCCAAGCTCTTCAGAGATCCCTGGGGACTCCTGCAGTGCTTCTTGCTGAAGAGCATATTGTTCTGGTATCCAAGAAGATAGTAGTTTGTTTATTTGTTTGTTTGTTTGTTTATTAAGCTAGACAGTTTAGACTTGCTGCCACTCAGGTGCCCGTTAAGCTCCAGTACTTCAAAGCATGTCTGATGAGCACCTTTCCAAAAGCAAAAATGAATTGTAGAATCATTTAGGTTGGAAAAGACCTTTAAGATCATCGAGTCTGACCATTAACCTCACTCTGCTAAGTCCACCACTAAACCATGTCCCTAAGCACCACGTCTACACATCTTTTAAATACCCCCAGGGATGATGACTCCACCGCTTCCCTGGGCAGCCTGTTCCAGTGCTTGACAACCCTTTCGGGGAAGAAATTTTTCCTAATATCCAATCTAAACCTCCCCAGGTGCAACTTGAGGCCGTTTCCTCTCGTCCTATCGCTTGTTACTTGGGAGAAGAGCCCGACCCCCACCTCGCTACAACCTCCTTTCAGGTAGTTGTAGAGAGCGAGAAGGTCTCCCCTGAGCCTCCTTTTCTCCAGGCTAAACAACCCCGGTTCCCTCAGCCACTCCTCACAGGACTTGTTCTCCAGACCCTTCACCAGCTTCGTTGCTCCTCTTTGGACGCGCTCCAGCCCCTCAATGTCTTTCTTGTAGTGAGGGGCCCCAAACTGAACACAGGATTCGAGGTGCGGGCTCACCAGTGCCGAGTACAGGGGGACGATCCCTGCCCTAGTCCTGCTGGCCACACTATTTCTGACACAAGCCAGGATGCTCTTGGCCACCTGGGCACACTGCTGGCTCATATTCAGCTGGCTATCGGAATGTCTTCTCAATCTCTTTTGGTTTTTTCCTGCAACATAGGTTTTCTTCGGAGATTTAAAATGAAAGCACAAAAGCTGAAAAAATTAGGCATGTTTGGTGCACTCAAATAAATGCCATCAGATGTGTGATGTTCATTTTGAATGAATGGTATCCTGACCACTTGGTGTGAGACACTTGTTGGATGTTACAAGTCTGTGTCAGTCCATGTGTTTCGTGAGGGATTTCAGAAATAAGTAATGAAGGACATAAACAAAAGACACTTCTTTGCAAAAAATGTCTTTAAAAAAAGAAAAGATACACTAACCTTCCAAAAACCCTCCACATTTGTGGCACCGTTTTCCCTTCCAGGGTGTGACTACAGAAGGGGAGGTACAGGCAGAGTCAAGGCTCTCATGTTAATGGCAGAGCTGGAGGCTTTCGTAGCAGAGCTTGGCGCTGGGAGGCTGCTGTAGGGAAGTAGTCAGTTCCTGACGGATGCTTAATGGCCACAGATTTAAATGAATATCTGGACTGATTCCTCCTTTCTCAGGAAGCTTCTTTGATATTTGGTGCAGCTGTGGCATGCAGTGGAGGAGCTGTGAAGGCACCTGAAGTGTGGGAAAGAGCCTTGTTACGGATTCTCAGTAAAAGCCATCCCTGATCAGGCAGCAAACGGGAACCTGCTCATTTGTTCTGGGAAATTAAACGTGGCTGAACGTGAGGCCGATCGTGTCGTCTTCTGTCGCTAGCTACAGAAACCAGCACGCTTCCACCAAGCTGGTCAAATAGCATGTCCAGAGTTGGGTGCACCTATGATTTTTTTTTTAGGTTTGGAAACAAGGCTTGTGCTCTCGATGTCAGTCTGTTCTTAAACTGTAGCTTTTAAAGCTGATTTCGTCCAAACTTAACCGAGTAGCTAGAGGGGTTACAAAGATCGTTACATCCCTGCTTTTCACAACAGTCAGCGGCTGGGAAGGGAGAAGAGGCACTGTAGCTGCTCCAGCGGTGCAAAAGGCTGTAGCATGAAGTCATGCTTTAGTAGGCATGTGAGAGTACACGAGGGCGATGCAGCTGCCCCAGCTGCCGGAAAAACTTCTTCTGAAGCTTACCTGTTTGCAGACATTCAAATCAGTCAACGCCAGGACATAAATGTACAGCAAATTGGACTTTGCTAGTTCTAGGTCTCATTGCTTAATTTTGCTGTGATAGCTCTGTCTTCTGTCACTAAATAAGATGCCTGGTTTATCTTCCCAGCTCTGTTGCTTGGCTGTAACATAACTTTGCATGAAAATTAAATGATCCAAAACTGTTTCATGAGATCAAGTAAGGCACTATGATGGTAAATGGTTCAAAAAATCTTTGCATGAAACATTTTTAGATTCTAATATTTGTAAGGCATCTTTCTTAGGTCACATACTGTAACTCATTGATATTTTAGAAGCAGTAATTTTCACTAAGTGGAACCCACACTTCTATCAGGTTAAGTTTCTCAAAGTGCAGACCAGCTGTACTCGGAGAGCTGACAGTCTCAGAGACGTATATAAAAGAGTTGTGCCGTGAAGTCCACAGGGAAGAAAATTTTCTTTCATTTTTAGTATCTCATTTTCTTACTGTATGCATCTGGAAGGATTCTTTTGGTTTCCTCCGGCAAACCCTGCAGTTTCATGATCCTGCTATATATAAAAACTAAATTGCGTTTAATAACCAAAAAGTTGCCATGAAAAGCATAATGAAAGTAGAAAGTGCAAACGGCTTCAGCTCACTCCCAGCCGCGGTTCATCTCTGAGTTCTGCAGTCAGTAACGTTTGAAAGTGGAAGTGAATGAATCTGCACCTTGCAGGACCTCCTGGCAATGACGGTTCTGACTTCGGGGGATAAGAAGTTGTGGCGTTGATGCTGGCAGCTCTCCTCCTTGGCGCCTCCGTGCCTTTTTACTGCTGTTTTCTTCTGCGAGAGTAGAAGAGTTTCTACATCAAAACAGGTGTCATTTTTTGTCGGTACGTTTGTTTGCTCTGCTTTAAAGTAACCAGAAAAGCATTAAATTCCAATTAGAAAGATTCCTTCTGCGTTGAGCTGTGTAGCATCAGCTCTGGAATGCAGCACTCCTACACGGCCGCTTCCTGGACTGTCTGTGCGTACATGAAACACACAAAAGCCTCCTTCCTCACTTAAAAAAAAATATATATCTACTCACTGAAACTCACGAATAGCCCAAATTGCAGCCAGAATTGTCTTGTGGTGTTGCTTGGCTGCTGGCCACATTTTCACCTGTGAGATAGGGTTGTCAGCATCCACCGAGCCCTTTGTAATTTGACCGATGCCGAGAGTCTTGGTAGGAAGCGGCTAGTACAGGCTACAGCTGCTTCTTTTTTTTTTTTTTTTTTTTGCAAGGATTGGGGAGGGTAGTTTTTAGTGTGAGAATACGGAATTCTAATAAAAATCAATGAAGTGAATGCAAACTGGGGTAGACAGCAAACAGATGAGCTGTGCTCATATTATTTTGCTTAGAGGCTTTGACTTGAGCTCTTTGAGACTGCAGTTTAGCTTAACGTGACATTATTTTTGCTCATATACATATAAAACAGGAAGCGCGTTCAGATAACATCAACAGCCACTTCCTTATATGTACAAAAATAAAGTGCTCTGACAGCAGCAAAACTGACACTTTGATTTTAGAAAGGATAGAAACCTTTGTGCATTTGTAGACCCACATGGGCATTACACGGGACCAATCAGGAGCACAGGGGAAAAAGTTTGAAAACAAGCCCCATGCATTATTGCCGGTACCTCTGTGCCTGAGCAGAAGGCAGGAGGAAGCCAGGAGCAGCATTGATTGCGGAGCTTAAGAAGCAGCAGCAGCAGCAGCAGCAGCAATGTTCATGGAGCAGCTTTATGTGATTCCCCTTGAAGGTAAGATGCGGTGGTTTCAGCTGCGGCAGATTTTCGCTTTTGGGAATGAAGCGGGTGCTTTTCTGGCTGGGGTCCCTCTGTGCCGATCAGAGGTGAGACAGAGACCTTTTCTTTGGCCTTGAAGCAGCTACTCAGCTGTCGTCTTTGGAGTTTGATGATAAAAACAAAGCTTTTTTTGGATACAGTAAACAGATACTGCCAAGACTCCTTGGGTTCTGTGTTGTTTTAAATCATCCCGAAACTGAAAGTGTAAATGCCTCAATTCTGGATGCTCTTATCACGATTTCGCTATAATATGTTTTGTAGGACAGCTTGCAAATGGTTTGTTGTAATGCACTCCATGAACATGAAATATAGCTGCTCGGTATCGCTGGCTGTGTGCACACCTCATTTGTACACCTAGGGTTGTTTCTGAGCTGAAGGTTACTAATATAGTCTGCCCTTATGGTGTCTGGAAATAAAACATACATAACTTAGTCGTGTTTCTGTGATCAGCTGCAAAGCTTCGGTTGACTGGAGTGGAACCGGGATCAGTGCCTACACCTGGCTTTGCAAGCTGGTACAAATAAATAAAAGGCATTTGGTTCCGGTATAGAGCTGCCCAGACTTTCATGGCTTGTAGCAATGAAAATGCCTGTCAAAATTGGATTCTCCTATAATTTCTGCCATGTTGCATGTCTCTGGTGTACCCTTTCTAATCAGTCATCCTGAAAGAGTCAGGTCTTGTTTAGCTTCTATAACTAACACCTTCTGTGAGATCCACTGCAGTAACAGGTCTTTCCTCTAGCAAAACCCAACTTAAGTTTGCTGTGTTAAGGAAAAAAAAAGGGGAAAAAAATCAGATGGTAAAGCGAACTTTAAGGGTAAAGGGGGAAACAAACTGGGCAAGATTATCGGTAATCCTTCTCCATTAGCCAACGATCAGCTTGTCTTGCGTTTTTATACGACAGACACGTACTGGTGGGTCCTTCGTGGCTCCCAGGCAGTCAGAATTTTGTTTGACCAGATTAGTGTTCAAAGTGAAAAGTAACTATATTTTGCAAAATGTCATTTACTGAAAATAGATTAGAAGATTTTAGTAACGTTAAAATAGGATATCACCGTAAACTCTTCTTAAATAGGACAGTGAAGGAAAATAGCTGGAGTAATTAAACTTACACGCTATGTTCACTGGCAATTACCCATACTTAGGAAAACAGGAATAAGAAATAAAACACTCTTCTGTACCTGAAATTTTGTGCATTACCGTTTAATATAGAGGAAAACCTTGGGAGTCCGGAGGCACAGAAATACCAGTTCACAGTTGGAGGGCGTGACCTGCTTTTACTGTCAGAGCTTCGCTGTGACGGCGGCTCTCAGCTCCCTTAATTAACACCCCTGGCCGGATCACGGCACTGCCTTCAGCAAGCGCTTTGCTGCCGCGCACCCTTAACAGCTGCCAGAAAAAAAAGGAAAAAAAGAATTCTGTTTGGGTTATGTCATTTTGTTTCTTCCTGCTAAAAATTTGGTAGAAATATCAGCTTTTCTGAATACAGCCAATTCCTGCTTGTGCTCATGACTCATGAGGAAGCTGTTTCCCGAGTATCACGTTATGCAATTTACCAAGGAATCTGCAGACACGAAGCCAAAAATGTTCTTTTTCCTTTATTTAGGTTAGCGTATCTTCTATTTAGGCTAGTATATCATAGTATCCAGATTTTGAGTGAGCTGTAGTTTTTCATAATGGGTTATACAACCTCCGAGGGCTTACTCTCTAGCAGTCAAGAAGTTGTATTTCCATTAGACTTCACCGCAAGCACCATATTTTTTAAGTTGCATGAGCAGCGGTCATTAGGCTGTGGTCACAGGCACTTACACGTGGCTCTGCGATTGGTAGGCATTTTAGACATGTAGAAAAGTGGGTTATAAACTTAAAATCTACAGTAGAAGATTTTTTTGCCTGAATTCCCATGCATGAATTTTCCTCAGCAACTAAAAATCCTGAGGCTTGCTGAAGAAATGACAGGTCAGTTTTCTGCAGGACACCTTCAATCTGTGCTTTTACCGAGGGAACTTTTGCGATCCTTTCCCAGCACTGTAACAAACTCTCCGCTTACAGTCTTGGCCTGACTAAGCTGCGCTCGGAGCCTGTTTTACACGCCAGCCTGCTGCTCACCGCCTGCGCTCCCTCGCTGCAGAGCTCATCCCAGCTCCTGGTCCTCTTCTGTAAGGAGAAGAGCCAGCCAGAAGCCGTAGTTACTCTTGTGTTATTCAGAGCTGGTGGCATCGTAGTGCTGTTTGGTGCATGAACTGGAGAAGCCTTGGGCATCACTCCTGCCCTGTGTCCCCGACGGAGGTGGGGAGGACAGCCGTTTTGGGGTGGTTATTCCCATAAGCATGGTATTTCTAAGGTACTGTGTGGCCCCAAAATAATTCCACTGAAATGTAGGGAAATGTGATTTCTAAGTCCCTAATTTGTTTTGCAGAAAACTGAAGAGTGGGCAGCCATTTAATATGGCAAGGGTTTTTCAGACAAAAGCCGGTTTTCTCAGGGATTCTCATCGCCCCAGACAGGCGCCGTTTGGTCCCCAAAGGTGCCCATTTGGGAGGGCAGCATCAGTCCTGCGGCTCCGTCGGGCCCTGAGGGAGCTCGGCCGCTTGCGTGCGGTATCTGGGAAGGGTGCATGGTCCTCTGAGCAGCGGTCCCCCATGCTCAGCGCCGTCCCCGTGCCCTCGGGGACACCCACTTGCGCTGGAGGCATGATGAACTGGAAGGATTCAGCCAAAGAGCTGGACTTTGAGAGCAAAGAGGAATTGAAAGTTGTTGTGTGTGGCTGCAGCTGCGCAGGGCGAGCAGAGGAGCAGTAAAACCGCTGCTGTCTCAGTCCTGAGCTTTGCTGTCCTAAAGCTTTCTGATTGCGTTCAGCAGATTTCTCAGGTGCTTCTCTGAGCTCGAGGCTTAGGAAAATCCAGTCCGTGCATGTTTGTTAAGAGTCGCCGAGTATCGATATATTGTTCCATTTAATTCAGGCTTTCCAACTGTATTGCATTACAATTAGAAATATTTTTGCTGCCAAGCCTGACAGCAGGCTCTGCAGTGAGGGATGAGGCAGGAACACGTCCAGGCGTTCCTCTGCGTGGCAGCCTGCTCTGACCTCGGGAGCCCCAAAGCGATGGAAATGCTCTTGTTCAAAGCGATAACGTCTCCTCTCAGCGACAGTCTGTGAGGACATACAGGAGTTGGTTGTACAAGCTTTCACACGGAGCAGGGAAGGTTTTGCCATGTGGCACCCGCAGAAGACAGGCTCACGTCCCACCTTCTGTCACCAGTGGTACACGGGTGCGCGAAGCAAAGCGTGTACAGCCCTGTCTGAGAGCGGGGGCTGCTTTGTGAATGAGCTTTCTCATCTGGGTTGTTGTTTTTTTTTTTCCTTCATTGCTTCAGCTTCTCTGGCTTGCCTTTGTGATTTTTGCAGTTCATTCTGTCATTCCATGTCAAACAAAATCTCAGTGGCTTTGCCTTTCAGCCTTGCATGCCGTGTCATGTTCAATTTTTACCCACAAAAATGTATGCCGGGTGCGTTTCCTCTCTAGAAGAAAGGTTGCCTGTGACCTGCCGCTCCTCTAAGCTCTGTGTTGTAGGAGAAAGGGAATACAAACTTGAAAATACAAACTTCTCTTCACAAGGAGCCACATGGAGAAGACAAGGGGCAATGGGTACAAGTTGCACCAGGAGAGGTTTCATCTTCACGCAAGAAATTTTGTACAGTAAGATCAGTCATTCACTGGAACAACCTCCCCGGGGACGTGGTGGAGTCCCCGTTGCTGGAGGTTTTTGAGATGCGATTGGACAAGGTGCTAGATAATCTCATCTGGGCTGCCTTTCCCACGAAAGGTTGGACCAGATGATCTTTTGAGGTCCCTGCCAACCTGGGCTTTTCTGTGGATCTCTGGAAAGCGGCCGGGGGGCTAGGCATCTGCGTACAGCAGATGCACCCTTCACTGCCAGGTCATCAGAGAGGCTCGGGGGCCACTCGCTGGGAAAAAACAGCAGGAATTCCTGCTTTGAGGGTGGTGGCTGAAGGGCTCAAGGCCTCCCAGCCCATGGCACTTGTGTGGTTCACACATCGGTGCTGGTCCTGCCAGCCGAAGACCTGCTTCATTCTTCAAAGCAAAATGCACGTGCAGGAGGTGTTTGATCTCTCTGCATGTGAAGCCTTTTCTGAGTAAAGCCTGAATTTCTTGTTTCACCGGCATGACAAGATCCTCCTTTAACCTCTCTACATCTATTTTTTTCCTTATTCCCTTTAATCTTAAACTTGTTCTGTATTGAATCGGTACTGGGGTTTTTTTGAACTATGTGTACTGTGATACTGAGGTGGTTAGTCTTCCATGTCTGCATGCAGAAGAAACCTTGCTAGGATGGGTTGGGGTTTTTTTGAAGGCAGAAATCATGATCCTCAGCACTCACAGTCTTGACAGCTCTTAGGAATGAAGACTCCAGCTCAGTCTCAGGTGTGCTCATTGAAGCTCGGTGTGCTCAAGAACGGCAACATCTTTGTCGGCGCCACGGACAGTGGGATCGAGTGCACTCTCAGCAAGTTTGCCGACGACACCAAGCTGTGTGGTGCGGTCGACACGCTGGAGGGAAGGGATGCCATCCAGAGGGACCCGGACAGGCTTGAGAGGCGGGCCCGTGCGAACCTCATCAAGTCCCACAAGGCCAAGTGCAAGGTCCTGCACATGGGTCGGGGCAATCCCAAGCACAAATCCAGGCTGGGTGATGAGTGGATTGAGAGCAGCCCTGAGGAGAAGGACTTGGGGGTGTTGGTTGATGAGAAGCTCAACATGAGCCGGCAATGTGCGCTCACAGCCCAGAAAGCCAACCCTATCCTGGGCTGCATCCCCAGCAGCGTGGCCAGCAGGGCAAGGGAGGGGATTCTGCCCCTCGACTCCGCTCTCCTGAGACCCCCCCTGCAGCACTGCGTCCAGCTCTGGGGTCCTCGGGACAGGAAAGACACGGACCTGTTGGAGCGGGGCCAGAGGAGGCCACGAAGATGATCCGAGGGCTGGAGCACCTCTGCTGTGAGGACAGGCTGAGAGAGTTGGGGTTGTTCAGCCCGGAGAAGAGAAGGCTCCGGGGAGACCTTATAGCAGCCTGCCAGTACCTAAAGGGGCTTATAAGAAAGCTGGAGAGGGACTTTTCACAAGGGCAGGTAGTGATAGGACAAGGGGGGATGGCTTTAAACTGAAAGAGGGGAGACTTAGATGAGATGCAAGGAAGAAGTTCTTCCCTGTGAGGGTGGTGAGGCACTGGCACAGGTTGCCCAGAGAGGCTGTGGATGCCCCATCCCTGGAAGTGTTCAAGGCCAGGTTGGATGGGGCTTTGAGCAAGCTGGTCTAGTGGAAGGTGTCCCTGCCCATGGCAGGGGGGTTGGAACTAGATGATCCTGAAGGTCCCTTCCCACCCAAACCATTCTGTGATTCTATGAATAGCGAGTCTGATCAGAGGCCTGCCTAGCCTGTTAGTCTGCTCCAGTGTTGATCAACAGCAGTAACCCAGAGAGAAGGTGCAAGAAGAGCTCAAGAACGTGACAAGTGTGGTTTCATGTCATGCATCAGTCTGTGGCTCAGGGACTTTGAGCGCAAAGAGGCTTTCACTTGATGCCTGTCCATGGGTTGGCCCAGTTCCCCTTTGAGCTGTTGTACAGTTTTAGCATTTGCAGTACGGATTTCCTCTGCTTGGTGTGCTGTGCAAAGAAGTATCTCCTTTTGCTTGGTCTGGTTTTTAAAACCTAGCATTGTCTAAATTCATTTCATGCTCCCCAGCTCTTGTATTTGAGTCCGAACTGTTGCTCTGTTTGCTTTACTGTGCCGTTCAGGATTTTACAGACCCTCATCATATCACTTGTCAGTTATCTCTTCCAGGCTGAATGACCCTTCTCGTTCCTCATTTAGGGGCCAGTCCATCCTTGTTGGGCTTTTCTGGCTCACCTAGATGTATTTCGAGCCAGTATGAAAATAGCGCACAGTCTTCAAGAAGTAGGTGCATGTATGTTTTGTTTCTGTTCTGTATTTCTTTCCTGGTAATTCCTATCATTCTCCCTGCTTTGACCACTGTTGACCTGAGGCTTTTGTATAAGTGTTTATTATAATACTAGGATAACATTCCTCTGCGGTCATTGTCCCCTCGCCTACAAGTTGTCTGTCAGCCCATGTGTTTTTCCCTGAATAACTTGGTATCATCAGCAAACTTTGGCACTTCACTATTTGCTTATTTTTCCACACAGTTTATGAATATGATACTTGAATATCTTGAGAACCTCCTGATGTTCTTTGCTGTCAGATACGTTTTTGCTCTACATGTGTAATACCTGGCTGCGGAACAGGTCCTGTGAGGAGCAGCCAGGACATGCAGTACGCAGCAGTTGGGTCTGGTGGCATTCAGCCAGGCAGGCTGACCGTGACATCTTCAGACTCGGCTTCCTCCTTTCCACTGTTGCATAAACCATTAAAAAAATTAAAAAAATTTCCAGAGAGACATGCTAAGGAGATGTGTCACTGTGTAACTCAGAAATGCTGGAGGGAAACCAGGTTAAACTATATGTTAGTGATTAGAGGACCGAGTATAGCGTTGTTTTCCGCAGGTCAGTCTTTCAAGGAGATGAACCATCTCGCGCAATGAAATTGCTTGTGCCTGTGAAAACCACGTTGATGGAGCAATCGCACTGTCTTGCGTTTGGGGCAGAACCTGCCACCCTTTGAGAGCTCTGTTTATTTACATAAACCGAGGTGTATTTTAGGCAGCCGAGTGTGTTTGTATTTCAGCTAGGCTTTACAGCTGGGAAGCGTGCTGCCACTAGCACGTCAAGCTTCGGTAGCAGCGCCAGCTCCATGCAAATTGTGTGCCTCTAATGGGACTTGACCATGTTATGGTGTTTGTCATAAGCACACTGAATTTGGTTGAATTTCCTGTCCAGCCATGTATAAACTATATATATACACGTACACACACACAATGAAATGTAGGGATGTGAGGAGTCTTCATAACCGTTGATCGGTATTGCACAGTGTTTGCCCTGAGTGACCAAAACCATCTTGTTTTACCAATAGAAGATTAAAATGTTTTTAGCCTTACTGAAATTTCGTTTTTAGCAAATGGATAACATACGTTCTAAAAGTCCTGGCTAGGTAGCACTGCCCTGTGCTCACTGCAGAGGAACTGACATTTCTCCTGCACTTTGCTTTTCAAACAAGTATTGGCCGCATAACTGCCTCTTTGTATTTTTAGCGTCAGTAGTAGCAAAGTTCTAACGTGCAGTGATTACTACCAGCTTGGTAGTTATCTTCAACTGTGAAGGACTCACAGCAATATCTAATACATTTTTTAATTTAATTGCTTCCTTTGCTTCTCCTCTAGGAGAAGAATTTCCCTATTCTGTATTTCCGATGGGTAATGTGATTACCTGCGAGTTACTGATGGTCTAAGGAATGTCTCTGTAATGATCCGCAGTTTTCAATTGCACTTTTTTGGCAATGTTTTTCTTACCAGTGAGATTAGCTCGTGTTTTCATCATTTGTGGGAAATTAGATCTTTTAAAATGAAGTATGTGCATTAGTGCTTCAGGCTGTCTCTGTCCTTACTGACAACAGTACGGCCACACTCCCTGTGCCCTCAGCAGTTTGCCATCTTCTGGTTCAGTAGTTAATTCTTTCCCCCTCAAAACACGGGGGGGAAAGTAATTTTCTTTCTAAAATCCACAGTAATTTCCTGACTTTTAGAAGCATTAAAGCTTTTGCTGGTTGTCACCTAAGGCTGCATGAGCTGATGTCTTTAAAACTTTGGAGTTTCTTTTCTTATATTGTAGACAGATGCATGAGATTTAGCCTGCTGGTTACCACCTTGATTCAGAAGCAGCTGATAACTCAGAATAAAAAGATCTCAGCAAGTGCGAAGCAAACGGCTGTGTGTGATGAGGATGCTTTCCCTGCCTCTCCGTTTGTTCCTCCTCGCGCTTGTCCTAGCAGTGCTGGTGGCAGTCAGAGGGCCGCAGGGAGACCTTCCCGTTCCTTCTGCAAGCAGCACGTTCTCCTCGGTGCCGCTGGAAGGCGATGGAAGCGGGAGTGCCTGCAGCTAAGGCTGCCCAGCAATCTTCTTTTAAAGACCTTTTTCACTTGCCAAACTTTGATTTTGGGGCTTGGTTATCTGTCTGTCTGGGGAAGGGGGAGTGTCTTTTAACATCAGCAGGATCTCTTCAACTGCTGCTGAGAATGAAGTGTAGGGAAATTGATTTTTTTTTTTTTTTGTCCACTTAAAAGCCTTCCTTTACCAGTGTAATACACTGCCATGGCAGTGCCTCAGCCCAGGACTTTAAATTTGACTGCGTAGTTTCTTGCTGAACCACCTCCCCCCCCGCCCCCCCCAACAATTTTTTGTTTCCACGACATTGCGCCTGCATTTCTGAGCGTCCGAGGCTCTCGGGTTAGCCGGTTTGCAGCAATGGGCGAGGGCACAGGTCAGAACAACAGGAACAGGGAGCGCAGTCTTGGTGTCGACAGAGAGGCAAGTTTTTAAGCGCTGTTCGTTTTTCAGCAGAACCGTAAGTATCTCAGCTTGGCTCTTTCTTTGTTTTCAGTTCAGAGTTGTGGAATCCATTGTCAAAATGCGGGAGTTGCTTTTTTGGCTGGCCCCGCTGCAGCAGCCCTTGGGTGGCTGCGGAGGCTGCGCTGCAGCCTCGGCTCCAGCTGCCGATAGGCCCGATGCACACTGGGGCTGCAGCTGACAAGATTTGATGTTTGTCGGCTATTTTTAATGTACGTTTGCAAATTAATGAAAATTAGTTTGGGGTGTGAGTTGGAAGTGCTGTTGACAATTAATTCCACATGCGGACCTTGCTGTTCCTGAGTGATCGTTCCCATATGGAGTGAATCAGGAAGAGTTAATCACAAACAACTGTGTGAGGAAGAGCTGTAATGGCTTCATTTTGATATTTTTTGACAGTGGTCTCTAGAAACTGGTCGCTCAACAGCAGAGAAGAAACTTAATGTAATCTTAGCTAAGTTTCCTGCTCTCCAATAGCAAACCCTTAGCTGGACTTGTTACAGCCCTGTTTTAGCATGGCTCCTGGATCAGAGGCCGTTGTGCTGGGTGCTGTACGCAGGATTCCTGCCCCGGGGAGCTTGCAGTCACGTCACTGGAGTGACAGTAGGTAAAAGCAGGGAAGGGAATACAGGGAAACAGTTTAAGTTCATCTATACTGGCAATACTTTGACCCCTAATTTAGGACTCCGAGCCACAGGCCTGTATTTCAGCTAAGTACTCTAGAGCTGGTGTTAAATGTGATCATTGGTGTCCTATTATCTTCATCAGTTTCTCTTCATATGCATATAGTTACTAAACCATGACAGAGAATTCCTAAATGGTCTAAATCAACTGTTTCCAGGTCAACCGTGTGGTTTCACCAATGAAGGAAGATGCTACTTCATGGGGTGAAAATCAGGAAGCTTCAGTGTAGTGGGTAATTCGTGGTTCTCCAAAAAACTAAACACTTGTGCTGGTGCCGTCTCAGCAGTAAATGCATTGGCATCACTGCTGCTGCAGTCCAGGCATGACTGCTTATCACTGTCATGCGCTCATGAAACACACAATAATCAAATCATCCTCTCGCAGGCTCTTGTGCTGTCCTTGGAGGCTTGTTTTCAGGTGTGTGCATCTTGGCAAGAAACCCTCGTTACATGGATTAGTCGGTGAGACCCCTCGCGGGCAGAGGTGAGGTGGTAGCCGGGAGAGCGATGTGCAAACCCCTGCAGGCTCCAGGTTGTGCCGCTGCGTAGCTGGGTTGGAGATCCTCCGTAATCAGGATATGAGATTTTTAAACTGCTTATTTTCTTTTATTACAATGTATATTGGCAGAGACAAGCTGCGGTAACAATGATCAAAGAGACCTGAGAGCTAATGAGTTAGTTGTAAGTAGCTCTTCGGACTCAAGGAGGAGAGCAGCCGTGCTGCCCCCGATGCAGTCACGCCAAGGTGATAGGTGATGCAGGAGCCCGGAGGGGAGTTCAAAGAAACGTGACCACATCTTCCCCTCTTCGAACACCTACGTTAGCTTCCTGTACGGTTCATGTTTGGCCATCTCTAACCTGCTCTGCGTTTGAGTCAGCAACCTAGAAACGTGTTCTGTTACCCCAAATCAAAGCATCCAAAGCGCACGGTCCCGCTTACATTGGCCTCTAAGTGTCTGCTGTAAAGAGATGCTGAGGGTCAGCTGAGCTGCTCAGAAGACTCTTTCTGCCCAGGACTCTGGTCCGTGCCCTCTCTCTACTGAGCCTGGGTAGACTTGAGGAGCCGTGGGGACCCCGCTGTGAGCCAGCACTCCTCGGTAGCCCTGCGAAAATGAACCTAGCGATAAAAAGACTGGCAGCCTTGTGCCTGATTAGCAATTTGAATCAGCTCATGGAGGGACCTGATGCATGCCGGGACAGTCCGAGGGAAGGGATGGGGCTGCTCATCTGGGGTGCGAGGTGTAAGACCTCCTTTTGATGACAGCACACCATTAGATCAGTTCATTTGCTCATGTACCTTAACAAACTTGCTGTGCTCCAGATATATTGTTCTGGCTCAGGAATGCACGTGTGTTCAGTATGCTGTGGTATTAGTAGGCAGTCACAAGTAATACTCAAAAAAGAAGATATTTTACTGAAGGTTTCTGTAAAGAAGCATAAGAAGAATCTTGACTATAACTTACAAGGGGTTTTTCACAACCATATGCTGCCCAGAGGGGGTTGCTTTACAAGGAACAAAGTTGTATGGGGTGTATTTCAGTTGCAGGTGTGTTACTTCTTCAGAGCAAATACTCCCATACAGAATGAGTTATACAGTAATTGGATTCTCTTAAAAATAAATTGTTACTAAAAATACAATGATACCAGTCACAACAGTCAACAGAAGTTCCCTTGAGCTTTGTGGGCACCTCCCACTTGACACCATGAGGTAAAGCTTTGGGTTCTGACAAGCTCTTCAGGGGAGGTGGCACTGCTTGAAAAGGTACTCGACAGCAAGTGCCATCGGTGCCTTGTGTGTGTGTGTGCACTGCAATTGGTTGTATTTTTTTTAAAACCATGCATTCCTAGGAATGCAGTGACTAAAGCATGCAAATGCACTGGTACAGTTTCATATAAGCAAATGGGTTTCTCTCTTTTCTCTTGGTGTTAATTTGGTGTTACTGTTGCTGAGCCAAACTGTTGAACTGTGTTGCAAGGTGAATGTTTTAGCAAGACAAGTGCTGCATTTGTCCTGCTTCATGCTTCTTGGTAGATCTGCCTCAGTTTCTGCTTCCACGGTGCCTTAGTGATGCTGTGCTTAAATTCACATCCTTGCTTTTGAGTATGTATCAGAAGGAGTCTTATGAAGCCTGTATCTTGTGTGCACAGGATGCCGGGTTTTGGGTGACCGTGTCTGTAGAGCTGCCAAATGCTTCATGTGCCGGAGGTGGCCGTGACCTGCCCGCGTTTCCTCTCGCAGGCCGTGACAGCCAGAGCGAACCTGCTGAGTGGGCGTACTGTTGCACAATTAATCTCTCACCTTCTTCACACGTGTGATACAGAAATACCTTTCATGTTCCTTTTTTGATTGCGATGCCTGCAAAGTGAGGGAGAAGAGATGCGCTGCTGCTTCTGCCCTTATATATGTCCCTACATGACAGCAGGAGGTGCTCACATGGCCAGGTTTGTGTCCTGCCTGACCTGCAGTTACTCGACTCGATGTCTGTTTGTAGGTTGTAAATTTTCCTCCTAAAGCACTTAGAACTCGGGGAACAACCTATTGAAATGAACAATAGGAACAGCCTATTGAATGCTATTCTCTGGCTATTGCACATCAGCTGAGACCCAGAGAAAGAGAATACCTGCAAGGAATGACAAGGGTCGTTTTAGAGGCTCCTCAGAGCAGATGCCTTGTTCAGACTGAGCGACAAAACGATACCAGGAAAGTGAACGCTGTCAGCTGGGTATCGGTCACACCAAAACTGGCTGCTTTAGTAGCTGAATGTTAAAGCTAGAAGCTTTTCTGGTATGACAGCATAAAACATTGGCCTTTTTCAAAGTAATTCTTACACTGGTATGCTCAGAGGAAGATTTTCCTGCCTTCCCTTGCTTTAACGTAGACGTTCTCCCCACTTTTATATCATCACATAAAACCATCTGCATAACAAGATTTTTTCTTTGTGGGTTGACGCATCCTCCTCACTCTCCATTTCAAGGCCACCATCAGCCGTTGGTATCCAGCGCGCTCTTGGAGGGCAGAGGTCTCTCTGTGATCCCTCTTTGCACCAGCCTCACAGCAGGAGTCACCTGGCTGCCTTTGGTCGCCAGATAGGTGGCTGTGAAGAAGACAGCTCTTCCACCATGCCAGGGTAACTCTTTTCTTCATCACTGCTGTTATTCACAGCCTGTGTTTCTCTCTTTCCGTCTTATCATGAAGTGGTACAGGTATTGTTTACGAATTTGGGACCGGTTTTCTCCACTGCCTTTGTGGGGACCTGCAGGGACAGGCCTGAAGTATGTGTGTGCTCTCACCAGAAACACGAGCACCTGAATTTTCTGTGGCAGTAAGCGTTGACGGGATGGACTGCAAGATTCAATTCTTGGTTTTACACAAGTGGCTTTGACCTGAATAATTTCCCTACTGCTTCTCGGCATCCAAGAGGAGAGAACTGCTAGGTTCTGAAGGTTCTGCTAGGTTTAGGTGAACTGCTAAGTTCTTTGAGCTCTAAAGGTACTTTTTAGGGAAGAGGGAAGTGTTCTTGACATGGAAACTTGTATTTTAGGTAAAGTAAAAAGCAAACACTGCAATCTTTGCAGTAATGTGCTGAGACCAGACGGGGCAGCTGCCCAGGTCAGTTGTCAAATGACTTTCAGTGAGTGTTGGGTGTTTGTCAATGGGGGGAATGAATGATTGCTTCTGTCGGCTACCTGGGCTACTGTAATGCGTATCGTGAATAACTCGGATTTATCACTCACCCTTACAGTCTTGGCTTTTTCCTGAAGGCACACATCTGCTATAATGTTTGGTTTTTAACAAAAAAACCCTGAACAACTCATTGGCTAATTTTATGTCAGCTGAGGTAATTAGCACTTATAGCTGTAATTTTTTGACGAGTTTATGTAAAATACTTTATTTCTCTTCTTCCTTCCAGTACAACAGCTGAAAAAATGTTGTTTGGATCAGTACAATATCTCTAAATTCAGAACATTTTGATGATTGTGATTTGACTTCTTGAACACCCAGGGAGCTATGCCTTTGTCTGCCTTTGTCATCACTGTGCGTCCTCCAGAAAACTTGAAAACGCTTAAGCTTAGGAAGTGACAGGGGTACAAATTAATGAGCATTTCTTTTTACTGTTTCTTTTAGTTTCATTTGTTTTATAATTAGATTCTGAGCCTGCTGGGTTGGGGACTTCTCATTTCTTTTGCACACATACTGTCTGCAGCAGGGTCTTCCACTTTGTGGCTGGTGTTCCTAGATGTGCTGCACGCTGCGAACAATAAACGCAGTCATGTGCTCTCCCCATGCCTGGGCTGAAACCAGAACTACTTTTGTGTCATTTAGGTAAGCCTGGGGTTTGTTAACTGTGAGATCTCCATAGCTGATAAGACTTTATGACAGAGGTGTTGTCTGAAACGTTTATAATGCTGATGGACGTTCCCGTGCGCGGGCTGGAGAGTACCGCAGCCAGTCTGAAGGGCTGTGCTTGGTCCTGCATCCCAAGGAACTCCCCATTGACCCATCCTTCTGATGAAGAGCCATCATGGACACACAGAGTAAGTTCTGGTGGCAGTGTCTCAAGTATTTGACGTAGAGTCTTTGGCTACTGTTGGCAGCTCAGGTTGTCAGACCTTTTTCTAAGTGATCCAATACTACCTGTGGTGTTAAGGTACTTGGTGAGAGCTGCTTGGTGCCAGCTTTAATTCTTCACTAGGGCAGAGTGCTGTAGAGCTGTGTCTTTCCTTTTCTCTTTCTCCCTCTTTCTTAAGGTGTTTGTCAGTATTTAACTGATGTCCTTTCCTAGAGTGGAGGAATTGCCCAGTGTAACCAAGAAAGCATGTATGAAAAATTTACTCTAAGAAAGCTTTAAATTGGGAGAGAAAGAGGGTGGAGAGCTTAGGTGAGATCAGCGGAGCATGGAGACGTATAAGCGGTCAGACACAGACTTGTTGAGTACTTCAGTTTGTTTTCTCAGAGCTGCCAGTGCAAGATACACTCCAGTCTCTCCATATGAAGCAAACAGTTGATCTTTTTTGTGTTTATAAAAACGTAATCTGATAACAGGAATGTGTAATCCTCGTCAGGGCAGTACAAGTTTCAGCTTTACCCAGGGTAAGTGCAGGAGGGGGAGTTCTGGGAAGTTGCAATTGGACAGTATTTTTGGGCATTATTTCTTCCTTCATTTTAGCAAGGAACAGTCATGTGGGGAAGAGCTCTTTTTAAAATGGTTGTCTCACTTGTAAGTACGAAATTGTTTTGATATGAATCCAAGGTTGAGTTCCCATTCTCATTCTGGTAAGCTGCATACCTGTAGAAAAGAAGGGCATTGGATTAACTGGAGACATTTCTGTGCTTCTCAAAACGTGTTTTAATGGCTTTCACTAGAAGTTTTTCATGTAATACATCTGGATCCCATTAGCTGTTTAAAATTGGGTTATTTTAAGCTTATGACTGCACATAGTTGAAGGGGGGGGTACTGTATTTTTAGTTCAGCTTGACTGTACTTTCTTTCCAAATGAGTAAAGTGCAGCCTTTTCTTTCTGAATGTGTAGACTTCGAGGCAGACAACCCCATGGAAGTGCATGCAACCCCTTGAGCAGGAACTCTGGATCTACTGTTTTAATTTCTTTTCACATTGTACTGTCCCAAGTCCAAACAAAATCAGAGACAAAACCCCAGTAGAGCTCCTACTTCTGAGCTCCAGCCGGGACGCAGAGGTGAGTACCTAGTCCGTGTGCCCACGTGGCTTTGCACCGAGCTCTGCTGCAGGAGCGACGAGAGCAGGCGCAGGGCTGGCGGCAGCACCTGCCGATGGGACGTGTCTTGCATCTAGATCATGCTACATTTTGGTCCTTTTAACGGCAAAGAGTAAATATCTCATGCCTGAAGACTGTATGGAAGAGCGCTGCTTCTGTGCCAAATAATAAATCAAATTTACGCTGGCAGCGGGATTAGAGATTTCAGATTCCTAATGGGTGGAACAAATTATCAGGATGCGTTACCCGTTCATAAGATGGCATTGATTTCTGCCACGCGTGCAGCCGGAGCAGTTTGTTAGGTGATGCTCATGAAGCAGTTATCCAGCAAAAGGCTTTTTATCCCTGGTAGATTTTTTTATCTAATGCTCTGAGTATAAATTCAGCAGAACAATTTCATTGCTCCAAAATAGTTTGATTCCACTTACCCAAAGATGAGAGTTTCTTTTATTGCATGGTATATTTGAAACTATAATTAGCTCTGATCTTTAAAAGACAAAGGATGAGAGATCCAGTAAAACCCCACAGTTCCAGGAACCATCATGCGAGCGGTTCAGAAGGTTGTGCCCTTTGCTGACATCACTGAGCCTGTTGCAGTGTCAAAATACAGGGTCCCTGTGGTGTTTTTACACTAGTAGTATTTGGGTAGGTTGGTTTCGGTTGTCTTCAGCCATAGCTCATGCAAAAGACTCTTCTTGTCAGTTTAATTTTAGTTTCGCAAACTTACATCTTTTTTTTTTTTCCTCTGATTTGAAAGTATTTTGACTCCCAAATTCTCCCAACAATTGCAGATATGTATTTTTCCTTACTTCTAGCGCATTTTTAATGGTTTCATTTTGTTTCATGCTGTTAAACAGTTAGCAAGTTAGTCAAGATATCCATATGCCAGTATTTGGTAAAGTGAACTGCCAAGGTTGACCTTAAGCCGAGTGACCCTAAGAGTAATTCTCTTTTGGAGCCACTGAAATAAAACTGTAGTATAAATGCAAGGTCATTCTTTATGCTTGCTTTCTTCAGCAGTGTCCTCTGCATCTCGTCTGAAACAAGCCTGAGAAACCCAGCAGTCATTTCTGCTACATCAGTTTAAGAAAATCTTAATCTTGATTTAGGAATTGCCTGAGTGCCTGCCAAAAAAGTATGAGTTCTGTCATCATCCCCGATGTCTCGCTGTAAGATCTCCCTCTGCTTTTCTGTTCCCTCCTCTCTGGCTCAGTGCTGCTCCAGGTGTTTTCCTGCACTGGCTTAAACCACCGTGCTCGGAATAGCCCAGTCTTGCAGCTGGCTGCGCTCCATGCAGTGACAAGGGAGGATAAGGCAATAAATCAACAAGTAAATTATTGGCTGAATGAGCAAAGATCTCTATAGTTCTGTCGAACAGACATGTTGAGCTTAAAGGGACATTACAGTCGTACAGTCAATCTTGCTGCCCCAAAGCAGGATCAGCTGTGTCCATCTATTTTCTCATTGTTGTTTGTCTGACACTGTTTGTGACAGACAAATGTTAGCCAGAATATTATTATTAAATATCATCTTACGCAAGTGAGCAGATGTATACTGGAAGCCAGTGGGATTTCAAACAAATACCCTGCTACTTTCACACCCTAAAAGGTAAATAACCTGTGCAAGATGAGACATCCAAGAAGAAAAAAAAAAGAACAATATTTTGAGCATCTTCACCTTTCTGTTATTTTCAGTCTCATGCAGTGTACAGAACTGTGCTGGTACCTAACACCAGATGAGAATTATGGGTCTTAGTCCTTCTTTGGTGGTAGGATGGACTTTAGCTGGATACTGGGTAAAGTCCAGTTTCAGCGGGCCAGTCGTGCGCTGGGTGGTGACAGCAGAGAGTGCATGGTGGGATCTACGTACCGGGGCGTCAGGAGGCTTGGGGGGTTCCTTCTACCATTGCCTTTGGAAACACTGGGAAAACAGACAATGTGGCACGCTGTTAAAATGGACGTGTGGTCAAATCGTACTTCGGTTGCCTTGTTTGAGGCTGTGGTTGATCAATGCATTCCTTTATCCAAGAGGGTCAAGCAGAAAGTCCTTAGCGTTAACTGAATCGGGACTCTGCAAAGGAAGGACATGAGGCAGCGTCTTGATGAAACTGTACCAGTCTTACTATTTCTGTTAGAAGGGATCCGTAGGCTACATCCTGCGTTTAATATTTGCAGCAATTTACTGCAATTTTTCTGAAAGAATTAACCACTCATCTTCTTCAATAAATTGTTAAATCTTACTATTTCTCTTCAGTGCTGTTCTCACAGTTTCTTTATAAATGTATATAAAACCAATAGTTTAGGGTTTGCAAATCTTAAGGGAACCCAATACCTTGTAAAATGTCATCAGATCTTGCCAGACTGAAATTTCTAATTTAATTGACCTTTAACATAATTAAAGTCCTGTTATAATTCCATTTCTTAGAAGAAATGCTCTTGTGTCAATGCCATTTCAAGTAAGAAGTCTAAAGTGTAAAGGAGTCTCCGTCCCACAAATTACAGCTGTAATTGGCTGCAGACGGATCGTCCTCCGGTATTTCTTCTTGCAGCTGGGACATGGGACTGTATTGGATCCATTCTTAGTTTATCTAACAAATCGGGGTCCATGAGGTTTGGCTGACACGTGTTCCACTAGCTCATCTACTTTAATCTTAGAGAACTGTTAAAATTTCACCTGGCAAACTCCTCTCCCAGCCAAACCACCAGCAGGAAGCAGTGAAACCTCGTGAACGAACCAGCTGGCGCAGTGACTTCAGGCCAAGTGTGCAGAGTTACGGGGGTTTTTTAGCTGTCCTGGCTATGGATGCATATGTTTAATTGCTTCTCCAAGCCAGCACTCTCAAATACCCGAGGTTTTTTTTGTCGCTGCCCTTTAGTCATGTTTCTGTCCTTACCATTTATGAGCAAGGTGACGTCTCCATCCCATCTCTCGTATGCCTCTTTGGGATGAGGGGATTCTGTTCACGGTTTCTAGTTCACAAAATCCACTGGAATTCGTTTCTGTCAGATACTGGCCCACGGTCTTCCCTAATCTTTAGACAGTCAAGGAAATCCTTATTTACATAGAAACGGCGCAAAGCAACTCATCGAGTATTTTAAAACTGGAGTGTCTTACTGCATGCACTGCTTTCCCAGGTCGCTTTGCATTCTGTAATTATTTCTGCAGCTTCCCTCCAAAAGTGCTCTTAGGATTTAGGGGCATCAAGAGGTACAGTTTCAGCTCCACATGTTTTTCAAATTGCAAGAAAGCCTGAAGTGAAGACAGAACTAACTTTACTGAAACTCTGTTTAAATCTAAAGGAAACAAACTCAGCTTGTCAAGCCTCATCCTTATGGGAGCCTGAATATTTTTCTGCACGTGCACGTCTTTGTGTTACACCTCCGCTTGGCTGCGTGCAAAGTTCTTAAAAGGATGTAACCTTTCTGAGAGCTTTTGGGTCCAAGGACCCAGGGGTGCCTTCTCACAGGTTTATCCTCCCATCCGTCCCCCCTTCGCTTTGGGGGCCCACAGCTGAGCTCAAGCAGCTGTGACTTGGTTGGCTTTCTCAAGTTCTCCTGTTTGTTCTTGAGAATCCGTTGTGGTTACAGCTGTCAGTCCAACACAGCGGCCGTTGTGGCACCGAGGGCTTTTACACAGTCAGAGGATGCGCAAAATATCATAATGGGGCTTTATTGTCTCAGCTCCGGGGATGAGTTGTCTTCCCAGGTGTGGGTTTTAGCCTGTGCTGCCATTCCTGGTTTTAAAATGTTACGTTTCTTTATTCAAAGACAGCATAAAAATTAAAATGTGAATAGAATATGAGGCTGGAGAAGAGTAGCCTGTATTTGGCTTAATGTTTCTGTTTCACGCAGAACTTGTAGTTTCAGCAGTGGTAGGCTTCACAGAGGATGTGGTTTATGTTCCTGCTATTCAAATGTCTCAAAACCAGTAACAGTCAATCTGTTTCTCTGCCTGGGTTTGAAATGCTAAACCGAACGTGTGTTTTCTTCGTGTTTAACAACTACGAGCAAGGATTAGTTTTAGAAGGACAGGGACAGAGCTTTTGTCCAGCCGAGGGTTGCGTTTGCAGCGGCGGTGGACTGGGCACGAGCCTGGTTAGCGTAAGAGTGCAGCCGATGGCTCTGCTGCACCCAGGCTCTCCGGGTGACGACAGCGGCCCGGTGGCTGCGAGCACGGTGCTTTCCCCGCAGAAACGGGGCGCCCAGACGCGAAGCTGCATCGTTTCATTTTGTATGCTTCACTCATGGTCCTTCCTTTGAGAGTAATATAAAATAGCTCAGTATCCCTGGTTTTTTTCCATGTCCTTAACTGTTTGCTTTCCTGAATCCCATCAAATTTTGTTGGTGTTGTGCGATCAGCACTACAGTATGCAAGACAGTCAATGTGAATGCGCCGTAAGAATTTTACGTACTTCATCTTTCAGTCCTTACACGTAGCATCATCTTGCTGGCCATTTTCGTTCACCTGTCAGCCATAATGGAGCCCTTTCCTGAGATGACACAGTTCGTTTTGATTCCTACAAGTTCTATGAGTATCTTGGGTTTTTCCCTCCAAAAATTTACTTACTCCTTTTTTGATGTTTTACTTTGTATTTTTGGTCTTTTGTTCTCTGGATTCTCACACAATTCTCTCTGACCTTAACTAAACTAAATATTTAATATTTTACTGTTTCCTGCCTTCCTAAGCACTAAACTGCTCCCTACTTAGTACGTGACCTTGCAGAATTTTTCCTGATTTCTTGCCTGATTACCATTTGAATCTGTTCTTTGCCTTCTGTCCCATCCAGCATCAGAGTTATGCCAATTCTTTGTTTTTTAAACAATAGCCAAATAATTTTTAGAAGCCTTTTGTTGAAAATCTCTGGAAGTGTGAGTGAACTCTTAGCGACAGACTTTCTTTTCTTCCAGTTCTCTTTATCGATGCATTCAGAGAATTCCAGTGAGTTTGTGAGATCTGCTTTTCCTCTCGAGGCGCTGATCAGACTCTGATCTTTTCCAGCATCTTCTTATTCTTGAACGGCAATTTCAACCAGATTGAGAGACAAATGCAAGTTTACAAACATTCTTACTGCTATTTCAAAGTACAGATATAACCTTTGCTTTCCAGGTCTTGGTATAACAACAGGGGGGTTTTTGCCTTTTAAGTGGTACTTCTACTTGCTGTGCGACTGTGTCATCTTTTATCATATGCATGTATCATCTGGATATGGTAATCTTGTCAGTGACTTTTAAATTACCGGTTTCTTGCCATACCTTTTTATTGTTGTTGTTTTTAATGACATTTCAGAGTCTGATATTACCTCATCTCTGTTGTGCATGCCTTCTCGAAAACTTGCTCTTTTCATTTAATGTCCATGCCACATGTGAGAATTTTACTTTTTATAATTTGTTGTTACTAATTCTATGCATTTTATTGAAATGTTGCTTTCTGGTGCTTACTGCCACTGCATTACTTTTGGGAGCTTCCCCAGCTGTGGCTGTCGTTAATGAAGAGCTGTTGTCATTATCTCTTAACTCCTTTCTGTTGCAGAAGGATACTAGCTTAGCCTTGTGTATTCTAGAACCAACTGCTTCAGGAAGCAATAATTTAAATAGTTTACATGTGAATCTGTTTATTATCCTTTGTGGTAGGGGTCACCCCCACACCCCCATGATCAAACATTCTTTTACTCTTCCGTTTTGTTTCCTTGATCTTACAGTGGGCATTATTATCTACACAAATTCACGTGCAGATCTATACACAGACCATGAATTTGCTAACTTACATTGTTTTCTTTTTAACTGGCTGCCTCCATACCCCGTCTCACAGATTTACCTTTAGAGTTCCCTGCAGGGGCAGCCGTACCTCATTGATGTTCTTGGCTCTGCGTTACACAGTGTTTGTTTTGTTACGGCCATCGTGCAATGTAAGGCATTCCAATTAATGTTGTTTTGCTTTTGTCTTTTTTGGTTGTACTACTTCAGCCTCGGCAGCTAAACAGCTTTGAGTAGCCCTAGTGTGCTGACTACCTGGCTGGTTATATAGGTACATGTGGTGAGTTAGCCTTGGCTGCTGGCCAGTACAGTATATATTTGCTGAGACAATAGAGGCAAACCGGTGGTTATGAGAGACTGGGACCGAATGGTTTCCCTGGCTGGCCACGTATCCATCACCCCGCTGCTGCCAGAGCAGAGTAGTTTGAGCATCCTGTGCCAAACAGGTATACTCAAGCTACGTGACCAGCTGTTATTAATTCCCATCCCCGGTTTGTTGGCTGTAATGAGACCATTTACAAGTCTAAAACACGTGAAACCAGAAGCCTTTAGGACTCTGCATGGCTAGGACTAGATTTCATTAAGCGTCTAGGCTCATCCACTGAGAATATATGTTCATTTATTGGGATATCCTGTATATTCCCATATTTCTTTTTAGAAAGGAGCAAGTGATGTTCCACTTCCTTTGCATGTCATTTATCTTCCCGCTCTTGCGTGGGATTCAGATTTAATCTGATCAGAAACTGCTATCAATGAGGCGTCTGACCACAGGACATTCCAGATGAAGACAACCATTGCCTGTGTCTGTATTTCCAGTTAGATTTGAATTGGCTAAACCTACGTGAACCTGAAGCTTTTTCTCAAGCTGCAGTGCTGTTTGGTAGCAGCTATTTACAAGATTAATAAAAAAGAGATGGACAAGAGATGAAAAGTTTGAAGTTGGTCACAGGAATTGCTGTTGGCTTTCGGAGGAAAAACGCTGCCTTGGTGGTGGGGAGGAAATAGCAATGATTCTTCATGCAAAAAGTAACATTTGCTAGAGGTGCAGTTTTCATGAGCCTCGTGAGATGATCTGAAATGGTGCGGGCTGGCTAACGTGCTGCAGGCAAATGTATAAAGGTTGGATTATGTATATTTTTTTTTTTTTTTCTTGCAGTGTCATCTAGACTGTCACAGACATCCTCCCCTCAGTCAGGCTGCCCATCGCCTTCCATCCAGACAGGCAAAGTCATCTCCTCATCCCAGAAGCACAGCAAGAAGGCACTCAAACAGGTAAGTAGCCTAGTCTGCAACCTGGTTTAGGGATCGTTGCAGTAATTTTATTTCTCTCGTAAATCATCTTTCTCAGTGAAACTGCACTCTGCAGAGAAGTAATTCAGGCCTTCCTGGCTGTCTCATAGTAAACAGGGTTTTGCTAAAACATCCCTCTCTCTTAAAGGTTATTCAGAATATTGTGCTCCTTAGTTCTTTGCTTTTTCCCTAAATACGCATCTGAACATTTTTTAAATAATTATTTTAAAGAACGGATATAAGATGTTATTTCTTTTCACCCAACCTTTTGATGAGTGTGCTTAGCTTTCTACGGTCTGTTTTAGTAAATGGAAGGTCTTTTTGGGAAAAGAATTAAATCCACTGACTTCTTCCCCTAGTTAGTGGCATAATTTCCCTTCCAAGGAATTCTGTGGGTGCAGCGTGCATGTATATGTGGAGGGAAGAAGGGGAAGGAGAGCACGCTGACTTTGCGGTGCACCTCTACTGGGTGTTACGAGCGAAAGAGGAGGACTGATTGTTTTCCATGCTTGGGGAATGACTGTTGTGTAGATAGTGTTAATTGTGTGCACGCAGGATGGAATGGGTAAGTGTGTGTACTTCAAATGATTTGTTTCTCCTAATGAAAAATGCAAGATGAATTAGTCCCCGGAGTGTCTTATTTGCAGGTGTTTCCCCAACTGCATTGTTTAGCTTTCCATGATCCTTAGAAAGGAGATGCTTTATCAGGGTTAGATTTACTCCTTAGTAAAGTAAAAATCTGTAAGGAGTTATGAATCAAGTTGCAGAGGAGGTGCTAGTCCAGGGATTATGGAAGCTTGTCACAGACAGATGAAATCATGATGTGTTCCAGATAGGATTTACCTTTTCCAGCCCAGCCTGTTTTCCTGACTTTTTCCAGCTGAGAAGCAACACTCGGGATGGCATTCAGCTAACAGATGCCTGTGGCCCTGGGCAAAGGATCTGCAGTGAGAGAGATGTATCTAATTAGGGCATATTATTCAGGAGAATATTACAGGGAAAGATAAGCTGGATAAACTGGAGCTTTGTTTCCAGCAAGAGAGAGTTGAGTTGATGTCAAAATGAGATGCCAGCTTTAGAGAATCTTCTCGCTTCTTTCTTTTCCCACTTGGCTGTTCCTCGACAGAAGCCTCAGCGTTACTGTGACGTTGCTTGCTGCTGATAGCCGCAATAAAGAAGCGAGATTGTGTTGTCGCTTTAGGCAGATTTTCTTCTGAAGTTCAGAGTCAAGCTTCCACTTTCATTTGAATCCTCAGAAAGCTGCTTCTCACTAATTCAGCAAGATATTAATTATACTCTTTGCTTTCCCCTCCTCATCCCTCTTTAAGCCTGGCTGGCAATCATTTCTCTCCAACATCTGCAAAGGCTTTTCTCTTTTAAGAGAGTGATCAAACAGACTCAGGGTTTGTTATCAACAGTCCTCTTTCCCCTCTCGTTCTCAGCAGTTCCTCTTCATTTTCTCTGGTCTGTAAGTCCCTCTTTCACAGAATCACAGGTTGGAAGGAACCTCTGGGCAAACCTACACTCCATTTCCACACCTACAGTTTCCAAACCTACATTCCATCTACTTTTCTCCTCTCTTCCCAGCCTCTGTCCTTACGTGCCTAATAGTCTTCTCCTTTTCATCTCTGAATTCCCCATGCTCCTGCTCCCACCAGCTTTCCCCTACCTTAATATTCATTCCTCTCTGTCTCTGCTCTCTCCCTCCTCCACCCCCCGGCTTTCTTATTCTGAGGTGTCTACTTCCTGAGCATCCTTGTTCCAGCACTGTCGCTGAATGTAATGAAATATGTCAGAGCCAGTGAATTCCAAAATTTAGACAGTGTTCTCAGTTTCACTGTTAATCTCATCGGTTTGGGGAAAAAAAATGAGAAACCCTGAAAGAGAAACGGGGAACCACATGGAGGCCTGCATAGCATACCTGTTTGTACTTAACACTTCTGCAGCTCTCTGCGGGGCAAAAAGCTGTTTCTGATGGTCATCGTCTTCCACCACAACAGCTCTTCTCCCTGAACTCAACTCTTGTGTCCCAGAATAGAGCATCAAACTGTAGCATAGCGAATAACTTGCCTTCCAGGCACACAGGAAAGAAGGGTGTTGCCAAAGAACACCATAACCATTCAAGCGTTCTAACTTCCCTGCCCAAAGTTTGCTCTAGCTTTGCGTCAGATTAAGAACATTGCATGCCCAATCCATTGCTTAATTTTAGTTCCAGTGGAATTCTGCCATTTTGACTAAATATCACATCTTCCACCTCTTCCTAAACATGGTTGCCACTGTGGTCAGAAAAAGTCATAAGGAGTAGATAAAATGAGCAAATATAGATAGCAGGAAGGAGACAGCAGTGTTACGAGTAGAGTAGTAGGAAAAACATAGGATACTGAGTGAAACAAGAATTAAAGAAAGCGTTCATGTTTTTAATTATGTCTGCGACCCAGATTATTTGCTAGCGTGCACTGCAGAAGACAGCTGGCTGGATTCAGCCCTCCTATCTTAAGTGCTAAGTAATTATAATATTACTGGAGGGAAGAGAGAGCAGATTTCCAAGTGAGAACTTTTAACCCTGGAACACTACGCTGCCGCTATACTGACGATAAGTATCAGGTCCTTTAAGAAATAAGCATCAGGATTTAGTTCATAAACATATCAGAGTTAAAACTGTAAAATACAGCCAAATAATATGGCGTACACTGGTGTGCCATCACCACGCAGTATAGTAAGTAAGCAGATGGCTGCATTCTTTACAACCATTTGGAAAAATCCCGAGTTAGAGGTTTGCAATATCTGAATCTAAATTGGCAGAGACGTGTCTGTGCTCATCCTGCTGGAAAGACGAAACAATCAGGGGGAGAAATCCCCTTTGTTACAGTGAGTGTGTGCTGATACAAAAACCCACCACATTGAGACTCTGAAATTTATAATCCAGATCCAGAAAGACGGACAGTTTCTCACCCGTCACTGGAAAACGCAGGTACTACTCCAATTCTTTCCTGTGACCCTCTCCAATCCACTGACCTCATCTCATCCTTACCTAGCGTGAGCGGCCATCCCAGCGCCATCGCAATCACAGAAACCCAGACTGGTTGGGGTTGGAAGGAACCTCTGGGGTCCCTCTGCTCCAACCCCCTGGCTCAAGCGGAGTCACCCAGAGCTGGTTGCCCAGAGCCATGTCCAGACAGCTTCTGAATATCTCCAAGGAGGGAGACTCTACAACTTCTCTGAGCAACCTGTGCCAGCGCTCGATCACCCTCATAGTAAAAAAAGTGTGTTTTGCATTCAGATGGAATTTCTGATTTTGTGCCCGTTGCCTCTGGTCCTGGCACTGGGCACCCCTGGGAAGAGCCAGGCTCTCCTTTCTTCATTCCCTCCCTGCGGGTATTTATAGACATGGATTCAATCCCCCTGAGCCCTCTCTGCTCCAGGCTGAGCAGTCCCAGCTCCCTCAGCCTGTCCCCACAGCAGAGATGCTCCAGTCCTTCAGCATCTTGGTGGCCCCTCGCTGGACTCTATCCAGTCTGTCCATGTCCCTCTTTGTACTGGGGAGCCCAGCACTGGACCCAGCACTCTGGGGGTGGCCTCACCAGTGCTGAGCAGAGGGGAAGGATCCCCTCCCTCGATCCAGATCTCACCGTGGTGTTTTAAGATGAGAAATTACACCCTCTGCTCTGATAAGGTTTATACCGTTGGCTTTCATCTTTATCCATTACACTTTTATCTGTTGTTGCCACATAGATGGCATGAGTAAGGCCAGGGACTGGGTTGGGCTACACCCTACAAAAGCCCTCCGGTCAGTGAACAGTCGCTTTGTCCTTTTGTGTGAAGAAGGGAGCTGTACGACACAGGATTTTCCCCCATTAGGTGCATCCCCGTGGGTTTTTAACATTGTTATCGGTGACCGTAGGCAGGTGCAGAGCAAGAGGTGGGTGCTTGGGAGCAGCTCCTCGTCCTGCTGCCATCACTGTTGTCACCCACAGTGGATGACAGTGAGGAGCATGCTGGTGACATAAGGTCTTTGTTTAAATTACAGTTAAAGGAGGTGCCGATGATACGGAATGGCGCCATTTTGAATTAGGCTCCTTTTCAACTCTCTGTAGAATGAAGTGGTGGTTTCCGCCCTCAGCAGCGGGGTTTACCTCAGAGCTGCCCTTTGTGCAGACGCACCTGTGCGCTGAGGAACACCTGCCCTCCATTGAGGGCGGCACAGCCCCACTCAGGGACAACAAAGGACAACTGGAAGGCAAACAAAACGAAAATAACGAGCCCCTGCGCCGGGGCACTGAGGGAGCATCCACGCAGGGCAGCGTTAGAGGAGACCGGGCGAGCGGGTGCTGGCGGAGGGGTTTGCTGGGCTGCGGGCTCTCTGGAGAGACCCTTGAGGGACCCTCGGCCGCCTCCAGAGGCTTCGGCGCCTGGAAGCTGCCGCCTGATTGGTGGGTGCAGGGTAGTTAGCGCTTTCCTGATTGGCTGGTTCCTGACAGCGGCGGGCTGGCAGAGTGGGGCCTTGCACGGCTGGAGCTGAGGGGAGATGGGGCTGTTGTGGGGTGTTGTGGGGAGCTGGGTCTGGTATGGGGGAGCTGGGCTGTTGTGGGGTGTTATTGGGGAGCTGGGTCTGGTATGGGGGAGCTGGGCGTGTTGTGGGATGTTATGGTGGAGCTGGGTCTGGTATGGGGGAGTTGGGCCTGTTGTGGGGTGTTATTGGGGAGCTGGGTCTGGTATGGGGGAGCTGGGCCTGTTGTGGGGTGTTATTGGGGGAGCTGGGCCTGGTATGGGGGAGCTGGGCCTGTTGTGGGGTGTTATTGGGGAGCTGGGTCTGTATGGGGGAGCTGGGCCTGTTGTGGGGTGTTATTGGGGAGCTGGGTCTGGTATGGGGGAGCTGAGGGGAGCTGGGCCTGGTATAGTTACGGAGGAGCTGGACCTGTTGTAGGGTATTATGGGAGAGCGGGGCCTGGTATAGGGCGTTATGGGGGAGCTGGGCCTCTCCTCTTCCCCCCGCCCAGTACTTACAAGGAGGTTATCGAGAAGACGGAGCTCGGCTTGTCGCAATATGGTGAAGGGAGTGGGACGATGAGGAACAATGGGCAAAGTTGAATGGTATAAGGAAAAACAGGACATAAGGAAAAGCTTCTTCCCCATGAGGACAGTCCAGCAGTGGAGCAGGGGCCCAGAGAGGTTGTGCCTCCTCCATCCTTGGAGGCTTTCAAGACCTGACTGGCCAGAGCCCTGAGCAGGCTCGTGGAGGCCAAGCTGCCCCTGCTCTGAGCTGGAGGTTGGACTGGAGACCTCCCGAGGTCCTTTCCCACCAGAATTATTCTATGATTATGACAGGACTCAATATAAATTTAGATTTATTAAAGAAACCTCCAAATGCTTGTAACAGAGAACATAAATGCGAAGCTGACACGGAATTTAAAAAGAGGTATCTAATGAATAATAGTTTCCTCCTCTTCCCACACATGCCTCAGCCACCATTGGCGTGGGCACCTCAGGCGCTGCGTGGCCGAGAACTGAGGTGACACAAAGAACAAAAGCAGAATTATTTTACCTAAGCCGAGAAAAATGCAGCGATTAAATGGCATACAGAATAGGAGGTGAACTGAATACACTAAACCTTAAATATTTGAAGTGATTTGTGTAATGAAGTATGGGATTCACACAACCCAGTGAACATACTAGTGGTCGTCTTGGTCTAGTACTTTGACATTCACTGCTGCCTGTGGTTCATCTTCAAACCAAAGAAGAATTTGTAAAAGCTTTCTTGAACTTGTTTATGGATCTTTGTTACTCATGAATGCCAGGTCTCTCTCTTTATCTCTCTTTTTTTAAAAAAAGCTTTTGACCTCAATAATAGGAGGTTAATTGTGCATTGCAGAGGATACTTCCTCCTACTGATTTTCAGTTTTGCTGTGTTTCAGTTTGGCTGAATGTTTTTTTTTTAACCTGTGGTAGAAGTGGCTAAATAGGAACCATTTAATAAATTGGAAAATAGGAATCTAACATGTCCCTTCATTATCTGTATCCTTTTGTTGTCAGTCTCCATCATTTGTGTCTTTACAAACAGGACGTCAGTCTGTCTTCTGTTTTCCTCATGTGGCAGATTCTGCAGGTTCCTGCACATTTTTATTCTCTCTCCTAGTTCTAACTGTATTATTATTATTGTTGTTGTTGTTGTTGTTGTTATTTAAGATAGTGATGATCTCTAGTTAACAGTCCCACTCATTTGTGTATATGCAACACAACATTTCCCATTACTTTCTATTTTGCAATTCCGTGGTATACTTGATCTGTCGTAATTTATTCTGCTGTTAAGTTTATTTGGGTTTGGATTTCATTTTCTGAAAACAGACACTGTGGTTTGGGTAAATGCTGCAGTTTAACCAAATGCCTTCTTACTTCCTTGTCTTAGTCATTTGTGCCTTTTAGGCTGTATTATGGTTGCCTTAACAGTCTTTTCTGAAACAAAGGATTTTATTTTCTTCCCTTCAGTGTTTTAATCTTTGTTACTCTCCTAAGTAAAAAAAAGTCTTTCCTAATGGGTAGCATCTCTGTTGAAGGTTTTTGCTAAGTTGCTACTTGCTTCTCCAGGAGAGAGAAATGAATTACATTATGGTACTTTTACTTTGAAGTTATTTATATAATTACTTCGTGAACCAACTCCAGATTTTGAATCCTTTCTCTTTGCATTCTCTAGAGATCATTTTTCATGAAACAACACAACTTAAGATGTTCTGCAACCATTAACTTTTTGCTTTAGGTGCGAGGTAGGAAATCCGTCTGCTTGTAGTAGTGTATTTAAATAGACAGTGTCCCATGCGAACTGGATGTCTCTCAGAAGTTGTTTTGAACTTTTGACGTAGTTGGAATCCGAATGCAATGATCGGTTGCTGTAAAAAAAGCAGTTTGTACTGTGTGCTAATAATTTCTAAGAATATTTTGAATTTCTCTTTGGTCATGTTTTTCTGTCCTCTCCCCCAGGCCTTGAAACAGCAGCAGCAAAAGCAACAGCAGCAGCAATGCAGAGCAGGCATGCCTGTGTCATCTAATCAGCACGTCCTTCTGAAGGCTGTCAAGGCAGCCAGTGACTCCACACCTGCAAAATCTGGTACGTGGCAGTGACGCTCCTATGTGTTCTTTTACTGTCGTGTCTCTCTGGCTTGCCTTTTCTTCTTCTTAGGGGATGAGAGAAGAAAGTGCTCTTTTCATATGGCATTCTTTTTGTTACTGAAATAGTCTAGCTTCTATTTTGATTTTATTTATTTATTTATTTATTTATTTATTTATTATTTATTTATTATTTATTTTTAATTTTATTGGGAATGCATTCAGTTAAGAATAGATCGTGAATAGATCTTATTGTGCCATTGTCTGGTTAAAAAGCTTCTTTCTGTGACAAATGTCTTCCCCTGTAGTTGCCTGTACGCTGTGGTCAGGTACTTCAAGACTAAGCAAATTAGGTGGTGTTTCTCTTAGTATTTATTTTTTTCCAAAGTGGCTTCTCATTCTGTAGTGTGGCTTTCACGTCGTGTTCCAAAGATGTGTGTTCTGATCTGAAAGATCCCCAAGAGGTTTCCAGCATTTATGCTGCATTAGCAATTAATGAGATCACTACTTTTCTCTTGTTCATTCAACAGTGCATTAGCTCCCTTACTAGCAGCAGCATTTCACTAGTTATCATAAATTCTTGGTAGTTACTTCTAGCTAGTTTTCTCTAAATTCTTTTCAGTGTAGCTGATTTCCATTATAAGCTCCTGGTCCTGTAAGCATGACTCCAGTTGTTTTCTTTTAGATGCAAGAAATGCCTCTGTGTTTGTGTAGACTGATTTTCATGTTGTACAAGTAAATGACTTCGTCGACCAACACCGTTGTTATTTTATCAGTCCGCAATTTGTCAAGTCATCTGTAAACATTACCAGTAGTGGCTCTGTGCCGCCTCCCAGATCACTGAACACCAATTTGCTTTTGTTCATACTTAGGGCAGAAAGCAGGACAGCGGGCCTGTCAGACACATTTGGCCTGGTGACCTGTGCCCAACACTGCTGATAGCCCATGCACTGAGAAGTGTGTAAAAGCAGGGTAGGCATGTCGTAGCGCTCGGGGGCCTCCAAAGCAAGAGGAGATGTCTTTGTATTTCACAGACTCGGTGGGATTTTCTTCAGTGGATTTGCCTAACCTGGGGGGTGGGAATGTTGACTTTGTAAATGCCTTGTGGCAAACACCACACTACAAAAACTACTCATTTTTGTTTGTTTTGAGCCAGGCTCCTTATACCTTTATTTGATTTCTTGTAATTATCAACCAGGCAGTGAACAATTATTGTTTATTCAACAATTTTGCCACTCATGACTTCTGTAGACATTTCTTTTTCAATCTGAAGCATCCTACTGTATTTTCTCATTCCTCATATGGAAAGCTGTATGCTTTTTGCAATAGAGAATGAAAACTGTACACGGTATTCAGGGTGCAAGATGCATGCTGAATTTGTATAGCATCATTTTGGTATTCTATATTTTGTTCACCTTTTCTTAACAATTCCTAGCATTCAGTTTGCTTTTTTTGACCCCGCCAAAAGCAGGCATTTTCCTAGAACTGTTGAGATTCTGAGATTCTTTCCTGAGTTGTCATTGTCTGTTTTAGGGCCCAACAGTATGTATGTAGGGTTGGGGGATTTCTTCTTTTTGTACATCACTTCATGTTTCTGTACAGTGAATCATACCTGTTCTTTTATCACTCAGCCATTCATTGTCATGAAGTCCTTGTGCAGCTGTAATGGGGAGAGGGGCGGTTGGGACCTAAGAACCAGACAGAATTTAGGTGCACAGGGTTAGTATCTGTGGTACGGAGCAGGGAGAGGCAGGAGCGGGATCAGCAGCGTTGTACAAGAGGAAAAGAGGGCTGGCTTTTTGAGGCTGAGATCTCTTCCAAAAAGCAATGATCTCCTCCCCTGCTTCGCAGTCCTGCTGATTCTGATCCTGCTTCACCGTCTTCTGCAACATGTCCGGAGTCCCTGTCTGTTTAAGCTGTGTGTACTTCTGAAGTCCCTGCCCTTACACCCCATCTGTTAGACTAATTATCATGGGTAAAATGCTGTGCTATCTGTCAAACTCAGGCACTTCTGTGAGATGGAAGTTCCCTCCCCCTCAATAATTACCCTCTTTTTCCATCCTTCACCCTTGATTTACTTGACTGGTCCTGATTCATCTCAGAAGGATGATGATCATGAAAAGGTAACCGTTGAGGAAGATGCAGCAAGAACGCGCACCCGGAAAGACTTCTGTCAGGTGTCTCACAGATGGAGCGGCTGAGACTGGCAGTCATGAAGCTTGCCCAAAAGGAGAGAAAGCAATGAGATCACAACAAAATTACATCTCCAATCCCAGATCCTAAGCTGTTTTCAGTCTTCTTAAAAATGACTTTTTGGTAAAGCCTGATAACATGGGTAATACCAAACTGTTACCTTACAGAAAGAAGGTGTGCCTTCATTATTCTTATAGTATCTATTAACCTGATTCCAGTCCCAAAACTCCTTCCCCTTCCAAACAGTCAGTCCTTCAGCCAACAAGCCTGTGCTTAGAACAAGAAAGAACTGCATGTGGAGAGAGAGAAGCTGCATCTCTGCTACTGAGTTAATCATTGCCAAAGTACTGGGCACAAGAACTGGAACTCGGTCAATCCATTCTGCTAAATTCCCTGACATAGCTTTGGCTCAGGACAAGCTAGCAGTCTCCTAGGCAATCCTTGGCACGGCTTGGTGTTCAGCACAGGCCAAACATCATTCCCTGCAGGCAATTTGAACGTGGCCAACCCCGCTTGGGGGAGACAGAAAGCGTAAGGATGTGAACACGGCCAGTTTGTGCCAGTTGTTCTTAGGGCCAGGGGAATACCCAATGTCACCATTCTGCTTACTGGTGTAGAAGTAGCCAGAGAGGATTTTACAACAGCAATAAGACAATATTAGCATGAAAAACATTTTGCTCTTGCACGTTCTTGATGTAATTACGTGAAAGTTTAGCTGAAATTCACTGGTCACGTTAAGACATTTCACAGAGCCATCAGAAACTAGGCCCAGGAGTACCCTCGGGAGCTCATCTAGTCCACATCCTTTCCTCAGGGCAGGATCTATGATGCATTCCTGACGGATGTTTTCTTCAGTCTGTTCTGAGAGATGCAATCGATGCAAAGACCAAAAACTCCCAGCCAGTCTTGCCCTCCCTGCTTTGTTAACTTTATCCGTAGAATGTTTTTCTTAGCCTCTAATCAGAATCTTTTCTTGCTTCCTTGAGTTTAAACCCCAGATTTCCTGTCCTATCCACCATGGACACAGAGTGCAGGTTATTTGATTTCTTCTCCCTACCACCTTTTACGTAATTGGAGATGTTTCCTCATCTCATGCTGATTTTCTTTAGTATAAAACTCTTTCTGTGTTTCAGTGTGTTTGTTTATTCTCCCTTTCCAAATAGCTCTAAACAAATGCAAACCAAAACTAGACCAATCTGTCCTGGCTTGCTGGTTATACACTGCTGGAATGTTTCTTGTAACATCTGTTCAGACATATGCCAGGTTGCGGCTATGCGCCATATATGCAGTTGAAAGGAACAGGCATATATTTATCAGCTGTACTTCATGCATCATTTAATAGCAAAGTATTTAACAGTTGATGAGGTTGCCTGTTGTTCCCAGGCAGCTTTCTAGTTCAGATTCTTTGAAAAAGGTTAAGGGGAAAAAGGTTAATATCGTCTTGCTTGTTTGAAATTCAGTCCTAAGCTGTGCTTGTGCCCTTTACACCTAGGCTGGTGTGGTCTGAGAAGGAAGCCAAAATTAATCCAGTAGAAAATGACACATTTCCTGTGAGGGTATTAAGAAAATGGAGTGCCAGGTGTATGAAGTCTCTAGCATAAAATGATAGTTTAAAAGCCTTTTGCAATTTCTCTGCTAACTAGGATTAAACCCGAATGGTTCATTAGCACAACAGGCAGATATGGTTCCTGGAGGACCCCCTCTCCTGAGCTCCCTGCCCCAGGAGGAATTGCATCTTCACTTAGGGAAGTAGAAACAGGGGAGACCTAAGAGGGACGGAAACAGGTAGGATATTTTGTAAGATTGTTAGCTAACATAGAGTAATTATTAAAATAGACTAATGGAGTAAGTAATCCAAACTCAGAGTACTTAAAGTATTGTTTGGTGTCTTATTTTTTGTGATTCTAATGAGGCTTTTGCCTTTCCTGGGTACGGCCAGGATCCTGCTGCTGGAGGCCTGCTGTCTGGCCCTTCCCAGGCACTGCATGTCAGGCCTCTGGGGCAGGAGGTCACGGCATATCGGTTTCTCTCCCAATTTTGGATTCACACATCCCAAACTATTGCCACATCCACTTTAATCATGGGTGAACTATTTTCTTCCAGCATCTCTATTTAATTTTTGTTACTGGTTTTTTTTTCCTGACTTTCCCGTATTTTGCTGCTACGTTACAGTTGCAAGGTAGCGTACGTTCTGCGTATTTTACTCTGAAAATATGTTAGAATCATAGGACCATTTGTGTTGGTAGGGACCTCAAGGAGGTCTCCAGTCCAACCTCCTGCAGCTCAGAGCAGGGGCAGTTGGCCTCCACCAGGCTGCTCAGGGCTCTGGCCAGTCAGGGCTTGGAAACCTCCAAGGATGGAGATGACACAATCTCTCTGGGCCCCTGCTCCACTGCCAGACTGTCCTCATGGGGATAAAGTTTTTCCTTATATCCTGGCTGACTCTTGCCTGTTTTCTCTCGTCCTCCTGCCATGCAAGGACACTGTGACAAGCCTGGCTCCATCTTCCTGACAGCCTCCCTGCAGGAGCAGGGTGGTGGCTGTCAGATCCCCCTCAGCCTTTCCTTCCCCAGCCTGAAGAAGCCCCAGTCCCTCAGCCTCTCCTCACAGGGCAAGCGCTCCAGTCCCCTGAGCATCTTGGTGGCCCTCAGCTCAGCTCGCTCCTGGTTTTTGATGTCTTCCTTGTACTAGAGGCCCCGGGACAGGACACAGAATCGAGGTGTGGTCTAATGAGTGCTAAGCAGAGGGGGATAATCACTTCCCTCAGTCTGCTGGCTGTGGTCCTGTGGTCCTACAGCCCAGGATGCTGTTGGCCTTTGGTGCCAGGGCTCCAGTTCAGGTTGTGTCTGCCAGGACCGCAGGTCCCCTCCAGCAGAGCTGCCCCCAGCCTGTGTCGCTGCCAGGGGCTCTTCCTTCCCAGGGGCAGGACTTTGCATTTGTCCTTGCAAGGTTCCTGCTGGCCCCTTCCTCCAGCCTGGCTCGGTCCCGCTGGTGGCAGCTCTGCCCTCGAGCGTAGTGTGACTGGTCCCCGCAGATTTGGCATTACCTGCAAAGTGGAGGAGCAAGTGCTCCCCCAAATAAAAATGCAAACCAGGACCGGTGCCCTGAGGCACTCGCTTGTTGCCAGCCTCCAGGCAGAGTATGGAGCATGACTCTCCAAGCCTGGCCACCTCACCCGCTGCTCACCCATCTGGTTGTCCATCTGGTTGTCTGCCCATCTAGATCCTAATGTCCCAGCTCACGTACAGTATTGTGGGACACAGTGTCAAATGCCTTGCTAAAGTCAAGGTAAATGGCATCCACCTCTCTTCTCTCATCCACAAATCCAGTAGTTTGATCACAGAAGGCAATCAGGCTGGTCAGGCATGATTTACCCATGGTAAACCCATGCTGACTACTTCCAGTTATCGTTATCTCCTTTGTGTGAGCAGAAGTGTGCTCCAAGAGGAGTGACTCCATGATTTGCCCAGGGAGAAAAGTGAGGCTGACCAGTCTGTATTTTCTCAGATTGTCTTTTGGGCCCTTTTTGAAGGTGGCTGCCTTTCTTAGTTGTGGGGAATCTCCCACGATCTTCATTTCTTTTCAGAGATGACAGAGAGAGGCCTTGTAAGGACACTGGTAGGCTGCCCCAGGACCCTTGGAGTCAACTTGTGTTGTTCACAGGCTTGTGTGGGTAGAGACAACCTGCTTGACTCATCTTCCTTGCCTGTCTTTCCTGAAGAGTTGGTACCTATCCATGCCAGCATCCAGCCATGTGAGCTTTCCTACCTTAAAGATTGTGAAGGACAGAAAGAAGTTAAAGATCAAACTCATTTCACATGTGGTCTCAAGAAAGCCGTATTCCTCAGCTTTTGCTGTCACCTTATTCGACTGATTTAGGGTAGGAACAGTGTGTGTTTATGCAGCCTCCAGTTAGACAGACAATTGATTACTGTAAAAGCCTTTGAGTGTTGCTGCCACGTGAGTGGCATTTGTATGTTTTTCATCAGCATCCATGGAGTCCTTTTTTCCCTTCCTATCCACGTGGCAGTATATAGAAATAGCTCACAGCCGGGAACAGTGGGATATATTGAGATGGAGAAGTAAATTAAGCATACAAGTGGAGAGAGAGCAGTATTCTGATAGAAAGCAACAGACTAATTCCACAATTTCAGGGATGTATTTAGTCAGAACTGGAACAGCTAGTGTAAGGAAGAGAGGAAGAGGAAAGGAACCAGGCAGAGAGGAGAGTAAGAGAGGCAGATGGGGAGCAAAGCTGACACTGACTGGGTGAAGGAAGTGCAAGTCATTAATCAGAGCCAGCATTCGTTTAGTTTGTGACTTAATCACGTGTATTGCGGAGTTTCTCTTTTGAGGTATGGGACTTCAGTACCTTTCCATACCTGAGTGAGTACCTGCTATTACACGTAAACCTAAAGAGAGCGGAGGGAAGACCAGCTCTCGTTCTTAATTCATCTCACTTAAGAAGAGGAGGGAAAGGAAGGCAGCGGGAATCTAGGGAAGAAGCTCTTCCCACCGGCATTAAAAATACTGCTATGCAAAAGAGAATGTGGGTGGCAGTGATTTGTAAGGAGAAATCATAGTGGTGAAATCTGTCTGGTTTGGCTAAGTAGTGACTTTGGAGGAGGAAATGAAAATATCTCTTGAGTGTTTGAAAGAGGAGGAGGAATTACTGAGGGTGGTCTAAAAGAACAAAAGCTACAATAGTAGGTTAAAATTTAGAAAGTACACATAAAGTATGAAGAGATTTTTCCTGACAGTGAACTCGAACAGAAACTAAAGCTGCCTCCGAAAGGAAGTTTTAACAAGATCATTACTGGATTGGATATAGACGGGAAGTAAGATGAGACTAACTGGGAAGTAGACTCAAACCATAAATGAAATGGCTGGCTGTCCCTTTATTTTGTGATAGTCTGATAGCTACAAAGGGGTCTTCTACTATCAGCCTGCTGGGAAGTAAGTGCTACAAGAACAAAGGAATATAAGTATCCTAGAAGTGCTTGTCCCAGAGCTGCTGGGATTAGGGTATGCACGTTAAAGAATCTTTATTTCAGTCCAAACAGATGTCTCGTGTGATATTTCTTTGTACATCCCTGTGTTTAAATGTTTCAATTTCCTGTGCAGCTTGGGAAGCAAAGCAGTCAGATGGACAGTCAAGCAGCCCTCAGAACTCCACCTCCAGCTCCTCTCCCTCTGTTAAGCTTGATAACTCCTTGCCAGGGTTGGGGAAGAAACCATTCCAGAGATCTGACAGGCTCCATGCAAGTAAGATATTTATTTTTCTGCTTACAGAGGTTTGGTTGCTCTGATGACAGAACAAAAGCCTAAATAGCAAAATTGAGTAAAATGTGTAATTAATGCCATTGCTAAAGTGACTTCTGGACAACTCTGGAAGGTACTGGTAGTATGCTGTGTGAATTAGGATAAATAATTCAAACCTTACATATGCAAATAAGCCTCTTCTCATTTCTTATCATCAGAGATTTCTACCTGTGAATTGGCAGCTTGCTGTTTGAGAAGCAAAAAAGGACTTGCATTATTTAGCAGGCTTTTTAATGTACTTAAGACACTTTGATAACATTAAAAAGAAAAAAGAAATTCCTCCCCAATCTTTATACTTCAGACCCCGCTGTTATTTGGCTTCCTTCCCATTCATTGAAGTTAGGTCTTTCTCTGGCCTTTTGTGGTTTCTTTCACATACACCAATGATGGAATTGACCTCGGTGAACTTAAGGATATGCTGAGGTCTCTATCTGTGCTAATCATCCTAGATTTTCTTTATCACTGGTGAAAATAGGCACTTTGCAGGGCATGTTTCATTTGTCCCCTGTAATTAGGAAATTCAGCAACTTAAGTAGATTATAAACCTGAAGAGCCATTTGCTGAATGAGTTCTAATGGAGCAAACTTCCCCTAATGAAACGAGCCTCCATGGCATTTATTTTGTCAGGTACTGTTACCTTAAAAATAATTGCTGTCATCCCTGAAGTCAGGGGGAGCAGGGTCTGTCTTAATATTATCCATTTTGCTAATAATGCACTTTTAATCTAAGCTTCAAAACACATGGTATTTTGCCAGTAATAGACAGTGGATGCATCCAAAGGAAACAGAGTACATGGCACAAATGCTTTCTTCATTATTCTTCTCTGAATTTGCAGCACATACATGAAGCTGGCTGTAGCATAAGGCTTAATGCTGCACTTGCTGGCTTTCAAACACAGAAAAGGAAAGAGCATAGTTACTCATTTTTACGGCTTTGTCTAGTGTTGTGGTTTCTAGGCAAGCACGATGAGCTGATGAATTTTTCTGAAATGCTTTTGCTGAGGACAAAGTAGGAAACTCCAAGAAGAAATCCCGAGGAACAAACGGACCTTAACTAGAGGCTTAAAATAGAAAATTGATGTGGCTGAAAGCAGTTCTAGAAACCCTCCTGAAAAAGACTCCTTGCCAGTCCCTAGATAGCCAGGATTCCTACAAAAGTTAGCTGAACTGACTGGAAAGGACTTCCCACATTTTGTTTTTAACTGTATGTGCAAAGGTAAAACGTATATTTCAAGTCAAGGTTTGAAATGGATTACTAAAGTGGCATTTTGAAAATCTCAGGCACAGCGAACTCCAAAGGAGCCTTTAATCCTCTCCTAGGTAAGATGTTACTTAGGTCTTTGTGGTTCATTGCAGGGCAGCTGAAGAGAACAAAGTGTGCTGAAATTGATGTGGAGACTCCCGACTCCATCCTCGTGAACACAAACCTGCGGGCGCTGATCAACAAGCATACGTTCTCTGTTCTGCCGACAGAATGCCAGCAGCGCCTGCTGCTGCTGCTGCCGGAGGTGGACAGGCAGGTATGTCGTGGTTTCTGTTGTGGAGAGAAGCTAGGCTCTTGGGTGTCAGTAGGGAGCATCTCCAGAAGTAATCTTCAGACTGGACATCCAAATACTGCGTTTATGTCTAATGGGATAGACTTTTTCTTCTGTGCACAGTGTAAAAAAACCTGGAAAATTCTTCAGTGATTTGTTTTGGTATTTGTTGCTGCCAGAAAAAAAGAATTTGGGTTTGATAAACCAGTGGCTTAATCAACTCCATATTAATCAACTGTTTAATCAACTCCATATTCCCAGCTACAGTGAGAGCAATGTTTCTGTTAGGCTGGACTTGAAGAGGGCCAGGAGTGATGGGAATGCAGCGGTTTCAGCATCTTCCTCTCTCCTGTCCTCTCCCAGACTCTTCAGTACAGCATTAACCCTGCAGCCTTTTAGATTGGTGCCTTCCCACAGAATACCTAAACAGATGCGGCCATTTAGTTCCAGCCTCTTCTGTTTCTCGTGACCTTGTGTCGCTGCTGTCCATTCTGAATTTGGTAAAGTGAAAACTGATGGAGTTTTCTATTGCACATTGACACTGTCCAGATTGCAGAGTAGACTTGACGTGCTCCAGAGAGCTTGTGTCCTGACCTGAAACACGCACTGGATTAAAGGTACCAAGCGTGCAGTGTGAGTCCGCCTTGAGGGCACTTTAGTTTTGTGGATTGTCCGTCTAAGACCTCTTTGTGTGTGAAGAGAGGAATTTGGAAAAGCAGAGAAGTACTCAGCGGGGAGGAGTGGGTTCATTTGCTCTGGGAGTGACACAGAAGAAATCGTGAAGATTTTCACCGAGCTCTTCACTAAACAGTTGGTGGTAACTGGGACAATTAACACGAGTGACAAGGGGGTAAGAACTCAGGCTTCAGTGTTGAAAGACCAGCTAAGAGAATCTTCTGATAAGACAAGTTATTTCAGCTCAGCTGGGTCTGATGAATTTCATCCGAAGGGGCACATAAAAGAACTGCCTGAAGCAATCTCAATATCACAGCAGTTTTCTTCAGCGGCTTGCGGAAGGCAGGGATGACACCAAGAGACGAGAAAAGAACCGATGTTGCGCTGGCATGTAAAAGGAGGAAAAAAACAATGAGTTGAGGAAGTGAAGTTCAAGCTGTTTATGCTCAATACCAGAAAAGCTGTAGGTAGAACAAGGCTGCTTCCTTCCTTTTACCTTATTCGTATGTTATGTTTGTCTTCAGCATTCCTACCCGAGCCGGCTGGGAGCTTCAGAGCAAAGTGGGATTCTGTGCTATGCTTCCGCTTCAGTTGTAGGGGTATTAATTCAGATGCCTTAACATATGTGCCTAGAGCCATTTTAAATGTTCTGTAGCTATCAAAGCTGGCTTCAAGGTGCCACTCCAGATGGAAATCTTCTGTATGTCCTGCCTCAGATCTGCAAGTCCCTTGAAGCTACTTTTCTGTGTGGCGTTCAGATTAGTACTAGATGCCTGTGTCTATACACCTCAGTCACCTCCCAGGAGTCTACGTCTCAGCTAGTTACTCTGGGCTCCTCTCATAGAACGTGGAAATCCAGTTGGTACAATCAAGAGCCGGTGACCAAATACAGGTGTCTACTTCAGGACGAGATGAACGGAGTCCCCACCTCCATACACTCAGCTGACTCGATCACTATAAACTGTGAAGGGACAGCAGCTTAGACGTAGACACTTGCAGCACACCCATCCGTGTTCAGTGAAGTTATATCCATCCTCGCAGCTCTGCTGCTCTTGTGGCTCTCACAGAACGTCAGTAATGCGTACGGGTCTGGCAGCTGCGCTGTGGTCTGCTTTACAGAGGATGCGTGGCCGATAGTGTTCGTTTGGAGGTAGGAGGAGTTCTAACGTTTTATGTTGTCTCATAAATTCTAATCTCTAATCGGCATTCATCGGGGACTTGTTAGTCCAAGGCTGATCCAATAAATATTTGAAGGAATTGTTTTATAAGTCCTGTGGCCTTTGTAATAATTAGGTATGTGTCAAAATATGATGTGATGGAGTTTGCAGCTGGAGTTTACTGGCAGGAACCTCACAGCAGATGGTAAGGCATTTCTGTCCTGACTTTTAAGTTTAATTGTCCTTAAATTGAATTAGAATTTGACTGAGAACAAATTTTGACTAACTAAATAATATTGCTTGGCTCCTGAGAGGACAAATTTTACGTTTCATTGTAGCAAATCTCCTAGAGCAGCCCACCACATCAAGTGGTGATGCGTGCTTTATAAAATGTCAGACTTTGCTGTAGTAAACAGGAGAAGAGGTGAAGGCGTTGGACATGCCAGTTGTGAAAGGTCACCTATCTGCTGGGTTTTGCTTGGCAGTGACTCAGTCTGAGCCATTACAGCTGGTGCTTCTGGAGAAGAGAAAGCAGGCACGTTGGGGCGGGACCCAGTCAGCCCTGCGGTAGTTGTCTGTCCTCCAACACAAGGAACAGGCAACGCCATATGTGCAGTAGAGGATAGTCTTGTGAATTCTGCTCCCTGTAGTCGATCAATAGAGATTTGGACTAGAAAAAAAAATCTCTGCTGTTGTAGAACCCTGTAATGGCTGCTCCTAACTTAAAACTTAAGAATCTCTAACTAAACCTTACCTACAAAACCTTCTCTTAGGTCACTTCCATCATTTTAATTACCTGCATCACAAATGCTGCCTCAGGAGAAGCAGTGTTTATCAAATCCTGCACTGTTGAACGTTTGCTGTGCAGATCTCCCAGTGTAATCAGATGCATCCTACATTTGGACAGTTGGATTTTGCTTGTTTGCTCTAATTATTATTTATACAAGAAATGGAAGCACATCAGTTTTGCCCACTGCAAGTTTTTGCGACTTAATGAATAATAGGTGTATTTTTGTGTTTCTGGTAGAGAAATTCCACATTTACTTCTGTGGGATAAAGAGCAAAAGCAAACCTCATGTATATTTTATGACCATCTATGTTTTATATGATAAAAATATAATTTCCCACCGTGCTATGTTCCAGTCTTAGCCTCATGCTTTCTCATTTATGTCCTACTCTATAGCATGACTGCCCTGTTCGGTTAACGATATTTCAAAGACGGAATGGGTTTTGAGCTTCATTTGTCCCTGTTTTTCCTGAGGCATCCGTGGTTATGATTATATACATTTCAGAGTTACTTTTATACGATATGTTTTATGTCCTTGCTTTTCATTCATGCTCTTTATGTTCACCAGAAGGCAGCAGAGCTGTTGCTTTGGACGGTAATTCAGGCGATACTGTGCATACATTTTGCAGGGCAGAAGGCATCTGAAGCAGCTTTTCAGAGGCTGTGCTGTTCTGTTTCCTTCTGCTTCTCCTTGCCACCTGTACCATCTGCTGCTCATGTATGTTTGGGCAGCAGGAGGACTATAGAGGATTGGGCTGAAGCAAGGATGAGGAAAATTTATCACAGCCTCCTGGATCCAGACTTGGCTGAGCACAGCCTTAAGAAGGCTGTTTGTTTTCTTCTGAGAGAGTTAAAGGCAGATTCCAGAGAGATTTGTGGCAGTGTTGGGACTCTTGCCCTGTTCTCAGATCCTATGTGACAACTTTTGACATTTGCCTTTCCAGCTAGTTAATACTCTTTGCTTTGTCATGTATTCCAGGTTGGGGCGGATGGTTTGATGAAGCTGAGTGGCTCCGCGCTCAACAACGAGTTCTTCACTTCAGCTGCCCAAGGCTGGAAGGAGAGGTTGTCAGAAGGTAAAACGTCCCCAGACGACGAAGCGAAACGCTAGAAGGCTTTCAGCTAATGAATGTTTTGGGGAATGTGTAAAAGATATTTATGGAGATGTTGAAGCACTGGAGTGACGTGCTAGGTCAAGACAGCTGTAGTCAGTACAGCCCATGAGAGCAAATGCAAGCCTAGAACTATGTAATCTCAAGGTCACGGAGGGGGCTGCAGTAAGGAGTTCTCTTTTGAACTTAACATGTGGAAAAATGAGCAAGTCTGTGGAAGAGATGAGAAAAGAAGGAAAAATGTGTTTAAAATCTTGCTGAAATGACAGTAGAGCTGTGTTATTCTCAAGTCGTGGTAGCTAAATACAGCCCACTGCTAAGCTCAGTCGAGAAGGTAAATTATGTTCCCAGAGCGATGCACTTTGCCATCAGTGAAGTCGCCTAGCCACAGTTGGTATGGTCAGTCCTTTGAGCCGTAATTTTTTATGTAACAAAGTCAGCCACTTATACACCAAAGTCAGGTCCTAATGTATAGGACTCCTGCACCTTCAACAGTCATTTGCATCTGGAATTTAAAGGTGCTTAATTCCATGATTTGATCAAATCACATCATCAGAAGTGCGCTCGCTCATTGTGGGCAGGGACCACTTCCTCTACAGAACTGAACCACGCAGCCTGTCACCAGGGTTCTTCTAAAGACTAACGCACCGATCACGACTCCCTTTAAGAAGAAGGGAATATCATTTACTCATGCCCAGATGACTGGCTCTTAAGAGGCTTTTCCATAGAAAATGTATCCAATTCTGTATGAATAACCCTTTATGTTTTGGAGATTCTGAGTGTATCTGTGCCAGTAAAGAGGAAGGCATAGACCTCAGCTGCCTATACTGTTTAATTGTTAAAACCATCCCCCGTTTTGGCGCCCGTCACTTAGTGTTGTCCCTTCAGTGCTTCTTAGAAGACCTTTTGTCCACCCACCTCTACACATCTAGAGGGTGCAGCTACATTTACACAAAGACTTTCTCACCAGAGTAAAACTGCTGTAGAACCTGCTACGGTGGTAAAGCTCGCAACAATGAGGGTGAAGTCTGGAGATCTCCACTGACATTCTCACTGAGCACTGTATCTCTGCTCAAGTATCAAAGCACGATGCCGCTGTGGGCAGAGCAGTCCTGCAGGCTTTCTTCAGCTCCTCTTCAAGGTACCAATGATTCGTAACAGTGCTGTTTGGGGGCACCCACGGCATTATCTAACGTACGCAGGCCTGGTCAGCCTCAGTGTCATCATTGGGAAAGTCATGGAGCAAGCCCTCTTGGAGCACATCTCTGGGCGTGTGAAGAAGGTGACTGGAAACAGTCAGCATGGTTCTACCAAGGGTAAATCATGCCTGAATAGCTTGACTGCATTAAAAATGACTGAATTTGTGAACAAGGGGAGAGCAGTGGGCGTCATTACCTCAACCTAAGCAAAGCTTTTGACAACTGTCTCCCACAATACTCTTGTATCCATGCTGGGACACTCGGGTCGAGATGGGTGGGCAACCAGGTGGGTGAACAGCCGGTTAGATGGTCAGGCTTGGAGTCATGGTTCACGCCTGGAGGCTGGTGACAAGTGGAGACCGCGGGGCTCTATCCGGGCACCGGTCCTATTTGCCATCTTTATCAGTGACCCTGGAGGAGTTTGCGGAGGACACCAGACTGGGGGGACCAGTCAGTACGCTCGAGGGCAGGGCTGCCATCCAGCGGGACCAAGACAGGGCGGCGACGGGCAGGATCCTGCCCCTGGGAAGGAATTGCCGCTGGCAGCGATACAGGCTGGGGAGGGGTGACCTGATAGCAGCCCCCTGCTACCTACGGGGAGGCCGTCAGGAAGACGGAGCCAGGCTTGTCGCAGCGGTGCGTGGCAGGAGGACGAGAGAAGACAGGCGCGAGTCAGATGGGATATAAGGAGAAACTTCTTCCCCACGAGGACAGTCCGGCAGTGGAGCAGGGGCCCAGAGAGATTGTGTCATCTCCATCCATGGAGGTTTCCAAGCCCTGACTGGCCAGAGCCCTGAGCAGCCTGGTGGAGGCCAAGCTGCCCCTGCTCTGAGCTGCAGGAGGTTGGACTGGAGACCTCCCGAGGTGGCTATCAACCTTCAGGTAGACGTTCATAAGTAAATTACTTCCACTTGACAGCAAGCTACCATGTAGGTTTCCACTGTGCTTTGCGCTCAGTGCACATCAGCCCAAGCTGATGTCTCCAACTGGGAGACAAAGGTGGCATAACCACAGCAATGAAAATCCAAGAATTCACTGCTACAACAGAGACCGTTTCAAATGATTGAATGTTGTACCCTGTTGCTAAATTACTCTAAGTGAAGGCAGGCGTTCCACTGTTCTTGATGCAACAGACCTTCTGTATTTATTTACCTGACCAAGTTTATACAAAAATAGAAAAGAAAGTTGATGTACCAGGGATTGTTTTGGGCCCTCTGTACTTGCTGCAGTAAGAAGGTGACTGTCCTGATTTAATACTGACAAGGAACAGTGTACTAAAAAGGGACACACTCTTAGTTTCCTTCAGACATTATTTTGATAACTGCATGGAGAACAAACTCAGCAAGAATTTCTTGCAATCCCCTTATTTGACGGGAGAAAATTGTTGAGAAACAAACCGTGCAGTGATGGAAGTATCCAATTTCTGTTAATCTCTTCAAAGAATCCCCTCTCTTTGGTAACTGCAGTGTTGGAAAAAGATCTGATTCCAGTAACTGTTTCCTCCAGCGCTAAAGACCACAAACAGAATAGTGTGTGAACTAGATAAACCTTGAGAAGGAGTGAAGTCTTGAGACTCAAGGTCACACGTCTATCATCAGGGCACTGCAGTTGTGTCAAAAAACCAACCTTTCTTGTTGTCTCATGATGAACTCTTAAAATATTAACATACGGTCTTACAAACCTTAATGGTTCAGAGCTGCGTCGGGGAGGGTTCGGACTTGACATTAGGAAACATTTCTTACAGACCGCAATACGTGTATGTGTGAAATGTGCGCTTCAGATGTGTGAGAGGGTTTTTTTGTTTCCCACCTGCCTGCGACAGAATAGCATCCGTTGCCAGAAATATTTTCTGTCATGTGTGCTGGGCAAGAAGTCTTTGATGTTCTTGCACGCCTATTTCACCACAGCCGTCCACGACTGTTGTTTCAAGGTGCCCTATTGCTTTGCCAGCAGCATAGGCAATAGCTTCATATCCTTCAGAAAATGGCAGTTACACAGTGCGTGCACACATACAACATATGTTTGTGTATAGATTTGTATTCATTTAATAAGCGCTATTTCACATAAAGCACCTATTGGCAGCCAGAGTGGACGCTGACAGGGAAAGGAATTGTGACTGTCGGGCGTAAAGCTGTGGCCCATCCGCTGCAAGGAGCAGGCAGCAGAGAAACACTTGGCAAGCTGCGAAGGGGACTTCTGAGACAGCAGTCTCACCTGCAAGCGTGAAGGCTCCTGTGGTTATCCTGATTCATTTTATCCATAGCTTTTCTTGAAGATATCCTTTGTTGCATTTTGCAGGTGAATTTACACCAGAAATGCAGCTAAGAATACGGCAAGAAATAGAAAAGGAAAAGAAGGTCGAGCTTTGGAAGGAACGTTTTTTTGAGAGCTACTATGGTCAGAGGTAAGACATTCAACTGTCTTTTTTAATCCCGCATTGCCCGTCCAGATGTACCTGTTGCTGCGTCTGTAGCGTGCTGTCCATCGATAAACATCATTTGTCATTAGTCCTGAAACCTGGAAAAGGTCTCTAGCTTCATCTGGCTGCCACAGACCTGAGAAAATGCCGGAGTGATCTAGGTCAGAAGTGATGTGTTTGCTGTCATGACTTCTAATGCTTTAACCAGTGTAGTACTGTTTTCCTTAGGCGAGGATGTCCTTTAGACTTTGCATCTTAACTTTTCCCACTCCTTACTACGACGCTTTGAGACACTCCCCTCTTACAGTTCTTCTAGTGTCAGGATTCTGGAGATGTACAGGTGGGTGGTGGTTGAGTGTACTCTACCTTGCAGTAAGTCACCTGCTACGTAAATCTTGTGTATTTCCCCACATCTTCAGTCAGACACGTATTTGATTAAACTCCCAAGTCTGCAAGTCTTTTATTCTGTGTTTCTTTTTGCTTCAAGATTTTCCCATCCTTTTGGGCTAAGGGGAGGATTTCAGGTTTCTGTGCGAGTAACTGTACTAAGAAACTTGAAAACGAACAGACGCATATAAATAACTACTAAGGAATTTCTTATTAGTTAGCTTTATGCTTGTCCTTGGCCTGCCAGCCAGTTTTCCTCCCATTCATCTATGAGGTTTTAACCCTCTAGAGCATTTGGATTATTGCAAGCCCTGTTTCTCATTCTGTGGACTGATAGTTTGGGGTTTCATGGACGAGTAGGAGGCTGGTGTGTGTGCGTGGACATATGGCAGGCTGCAGTACCGAGTAAAGGAATACACCAGGTTGAGAACACAAGCGATGTAGTGGCATTAGCAAAGAGCTTTACTCAGCTAACTTGCCCAGTTCTCTGAGTGTTGAAAACCAGGATGTAAACGCGCATGGAGCTCTGTGCTGGAAGATAAAAGGTGACAGCCGCATTCTTGAAGCTTTAGGGGGACGGGGACAGTAGGACAGCGAGGAGGTGACATGCACAATAGCAGGACTTCAGCTCTCTCTAGCTCCTAAGAACTTGCCTGGTATAAATCAATCCCACAGATTCATCAGACTTTATGGGTTCGTGTTTGGGCAAAAAACCCAAATGCGATGTTTCGTTCAGAGGGATGAAGGAAGTTAATCCTAAATCAGACGTCTCTCTGGGAATTCGATTCCCAGCTGGTTCATTTCCTTCACAAATAAAGATGGATGAACAATACAGGGAAATGCTTGCAGCTTTTGGTGATGGAGAAAGGCAGCAACGTGGGTTCTAAGCTAAGGGTACATCCGTGGTTCTGGCACTAGCCATGTTCCTCTGGAAAAAACGGTGGGACGCTTTTCAGGAGTTCGGTCTCCCTTTCCGCAAATGTCACCGTATGAGCTGCAGTCAGATGCAAGCTGCGTGGGGTTGTTCGCATGCTGCAGAGATGTGTCTGTGGTGGCTAATAAAGGGAATATTTACCGTTGGCCAAATTCTTTTGGTTTGCAGCCTGCAAAATTTGTATCTGGGTAGAGGACTAGATCGAACCTGTGTTCCATGCATTTCATTTAGCTGGTTTTAAACTTTGCTATTAAGTTCTGTTTCATGTGGAAGTACTAACAGTACTGCAGGTTTTCAAAGGTCGTGGCACAGAATTAGGTGCGTGACACATACTTATTTAGGGTGTGGTACGTAGATAATCCTCTCTCAGTTTTCATAAGGATAGTATGCTTTCTGCAAGAATGTTTTACAAAATAAAAATTCTGTTTTTATTGATAGTTCTGGGCTAAGTCCTGAAGAGTCCAAGAGACTGACAGCAAACACCAGCCCTGCCGAGACAGAGCCTGAAAATCCAGCAGCTGAACAGCCAAAATGCACGCCAGCCTCTCTGGCACCACTCAAAGAGGAGATTACTTCTCCGTTAGAGCCTAAAGCACAAGCAGTCCAGGAAGCACCAGCGATGAAAAAAGGAGGAGAGGAGAGAAGAGAGGACGTGCAGCCGAAACCAGCCAAACCTGCAGAGGCCTCGGTTTCCCCGGATGGGTGTGCAGTGAAACCCAGCGACCATTCTCTCCCTATAAAAGAGAGAGTCCCAGGAGAATCCATTCAAGAGAAACCACAAACTGCCGCTAGTCAAAAGCCTGAAGAAGAGAGAAAGCATGCTGCCTCAAAGGAAGTGCTGGTGAAAGAGACTGTCAGTACCTCAGTTTTGGCCCTGAGTAAACCAAAGAGCCCCGAAGCAGGTGAAGTAGTAGCAAAGGTGAAAAGTCCAGCGATGACTCCAGAAACACCAGAAAAGAAGTCCTCTGTCAATGAAGAAATGGAAGTCAGCGTTGAAGCCCATAAGAGGAAGTCAGGGAGTCGCGAAGAAGCTCTAACCACTCCTGGAAAGAAGCCACGCATCATGGAGAACTGTCAGCACCACCAGGCATTTCGGACCCAGCCACAGTCCTTTCCTGCAGCGGGGACCCCGGTGCCACGGGTGCCCCCACTCAAGGTAAAGAGAAATGAAGACAGATCCACAGAGTGCCCTTACGTGGGTCAGTTCAGCTGGCGGCTCTTGCGGAAACGCTGTGTCAGTTCTAGTTATGTAGGTAAATTGTGTTACCTGCTTATTTTAGTGATGGTAATATCTGATCCAAAAATGTAAAAGCTCAGCTGTTTGCTAAAGGGAATCGACGTAACTTCAGTTAAGTATCTCTCGTACACATGCATCTGTTAAAAGATCTCTTGGGCAGGAGCTCGAACACTTGTGCAAAAGCCCAAGACTGAGTGTAACAGGGAGTACTGTCATTCACGGTGCAAACTGGGGAGAGCTGCAGAGGAACTGCGAGACTATTGTAACAAAGCACGTTGTAGCCCAGGAGTGCGCAGAACTTTGCAGATGTGTGAGCATCCCCAGCAGTACAAGAGGTCCAGAAAGAATGCTATCAGCAGCTTCCTCTATTATATCAAGTCCAGAAATTAAATTATTTACCTGTGTTTAAAAACAGACCATCTAGAAATAATGCAGTTATCATTTATACCAGCTGAATGCAGCGCAGCGCCAGACTAGGTAGCAGGGAGAGACTATTTTGGGGAACATCTCAATTCCAAAAGCCCTTTCGCTGCCGAGTCTTAGCGAGAACCCACGTAGGAAAGGAAACAGGCAGTCAGTCACCACTAGGATAGGGCAGAGGGAAAGGAAGCGTGAAAGAAATGTTCCAGACTTTGGCCTGGACGATGCCGTCCTCTTGCACTTGAGATCCCGGTCATAGGACCACACGCCTAGTACTGAACTGCCAGGACATACCCCGTTGGCAAGTAATGAACGCTCTCGATTCAGGCAGTTGGTACTCTTTCAGAAAATGATTGCAAGATGGCACGTGTACAGATAAGATGGATTCTGTCTTCAGTGATGTTACGCTCAACAGTAGGTAATAAGTGGATGAACCAGCACAGAAATTTTTTGTACAGTCGTGTGTGACTGTATGAATAGACCAGTTTGGTTTCCGTGGAGTAGGGCCTGTGCTTTTTCTGCCAGGATGTGCTCTCATTAAAGTTCAGCTCCCTGGTTTGGGGCCTTAGGCAGAAGTTGTAAATGGAAAACTGTTTAATTACTGAATTTCGCTATGTCCTAAGAATTCTACTCTCCTGTTAAGATTCTTTTATACTAGGAAGTATACAAACACAAAATTTTAAAAACGGTTTACTGTTCTCACTATGTTAATAAGTATAGCACGAAGGTAGGAAAGCATTAATAAAATTTGTTAGTGACACAAAATTGGGGGGAAACTGTCAATAAAAGAGATTTGAAATATCGTACAGGAAGAATGGTTGACCTTCCAGTGTAATAAACATGGGATTTAATTTAATAATAGAGTGAATTGAAGGGCGATTGAAAATATTCTCCCCTGTAAGGTAGACGACATGTCATTCCTCAGAAAAGAAAGAAGTGGTGAACTGGTTAATCGGAAGATGAGTGGGAGTCAGCGAGGTATTGCAGATACATGAAAACAAATGGAACCTTAAAATATTCTCGCTTAAATCCTTGCAGTGGAGACAGAAGGGCACTAACATTAGGGCACTGTTCCCATCACTTACATTAGAAAGAACAAACTTACAGAAAGTAAACTGGAATAATGAGGGGAGTGGAGAACATATTTTAGAAGAAAGGACTAAAATATTGGCATTTTATCTACAGATAGACAGTAGCGGGATTATTATTACTTTGTATAAAGACACCAAGGAGACAAGTGTAAATAGGCGGGGGTAGAAGAGCAGTGCAGCGTCAAGCAGAATGTCGATACACACCTTTAAAAGGATATAAATGACATATGAATAAAGTACGAAACTTAGAGTAAGGGACGATAGGTGTTCAGCTCTGGAACAACCTCACAGTTTTTTCTGAGGGAGCTTGATCGGCTTTCGAGCAATGGTGTACGAGGTACTAGCCTGCAACTGCAAGGGATGAGCTTCCAGTCTGAGTCACTCAGATTGTAATAGACTTAAAATAGGTGTGCCAGGCATCAAAGATCCTACACGTCTTTTATTATTTATCTCAAGTGAGGGAGATCAGGGATTTCTCCAAAGGGATTTCTCCGAAATTACAACTATTTCTCTACGACTAAACTGTAAACGCTTCAGTTCTTAAATATGTGGGTTAAATGTTCCCCGTATCTCAGCTGTGCTTTTCTCCTCCTCTGTTTCAGATTCCTGTTTCCAGAATCTCCCCAATGCCATTTCCTGCGGGCCAGGTCTCTCCCAGGGCACGTTTCCCAATCTCGCTTTCCAGTCCGGGAAGAACAGGGGCCAGAACTCTGGCAGACATCAAGGCAAAAGCCCAGCAAGCCAAGGCTCAGAGGGCAGCGGCCGCCGCCGCCGCCGCCGCTGCTGCTGCCGCCGCCTCGACGGGGGGGGCTGTCCCCGGGCCTGGACCGGGCGGTGGTGGGGGCCCGCCGGGCGGTGGAGGAGAGAAGAGTAACGCAGCAACAAGCGGAACCAACGAAACTGGAATTCGAGGAAATGCACTGGAACTGGCAGGAACTGGAAGCGGGGGAAGTTCGAGAAGGTTTCTTCCCCATTGTCCAGGGACCCATACCCAAATGGAGACCCAGGCCACGGACCAGGCACCACCTCACAATCCTTCTAGAGCACAACTACAGCAGAATTCCACACTGCAATCCCGAGCTCCAGCCAGCAATACAGGCACCGGCTCCTCCTCATCAGCGGCATCGGCATTAGAGAAAATCAACAGAATAAAGCAGAGCCCTCCCAGCATGACTGTAAATCAGGTTTCAGGCTCCCCGTATGCTGGTAGCAGCGACAAACAAGAGAAAGCACCTTCTGCTCCGGCAGGTCCAAGCCAGGCCTGCGGGGCATCAGCCGTCAGGGACGGCACAGTCTGCGTCACGGTGCCCACAGCAGATACCAGCACCAGTGTAACTAAGGTAGCACCTACGGCCTTAGGAGGGACCGGCTTAGATGTTTCTAAAAGCAAAGCTCCTTCCCCTCTGATGTCCTCACTAACATCCACGAGCTCAGAAGCCCAGGCTGGAGGTGTGGTCACGTCTGCTACGTCTGTCCCACCCTCTAACACCCCGTCAGTAGCGCCTAGCCTTAAAACTCATGCAAGTTCAAGCTCAAGTGGGGCCCTCCCAAAACCAAGCTCCAGTATTCCTGCTAACAACCCTTTGGTCACCCAACTTCTTCAAGGCAAGAACGTCCCCCTGGAGCAAATCCTGCCGAAGCCGCTCACCAAAGCAGAAATGAAAACTGTCCCATTAGCTTCTCCTGAAGAAAAAGGGGCAGCAGCAGCAGCCAGTGCTACAAGCGTAGCAGGGAACGGCACTGGAGCCGAGGGTGGTGAAAGACAATCGAGTTTACCCACACAACAGCTTGGGAAGATCTTTTGCCAGAACAGGCCTCTGCCTCACATTCCAAGGACCTTTCCGCTCTCCTCGGGAAAGGACCCCAGTCTTGACCAGCACCAGTGCCACGAGGCGCTCAGCAAAACAACCCAAGAGCAGATCCTTCAGACTCTTATCAAGAGGGTCCAGAGGCAGAATTTGTTGCCAGTCCTTCAGCCTTCACAACTGAACCTCACCCACTCAGGTTTCCAGTTAGAAAACAGCTCCACCAGCCAGAGATTTATGCTGGGTTTCATGGGCAGAAGGACATCCAAGCCTGCTATGTCTGGTCATTATCTGCTCAACATTTCCACCTATGGCCGTGGCTCAGAGAGTTTGAGGAGAGGCTTCTCCTTGAACCCTGAAAACCGCTTGTGTCTGAACAGTCCTGCTGATGCTCCAAAAACAGAGTTTGGGGAATGTGAGGAGATAGCTGGCCACGGCAGCAGCAGCGATGAAGGAGATGCAGATGATGAGAGTACTGGTGATGAACGTGAACATATCAGTGTAAAAGAGGAGCCCCAGGCTTCCGGTCAGTGTGACAAAGAGCAGGTATCACATAGCATAAATTCTTCGGATTACAGCACCCTGGCTAAAAAGGGTGTAAAGGCAGAAGCAGCCACGTCTCAGCAAGCAGCAGTCAACAAGGAGAACGTTCAGGCATTTGACGGCACTACGCTAGCACGAGATTTTATTCAAGCCGCTCAAGAGCAAATGGCACATGCAATGAGGGGGAAAATGCACAGCAATCCGGAGCTTTTCAGTACTTCCGTACCGTCCTCGGACTCTGCGCAGCAGCAGCCTCCGCTGCTTTCTCCTTCACACCCTCCGAAGCTATCTGGAAATGCTGCAGCACAGCTCATTGGGCCCAGTTACAGTGGCACAATAAACGTCTCCACCTCCCCGGACGTGAACCAAGGGTCTCTTATGACTGGGCTGTCTGAATGCAATCAGTTGGCCAGTAGCATGGGGAATGTCATGTCCTTCTCTGTGACTGTAACCACCATTCCCACCAGCCAAGCTATGAACTCTGGCAACCACGCTCAGACCATCCCCGTTCAAGCCTTCGCTGAAGACAACAGCATGGAGGATTCCCCTTCCAAATGTTACTGCAGGTTGAAAGCCATGATCATGTGCAAGGGCTGTGGTGCCTTCTGCCATGATGATTGCATTGGCCCCTCTAAGCTCTGTGTCTCCTGCCTCGTCGTGCGGTAACCGGGACGGGAAGTGGGGAAGAGGATGGCGTGGTTTTGGTTTTGCTTTCGGAAGTACGTTGGGAAGAAACAGGAAATTTACTGCCTTGCACAAGAGACACGTTACTGAATCAGGAATACAGAGTAGAGTTCTTCTTTCATTAAAGAAAGAGCACCTTCTTGTACAGTGAGTCTAAATTGAGCTCAACTACGTGAATTGTGACAAGAGTTTGCACTTAAGGAATTATGTAAATACGTCACATTATTTTGTTTAAAAATATTTTTTCAATCTTTTAGGAGATAGTGTTTGACTTGTACTGCAGTTTCATTAACCCCAGCCTGCTATCCAGCATGTTTGCTGAGCTCTGCTCTAGATGGGGGAACGAACCCCCGGCAAAACTTCAGCCTGTTGTTGGTCTTCTCTGGACAAAGAGAAGAACGGGATAATCAAGAAACTAAACATTTGTACTGACTGATCACAGAGCACCGAAGCGGGAACCCCTGAAGGGGCTCGCTTTGTTGCTCTAAATTTTAATTCAAATTTTTCAGAATTGGAAGGCGTTAACATTGTACCAGCTTTTCAAGTAATTGCCTTTCACTTGTGACCAGGCTGTTTCCAGAAGGCATACTGGGTTGTGCAATACTGGCTGGTGTTTTTGATTTGCATATCCTCTCCTCTTCAAGGAGTCAGTTGCAGTAACCTTGTTTTAAGGAAGGCAGTGTCTTGATTTGCTACTGGTAAATACTGAAAAAGGCAACTGTACTAACCATAGGATTCGAGAATTTAAATCGCTAAAACAACTCAGTAACTGTGATTATCGGTAATCCCAGGAACCATTTAAAGCAGAGATCGCAAATATGTGCTGAACTGCATTTCATTTCTGGACTGTCAGGACTCGGCAGAAATCTGCTTTCTTAGGCATTTTGAGTGAGCTGGAAAGTGCCATCCCACAGCCACGACCCATCCGCTGTTAGGGCACATGATGCAAGTGAAGTGCACTAAGTGTCACCCTCGGTCCTGCTGTTTCTAGGAAGCTTACTGTGCTCATTCAAACCTCCACGATAGTCAGACGTCTCCGATTTCTAGAGAAGATTTTATATTTAGCTAAGCGTAGGGAAAGGAAAACAAGTGTCTTGTTGGGCCTCACCGTTAGCCCGCTGTGGGTGTCTCTTTGTGTTTTAAAATACCAAATCAGGCTTGACTCAGCTTGGATTTTGCTCAGTTGAGGTCCGGGGTTGCGTTGGGGCTGGGGAAGGGGGCTGCACCGCACCCCTCATACCTGATGGTGGGACACAGCTAGTGATGCTCATCCTCACTTTCGGTGTTCGCGAATTCATTCGATTAATCGAAATTAAAGCAGTTACAAAATGGTACTCTGTTCTCAACAAGAATAATTGACGACAGGCTGGCTAATGAAGCACACGCCAATCTGCATTTTGATGTATCGCAACATGTCCGCATCACACCCAGGATCTGTATGTTATTTCTCTTCCGAAACAAAGAACATCAGGTTCGCTAATCACGTCCAGTCCCATGTTGTCGCTGTGCGGGGCGGGTGGGGGGCCATACTGCATCTTGGTCAGGTAACAGATCGATGTATCTTTTTGACGGAAAAGCACTGAATTCACTTTTAATCCAAAGGCCTTTTTAAGATGAAGCAATATTAACAAAATAGGTGGGACAGCTGTTTTGTGAGCTGGGGTCCTCAGCCTTTCTTCTCCCCATTTGACTGTACTACTGCGTTCCCCTTTCCCTTCTCCCTCGCCTGGGAACCTGCCACGCTGTTGGTAAAGATCAGAAATAATTGCCTGTGAAGCAGTGTGTTTTTCCAAGGAGCAGGTGGCCATTTATTTGGTAATGATAGAGAAAAGAGAGTTGCAGACTTAATCACGTCGTAACAGAAACGTTTCCTTCCCTGTCCAGCAGAGCATGGCGTCCTCCAAAGCAGGATTAGTGCGCATGAGTTAACGAGCTGCAGCGTATCTTGGCCTCCGTTTTGCTCATCTTTAATTTACTGGGGAGCAGTGACCCCTGCTTTCTGATTACGCATCACTGCTTAGACATCCAGTGGCGAAGAGGATTTAAGTATTAGACATAAAGTCCTTTTTTTAAATCTAAAACTGAAATCTCAAAAAAAACCCTACACAAAAATTATTCCCAATTTTTCTGTGATGCTGCAGACGCGTTGGCGGTGGTTGTAGCCCAAGAAGCACCCCCCGGTCTGGGCGTGTTCCCGCTGCCCTCTGCGTGCGTGCACATGCAGAGGAGCAGACCAGCAAACACGGGCTGGCTTCTCCCGTTGCAACCCCCGGTGCTGTCAGGGGGATAATCTCGTTTCCTGGGTTGACTTGTGCATCAGCCCCGATTCGGACAGCAGCCCATCGCTGCCTGCTTCCATCGCTCGTGCTGCAAGAGGAATATCTGCCATTTTTTTAAATCTTGGGACGCAGTGTAAAATGGTTTCAAGCTGCATGCCCTGGGGAGTCGAGTACTGAGAGCAGGGTCTGTCCGTTCCTTATTAACTCAAGCCTTGTCTAGACATGAAAGAAGTTACAGCAGTGTAATCCTCAGACAGACACATTCATTCCTAAGACAGATCCCCCAGTATAATCCAATTTAAAGGTTCTTACTAGTTACAAACTAAACTGAAAAAGTCGTTCTTGCCTCAAATAAGAGCAAAGAGGTTTTGCTGGCATAATTGGATCAATTCTGTTCACACCTTGGCTTTTATCAGTGTAATTTTTCTAGGCTGACAAGGCTGCTTAAGAGGGGGAAGGAGAAGATGATGAGGCAGCAGCAGGCTGTGATCTGCCGGCTTGCTCTTGGCGCTCACAGGCTTTTCAACCTGCTGCAGCTGCTGCTTGGAAAGGCTGTTCCATTGCTCCCCTCAGCATTTTCTAAAACAGTCACCGACCCCGGCTGTGGTTCCAGCTTGTTCCTCCCTTTAAATGTTACAGGCGTCCTCTGTAGCGCGTGGGGTCGGTTTTCTGTGCCACAGACACCTCTTGTGAGTCTGCTCTGGAAGCGCAAGAAGCTGCTGTTGCACGCGTGGTGCTGCAGGAAACGCGCCCGCTTGGCCGTGGCTGTCCCGGGTTGGGATGTACGGTGACCACGAAGATCTCGGTGGCACCAGGCTTGTATTGGACAGTGTAGGCATCTGGCGTGATGACTTGGAAGTTTACAACTCTGTTCAGTGCCTTAGTTATATTTTAACGGATCCGCACTTTTCTTGGGCTACTTTTATTCTATTTAAGAAAATAAATTCTTTTAACTGCATGTCTTTGATTTTAACATATGCTATGAGCTACTAGGTGCAACTTGATGGAAGAATCTCCACAGGTTTGCAAGAGGGCATTAGGTAGTTAGGAAATAATTAGAAATGATGAGGCTCAGTGTAATAATCACTGTAAGTACAGGTTGACGTAAAACCTTGAAAGCTTTGCATGTTTTACAGTGCTAAAGACTTTTACAGTTACTGAATAACATATTTTAGAAGGGGGAAATCCTGCAGCCTGTATAGGAGTGTTCCCTACGCGGGATCAGCCTGCTGCTGCCTTACTGCTGAGGCTCCTCCCAGCAGTCTCCACTCTTCCCATCATCTGACCTTCCCACTGTTCCTTCCAGCAAGATAATAAACCTGCCTCCACACTGGATTTACAAACGAAAGGGATGCCATGACATAGTTTAAAGCATTAGACTTTGGTTCCCCAGGTATTAAATCCATAGCACTATAGTAAACACTGTCATAAAAAAAATCTGAGATAAAATGTTTTCAAAGCCTAATGTCAAACTATGTTTGTGGCAGTAAAAGCAACTTGAGTAAGAAAAGATACTCAGATTTAAATTTTCCCTTTTGGGCCACGTCCAAGTCCTGCAGCGTGAGAACTAGAAATACAGACCGATCAACAGAGTTTAACTTCCCAGCGCAAAAAAAACCCCCCACGTACAAGTTGTTGCAATGGAGGAGCGAACGCAGCTCTATAAATGAGTTCAGGTTTTGAGACAGATTGGTAGCACAGGGAAGGAATTTTGTGTGAAATTTTAATGTCCCTTCTTAAATCAAAAGGAAAGACCAAGATGCTTAACAGTTAACGCCGCTCAGCGGAGTTGTATCTTTTTTATGTTAGTAAGAAATAGCTGATGGGGCAGCAAGTTCCTGGTCAAGTCATTAACAGCCAGGAGGTATCCTCAGGTCGTTACTTCTGACGGGTGTCGTTCACGCTGCTGCAGAGGCAGCAAAGACCATCCCGGGGCCGGTTCCTACCTGGCGTGCACGCAGCGGTAGATTGGAGCGGGACTCGGGCTTCTCTCCTCCGGGGAGGCTCAGTCTGACAGTTCATGTGACCCCACTCGAAGGTGGGGGGCCACCAGGAGGGCGAGGAGCACCAGCCCTGCCCAGGCGTCCTCCCGCCTTCTCTGGAGGTGGTCAGTCTTCAGCGTCGCGCAGCCACGCAACCATGGCAGTGGCGTGAGAGGCGGTAGGAGCGCGTGGCCTGTGGTGGGGCTGGAGGCAGAACCCACCACCGCTCTGGTGGCAGACTGCGCTTGTGTCGTCTGAAAGCAGCGCGGCTTGGAAAAAAGAAATGGGCTGGGGGTTTTTTTTTCCACTGAAAGGCCAGCAGCTTTCTTCGTTGGAACTGTCTCACCAGGGACGCTTGAAGCCCTGGGGAAACTGTTCTGTTTCGCTTGGGAGTTTTGCTTAGGCTCAGTTGTTTGAAAGCCACCGCTGGCCATCAGCGCCTGGCTTCGCCTCGGTGGCTCTGTTGGTTTCGGGGGTTAGCGGAGGAGGGTGCTCAGCTCTCCCCAGGCGGGGCTGACTGGGCTGGCGCTGGTTTGAACTTCCACAATCCCACGTCTGAAGATATGGGTGGCTGCAGTGGCGGTAGGAGGGAAAAGACGGCATGTGCGCGCCGAATTACCTCCGGCGATTAGCACGGATTAATTGCTGCGGTGGGGGAGAAGACCATTCCCAGGACGTTGCCGTGTCTGGCACCGTGCAGCGTTGAGGAGCGCCCTCGGCTCACCGGCCGCGTGCAGCGTTAACCTGGTGGGCGAGGAGGTCCCTTCCGGACGTCGGGTCTGTTTGCCGCCCGTGTCTCACAGGGAGAACAGCTCGAGCGTTTGCTAGAACGATGATATCCAGAATTTTCTTTGTTACCTAGGTTGTTTTTTTTAATGCTATACATTTGATATAACTGAAGATCAATTTTAAGAGCTTACAGTAATATATTTTAAGTAATATATATTTTAGTATCTGTAAAAAAAAATTGACAAAGGATGGTTTATGAACTAGATAAACAGGGTATTGGGAGTATGCAGTTTCTCAGCAAGGCCAAGAATAGTTTTACTAGCAGGAGAACTGAAAAGATTCAGTTTTTTCCATTAATGCAATAAAAATGGGAATTCTTAAAAAGAAGAAATCCAATACTGTTTACCACGTGCTTTTCTTGTTTTGACAACAGGCCTGTAAACACCGTTTAGAAGATACTAAACCTTTGTCTGTCTTTTGCCTTTTTAAAAGGGACTTAAATTGGAATAGAGGGTATGTACAGAAAAAATCGAGTTGACACCATTTTAAAATGTATTTTTACACAAATAATATAGAAAAATCATATTTTACATAAGAATTTTAAGTATTTGAAATATGTATATATATACTGTATGTACTTCATATATTCTTTATTTTACATTTTCAATGTATTAAAAAGTATTTGAGCTGGTTGGATTTGAGCATGTAATAATGTTTAAAAAAAAAAAAAAAAAAGGAAAAGAACAGAGGGAGAGAGGATGTGAGTACTGCACCACTGCAGGAGCTGCTGTTAGCAACTACAGGGTAGCAGAGGAACCAGAAGTTCAGGAGCAAATGAATTTTGGACGAGTTTAGCAGTTTTCGACAGAGCATACAGAACATCTTTCAGTCCTGTGTCTTGTTTGTGTTTCCGTTAATATTTGTTCATTTTGCCTCATAACCATCCAGAGTAACCTATGGTGAGAAGACAAGAAGTTGAGGTGGATCTTTTATACAAGCAATGCTACCTTTATAGCCAAAGAGACATACTGGTACAGAAGCTACTCAACCAAAACAAAATCAGAAGCTACTCAGTTTTGCTGTGCCACTGAAATTTTAATAGCTTGATTTCTTGTGTGAGCATCTTATGCCGCTTTTGGGGAACTCAAACGACATACCAAAAGTCCAATGATTTCAAGGAAACACTATCAAAGCACATTTTTATTTTTTACTTTGTAGGAATTTTGGTGAAAATCTCACTGTAGAGGATGATACATCTTTGCAGCTATTAGAAATGGAGTGAATTCTCATCAGGAATGGGAACCTAGAGATGCTCCTCTTGAGCAGCAATGATCTGATACGCACACACTGCAAAGAGCAGCTGCAGAGCGGGCCAGACAGCAAAGGGGTGCAAATCAGGAGGTCACGGCGCTGTCAGGATTAAGCTGAGATAGATACACAGCGCTGTGTATTGCAAACGATGCATCAGTTTCCCCTGCCTCCCGGTACAGCCTCATGGAACTACTTATTAGAGTAAACGGCCAATACTGCTTGTTCTGTACAGACCTGTTTCTGAAAGAGTAGGAGACCGGCAGCCCCTGTAATTGCTGGCCCCAGTTCTGCGTATAGAGAGAGAGAATACAGATCTCTACTGAGAGAAAGGTGGAAACGGCTCCACAAGGTAGGAGGCACGGTGCGCTTGCCTCATCCCCTCTTCTACGATGCCCATTTTGGCTTAGGTGAATCTCAAATGACATTTACACTATTCCACTTACTCCAGCAAGCAACTGCAGGAATCCTGTATATAAATTGGAGCAATTCTGTAAAAAAAAAAATCCTGTATATAAATTGGAGGAATTACAGCGATTCTCTGTTGCTGGGACTTACAGGGAAGGAAACTGAATGTGGGAAAAGAAGAAGCATTAACAAGTCAAGTTTTAAAAGTACAAATCTGAAACCCAAAAAGGCAGGCAACTGATATTTTTATACTGCTTCAGTTATTATTGGAATCTCTTGAAAAAACAAAACGTGGCACCCAATACTTTGTCGAAACTTGCTATCAGCACATTGAGGGGGGCTTTTACTGTATAAACAGTTGCACTATAAGAAAGTCCCGCTGTTTGGGTGTGTGTATATACATAGAATCTATATGTGGGGGGGCTGTGCAGGTGTGTGTGCATGTATACGTATGTACACACAGCTATATTTTAGCTGAGTGTACATAGTAAGACCAGCTTCATCTCAGTCTTCTGGTGACATTACACCTTGCAAAGTTACCACAGACCTGAGAGGGAATTACAGCTTTTATATTTGTTTTCATATTTAAGATATATGGGTTAGACAAAATATATAATAGCAATGTGTTTTGATCTGCTGCACTTTTTAAAAAAAAAACATTCCTTATTCCCCTGGTACTGCTGCATCTCCCATTCCTTCCTCTCCCAATTTAAAACATGAAAACCAATTGGTCTCCTGTACCTTTCAGTTAAGGCTTCTCGGATGCTGCATTATAGATTTTATATTGGAAAAGCCGGGCCAAGAGTTTAACTTCTGGAGGCCAGGCCTCCAGAGTCCTCACGGCCCAGTTCCAGGGCCAACACCAGGGACGTGACCCAACAGGCAACGCAGGCGTGGAAATGATCGCGACGCAGCTACTGCAGCTCGCTACAGGACTGTGTCCCAACTGACACAACTTTAACTGTACTGTCTGCGCAGATGCTCTCAGCCCACCGGTAGCTCAGACGGGACAGGCGTTACCTTGAACCTCAGGGACAGAGGTTTCAGTCACGATTTTTTTACCTTGTGTCCAGAGGTGTACCAAGGGTACACCCACAAACAGCCGACTTTTTGCTGGATTTACAGCGCCTTCCGTTGCCGTAAATCTTCTGTGCGACTGTAAGCCCATACCCTATCACAGTCCGTTTGCAAAGTCAAATTTAAAGAAGAAATGTGGTGAGGTTTGTATGGGAAAAAAGCAAGTGTAGTTCAGTAAGATAACTTCTAGGCATTTAAAAACAGCACGGGCCAGTTCCAGCAAAGGAGCGATACATCAGGGACAAACATGGTCCGTCGTGCTGCAGCTATGCATTCTGGCAAAGGTCGTTTTGTCAACAAGTTTTTCACTCGTTTTGCTGTATAAGATTCCACCTTAGCTTCTCACCAGCATTAAGAGGGATCTGAGGAGTGCTAAAAACAGCCTATTTCTAACCTGTCACTTGAAGATCTGTGTGCCCTTAGGAGATAGCACTTTGACAAGCAAAAGCCTGCCCTGTGGCTTACGTCTTATTGCGGATTCTGTTCCTCTTCCTCTCACTTATTTTTGTCATGTAAAACTACCTGCTTTATAAATGAATGTAAAATACAGTAGTTCTTCAGCACATGGACAAATGTGTATTTTATCTTAATGTTTCATTTTATGTTAAATAAAAAGCATATGATTTTATGGTCGTTAGTGCTGCTAATGTTGATTTTTCAATTATTCCCTTTTGTCTTTCAAGGGACCCTGACACACGATAGTGAACTACATTTTTCTGGCTTTATAAGCTGTGGAGATCTCTAAAATTTTTGACACATTTCAAGGGGAAAACTTTGGTTTAATACTAAGCCTTAATACAGACTCTGCAGTTCCCTCAGGCCTCACTTCTTGGGGTCCTGAAACACTTCAGGAGCATTGAACTGTAGATTTGAGAAAAAGAAACAAACGGGGAGAAACCTGTATCAAGTGATTGCAACCTGGTTTCTCTTAAACGGAGAGATTCAGAGATATAGGTCTGTAACCAACTTTCTTGATTCCTGTCAGGTAAACTTTGAATACACTTAACAACTTAAGTAAAGTCAGCAGGACTGAGGTGCCTGGGAATGTGTAGGAAGCCTGGGATTTCTTTTCACTGAATATATTAAAAGTATCAACAATCTCCATTTCAAGTATGGAAAGGTACTGTGAAGGGGCTGTGAACCTACTACTGTGAATAATCACGTCAGGAGCGAACACAAAAAGGAGAAGGAAAGATCTGTAAAGAAATTTGTGTCCCGCAGAGCGAAGAGCGAATACAAGAAGTCCAGCTGAGTTTTGAGTTTGCAGCCATTAGCAAAAAAGCCCCCAAATTCTACCATCTCATATAGAGAAAGACACAGAAAGAGGAAAAGAAGAAAAGATAGTGATTAAAGATAGTCTTCAGGCATGGCCCAAAAAATGCTCAAAACAAAAGTAATACTCCTCCTCTGTGCTCACTGAGGATGTTATACATACCACTGCAACCGGATGACAGGTTTTTGAAAGAGCTGACACAAAAAGCTGTGGTTCAGGTAACGCATTTTTTTGCTTATCAAGAGAACTCTGATGATAACCTGTGCAGCATAATTCTGTCTGTATTTAAGAATAAGAGAAAATTACATCACTCATATGCAAGGCTCTGCAAGTTTTGAGGTAAAGACTAATTGAAGACATGCTAGTAAATAGGACAGAAAGCAACACAATCCTGCCAAAGGTATGCGCAGACTAATTGTGTATTGTGTTGATAAATAGTTTCTCATCAGATAAAATAAGGTATATCTTCAGTAATAAAAATGATACAAGAAACTGTTATGTGGGAAATCAGTAATAAAACTTGAGAAGATGAAGATAAATAAACTAAGTATAAAGAACTGGTTCAAAGGGGCTTAACGGGTAGTCCTAACAGTGGGAAATCAGTTTGGATGAAGAAGTCTACTGAAATTCCTCCAGCGTCAGTCTGGACATGCATCTTTTTAAGATTTTTTTCATCAGTGATACTAGCACCAAAAATTGAGAGTATCCCAGCAAAACTAACTAAGTGATGACACAAACTTGGGATACATGTGCATACAGACAAAACTGTAACTCAAGAAAGAGCTGTTAAGTGAAATTCAGCCACACACACTGGTGTCACAAGGTATATAGGGACAAATAACACAAGCTTCTGCACTAGAAGTGGGTGTACAGTAACTGGAAGGAGGATGAGAAGGCCCTGGAGATATTAATTAATCATACCCCATGATTATAAGCTGTCAGTCTGATTTAGCCATTGGAAAGAAAAGCAATTCTGGAAGCCCAGTCCGTGTACTGCCAGTAGCGATGAAATCAGTGTGAATTGCACAAGGTAGTAAGATACTATGTGTGGTTCCACTCACCTGCAGGCAAGAAAAACTAATTCAAACTGGAACAAGTGCATTGAAAGACTTCTAAATAATCAGGAAGGGAGAGGCTCTGACATGGTAAGAAGCCCAAAAGTTTAAGTTAAAAAACAAAAGGTAAAAGGCTATCTATCACCAGGATAAACATTAAGGGGGAAAACCAGCTAGTCAGCACCGGTACAAGAACAAATGGGTATGCACTAGCTGTGGAGAAACTTTGTTTAGAAATCAGAAGAAAGTTGCTACTTGACAAAATGTAAACCAGAAGAGAATACGTGGAGTTACAGGGATGCTGTGTCTCTATTAAAATGTTGGGCTTAACGTTCCAGGAAGCCCTTGACAGTCCTATTTTCCTAAATAAGACTTAATTTTTTTTTCAGATGTCAACAGGAATGTCCAGATAATGTTCTTGAATAAAACACTTCATTTTAAAGCGCAGTAATTTTTATGAGTAAATTATTCCTTTCATTGTCATGTCTATGCTAAAAGTGATGTCATGTCCTCAGCACTGCTTTTTCATCTATTTTATTCTATTCATTAAAGGTTGTTATATCACATTATTACTCATCCATCCCAGTCCCACCAGTCGTGTTGTAAATGTGAATAATGTCTCCCATGCATTCATGCTCTGTTCCTCATCTAAAGGGTTCCTGCACACCTCACATTTCATTGCTGAAATGCAGTGTTTCTGAAACATTGTGCAATCAAAAGCTCTTGTGGTATCACCCATCTCTGTGCAGCCTACCGAAAGATTGGTCCTCCCCAACCAGGACAGAGACAACTATTTTTAATTTCTGGCAACAACGTCAGTTCCTCATGGGTAGATAATGCAAATTATCTGTAATTCCTTGCTGCACTAAGTACTTCCCATCCTGGAGGGACTGAGCTGGTGCCAGCACGCAACAGGCAGGCAGCGGTTCCCCCGGTATGGGTATGTGTAAGTGTATGTTAGCAACCAGAAACTGCTGCAGTGCCTCACTTCTGCACCCTGCAGGAACTGAGCTGCTGCCAGCCGGGTGTGAGCATCATAGAATCACCAAATCACACAATGGTTTGGGTGGGAAGGGACCTTCAAAGGCCATCTAGTCCAGCCCCCCTGCCATGGGCAGGGACATCTGCAACTCGATCAGGTTGCTCAGAGCCCCGTCCAACCTGACCTGGAATGTTTCCAGGGATGGGGCATCTCCCACCTCTCTGGGCAACCTGTGCCAGTGTCTCACCACCCTCAGCATAAACAATTTCTTCCTTATATCCAGTCTGAATCTCCCCTCTTTCAGTTTAAAACCATCAGCCCTTGTCCTATCGCTACAGGCCCTGCTAAAAAGTCTGTCCCCATCTTTCTTAGAAGCCCCTTTAGGTACTGGCAGGCTGCTGTAAGGTCTCCCCGGAGCCTTCTCTTCTGGGGCTGAACAACCCCAACTCTCTCAGCCTGTCCTCACAGCAGAGCTGCTCCAGCCCTCGGATCATCTTCGTGGCCTCCTCTGGACCCTCTCCAACAGGTCCGTGTCTTTCCTGTCCCGAGGACCCCAGAGCTGGACGCAGTGCTGCAGGGGGGGTCTCAGGAGAGCGGAGTCGAGGGGCAGAATCCCCTCCCTCGCCCTGCTGGCCACGCTGCTGGGGATGCAGCCCAGGACAGGGTTGGCTTTCTGGGCTGCGAGCGCACATTGCCGGGTCATGTTGAGCTTCTCATCAACCAACACCCCCAAGTCCTTCTCCTCAGGGCTGCTCTCAATCCACTCATCGCCCAGCCTGGATTTGTGCTTGGGATTGCCCCGACCCATGTGCAGGACCTTGCACTTGGCCTTGTGGAACTTCATGAGGTTCACACGGGCCAGCCTCTTAAGTGTGTCAGGGTCCCTCGGGATGGCATCCCTTCCCTCAGATATGGCAGCTGCTCCACTCAGCTTGGTGTCATCACTGGACTTTATTTTCTTCTTGAGTTTTATTCTTCTCTTCTTTAATTCATGTAACTAATTAATTGCTATATCTTGTTGTTAAATAAATAAATAAGACTCTAAGCTTTTGTTAGCCCCATAGAACTCCCCTGTGACCCTTGGGAAGAATGAGGATGGGCACAACCCACAGTTACAAAACAGTTACGAAGGGTGCATGCCCTCCACTGCATCTACTTTGGAGCCTACATCTTCTTAGTAAATGGTAGATACAGTCATAGAATCACAGAATTATAAAATCACAGAATCATTTAGGTTGGAAAAGAGCCTTAAGATCGAGTCCAACCATCAACCTAGCACTGCCAAGTCCACCACTAAACCATGTCCCTAAGCACCGCGTCTACACGTCTTTTAAATACCCCCAGGGATGATGACTCCACCGCTTCCCTGGGCAGCCTGTTCCAGTGCTTGACAACCCTTTCGGGGAAGAAATTTTTCCAAATATCCAATCTAAACCTCCCCTGGCGCAACTTGAGGCCGTTTCCTCTCGTCCTATCACTTGTTACTTGGGAGAAGAGCCCGACCCCCACCTCGCTACAACCTCCTTTCAGGTAGTTCTAGACAGCAATAAGGTCTCCCCCAGCCTCCTTTTCTCCAGGCTAAACAGCCCCAGTGCCCTCCGCCGCTCCTCACAGGACTTGTTCTCTAGACCCTAAGTCCCTGCGAAGCAGAACATTTACAACAGTTTTCATCACATCAGGCATAAAAGTGATGGTGATTATGCACTGAAACAAACTTGAAGTCCGGTATTCACTGTCTCCCACTGTCCTTAAATCACAATGGGATGACTTTCTGGATGATCAGCTTTAGCCAGTTAGTGGCGACTGGGCAACGCAATGAGAGTCTAGTGAAAAAGCAAGAATTATGGGCCAGGGAAAAAAAAATATATATCCCTGGAAATAACAAATATTTTGTGACAAAAAAGACCAGAGAATAAGGTACAAGAAATGCAAAGATACGAAGTGAAAAGTTCATTTCTTCCCACTTCTGTTGCCACTATGGAAAGACATGGAAGTAAACGTTCCTTACTTTACAATGCTGTCTCAGTTTCTCCATCTTACGTGGGGAAGGGGCAGTTTTCAAAGGTCCATCAAAGGGTGCTGCGAGGCTCTGCCATTATTCTCCCTGTAATGCAGAACAAATACTTAGAAAGGCAGACTTGTGTTATTATGCAGTGGAATGCCCTATTGCATTGAAAACCTCCCTACTATTGCTCCTAGCTGGTTATAACGAGTGAGTACTTATATCCTAAGAGCTCCGTACCTTCCCATGTCTGTTTTCTTTCAGCTCTCCAAACACCTCTTCAGTAAAGAGTCAGCTGTTGTAAGTTCTGTGCCCTGGGAGGGAGCCTTACAAAGGATGTCCTATTAAATTTAGACATTTCACCTGTATTTTAACAGAATCTGCTTCAATTTTACAATCATCACCTGGCTTGTTTTGTTCTCTGCCAAATTGCAATAAAAAACTTGTAAGTGAAAGAAAAGCTGCAGAATCCATTTCTAAATATAGATAAGGAGCATGCTTATGGCTCAAGCAAGGTAATTATCTTGTCACACTAAAGAGGAACAAAAGAGGAGATTGTTTCTCTCTCCTGAGCTCAGCTTCTGCTTTATCTCACTTACCATGTTGGCTGCTAACTGGGAATACCTGTGAGACGGAAGAGCAGCTTGTGACATGCAGTTAGCTGCAGAGCAGCAAATACTGCTTGCTAAGCCAACAGCTGGAGATACATATATACAGGGGCTATAAGGACCTTCTTTGGTACTTAAGATAGCTGCTAAAGTGCAAAATTTTACATTCAGAATTTAAAATTCTGAAATTATTATGTAAATAAAAATAGAAGGATAGCAAAAACATTATTCCAGTTTCTCAGCCAGGACATTCTCAACCTCACCTTTTTAGTTATACTTGTTTTGGACTGAACTATGTTCTCTTTACAACCATGCACAGCATAACTTCATGTAAAAGTTGAGGAAAGTTGACATTTAAGCTCAGAGCCTTCTGACTTCTGAACACTTCTTCAGATGGTGCTGCTTGCCAAGAGATCACATACAAACAACAGCACAGGCACTTGATTTCTGTGGGAGGTTCACAATGCACTTTTGTTGCTACTTGAGGAAAAAAGGAAAAATGAAGAAGGGCAAATGTAGCAGCCTGGCTGTGGAAGTTAATCAGCTAATAGCTGAAAATTAGGAATGATCTAAAAAATGAGGGGAAAAAAAAAAAGATGTGAAGATTATAGCACAACAAAGTGTAGACCAGTCTTATATGATGTGTTACAAACCACGTAGAAGTAGTAACAAGAGTTACCACCAGTTTGCAGATGAAATACCAGGAACAGTGAAAAGACAAATATGACACTGAGGCTGAGGGCATGGGCGTCAAAAGAATTCATAAATGTGTAAATGTGTACACTGTAATGGTGAAAGATACGGAGCAAAAACATGCTAGACAAGTAGAAATTAATTAAAATCAAGGTATGAGTAAAATATAAAACACTGAAAGCCATCAACAGTGAAGATGCATGTTTAGGATTTAACAAAGAATTAACACCTAACTCCTACATGAATGAAGAGGTAAGAAGAGAAAAATGGAAGAATGAAGAAATGGAACACTACAGAGAATGGGGAGTCGACAGAACAGACAAGTTCTGCTTTGTGCTTCATAAAACATTTACTAGGAGCACCAGACCAAACACTCTTGTCTTTATCTTCCCTATTATTCAGGAATCCAACAATGGAATACAGACTACAAGGTAGACTGGGACCCACACAAACAGTGTAGAGAATTTTTATTTTTAATTAAAAAAAAAAAACCTAAAAGTGCCCTTTTCTTTACTTAGACCTGGTAATCAGCCATAATTTCTAACACCAATGGGATACAGCATAAAATTAAAAGTGAGCCAGTGTTCAAACAGGAAAGTCACCTTTCATCTGGAGAAATTAAATAAAAATTATGAAAGGAATTCAGAAAGTCTAAACTATTTGAGACCAACACCACAAAAGAATGTCAAACAGATGAGTCCAGGCTGAGGAAAACATTTCGGAGTATGGATGCTTAATGACAAGAAAAGTTAATGGAAGGAGACCTAATCAGTTGGCAGGCAGTTACCGCCTCAGAAGTATGTAAGAAATGAGGACCTGCGTAAGCTGAGTAGCCTGTAATACCATACAATCACTGGGCATTTTAATAGGCCATGGTCAGTCAAGCATCCAAACAGTCGGCTGGACTTGGCAGAGGCTGTGCTAGGGGATGAGGTCTGCGTCTTCTGTCTTGTAAGAGCACTGAACCCCTCGCTGATGCTTAAGAGCTCATAATTACACAGTAATCACCACGTTCAGTCGAAAAAAGCCACTGATTTGGCACATACCAGCAAACTGGCAAGCCAGGATGCTATACACGTTTATAGTGTTCTGGGTGGTATATCTATTTTAAAATAGAGAATAAAGACAAACAAACCTGAGAAAAAGCTGGTTTAAGCCATCTGGAAGAAGAATTAAACTCTGCACTGTCAAATCTGTGGATGACAGAAAAATTACTTAGAGCTCCTTACCTGCAGAGGCTATAAAAACCTACAGAATGAGGTTACCATCTTACCATCAGTAAGTTTAATTTTTAGAATTTTTGACATAAATAACTATAAATAAGTAAATGTAATTAGTACTAGTACATTTAAACATACCTGTGCAGAGTGCAGTGCACAGCTCTGATCAGCCACAACCAAGAACAGTGAATTCATAGTGCAACAGGGTCCATGAAAGCTTTTTAGTCTAACCAGGGGAACAGAGAATCTGCCATTGACAGAAATTAAAAAAAATGAAGGTAGATCCTACTGCTCTTCATAAACAAAAACAAATTAAAAAAAGAGATAAACTAACTACTGGAACTAAAGAAACACTGGCATAGGATTGGAGTGCTCTGAACAGTGAATAAATTCAAATGAAAGTCAGAAAATGGCTTCCATCTGCACAAAAGTAGGATTTTGGAACATCTTCCAATAGATGGGCAGGTGGAAAATCTAACAGTTTTTAAACCTTATAAATTTATGAAGTGAATTATAGACATGTTGCTAGTGACATCAAGGAGCTGTTCTTGATGATCCAAGAGATTCTTTCCAGTTCTACGTTTCTAATCATTAAATAAACTTCGTGCACTATGTCACATTTGGAGATGTCATATAAATAAAACAGTCCAACTCACCCAGTGGTGGAATGTGCTGCTTTTGAGTCACCCCTTACCAACATCTTTCTTCACCATCAATTTCACCACAAGTTTAACAGAAATGCAATTTTCAGTCAATGACTGGACTGAAACCAAGTATCTGCTGAAGATCTTAAATTCACTGGTTATCTTCTGAAACATCTCATCTCTGTTTCAAGACATGAGAAGCTGCAAATTAATTTTAAGCAAATTTTGCCACATTTTGCTACTTTGCTAAGAAAGCAACAGTTGTAAAAGGGGAAGGACATAAAAGATCGTGCCACTGTCTCTTCCCCGCCGCCCCCCCTCCACTATTTTTTCCATAGTTTGCACAATTTATCTTTGAGAAAACATTTGCCCTTGAAATGACTCTGGTTTGAGTTTGCTGCCTCAGCATTAGTTGAGATTTCACTGCTGATTACTTACAGTGTCATAGTGGGCAGCTCCTACTGCCCTCCTTGTCTTGTTTCTTTGTGGTTCTTTTAGACAGAAGCCTTAATACTCTTCTACTGCTGAGAAAAACCACACAGAAGACAAATATAGCCTGTGGAAAATACTTCTTTTTACTTCAGAATAATGGAAAAAGTAAGCTATTTACATTGCTATGCAACTTCTATTATTACTGACGTTGCAAATCCTTCACCCTTTCTCCATACAAAGCTTAACCAACTCCAATGCTTTTTTCTGTTTTCATTTCTTCTTCACCTCTACTAAATTTGGTTTAGCCCTCTCCCATCACACCTACTGAAAACCTTTTCCTATCGTCCCTGAAGCTAGTCCAAAACACAGCTTCTAAAATTGTAAGTGTAGGGAAACTGAGTTGAATAGTCCTAACAGGTATTTTGTTTTTAAAATTCCATTTAGTGCTGAATATTTAGTAATGGAAAATAAAATGAACAGCTGATTCTCAGCTGGAGGTCTCTGAATACAGAGATTTGTAAATTGAAGTTATGGTAATGTTCCAAAACATGCTGGGACACTGAATTTGAGCAAAGAGGTACTGATGTATTTTATATTCTGATTCCCCTTCAGATCTGTGCTGAGCAGTTTTGAAAGGAATAGTAGGAAAAGCGTAGTAGCAGCAGTGAGCACAGACGAATGCATGTATATACAAACAATCCACCGCACTCATACAGCAGCAAGACAGGACAGGCGGCAGTGCTGTATAAGAAGATGTAGGAGTTGTTTCAGACAAACATCATACTTGAGAAAAAGGAAATCATAATACTGGGCTGCATAAAGAGAAGTATTATTTGTGAGTCTGGTGAAGTGGTTCTTTCCTGAGCACAGTATCAGGATGGCACTGACCCGGAGTACTGTATCTTGTTTTGGGAATCAAAGTTCAAGGATGAGTGGGCCAACTGGACGAGAGTCCAGAGAAGAGCAACTGAATACTTCTGCATAGAAAACATGCCCTACAAGGAGGGCTGCTGTTTAAATATGAGAAAGCTTAAGGAACGTCACAGCAATCTAGAAATAACTGTAAAGAGGAAGGGAGTCAAGTTGCTCAGTATCCAATGGAGGAAGGACAAAGAGTAGCGCAGAAATAACTCTCCAATGGTAAGGCTAATTTCACGCTGCAATAGATCGCCTAGGGAGATCATGAATTTTCCGTTGCAGAAGTGTTTTAAGCCAGGTTTGACAAGCATGTGTTATGGGCACGTGTTCCATGTCATGAGACAAACATGATGGGCATGTTTGTCTTTCCGCAGGACAGAAAGAGGTCCATTCAAGACTTAATTTCCGTGCACCATGAACACTGTATTCTAAGCAAGTAGGATGCTCTTCTACTAGAACACAAAATTAAAGAATATTATAAACCTTATACATCTCCAATCATCTACTTTTGGGTTTGCCTTTGTTCCTCTTAACATCTTTGTGACAGCCCCAAAATGCAAATTCAGTCTTGTGCTCAGATCTGAGGTGACATCATCTGAGGTCTCCTTTTATTTTTGTGTTTTGTTCACAATTGGATGAAATGACGTATGATGACACTGAAGCTGAAGATCTCAACAAGAAGGCAAATACTTCCTATGCCAAATTTCATGTTATTTTTAAACTAGTACCACTACTCTGGAATGCTAAGTACATTCTTCTGACAAAAACTCCTGTCAGAATTGTATCATCAAAGCATACTCCTACAGAAGAATGTCTTCAGCCTCTTCTGCTTTTTTATGTAGCTGTTTCTGCATCCGAAAGAGGAGCACTGTGGGCTTGCAAGAGCTGTTTGATATTACGAGCTCCAATCTACTTATTCACCATTTAAAGAAAATGACTTTTTGAATTAAGAAGTATCTGTAGGGTTTTACTCTCCTCTTGATGCACACATCCACTGCCCACAAATACAAAGAGAATTCGTATCTACACAAACTGAAGGGAAAATCCATTTTTTTAATATCTAACTTCTATACGCAGGTACTTTTAAGGTGTAACAATGGGAAGCAGTTGAAAATGACAGTGGGGTGTTTCTAAGCATTGGCACTTTCTTCATATTTATTACTTGAGTGTGGCATTTTCTGTCTCTCACAAATTCAGACCAGTAAGCTAGTACATAGATGTGAGGTAAACAGGTTCTCCAAATACTTGTTATCCCTGGTCCAGAAAACAAAGTAGCAGCAGCAGGAAAAAGCAATTTACCGAAAAATCGTAAATTTTACATTGGTGATGATAAATTTAATTCTCACTCATATAGGATGTTTCTAAGTATATTTCACTAAGTGTAAATGGTAATGCTAGATTCCATTTACTCCGGGTTGCCAGCACCTTTCACAGAGAAAAACAAGGGAATACATTTGTACTTAACTACTACACATATGCACGGGACAGATTCTGCACATGCTGAGGCTACCTCCCTAAGACATGGCAAAAGATATATATATATATGTACTATATATTATGTCACTACTCAGAACTGACAAATTAATCTAATTTTCTGGCACTACGATTAAAAATGGGAATATATTCCTGTTCCTCTTTTTTTCTAAGGAAGGAGGAAATGAGATTTCATTATAAGAACATCAAACAGAAAGATATGTCAGTGGGAAACAATATGTCCTTCAATTATGAATGAGAGATGACCAAACTGCTTTATTATTGAAAGAAGCCAGAGTTTTTTTTAAGAAAAATCCATCAGCCAAAAGAGACATGATCATTTTCTAACAAAATGCTAAAGTGACAAATGTCATAAACAGCTGCTCCCCTTCTCTATTAGTTTAATTCAAGTTTTAAATTTAAATATGTAACTTAAATAAAACAGAATGTCTGGAGGGAGAAAACTATTTTAAAAACAAACTGCAACAGCCTGATCTAACTTTAAAGCTGTCTCTATGGATCTGGTCCTCAACTGAGTAATCGCTTGGAGCAGAATGACCTCCAGAGGTCCCTTCTCACCTAAATTATGCTATGGCTCATTGAATGTAAAGACTGTAGAGCAGCATACCTGAGTCTGAATGCAGTCAGAGGATCGCAGGACAATTCAGACTGAAAGGGACCTCAAGGAGGTCTCCAGTCCAACCTCCTGCAGCTCAGAGCAGGGGCAGCTTGGCCTCCACCAGGCTGCTCAGGGCTCTGGCCAGTCAGGGCTTGGAAAATCTCCATGGATGGAGATGACACAATCTCTCTGGGCCCCTGCTCCACTGCCGGACTGTCCTCATGGGGATAAAGTTTCTCCTTATATCCTGGCTGACTCTTGCCTGTTTTCTCTCGTCCTCCTGCCGTGCAAGGACACTGTGACAAGCCTGGCTCCATCTTCCTGACAGCCTCCCTGCAGGAGCAGGGTGGTGGCTGTCAGATCCCCCTCAGCCTTTTCTTCTCCAGCCTGAAGAAGCCCCAGTCCCTCAGCCTCTCCTCACAGGGCAAGCGCTCCAGTCCCCTGAGCATCTTGGTGGCCCTCAGCTCAGCTCGCTCCTGGTTTTTGATGTCTTCCTTGTACTAGAGGCCCCGGGACAGGACACAGAATCGAGGTGTGGTCTAATGAGTGCTAAGCAGAGGGGGATAATCACTTCCCTCAGTCTGCTGGCTGTGGTCCTGTGGTCCTACAGCCCAGGATGCTGTTGGCCTTTGGTGCCAGGGCACACTGGTGGCTCAAGTTCAGCTTGTGTCTACCAAGACTCCCAGGTCCTTTCCAGCAGAGCTGCCCCCAGCCTGCACTGTTGTCAGGGACCTTCTTTCCCAGGGGTAGGACTGGATGACCTCCTGGATGGACCCTGAACCTCATTCATTGCATTGTCTGGGACTGTTGATGGATGCTGTTGAGCACCTTGCTCTGTCTGCCACGTTCATATCCTGTGGGACTATGCCCTCGTCAGCGACGGTACTGCCTGTACCGTGGTCATCCTCAGCTTCTAGCTTGTCTCCCCTTGTCAAGCAGCTGGGCATTGCTGTCCCTGACCACAGGGTCTGAATACAAAGTGAGGACTTTCTTCAAGCTCTTATCTGTCCTCTATTTTTAAATACAGTGGTACACTTCTTGGGCTTCACTCTGTCTCAACCCACTTTAAAAGCAATAGTATTTCTTTTCAAATGCTGTCACTTCATGGGACTGAATGTAGCACTGCACGATGCAATGTTTTACAGAGCACTACAATTAACTGCAGGTAGTTGATGTTGAAATTCAACACAGCAAGTAAAAAAAATAGATCTATTGATTTGGGTTATCTCAATTCAGGAAGCCATGACTGTACCTGCTACACTGCTTTAGAAATTGTTACCTGTAAGGGGGAGGCTGTAGAGTGCACTAGCTGCTGATACCATGACAGCAACACGAGATGGGATTCATTGGCCTTAACTTTGGCATCTTTAATTTAGATGTCTAACTCCAAACAAGTTATGATTTCCCTTATAGTCAATGCAGACAGACAGAATTCAGAGGGCAAATCATGTCACCATAAGACAGGTGCTTAAGGCAGGTCATACAAACTGCTGTCTGAAGGTACCTATTTACTTGACTGTGAAGGGATCCCAGGGTGTCGGGATGAGAGTTATTTATCTCATTTTTAGATTTCTCAAGTTAGATGATATGAACCCCACTCAGGGGCCTAGATTCACAAAGAAGATACAGGCATCTAAATGTCTCTTTACTCACCAAAGTCCAACGTGAGGACGCTGTTAACACTCAGAAAACCCCTATCTAGCCCTGCAGGTGCTTAAATTTTTATCATATATAATGGAAGAATTTCTTTCTAATCCATGTTAAAAAGTGGCTCCTGGTCCCCAGGTGAAGCAGAAGAAAATGCTTTGTGTCCATAGTGTCCTAAGTCTACGATCCTACACAGCAGATCAGCTGGGGGGCTCTGGAGCATGACAGCTGTTGCTTCAGCCCTTGTACCTCCGTAACACAAGCCTCTCTTGCATACACTACTAATACCCTCAGCTCATTTTCTTGAGACTACATCAACATACTCGACATAAGGAAGTACCCTCTCTGCACACTTGCCGCTGCTGTTTTTCTTTAGCTGCATAAATATCCTGTGTGCTATTGCTGCGGTTCCTCCTTCCCCCTCCCCCCGGAATGGCTTGGAGAGGCTGTGACCTGGAATGGAGCAATATCGGGCAGACGGATGTTGGCATCTTGGAGGCAACTGTACTGCAAGACCATGAGGGAATAGAAAGAGTTTTGTGCAAACCATGTCCATTAATCTCCCCTCCCAGGCAGTGAGTTCGGTTTGGGCCACAGCCCAGGCTTGGTTTCCCCTTTGTCAAGGAAAGGTTTTAAGCCAAGGGACTAAGTACACACTAGCGTGACTATATGGTCCTATTTATGCTGAGCAATCCACAGCACTTCAGAAGGGAAGAGAACAGTCTGTTCTGCCTCCACCAGGAGCTGGTGCCCACTCAAGAGGACTGAGGGAGCCAGCTGATATCAGTGCGAGGCTATTCCCAACTGTGTCTGAAAGATCATGGCGATCAGGGGATGTTCCTCAGGACTGGGCAAAAGCACATGTCATTTCGATCATCAGGGAGGGCAAGGCAGATCCAGCCTCACCTCAATCCCTGGGAAAGTGATGTAGCAAGTAAGTCTGGAACCATTTTGAAACATATGAAGGGCAAGAAGGTGATGAGGAGTAGTCAGTGAAGACAAAATCATGCCTGACCAACATTACAGCCTTCTGCAGTGAAATGACCAACCTGCTAGCCATCTATGATGAGGGAAGAGCAGTGGATGTTTACCTGGACTTTAACACAGCTTTTCAAACTCTCTCCCATAACATACTCATAGAGAAACTGGTGAAGTACAAACTAGATAAGGGGACAGTGAGGTGGACTGAACACTGGCTGAACTGCCAGGCTCAGCGGGTTACCATCAGTGGCACAAAGTCCAGTTGGAGGCCAGTCACTAGTGGTGTCCCCTGGGGCTTGGTACTGGGTCCAGACATTTAACATCTTTATTAATGATCTAGATGATAGGACAGTATACAACCTCAGCAAGTCTGCAGAGGATACAAAACTGCGAGGAGTGGTTGATCCTCCAGATGATTGTGCTACCATTTAGAGGGGCCTTAACAGGCTGGAAAAATGGGCATAGAAGAACCTCATCAAGATCAAAGGGAAACGCCAAGTCCTGCACTCAAGAGGAACAACCCCAGGTACCAGTGAGGGCTGGTGGACGACTGGCTGGAAGACAACTTGACAGAAAAGGACCTGGGGTTCTGGTGGCCAGCAGCATGCCCTTGGGACAAAGGAGGTCAACAGCATCCCGGGCTGCATTAAGCAGAGTGTGACCAGCAGATTGAGGGAGGCAATCCTTCCCCTCTCTCAGCACTGGTGAGATCACAGCTGGCATAATGCGTTCAGCGCTGGGCTCCCCAGGACAAGAAAGACTTGGACTTACTAGTGTCAGCCCAGTGAAAAGCCACAAAGATGATTAAGGCTTTGTCACAGAAGGAGAGGTTATGATCGCTGTGCTGTACACCCTGCAAAAAGCCTCAGGTAAGGCACTCCGTGTTGAGTGAGTTCAGCAGCTGCGTTTAGACTAGTGTGTGAAACCTGCCCGAGGGTTATTCACAGGCATGAGACCGTATGGCACGGAACGGGCTGCAGCCACACTACTAAAACCTGTCAGACTGCACAAAACGGTGATTCTATCCAAACTGCCTACCAGGAATGGCCCCTATCCCACGCAAGATGCCCAGAATTGCCTGGAGGATGTTTGGGAGAATAGTAATTGGGCTGAAGCTTATATATACACACTAAAATACATTGGTTGCTTAACTGTTTCAACAGTTAAACAGTACCATGAAATTCCAGTGCCAATGCCTACATCCTGCTGCTACTTAATTTACTAGTATAGATGCAGCCAGCAGAAACAATCCTCCACACCACCTCTGCCGAATCTGGTTCCACTGCTGCTAGTGGGCCTGACTCCAGGATTCGGGAAAAAAACATGTACTATCATTTGCACATATATAGCTCAGAACAAACATTAACGCAGCACTAGCTAGAACGTCTAAGCAGTGCTTTTTTCCTCTCATTTTCCTGTTCCCTCATGACAAAGTATCTCCCTCTCACACACGCAAAATCTTAGTAGTCCCTCCTCTCCACGCACAGTGCAAGAATCCTGTTCCTTTCCCACAGGCACAGAAAACATTTTGCAGACGGAATCATGGCATTTCCACACAGGAAGACTGATCAGAGAGAGACTGCATGCACAGCCTGGAACAGATGCCCGTCCTGTCCAATCTTCCTCAGAAAACACTCACGTACTAGTCATTGCTGTGACTATTTGTACTACGATTGGTTGCCAGCAAGCCAAGCTGTAACATAGCTGATTGCTATGCAATAGCAATCCAGCCAGACACAGATGGTCAAAGAATGGAGCAGGGGAGATTGTCATTTGAAAAACTTGCTATTCCTCTGGTGGGGGAATCTGTGAGACACAGCAGGGTGCTTTTAGAAGACTCCCCTGGTGTACAAGTGACACATCCTTGAAGTGCACAGTTCCTTACAAGCCAAAGTTGCCCTCCCAGCCCACGACGGCTGTTAAAGGCATAATCACAGCAAGACATACTGACAGACCTAAGGCACTACACCAGCATCTGACCTTCAGTGAGGGAGCCTGCAGACTGCTTTGGCGATGGCTGCTGAGGGGCTGGCTGTGGGCTGACTGTTGCAGGTTCCATCCCGCACCCTCACCTCCCTCCCTGGCCCCGGGCCTTTTCTGATGCAGGGCCCCAGCCCAATCCCGAAACTCGCCAACACTCCTGTGGACAAACGTGGGCCACAACTCCGCACACAGGAGCACATGCTGAGCGGCACCAGACCGACTGGCTCTGTGGGGCTTTGATACATATATATATATACACACACCACACTTTGCTTTTTGGAGTCACAGCAACACCAGGGAGTGCTCTACCAGAGCCCACCCGTGCCGGGCCTCCCCCTGTCCCACTGACAGGTCGCCCTCAGGCTCAGAAGAGGGTTTCCACAGTTACCTCCAGGCGTTTCAATGGCTTTAAGAAGCCGCCTCTCCGCTCCACACAGCTCTAGAGGCACCACAAGCGGCCCCGGACCCGGCGGCCGCCCCCGATCCTGTCAGGGCAGCCCGAGGCCGGGGCCGGGGCCGGGCCGTCTCCTCAGCGGCGCGCACTGCGCCTGCGCGTCGCCGCTGCGCCCTGACGGGAAGGAGTACGCGCTCCGGGAAGCCGGCGGCGCGCGCGCGCGCGCTGTGGCAGAGACGCGGAGCGCGCGAGGCGGCGCTGGCCGCTGATTGGCTGGAGGGCACGAGCGCTCCAGGGGCCCGTTGGCGCAAGGAGAGCGCGCGCGCCGGCGGCGCACGGCCTCGGCCGCCGATTGGCTGAGGGAAAGGGGGAGCGCGCGCCGGGTGAGCGCACGCACGTCCGCCGCCGGAGAACCGTCTGCCTCGCGATTGGCGGCCAGGCGGCGTCGCAAGGGGCGGGAGGGGCGGGGCTGGTGGCCTCGGCTGCTGATTGGCAGACGGCGGCAGAGGGGGGTGAAGCGGGCGCGGGCTCAGATTGGAGAGAGTGCGCGCGCCCCTGCGGAGGCGTGCTCGGATTGGCTGGGCGCCGCGAGGCGGCCGGAGACCGTTGGAGCGGGGAGGCTGAGGCGTTCGGCCGCCCGTGCCTGTGGAGCCGGCGGCGTTGGCGGCGAGCGGCGGCCGGAGCCCGCCCGGACGGTGCGTTCCGCGCTCCGGGCAGCCCCGGGACCCCCCGACCGCCGCCCCCGGGAGAGGTCCGTGCTCGGCGGGACGGAGGCAGGCACTAGCGGGGCCGCGGCGGGCCCGCTGCGAGCTCCGCTACCGCCCGCGGGGTGGGAGGGTACGGGGCCTTGTAGGGAGGAGGGTGCCCCTGCTCCGCCGCTGCCCGGGCAGGGTGCAGGGACCGGCGGGCGGGCAGGCCCGGGACACGCCCCTCCTGCCTGCAAGGTCTTGGCGGCAGCGCCAAGCCGGAGCCCCTCACCTCAGCCCCGGGAGCTGCGGGTGCGGTGGCGGGGTTTGCCGGGCTCCGGGCCTGGCGCGGAGGAAGTGCCGAGCGGAGCGCCCTGCGGGAGGCCTGGGAGAGAGGAGAGCTGCGCTGCAGTGTCGGGTGCTCCTAAACGGGCCCCAGATACCTTGGAGAGAGCCTCGCAGGTTTACCTGCCCCACGCTCCGTCGTCGGTGCTCTCTTTGTGGAGGCTGTTGGCAGGCAGCGGGAACAGTCCTGGCACCCAAGTGATTTTGGCTGTGTCTTATTGTTTCATCATGTAGCAGACAGATGCTCGCATAGACACAGAATCTGCAGGCTTTGTTTCTTTGTAATTAACAGGAGACACAATCAGGGCAAAAGTAGCATAATCATGGTTGTAACTGCAAAATAGGGGGGGAGGTGTTATTTTTCTGTGGAAAACCATGTCTGTCTTGGGGAAAAAACTTGTTTTTTTCCCCCATCTTTTTAGATTGTCTTTAAATGTTTGAAGAAGGAACTGAGCCCAGGAGAGTGGAAGTTGCCCTGAGAGACTTCTCAGTGTAATTCAGGTAATGTGATCTGTTGTGACTACCTGTGGTATTGAACTTAAAAACTTGTGTTACATAACGGATTTCCATTACCTGTTTGTCCACACATAACCTATATTGAAATTTTTCGTTTATGACAAGCTTCCAGCATGAAGTAGTGATTTCTGCCTCTTATGTGAGCTATTGGACATGTAAAAATATTCCTATGTGAGATGCAATCCTGTATTTAAAAAACCCACACACAATTACATTCTTGTGCAACAGATCCCTTAGCTGGGGAAGGTGAAGCCGATAGATATTCTTAGGGAGACCTAGGAGAACCTTAGTGGTACATGGAGCACCAGTGTAGTACTTTCTTCTTTCAGAGGGGATTGGTGAGCCACCAAGAATGGGCTGGACAGCACAAGGATACTTTGAAAGTTGTTTCTGTGCTGCTTGAAAATCCATGTCTAATAGAATCTGAGTTATTAAAGTCAGAATTTGGTCAATAGTTGTGCATGACTGCCCTTTAAAAATGCTTTGTACTTTCAGTTTTCTTTTCTTACTCTGGTTCCTAAAACTGACTGTATAGTCTGATGCTCTGTCTAGTGTGGCTGCCCAGTGACAAAACATTCTACGTGCCTGAACCAGTGGTTCAAAAAGTCAGAAGTCTCAGTTCCAGGTTTTAAAAGTTGGGAAATGCTGGACTGAAGACTTGGGTTTTTTTCTTCCTCCCCTCCTCCCCCCTTTCTTTTCCCTGGTAAGTGTATATGATCCTATACTGCTAGATGATATCATAAAGTACACCCAAAGGAAAGGAGGTAACCCAAAAGCGTTGGTTTAAGACTGTTGACTTTTGTGTTTCCTCTTCTCCAAAGGATATATTGAATTAATAGGGAATTTAGATAATAGGGCAAACATGCTACTGACCTGAAGACTTCCTTTTTAGGGAAGCTGGAAAGAGGAGAATCAATCACTATAGACAGTGTAGGGCAGATTGAGCAGTAATTTCTCTCACCAGAACATGTACATTTTGCGAAGGCTGTCCGCGGCCTATGCTACAGCCTTTTCTGAAGTTCTTTTCCAGACTAGTCAATTCACGTCATGTTTCCAGCAACATCATTCCTTTGACCCTTAAATTCACGCTATGCTTTCATCCGTCCAGGATGCTACTCCAGAGGTAGCTTGCTTAGGTCATTGCCTTGACCGTATTGTCCCATTTAAATCCTCTTTGGGTTTCTGCTTCTTATCATTATCATACATAGGATTCTTGTCTTTGTTTTGTAGCTGTTCGATGATTTATCCCCAATCTGCCGCTGAGGTCTTGTTCAGTACCAAGAAGGGAGCTCTCCGCTCTGGTGTTTGGGATGCCAGAGTTAGTTGCCTACTTGTTACATGATCTCACATTTAAGAGGGCACATCCAGTAGACCTCCGTGTAAGTGCCTTGTGACACCCCCCTCATTGTTCATTAAAGTTTTTGTTGTGATGAATACAGAAGCCATGACAGCATTTAGACTGCTGTCAGGCTGATCAGTGTTGTCTCAAACTCCCTGTTTGTTTGCAGCAGACTGCTTCTTGTCTCAGGCTGTAGGTTATTTAGAATGGTGAATTCCTTTATATGTTGTCTGTGTCGCAGCTAATACATTCAGGCTTCTGGTTTATCACAGAACCTAGAGGTTTCAATAATAATATAAATTTTAAAAAGTTAAGTGACGGATGGTAGAGAAAACTTAGGAAGAAGCTGTAATGCAAGAACAAGGGCTTTTGCAATATCATAAAGGGTTGATAAAAAGGCATAATTTTTCCTTCAGTTTAATTATGTTACACACTCAGTACCACAGAGTGGCATTAGGAGTGACAACTTACAATTCTTTGTAGCCATGGTCGTATGTTATCTATGGTATGTTTGTGCAAGCTGACAATTTTTGAAGAGGGAGAAAAATCAAGTCTTGAAGTTTAAACCAACGACTTGGGGATTAGTTGGTGCATTAACCAGAGTGCATGGCACATACTCTGTGTACTTCAGAGAGTCTGGCTTCATGGGGCTGGTCCCTTACAGGCTTTTATAGAACCTAAATGATGTATTCAAATGAGGCACTTTTTGCAAGTAATTTCCTAGAACTTCTTTTAAAAGGAAAGGTAGATAATTCTCTTAGCTCTGACATGGTAGTCTGTAGTGTTGATGCTACCGTTGTAGTTACAGAATGCATCACCTGATAGAAACGAAGATGATTTCCCAGCAGGTGTGAAGGGTTGGCTTTCAGCATTCCATTCGCAGCACCGCCTGATTCTCATACCATTATCTATCACTGCCACTGTTTTTTACTTTGTGGTTTCAGAGCTATGTTATCTGGTGATAAGGATTTGAATTCAAAATATTTGTATTAAGTCAATATTTCTTTTTTTTTCCCTTGAGTACCGGGGAGAAGAAATCATGATTGTATTGTGTATGTTTGGTTTAGTGTTTAAACAGGTTTCTACTGATAAACTGTGGCTAAACTTAAATAGTTTCATGGGTCTTTTCCAGTCCTGTGGGCTTTCAGGGGCTACTAGAAGGAATGCAAGTGTTTTAACTTCTCAGCTGTGCTTAAGTAATACAGATTTATAAAAATACTTACACCAGTGAAGATTTTTAGGTGACCTAAATCTGGAAGAAATGGTAGGAAACCTTATCATGTGATATCTGTTGTGGAATTTTATTTGGCCAGTTGTATATCTTTGAAAATGAATGGAATTATGACAGCAGGTACCAATTCATATTTAAATTTTAAAAAGATTGGATGTATAAAGTGTGTACTATAGTTACAAACCACTTAAAATCATTACTGTAAGTAGTTACTGACTGACTGCAAGTGTGAGGTATTTTTTAGTCTTTATCAGTCTTGCTGCTTTCAAGTGCAGCTTTTTACATTGTTTAAGAGGTGGAGGAGTGAAGAGGGCGTTTTGCCATAAAGCAAACAGTGAGGGAGCCTAGTCCCTAATTTAAATTCTTTTAAAAACAGGAAAAGTGACAACGCTAAGGGATAAAAGCTCTTAGTTTTACAGAAGACAATGGCAAGCATTATCAATTAAAGTTTCACATTTGGCTTATTTTGTTTTTCCTTTCTTAAAGAAAGAAAAAACTTCATTTGTGTCCGCAGTTGGTCAGATATTTGGAATGTTGTTGGATCATAGATGAATAGAAAAGAAGTTGACAGAGTTCTGCATGTGTTAGATGTGTATGTGGGAACAGCAATAGAAGACCATGTAGAGCTGGATGTTAAGGACTGAGTATTCTAAAAGGGATTTTTTTAATGTAGTCTGCAAAGAGAAGTTAAATGGGAGGCAGGTAAGGGATGAAGTTTCCAGTTCTACTATAATGTATTCTGTGTTACTGCTTGTAGGTCAGGTTTTTTGAACAGCGAAATAGACTTTGAGAAGAAACTTACAGCAACAGTAAACATTAAGAAGATTTGACTGAGTAGTAGTATCAGTTAACTTGCTATATGATTGTGATCCTACAGGTTGTATAGCAGAGCAGATGGCAAATTATTTGGAAGTAGGTGTGCTATTAACACATTAAAATGTTTCTTGCCCTGGTTACCTAGTGGATGCAACCAAAATATGGTTTGGGTTTTTTTTTTTAATACCTTGCAATATGAGTAAGTGTGCAAGTCTTGAGAGGCTTAACTAGGATTGCACAGTGGAGCACCCTAGCTGTGTGGGCATGGTAGGGTTGCATCTAGGGAGACAGGTGCTTTGGGGACAGGCAGAATGCCATGTAAAAAGCACAATAGTATTCTTTGAGTTTGTTTATTTATATTGAATTTTTTTTGCAGTGCTTATGGAATCTTATCTTTTAATCATTGTGAGTTATTTTATTTTTTTTTTAATAGAGTGATCACATCAAAGGAAACACTGAGGCAGTAGGGAGGCACTGGTGGTTTTGACAACTAGTTTGGGTACAGCCAAACTTTTGAAGAAGGTATTGTATGTTTCTGGCAGGTCAGACAAAATAAAGGTTACCTGAGACTATATCTGCGTTCACTTTCCCATTGACTGTGGCAAATGGCAGATACACTTGTATACTCTTACACCCTTTTAATAATGTCTAACACTTTTCAAAAAAAATGATAACTTTGTAGACTTGTGAAGTTGGTGAGGATGTTTTTACGCTTTAGATTAACGTAGGAGGTACAATTATCATTACGTAAAGAATTAAGCTTGGGTAAGCTTTTTTCCCCTAATTCAGTTGTGATAGTGAGAGTAGTTCATGTTTCCAGGTGTTTGTCACTACCCCTTTGACTGGAATTTACCATCTCTACAGGTGTGCCAAAGGAGCAGTTTGTGTGAACTTTTTCTGCTGTGCTGAAGCTTTTGATCTAAGGTGATTACATCTGAAGTGAGGTGGGAAGGGAAGGTCTTGCATGGATTACTGTTGATTGGTGAAGATGGTAGCAAGCGATAGAGAACTAGAGGTGATGACAGATACTGAAAATGGTATTACCTTCTACTGATGTGGATGGATTGGGAGGATAGTAGTGTTTATGCTCTATACTGTCATCTGCCAGCCCGAGATTGGGGTTCATTTGCATTCTGTCAGTGTTCACGTATGTATGTTAACCTGCTGGTGGTGCATTCCTTACTCTGTTCATGCTCGCTGTTAATCTAGGTTAATAGAGAAAAGGGCAAAAATGTAACTCAAAACATTTCCTAATAAATATTTCATTTTGGTGAAGAGGCAATTTTAGAATTCTCTCTTGTGCTCTAGTAAGCAGTTCTGGGAACCTGCAGATTAAACGGCTAGAGAGGGTTTTGTAAGATTCGCATTGGAAAAGCTGGGAAGCACAGATTGCACAGAAATCCCCTCCAGTGTTATAAAGAAGATGAGTCTTCCCTTCCTGAGAGGGAGAGGTAAGCTATTAATTAGGATATTTCCAACTTCTTATTGCTTGAAAATCATGGTGTAATATTTATCTTATCTAACATTAACACTGCTTTATTTTAAGGAAACAATTTTAACTGCTAAATTTGCTCTTGTTTGCAGGCTCATGGTAAAGCTTATGTATAGACATTACTTTTAAATTCGGCCTCAAAATCAACAGGGCAGGTTGTAAAAACTCAATAAAGAAAAATAAGAGTTTGTGATGGCTCTCCGGTTATACAAGAAAAGCATTTTTGTATTCTAGGCACTTTGTGTCCTCACTTCTATGCATCCTCTCCTTAGTTTGCTGGAAAACAGATCTGACTCTGCAATATGTGTTTAAACATGCAGTGTTGTCCTTAATAGCTTGCAGTTTTCCTGTTCCCCATGCTTAACGATTCCCTGTTTACTAAAAATGAATATATATTGCTATGTACCTAAAATAATACCTTGTAGCATTCTATTAAAGCTTTCTTTGTTTTTGTGACTTAAACTTCACAAGAAGTAGGCTCCTAACATACAGTGCCTACTCGTAGTCTCATCAACCCGTCTACAGTCTTGCACCTGACCTGTAAATTCTTTAGGGCAGGGATTTCTTTCTGTTCTGGGCATTGAACAAGTAGTTACATACATGAACTGAAATCTTGTTGTGTTACAGTAATTCGGATGGTTTGGAAATCTACCTGGATTTGAATTTTTTCTATTTTCTCTTGAGGTAATCTGGAGCTTCTTTTTAAAATGGTGTTAAAAGCTTTTGAAGGTTTTGAAAGAAATCCATGATTAAATAGTTATTTGTTCCATCTTTGTTTAACTTGTATCTAGTAAAATCTTTATCAATTTCTTACTAGGTGGGAAGATAAGATCGCTGGTCTCATACTGGGGCTTAGACCAATGCTGTGGTTATTTTCCATAACAGTAAATTAAGGCAATAAGGACTGGCTGAGGATGTGTTGCTGCACGCAATGTCCTGCACAAACAAAACAGATAGCATTTTATGCCTTGAAAAAAATCTTACCATTTAAACAGAAGTGGCAAGGCATGGAGTAGGGAAATGTTTAGTTCTTAGTACTAAATTTTATTTCCTAAACTACTTGATTGCCCATTCATTTTCAAGAATGTTTACTGTATAGTATGTGCATGTTTTTGCAAAATCTTCTTTAAGAGTAGCTTTTGATCCACTGTATTTATTAAAAAAAAAAAAAAGAACCATTGACTTGTATAGAATTTCACTGTAAAGTTATGATCCATTCTCTTGGTCTTAGTCTAGTGGGTTTTTTCACTTATGCCCTTCTAGACTGAAGTCAGTTTTGACTTATAAAGATCTTATGCAAGCATTTGAGTCCAATACTTGTAAGAAAGTTTTATCTTAAAAATCTGAGAGATCCAGACCTTTAAGTTTTTAGGCAACTATGCTACGATAACATGCATATCATTTCTCAAAGATGCTCTGTTACTCCTGTTGCTGTAGATACAGAACATTTTAAAGTAGTTTTAATACATTTGTGCACATTTGCTTATGCTTCAATTACTTATCCCATACAGCAATGGGAACAGAGTTTGAAATTTTAAGTTAAACTAGGAGAATTATCAGAAATGGTTAAAATATACTTTAAAAGAAAATGTTGCCAGTCTACTTGCATAAGTATAAAAGGCTTATCTTTTGTCTTCCTGGGTTTTGGTCTAAGTGCATTAGATGTGTCCCCGTGAAATAACTACTAGATCACTTTTTTTTTCCTAGTGAGAGGCATAGGGGAATGAAGGAATACTTTTAATCAATTACATATATTAGTGTTTGACTGCTGATAAAAGGGAGATTGGAATATGAACCAAGAGGAGGAAGAACAAAGAAATGAGTAAGACGGCATCAGATATTTTGGATGGAGAGGGAGATGAGGGAATGAAATCAATCTTTGTGGGTTTTTTGTTCAAATTCTTAGTAAAGAAAAAGTAAAAATTCTTCAGCATCTTTTTACTGAAATCCATCTATGATGAATAAATGTAAGCACCTTTATATCATAAATAAATTTATTTTTATACTTTAACAAAGCATTTATGACAATTTAGAAATTATTTTAATCAAATGGCAGTTGAAGCCATACAAGTTTAGAAGCCCAAAACAAATGATTGAAGTGCTAAACCAGATGTGACAGCAATAACTTTTTCTGCAAGTACAGGTATGCCCTGAATTTTTATTCAATATCTTCATCTCAATGACAGGCTCATTCAAATTTTTAAAAGTGAATGAACTGACAAGGGATGAAAACTTTTCTTTAAACCACACATCAAGATGTGTTTCTTCTAATTAGAAAATTGGCAGAAAGTTACTAAACTTCCTTCACTGTGTATCAAGTACATTTAAGATCAACATATGCCCCAAACTGGTATTCTGAATTTTTTTTTAATTACAAGTTATTTCTGAACGTAAATAGGTATAAGTACAGTTTTACCCTCACACGGCAACTGCAGTCTTCTTACCAGTGATATCAAATATTATTTCTGCTAGTAAAATGCAACATCAAGAATCTGAACAAACTCAAATTTAATAATTCACAAATTAACTTCTATTTCTGTGTTCTTCTGTTTGGCTGATGAGGCTGCATTTCAATGCAAACCAATGTCTGGAAATGGTTATCAAATCATAAAGATCAGAATTTCCTTTGGAGTATATTTTAAAGGTGGAAATACAAAATAAAACAAAATTTACTTTAAAGCAAAAAAAAAAAATCTCTAGCTAATTAACTGATTTAGTGACTAAATCAGAGTAATCAACAAGCAATGAGGAAGCACCTGAAATTGCAGATACAGAACCCAAATGACGAAGTTTAAGTTTATAGTCTCTAACATAGCAGGAAGTCAATATAATAGCAGTTAGGGAAGAATAGAAGTGTGACTTCTTAGATGGTGGCTATAGTTAGAGCAAGAGTATAAAGGCTGCTGTATTGCTGAGATTAATGACATAGTCTGTCTCCCTTTGATTTGAAGAGGGAAAGCTGCTTATTTAGGCCGTTACCTACAGCTGATGAGCTCCAAGAAGAGCGAAACCTTTTAAGATAGGTCCTGTAGTATTGGCCTAACAATCTTCAGAGTGGCTTGCTTGCGTTGTTTTGTGCTTAAGCTACAAGTGTGATCAAGAACCACAGAAGTGTGTGGTCTGGAGTCATCAGTGGCTGAACCTGTTATAGCAAGTCAAGGGGAAAACAGTCATTAGGTTTTACTTTTTATTTATATCGTTGTTTTTTATCCAGCCAGGTGTACATATATAATGCATGCATGTGTTGTGGGTGTGGGAGAGAGCTTTTAAAGGGAAGGAAAAGGGAGAACTGTGGAACAGAAGAATGGAATATAAACAGGAAAAGAAAAAAACCCAAGAGAAATAAGAGAAATGTTTGAGTTTATGGTGCTATTGAAGAGTGGTGACTGACTGTAGAATTCTCCACATTTATTGGTATGGAATTTATAAATTAGCTTTTATATTAACTCTGTCATAGAGGTTACTCATGAAGCAATCAAACAGTGCTATTGTAGCTATTGAAAGAGGGAGAAGGTGAATGGATAAAGGGAAATGGTAAACTTTTTGAAGGTTTGCATCAAACATACTCAACTGTAGTTTTGTAAGGTACTAATCTTACACAATTTTTGTGCTTTAAGGTGAACATTACTTTGCAACAAGTATATACAAATAACTGTTAGCATGTAATAATTTTTTCCTAATTTTATTTAATAATAATTAAACTATGTTTCTTTAGTGAATATTTTACTACAGTGCAGATAATTCCCTGCTGATTCTCAACATTATGAATTTAAATAATAGGCATCTTGAACTGAAATCTCCTATGGGCCTTGGGACTAGTCTTCCCGTTACAGTAAAAAAAAATCCTTTTTTATGTGTGTATATAGACATACAGATATACACACACATATGTATAAGTAAAAATAAATTATCATGATAATATTACAGTGTCTCAGCAGTTTTCAACAGCCTCAGCCTTTAATCTGAATACTTAGAAAAGCAAGTTGAGCACATGCCTTATGACAGAACTAGTTGAAATTGGAGCAGGTTGCGGCTTACTTTCGATATCTCTGAAGTTAAATCAGCAAACGCAGTCTGCATGGTGTCAGGTGCTGGCTGCAGCAGTAACTTCAACACTTAAACTTTCATTTCTGATTTCAGCTTGAGCATACTTCACTGTTAAGACTTCTAGATGGCAGTCAGTATTAGTACCAATACTGACTTGTCTGGCATGTAAAAGACAAACCCTTTGCCAATACTGGATTCATCTTACTGACTTCAGATTTTCTTTCTTTAACAAAGTTGCTGCCTCTTGACATAAAGTAGAGCCATATTCTGTGGAACCAGCACCATTCTTACTTTAAATTCAAGCACTGTTCTATCACTGCAGGGAGGAAATTCTGTATTTCACTGAGTCAGACTTGAGCAGAGCACTTGTGCACTCTCTTGCAAGTTTTCTGTACTTCCACCTTAGGTGGTGAGTGTAAATTTAGCCCATGCTGTCAGAGCAAGAACTGATGTGAAGACCAAAACCTGTGGAACTAACTTTTACTTCCAGCTCTCCGTGCTTATCAGGATCCTTGAAACTTCGGGAGACATCCAGCCAGAAGAGATTGGCTCTGGCACGCAAATTCATCTGCAGTTGGTTTTAACAGCCTTTAAGGAAAAAATGCAGTAGGTTGAACCTACTCTTAGTCCGATCCTTGAGTGAACCAAGAGCTGTCGTAGTGCAAGTGTCCTCTCTGGATTGTTGAAGGTTACAAAAAGCTTTTTGAGGAAGAAATACCTATGGAAATCATCCAGGACAGACCATGTAGACTCACTGTCACATCACCATGACTGGAAGCAGAGGCAGTTATTTGATGATACTGCTTTTGCTACAATGGCAAAACAGGATGTTCATCATGAAACACCTCTGTGTGTGAAATTCACATCTTTATCAGATTTTAGGTTTTCCTCTCTAAAGAGACTGGTGGCAATACAGTTGGTTTGTGTCCAAATGTATTTCTTTAAGCACTGGAAGTTTCAGCCTTTGGTTGAATTGAGTGTTATTAAAGCTAAAGAAATTAAATTCCAGTGTTATTCTTCATTTATATGTGCACCAATTCTATATGTTTTGAAAATCTGCTGGTCTCACTTAGCACTTGGAGCAATCTGTAGACCTCTGATTTTTCTTTTGATTCAATTGTGAGTATAGTATTTACTTTGACAATGACTTCTGTGTGTTTTTAGCAGCAAGAGAGAAAATAGATTTGTTTTATATCACACAATAGAGATTTCTAATTTGGAAAACACTGGAGTGGGGAAAGGGGAAGCAAAACAAAAACAGACTAACATTACCTTGCTGCTAAGAATGCCTCAGTATAGGGTAGAGGTAAGAAAAACATATCTTTCTACTCTAAGAGCAAGGTTACATTTTTGGGAAGAAGACAAACATAGCTAAAGAGTCAGAGATCAATTCCTTGTAGTCTCACCATCCTCAGGTTAACTCTGTCACTGTCGTAACAACAGTGTATAATCACAAATGATTACGTGACCAGAGGGTGAACAGTGAGGTGCCTGCTGAAGGAAATCATATTAAAGTACAAGCCAATTATTAAGAAGTTTAGAAGGGCTCTGTTAGCAATTGAGTTTCATCTCCTCTTTTATTGTCCAGTGTAGAGGCATGTGAAGTTATGCAAATAAAGAGGTGAGTGAGGGGAGAGGATAAACAGGCAGTCCTAGGTTTATATGTCCGCTCCTAGGCTCTGAACTGTCCCTCAGGATTGGTATCCTGATGCTTTAGTATAGTTCTGTGAAAGCTTCAGACCAATGCTCAGTCATGGTCCAAAAAAAAAAAAAGCAGCTTAATAAATATTCTTAAAAATATTCTTAATGTTCTATTAAGAATATTAAGAGTCTTAAAAAAGAAGGTGAGAATGTTATTATTGCTGCTGTATAAAGCAGTGGTTTGCCTACATATCGAATACTCTCTTCTGTTTCTCCTTCACCTCTGAAAGCAGATGATGGAACAAGAAAAGGGATGGTAGATGATGATAAAGATCAGTCATAAGTATGAGTGATTTCTATGTAAGAAACAGCTAGTCTCCAGATTCTTCTGCCTAGAAAAGAGATGATGTCTGAGGATTGTTTGTGTCTTGTCTGATACAGAAATGAGTGGAGGCAGGAGGAAGCATAAGATGGAACTAGCCAGTAATGAGTCTAAAAGAAGCAGAAAGATGATGAGGAACCATACTTTTGGCCTGATGCAGTATGGTCCTTCTCACGTTTCTATTTAAAATAAACAAAAACCATGCCCCTACAAATTTCCAAGAGTGCAGAATGGAATTTTACAGGTTTCTCGATCATAGAGAAGACAGGACTTGGTACTACAATTTTAACCCTGACCTTTAAAGCAAAATCCAGCCTTTTCAGAATAATTAAAGCATAACATCTCTGAACCTAATTAGAAATATTTTTAGAGTTTTCTGTGAAATTCAGAGGTTTTTGATTTCTAGCTTTATACAAATAGCAAGAAATATTGTCTGGATCTCAAAGTGCTTGGGTTTCAAGAAGTTGAAGTATCTGCTGGCAATTGAGACTTTTTTTGCTGCAAGGACCTTTTGGGGAACCTCACTTTTCTGTGTAATTATTCTGAGGTTCAGTGGCAATTTAGAGTGGGGGAAGGAAGAAAGCAGATTCTTTAATTAAACACTACTAATCCCAAGTCTTGGTATCTTAATGCGTAGGCTGTTTTGATGAACTTTACCTTTGAGGCACTCAAGGGGTAGATGGCAGGAAGCGTAAGGGAAGAAATAAGAAATCATTAGGCCTTGTCTATAGAAAACAATTGTACTGTCTAGCATTAGAAAGTCTCAGACTGGATAGAGGTCGGGCATTTTGTACTATGGCCAAAACCACAGAAAGCTGTCTGGCATTTTTGGTGTTTGTGTATGCAGGTTAAGACCATGCTTAAAGAAACACTGAAGTTAGGATTTAACATTTCCCTTTCAGTCTTGGCCATTCCCCTTCAAATACATGCACTAAGGTACAACGTTTACTGTTATTTTTATAGAAGTCTGATTAATACTTATGGTAGTTTTATATTAAAACTCCCTCCTAATTTCATCTTGTGAATCCATATTGATTCCTGCATAGGTTCTTCATCTGCAAGTTCTAATGTTTGTAGGCATTTGCACCTTCAGGTAGCATGTAGCTGCATGTACCGACAGCTGCAGGAAAATGAAATGCATTTTATTATGATATTTCATGGACAGAGGAAAACTTAAATTCACAGTTACTTTATTTTGGAAAAGCTGCTTTTTCTGCAGTCTGTAGCAGTTTTGATCCTTACCTCTCATCATTCAGTTTGTCCAAGTCAAATAACGTTGTGTGTGTTCTGTGTTGCTGCTCATGGCCATTCCAGTCATTCCTGTGCAAAGCTGTGATCCCCTGTTCATCTTTACTTCTCACCTCCTTGTTCAGTCTGTTGTGGTTTTCCATCCTAGGCTTTTCCTAGTTACATGCACATTAATTGCTTTAGTCGGCCCTCTTCATTTGACCTTTCCTTGGCTGCTCAGCTTTCTTGATATGCGTGTGTTGATTTGGACTCATAGGAGCACAAAGTGCATTCAGTACAAGGAATGACAAAATAAGCTGAGATCCCTCAGTGTGGAAGAGAGGCAGCTGGGGAGGAGATACGTTGGAGATCTATAAAATCATAAATGTCGGGGAGAGGGTGGATAGTGGTTGATTGTTCCGTATCTCTTGATAGAAGAACTAGGAGGCTTGTGAATCTGATAGGAGGAGGGATGTGCAGAAAATCCAGGGAGGTGATTTGTTGAGCTGTGGGTTTCATGCTCGGGAATTCTTGCTGCAGAATGTTGTGAATGTCAAAAGTTTATGGGCAGTAAAGGGACAAACACACAGGCTTGTGGGGGAAAAAGCTGTTGATGGTTACTAAATACCGAGAATCACTTTGGCTCACGAAGTCTTGGCACTGCAGACTTTTGGAACTTGAAAGGAAGTTCTTGGGAAGTTTTTCTGTATGCTTGCCCCATCCTTTTATTCTTCCCTGCACATCTGCTTTGGGTTCCTTTTGGAGATATGATACTGCATTGGCAAGCTGGATTTGGCCCAGTAGCATGCTGTTATTCTCTTAGTAGAACTTTGCAGTAAAATAATTAAGGCCTGTAAGCATGACCAAGCATGTTTTTTCTTCTAATCCCTCTTTAGTATTTTATCTGAGTTCTTTTTATGACTCAAGTCCAACAAACTTGATCTGGGTTACTGTTATGGAAATCTTCAGGTCCAAAGCTGACGTTTCGTGAATGTGTAAGAACTTTCTTCTGTTGGCAGCATAAAGTATTGACAGTTTTAGATGCATGTTGCTGCTGTCCTTTCTGTAGCATTTCTGTATATTGCGTGCCTGGTTACTGCAGGCATGGTCTTGGGACTTCTTCAGCATAGAGTGGTAATATAGTGTATGCTATATAGTTAGAACATACTAAAATGGTAGCATATGCTAAAGAGAGAGCACAAAAATGCAGTACTGTTCTCTAAGATAGGCGTTGGTCTATGTATACCACTTATCCCAAGCATTGCAGATCTGTCAGGGTTTTGAAGAATCATGAAGTAGCTACCAAGTGTTTAGAAGCAGCTCATCACGAAATATGAAGGACAAAACTGGATGACAAAAACCCCTTGTAAGTACCTGTTTAAACATGTAGTGTGATACTGGAGGATCCCTGGTACATTCACATTGTCCCCTGCTGATACATGAATATACTTGAATGTTTTTCTCCACATATGTCCATTGTAATGTGAGCATCCATCTTGAGAATTTTTGTCTGCCTTGTCATTTCAATCCGTGCATGTTTCTTGGCACTCTTCTCGTGCATTGTGCCACAACTGTTAAAAAAAAAAAACAAAACGCACAACCAGCCAAACAAAAAAAAACACCAAAAAAATCCCCATCAAAAAACCAAACCAAACACCCTCACCCCCTTCAAACAAACAAAACCAACCAAACCAAAAAACCAATGCAGAACAAACTGCAGTTTACCTTTCTTGTTTTCTGATGTTGAACACTGTAATTTGCATCCTTAGCGTAATCACAGTTATTCTGGTTTTAGTTCATTCCTGTTTTGAACTTGAGATGGGTTTAAAGTGTGAAGGTGAATATAGACTTCCCATCTTTCTTCTTCCCAGCTTCATCAGTAAGGGATCCTTCTGTATCTCATTGTTCAGGCTTTAATAACAGGTTTGTCAATTATTCTAATAGATCTTATATGACTAATGTAATTTCCACTACTTTTCCAAATATCTGCCAGGTTGTCTCCTCTTTCTCAACTCTGACTATTTGTCTTTAGAATGTGTAACTCTCTGGCCCAGAAAGATCATTTCCTAGATGTTTGCTCCCTCACAGATAATAGCAGGAAAGAATCGGCAAGGAGAGCTTGTGAATCTAAATAGTAACATTTGATTTTTCTTTTGGTGAGCAGGTACAGGATTGTTGAGCTGTTCATCTAATGAAAATTTCAAATCTTTTGCTCCCTTCAAGAAAGGCAAGAGACTTGGAGGAGGGCCTGAGACAACATTCCTTAGGACATGATTTTCCTGAGACCATACCTGAAAAATCTGTACAAGATAATTCCTGAGCTGTGGGTTAATCAGGCTTTGTTGATGTGTCCCTGCAGCACTTCATAATCGTGGAGAGACCAGTTTACTTATGCAGATCTCATTTCAAGGACATTGCTGAACAGATAATTCACTCATTTGCTTTGCAGAGAGCAAGAAGGGTAATGTTAGCTCCTGTAAAATTTTAAAGCGTGTATCTTGGTCAATCTAACCTATTTAGCTGTGAATTATGTATGATAGCGTTCTATGACCATGGTCTATGCAGCTTGAATGACCTCTTAAACTCAAATCCTGACACCTGCAAGGCAATAAAGTGTCTGTAGGGAAAGAGATTGATGTCATGGTAATATCATGACTTTAAATGTACATGTTACCAGACAGCAACAAAATTAATTGCAGCCCTTAATGTACAGTATTAGTCTCATACCCTGCTTCGTCTCTGCCTTTAGTCCTTTCCTCAGCCCCGTCTGTGCTACTTGCGCGGCCTCTCGAGTGGTGGTGGTGAATCGGAGCGTCTGGCGTTGCCATATGTTTTTTCTTGCTGGTTGGTAGCATGTCTCTGTGCCTTCTGTGAAAGCACGGTAGGAGGCCTCTCTCGTGGGTTTAGCTGGAATCCATGGGCTCCGGTAGGTAATTGCTAGGAGGAAAGATGGTTACGGTATCTCTAGTATCACTCTATCTTGCCGCTCTGATGTGAGGCAAGTTCCCCAGGGACTGCTTCCAGCTTTGCAGAAAGATGAGATTTGCTTGGAAGCTGGGGGTTAGGAAGGTGGAATGAGGGACACATGTACCCAAAGCCCAAGGACAAGAAGATCTAATATTGTCATGATTTTTTTCTTGGTGTTGCAGAAGATTCAAGTGGTATTGTCCCTTATGTCTTGATAAAATAGTCTCTACTAAAAACAATTTAAAAGATCAAATAACCAATCTACCCCTTGGAGACCATCTGTTGTGGAATTTAGAGAGGCGCTAGCACTTGAAATAAAGCTAATTACTGGTATAGTAACTGGCGTTCTTCATGATGACATGCATGTTTTATGTGATGAGGAAAGAAAGAGAATAGTAGTTAGTTCCAAAAACTCTTAAGCTTCGGGCAGTGTATGAGGATAGCTGGAACTTGTGGGTGAAAAAAATGAATCACACAGGCAAAGTTTCCCAGTGCCCAGCTCTTTGAACACCTGCTTCAGTCTACAGTGAAGTACAGCTCGAGATAATGCACTGTGAAGAACCTTGGTTGACAAGATGCTCCGTTTGCATATATTTATTTAACTTAATAAAATGAATGTATTTTAGAAAGCTGAAAAAAAGAAACTTTTACATATCTGCAAAAATGTCATTGAGGTTTTTTCCTTTAAAAAAAATACAGAAGCACGT